>NC_141700.1:650357901-651557901 GCF_964263255.1 Lissotriton vulgaris | reverse complement strand
CATGAGTCATCGTAACAGCATCAAATGTATCACTAAGTTAACAAATTCACTAAAATGTGCAGTGCAGCTTCAACATTAAATTTAGAAGTACCACCATAATCAGACCCTGGGCAGGTTCTCATAGTGGGTATTTCTCAATGGATTTCTAATATATTTTCAACAAAAATTCTTAATTCTATGTAGAAAAAAATCCCTCGCCTTATAGCATTCATATAGCTGGAACACTTCCATATCTGTATGCAGCGCTTAATTTGTGGAAATAAAATAACATAGAAGCAAAAGAGTTTCTTAGTAGCCCACCACTGGGACTTCCGAAAGCCAGGGCTGGAAAATGCCAGGCTTCCTAGTCTTGATTTCACATCCTGCACCTTTCTTCCGCTTCTCCACATTTCACTTTATTTCAGTCTTGCAGGTTTTTATCACCTAGCAGTCTCCTTTTGTCAGTAAGTCTGTTTCCCCTCTTCTTCCTGCTTCTCCCATTTCTGCCTTTCTCCCTCTTTCTCTCGGTCTTTTGATGAAACATACATCCTAGTCTGGAAGAAGGAGTACAGCAAGCAGTTTCTGGAGTGCAGCAAGGACATTTCATCACTCAGAAGAGGCTGACTGGACCTATGTCAAATGTACTTCATTGTGTAGTAGGAAATACCCAACTCTATGAAAATTCACAAATTTTGCAGTTTCGGTCTTAATAAAAAAGAATGCCCCACGCTCAGAAACTCTGGGTTTGGTAACCTCTCCAATAATGTTTGCTGCTAAAATTACTGTTCATCATGCAAATTGTCCTCGCCCGCTAGCTGCTACTCAAGCCACAACACATGCATCCTTGTGTCCCTGCACCCGCTTTCCTTTGCTGTAACCTGACCCTCCTTTCGCCTTTCACTGTCACATAATGCTAGCATACAACGCCACTGTACAGCTCTCCGTTGCTCTGAATTTAGGTTTGATATATATACATATATATATATATATATATATATATATATATATATATATATATATATTCACTGAAAAAACCATAGGTTTCACACCAGTTATAGTTAGCTGGAAATTTTACTGACATAAAACCATTGAAATTCCCACGTTATAGTTAGTTGGACTCAGTATAACTTGCGCGCCTGCAATGCACTGCTGATGACGTCACATATTACATCACTCATGACATGGTCAGTGACATCACTGATGACACCATCCAGTGAATGTGTGTCTTTCTGAAAAATAAATATGTTTTATATATGTATATGTAAAGGTCGATGGAAGAATAAATGTTGAAATAAGTGTCTCAATGTATGTTTTTTTATAAGTGTGTGTTAGTGAGTGAATGACTGTCTCACTAGTGTCTTTATCAGTAACTACATATGTTTTAATCTAGTATATGTGAGTATTGATGTATATAAGTGAGTATATGTCCACTCACCTTCAGCTTCTGGTCACCCCCCGCTTCAAACTCACCGAACTAGGTGGCCGAAGCTTCACTCACCTGGCTCCCAAGCTGTGGAATTCTCTTCCACTCTCACTTAAGACCTCGTGTTCTCTTCTATCATTCAGGAAATCTTTGAAAACTTTGCTCTTTTCACACCCCTGCTAAGTTCCTCCTGCACAGCTTTGGTGTCCAATCAGCGCCAGGAAACTCATGGTGGCAGTGCGCTCAATAAATTCCCTTTAACATTAACATTAACATTAACATTAACATATGTGAGAGTGAGAGATTGAAAGAGTTCTTGTTTAAATAAGTATGTGTTTCTATAAATGGTTGTTTAAGAGAGTAAGTATGTGTAAGTTTCTTTAGAAGTAAGGTGGTAGTGTGTGTATAGTTGTATATGCAAATAAATGGATGTTCAATAGTTTATTTGCATGTGTGAGTATGTGTGTGAGTAACTTTTGGATGACTGTCGGTGTGTAAAAGGATGTATAGGTGTTTCACTACATATGATGAGTGAGTATATGTATGAGTGACTATATAGAACTGTTGGTGAATGAGTGGATGTGTATATAGATGGTGGTATTACTGAATTGGTTGTTGTAACTGGTATGGGTATCTCTATTTTTTTGAAAATTTTAGTTGCTATTTTTGAATATGTGTTTCAAGGGTTACGTTATACTGAAAGGAGGTCTGTCACTCTGTCACAAGGATGGTGTCATCAGTGATGTCATCAGTGATGTCACTGACCATGTCATGAGTGATGTAATATGTGACGTCATCAGCAGTGCATTGCAGGCGCGCAAGTTATAGTGAGTCCAACTAACTATAACGTGGGAATTTCAATGGTTTTATGTCAGTAAAATTTCCAGCTAACTATAACTGGTGTGAAACCTATGGTTTTTTCAGTGAATTTCATAGGTTTTTTAAATGCTAATTCCTAACTATAACTGGTGTGAAACCTATGGTTTTTTCAGTGAATTTCATAGGTTTTTTAAATGCTAATTTCTAACTATAACTGGTCTGAAACCTATGGTTTATTCAGTGTATTTCATAGGTTTTTTTAAATGCTAATTCCTAACTATATATAAGGCCACTAAACGCACCCGGAAGCACTCAAGCACATACAATCGCGCTACGTAAGCATTCGACGCGCTTACGCGACGCACGCGCCCCTGGGTGCGCCCCGGGGCGCGTAGCGTAAGCGCGTCGGGTTATGTGACCTGAAAATAACACTTTTCATTGGTTCTTAACAGTTTTGGTTTCATAATGATGAAACCCCTGGTCTTGTGACCTGAAAATAACACTTTTCATTGGCTCAGGACATTTCTTTTTCCAAATGATGAAAGACCCCACCTTTTTTCCTTATTCTGACTTTGTCCTTTGACTGAGGAAGACCTGTTTTGAGATCTTTGTGGTATATTTTGTACTTTAAAATGGCTACAGTAGCAGCAGCAACTGGAGCATCTGCACCACCACCACCACCACCACCATCAAGAGGACCACCACAACATCACATTGGTGGTCAAGAAGAAGAGGAGGAGGAGGAGGAAGAGGAGGAGGGGAGGAGGAGGAGGTGGCTGGCAGAAGACAATACCCCATACAAACCCAAGCAGCACATTGTATGGGAGTTTTTTTCCATCCCTGAGGGAAAGAAGAAAGTGAATGCGCCAAAGGTGACTTGCCTTATCTGTGACATGGAACTTTCAAGGGGGAACCCTAATAAAAAATATTATTTCGGTAATAATACCATGATTAGGCACATGCAGCGCAAGCATCTGAACAACTATGCTGCCGCAGAGATGAGAGAACTGGCCAGCAACCTTCCCCAATCTACATCCAGCACCTTCAAACAAAAACAACCCACTCCATCAGGACCAGAGACAAGGGAGACGATCCCTTGCATACCACAACGGTTCGGTGAATACCGGATCACATGTATTTTTTGTGGTAAGACCATCTCCTATGGTGAGCAGAGCATAAAGCTCATCCTCCTTGCTGGTGACAACCACAATTGCCCCAAAAAACCCTAATTTTCTCCTGGTTTTTTTTTGCTCCAGTTGAGCCATTTTCAATTCCCTGTTTTTTGTTTCACCCCATAAAAACAACAAAAAAAATATAAAATAGTTCATAAAAGCCAAAAAAAGTACAACATGTTCTAAAAAACAATAAAAAAAGTATAAAACAACAAAAAGAAGAAAAAAAACAGTTCTTTTTAGAACTACCTCCAATTTATAAAAGAAGGCTACATTTTTTGAAAACTCTATCATTCTTTTTTCCCCATGGTACGCTCCCCGGTCCGCTCCCCGGTGCGCGTACCGGGCGCTCCCCCCGCGCAAATCAAAAAAATATTTTTTTTCCCCGCGGGGCCCTTTTATGGCCCTAACATCAAACCTAGGGGGTCAGGAGGGGTCTACCCTGCCCCCTTTTGGTCATTTTCCCCTTTGTGTTTGCCACCTCTTGTGTCTCAATCCTACCGAGACACAAGATGGCGGCCGCTCCAGACTGTTTCGAATGTTTACAGACACCCAAGAGCCAATCAGCTTTCCGTGCGCACATCACGTGGTGCGCCAGGTGCGCTCCCCGGTGCGCATACCGGGGCGCGGCCATAGATATATATATTTTTTTTAACCTAAATTACTCAAAATCCACTGGAGCACATATCGTGAGACATAGCAAAGGCACATCGGGCTACCATTCCCTACAATTTTGCCAAGTTTGGTGGAAATCCATTCAGCCGTTCGGGCTAAAAGTGAGGTCGACCGCCCTATGGAAATTAACATGGGGAAAACACGTTTTGGGACCCCCCTTTTATCTCGGCCCCCGCTTGACGAATCCCCCCCAAACTTTCAGGGAAGGACCGGAGCGCCACGAGGCAAATTTGAGGAAATTTTCAGGCAGATTCCTCAACCGGCGCCAAAGTTATTCACAATAGAATGTTGAGATTTTGCATTGAAAATAATCCTAACTATAACTACCTACTGGCGACCGCCAGTAGGTAATATATGTATATATATATATATATACATATATATATATATATATATATATATATATATATATCTGTAGATACGTGCCTACATATATCTCAGACAGTGTGATTCAAAACATGACTTTGTCAGACACAGAAATACTTCACGCTTAGATGTACAAAAATCACAGCTGCGTTTTGTCCTGTTTGTGGTCTGTAGTGTGATGAATTTGATATGGGTTGAAAGAAAATAAGCGTAAAGACAGGATACCACAAACATTAAGAGCAAGCCACATTAAAAAAGTAAACTGGAAAAAGAATCCACTGAAATGTGTAGTAGAGAATACACACAATCACAATGAAATTCCACCTATTTGGGACAATGAAGTGCTTGTCCACAAAGGTAGCAGGGAAAAATGTGTTGCTTGTGTGGTTTGAAGAGTGCTGTGTCTTGTGAAAACATGTGGACAGGGTTTAGGTGTTGTTCGTGAATGGCCAGAGAGGTGCTTTTATCTTGTCTTGGGTCTCAGCGCTTAATAGTGTGGCATTGGAAGCTTGGAAAGACGTGTTAATCAGGGGCACAGTTAAGCAACTAGATTGTATGTTATCTAGTTGGGCGATTTGGTGGGTGAGTGAAGACTTGCTCCTGGGAGTCTAAAATGTACAAAGAGATAGATACACTGCACCATCCTAGCCAGGAGCAGTTGGGTGTTCTGTGTGTCTGCACCAACTGGGGGGTGATCACAAAAGGTGAGGTCATTCAAGTGGAACCAAGGGCAAAGCAGGGCTACTGTCAAACGGGTAAAACATTGCCAAATGGGCGAAATAAGAAATGGAACAGAAAAGGAAGCAGGTCATAAGCACATTAGCCCTACACCTTTTAAGACATAAATGGCACCTATTGCTGTACAGAGACACCTACCTGATTGAGGTATGTGATGGAAGAGACATGCAACTCCTCGTCGGATAAAACCTTTATGTAATAAGAGGTGCTGGGACAATGTTTTTACTGGGGTAGCTGATCAGGGTATTCAGCTCACTAGAATGATAGGGGTTCCAAAACAATCCTGGTATTACTGCACAAGTTGAGAGCGTGAATATGTGGGAGGGAAGAAGGTGTATGACAAGGTAGTCTGAGACATTTTTTGCGAAAATGTAGTTCAAAGGTGCATTATGATTCAATATTCTTAAATATGTATGGCTAAATGGTGTCATTTTTTACTCAAACATTCAGTTATTTAAAAGAATCCATCAATAAATCAGAGTCGTTTTAGGCATGCATGCACCCAAGTAAATGTTTATTTGTTTTCTCACTCCACTTGTCTCCCAACACCTCCACAATTTAAAACCCCAAATAAGCCTCATGCTTTCATTTTTCCAAACTTTAGATATTAAGGAGTCGTTTTTCCACGGGTATTTCATGTACCTCATTCTTGCATCCTGCATACCACCAGATCACAGTGACATACGTTTGCTAGCAAATTGCGTTTATTTGAAGCCACTTAATGCCAACATAAGCATACATAACCAGCTAGTGTGCAGTGGTTTGATAAAAGCTGTTCTCTGGACTGACCTTATTTACTGTTGACCTTGCACTGCATTTCAGCAAATAGCCAAGGCTGCTAACAATGATACAAAGGCTTCACTGTTTTCAGTTATCTTTCTGATCATCCTCCAGGTGGAGGGAGTTAGTGGTGGCGGTGGGGGCAAGGTTGCCCCACCCGATGCACCCCTAGTATCCGACACCCCTCTGTGATATTACTGAAGCTACAAAAAGTGCACCGCAAATTTATTAAAAAAATGTCATCCAGGTTACAAATTACCTGCCTCTCACCCAAAACAAGGGAGGGGATTAGAACCTCTTTAACACATTTGCGTCTCCTTCTCAGCCGGCCGTGTGTAGAGAGATAGTGACAGCTGTAGGAGGCATATGATCCTAGCTGACAACAGGGTGCAAAGTGTAGACCATCACACATGATCGGTGGTGGCTACTAGAGAACGGGGGCGGGATGCTCGAAATAAAAACATGAAAAGAAAACTTACCTTCCGAATACCACCCGATGTCTCTCCTGCGTTCTCCATTGGCTCTTGGCTCCCTGAAGTACCCAGACTCTCAGGTTCCCATGACCAATCAGAATGCTGCCTTACAGCAGTGTTGTGATTGGCCTGAGTACCATGGTTCAGTGCTCGGAGAGGGACTGGGGGCCTGGCCATGTTCTCCACCCAGGCTGTACAATACAGACTGTGGAAAAAGTGCAAAATGCGCATGATGGTTTGGCCAGCGCACTTGAGTACCCACCACTCCTCCAATTGCGGCTGTGACGACAGCCTAGCCCACCCCACTCTGTAAAACTACTGCAGTGCAGAAAAATAAAATGATAATAATATTGAGTGCATGATATATTACTTCTTGCACTGCTCGAAGAGCAGTAGGGCAGGGCTCCTCCGCCTTAGCAGAGAAGCCGCCACTGCACACAATTACATATAACATATTGAATCTCGTCTTGCCCTGCTTGAGGGTTTCTGGTTTCTGCAACCGTTGACCCTTTGGGGAATTAATGAGTATTGTCAGTGGACTGACAACCACTCTAAGCACCGGGAGTTTTAAGTCAATGTGTAACAATCACTTTTCAGTGTAACACTATCTCTTTGTAACTAGACCGGTCTGACAGAGTTACGCAGAATATATGTGCGATATTTTATATACCGGATATGGATACGCTACAGATAGCTCAGGTTCTCTTCGTAGTCGCTTCATATCCTACCTTTTTTTTAAGTGCTCATCTCCGTCACTTTTTCACACCATCAATAACACTTCCATTTTGAAAGCCACCGGTGAAACATTTTCAGCAAACAAGGCTAGGCATGCTATGTTGGCTGTGTGAATGTTGTCTTGCTTGAAGCAAGATATTTTGAGTTTGAGAGATGGCAAGTTGGCTACAACAGTGCATAGTGAGGAAGGGAGAAAAGAAGCACCGGTCTGAATTACGGAGACAAAAGGGTCTTATTTATAGATTAGAGGGCTTTACCCTGTTCCTCCGCAGCAGCGGAAGCGCGTACTCTGCAGACCTGGTGGACTTCATCCAGTGCTTAATTTGTAAAAAAAGAAGTGCAGGTGCTGAAAATTTTGCCAAGGAGGCCACAGCTCACTTCTTCCTCCGGTGAGCCCCACTTTCAACACTGTCACTGCCTCAGTCTCTATCTTCTAACTTTGATCTGTTGTCTGTACCCTACGTCTTTGCTCTAAGAGTCTATCTTCTCACCTCTCTGATTGTTTTCTCTCATCTTTGTCACACCTAGTGTGTTACCTTTTTCCCTTCATTTCTGATTTGCCCTCTAATCATTCTAACCCTGCCTTTTTTCCTCTTCACTTTTATCCATGCTCTGCTCTCTCTCCCCTCCATCTTGGCTCTTTAGGATCACTCTTCTAGCAGTGATTAGCTGTGTCTCCGTTTTATCATTTGTCTGCTTTTTTTCATCTGTCCTGCCCTTTACATCCTTTCATTCTATCTTCTCTCTTCTTCACATCGTGGCTGCTTTCTCTTTGTATCTGATTTGCTCTCCTTTTCTTCTACTTAGCTCCGTCTTATCCCTTCCTCTCCTGTTGTTTCTTTCTCCTCTTTACTCCTGCTCTCTCTCTCATCTATAACACTGCTGCTGCCTGTGACCTCTGTCGTCAGCCTGTACATGTCCCTGCTATTTTGAACTCTGCGTTTTCCTGTTGTATTTCCCAAAGAAGAGGAAGATGACATGTGTTTTACTTTTTTACCTACACCGAGTGCAAAAACAAAATGTACACCAAATGAAATTTCTGTTTTTGCATATATTAATCAGTGCAGTATAACTGGTTATTTGCAGAACAGATAGCTGCTCGAGCACAGCAGGTGATGTCACTAGTAGTGCTGCCTGTAAATAGTAGGTCCAGGGATGGCGACGGCATTGGCATCCACTGCTCAGCTTGCTGTGACCCTGCCTGCTACAGCACAGGCATTGTCCCCAGTCGTAATGCTGCCAATGCCGGTAAGTATGGCTGTGGTGCCCACTGAACTCACGCACGCTCAGCAATTACTATGCTGGGGTGCAGCGCACAGATTCTACAGGTGACGCCATGGTGCACAAAAGTTGTGTTGGGCCACAGCCGCATTGAGCACGTTGAGAATAGCAGCAATGCAGGCCTGCAGGATATGCTACTCTGGCTACACAGCAAGAGGAAAGTCCACACTTAATTTTGTTTATTCTTCCTCAAGAGCCCTCACTCCCATGTTCCAAATGCGCTCTCGCAGCTTCCTTGCCTCAACTCTGTCTTGAGCCAGCTACAATTATCCAATGGGAGGCTTAGGCTCAGGCAGTGGCATGGTGCAGCAGACTCTGGGAATAGAATGCAAGACATAGTTTGTTGATGACTTCTTGGATTTGTGATCGGAGAGATGACATCATCACTAACTTGGTGATACACAATCATGCCTGCCTGGACAGGCGTATGCTGGCCTGTCTATGAACATTTACCAGCCAGAAACCATGCAATGTATGTTATTCTTTTTATTTTGAATTTGAACAATTAATATTGAGACCACCACCCTCAGGGTCAGAAATTGTAGCCCCGGCCCTGTGAAAGAAGTGCAGGTGCTGAGCACCTGAAAGCTCCTGCTCAAATTAAGCACTGACTTCATCCTGCCATACTTATAGTCCGCCGTGATGCAATGACCTCTATGCCTAAAGGGAAGATTCTGCTACAGCGGTACTTTGTAAAAACGCTTGTTTAGGGTTGGAAAAAACACACTTTTCGTTTAAGTTAGGGAATCTTTTTTTGACACAAAATATTTGCCCAACTATGTTTTTCTTACAGAATACCCCTATACAATGCCGGAATGCCACCCTGAAAAAACTGGTGACATTCTTCCTCTTTCTTACACTCTCTGCATCGTCAATAACCCTCACCTGATTAGATCTCTATATACAAAGAATGCACAATAAAGTGCATGATATAAATATTGCAAAATACGACAGTGCATGAAGACAGCACAAGAAACAGTGCCTACCAGGCATAAATCAACGACGCACACATAAGATAATGGACAGAGGGCTGAAACTTTTCTACCACTCACCCCCACTCAAGAGATCTGGGTTTAATCCATTGTTATTTTGCTCACTATGCCACCCCAGTTTGGACCCAGCCATATGCAAATCAGTGTTGACTTTGATCCTCATGGAAAAAATCATGCCCGAACTGCAAAGCCAGGTCCTCCCTGGGCTGGAAAATAAGCATCCTGGGACCGGTTTTGGGGTATCACTCCTCAAGAGCCAGGGTAGCAGTGGTGTCTCCTCCGCTAAGGGGGAGGAGCATCACCACACTGCTCTGCGAGCAGTGTAAAAAGGAAAATGATAATAACTAATGTTATTTCTGTTTTTGTTTTCCTTCCTGTTGGGATGCAGGGCGGCTCGGTCGGGCTAGCCAGTGCAGAGGGCAGGGAACGAGTGCAAAGCACACGCTAAAGTGGGCCAGTCAAGCAGTCATGTGCACTTGACAGCTTCCTCACCAGGCTGCATTACACAGCCTGGTGAGGAACATGTAAATCCTCCAAGCCACTGTCTGAGCGCCGAACCACGACGCTCAGACCAAATACAACACTGCTTAAGGCAGCATTGTAATTGGACAGGGGCTTCTGGGAGGTTGGGAGCTTCCTGTAGGCGTGGAGGCGATGGGGCAGAGGCGGCAGTACCAGGCGGCATTCAGGTAAGTGAGTGTATTTTTATTTTTATTATTCACCTCTCCTCCTCCTCGCTCCACCACCCTAGCTTGAATCCAGTGGCACAGCAAGCAAGGGACCCACATCTGGGCATATGTTTAGCTACTTAGGGCGCACATAGCAACTTCACAAAATAAAATGATAGCCGGAGTGTTGACTCTGTACATAAGTCACCGGCTGGACTAATCTGGTCCCTGTATATGACCTGCACCCCAAAGTGGTCAGCCTGAACTTGACTTTCCATCAATGTAGCATGAGCAGATGACGGAGAGTGGGGCTTTGGACTTTTAGGCGCTATTTTCACTAAAAACGTTCAAATTGAATATCTCCGGTTCTACTGAATGGACTTTTGTCCTTCTGGTATCATTTATTTTTTTAAATGCACTCTATTTTTCTAAATTGGTTTGGGATTTTTCTTTTATTGTGGTTTCACTTTATTACTGTTTGTGTGCTGCATAAATGCTTTACACATTACCTCTAAGTTAATCCTGACTGCTGTGTGACACACTCCCAGAGGGTTAAGCACAGGTTAATTTAGTGATTTTTGTGGTTCACTCTGACTAGGATTGTGGTTGTTGCCTGAGTGGGACTTCCCCACTCCTCAACCAATCATCCAGTTTCTTACAGTAATCTAAAGGAACTGGCTTCCTGCTGATTGCAATACATTACTCGAGAGCAGGGGCACAACTATACCTAACCTTTGGGGTGGCTAACATTTCAAGCAAGTGGAGTAGGTCAAGAAACACTAGCAATGGTGGCAGAGGTATCTTTATAGCCAATATGATGGGAAGAAGTGACAAACTTTGCAGTTGAAACACATTGGACAAACCCAATTTGATTATGATTGAATGATTGGAGTACATGGTTACCCCTAGATTCATCCCTAGGGTTGAATTGTTTTGTGGGGGTCTGGTTGCTAAGGCCATATTGTTCGTGGGTGATGTTTGATCTTTTGATAGATCAATATGTGACATGTTTAATTTGCTGTGACTCGAGATCATCCTTTATTTGACCTCTTGAGGCAATGTCCATTTAAGTATGAGTCAAAGTCAGATGTGTTTTTATACTTAAATCTAGTATGAATATTATCTGCATAACAGTAATAGTTGAGGTTGAAGGAGATTAGTTCCGGTGGAGAGCCAAGGCAAGTGTTATAGGGGAGTTAGTACTGTTAGGTACATTACTTGCAAATTGAATGGAGGGACCTTAAGGGATAAAGTTAGATGATGATCTGTCTGATAGAAAAGATGTAATCTGCTTCAGTTCGCCCCCTGCAGTCTGATGTTGTCTAGCCTTTGCACGAGGAACAGTTTCAAAGGCAAGGATGAGATCAAGTAATACGCATGTTAGTACGCCAATGCAGATATTTATCTCAAAGCATATTCTTCAATCCTTCTATCTTTTTGACTAAAACAGACTATTATTGACTATAAGTAAGAAGGATCTCTTGTTTCAATGTATTTTTGTTTTATGTTGGGTTTATCTAAGACATTAAGAGTTCCTTTGGGAGCATACCTGTTTTCAAGGATTTATTGACAGTTCTGTCTGGACTGGCTTCAGAGCTATTCAAGGAGACATTGGTCTGCTTGTGATTCTGCTGGCTCCAAGAGTTTTCAGCATTGATGAATCCTTCTGTGGTCAGGAAGGTTAAAAGTGATTAACTGCAGTTGCTTTCATGTTTTGTTATCTGATGAACTGAGCTTTGCTTCTAGAATTGTGAAAAAGCAGTGGGAAAGCAAGGAGGAGGCTGACACTGCTAGTTGCAAAATAATTTAGGTGTGTCTTGCAGACAGCAAGGGTCAGTGGTGTGAAGCCCTGTTAATTGTGTTGCCAAGGGACCAAGATGTCCTTAGGTACTACCACTTCAGGTATTGTGGTTGACTGACTCTTTCTACTCTGAAATCTTGTAGATGGGCTGTTGTTTGTGACCTTTAGGTCCCTCATCAGGTCTACAGGCCACTCTGCCGCTCTACCCATTCAGATCTCCTTTTCTGTGTTATGGGCTCTTGGCTGTTGTCAGCTCTCCAAGCTGCAGCTCAGCTCCGCTCTCCAGGACATAAGACAGGTCCTCAAGAATCAAGGCAGACATCAGGTATCACTTTAGACAGCTTTCTTTGCTACCTTCTCCAGAAGAAATCAAAATAAAACATCCACATTGTTCACCATTTATAGGCTGCAGAGCAGCCATTACTGCGCGTGTGCATTGAAATTAAGGAATTTAGACTAATGCCTATACACTGAGAAACAACTATGCACTTGTTTAGTGTCCACAAAACATCAGATTTACAGAAGTCAACTAAATGTGTACAGAGTGAAAAGACCATTAGATAAGCAATATTAATTTAGGAAAACATAATATTGCCTGAACATGCTGTTGGGACGGTAATGCCCCCTGCCATATTGCCTTATCCTGGAATACCCGAATGTGAGTATCTGGTATCCCAGAGATTGTTTGTGGCCCTAGCATCCTGGAATCTAGTGCATAGAGGCCTATGCTACCCCTTGACAGGGACCTGTTCCTTGACCTGGAGTGCTTCACCCTTAGCTTGTGGTGCTTGCTCCACCTCCAACAGTTTTCGCCTGCTTTCCCCTCCTGAACACCATCACCACTTCCTCCTAGCACATTCCTAAGATGAAGACTGATCTCGTCCCCACAGCCTCAGCTCAATCTCCCTTCCAGTTCCATCCCACAGCCTAAGCTCACTCTTCCCTCCTGCACCAGCCCTGTGGTTGAGGATTGAACTGAATAGGCATCTAGCACTAAGGGAAGTGCAGATATCCTGTGGGTGCATTTTGACATGTGCATGTTTACAAGTGTTGAGTAATTTAATGTATGCTGCGTGAAAGGTGTGCCCAAGTAAGTGCTGGGTCACAGTGAGTGGTGTGAATGCATGGTTAGCATTGTGAGTACTGAGTAGAAGGTGTGCCTAAACGAGAACAGGGTGAGTGGGATGCACATGTTACTGCTGGGTGAACAGTGTGTCCATGTGAGTGGAGGGTGAGCTGTGTGAGTAAGGGGTGAGCGGAGTGCCCTGTAAAAAATTAGTGAGTGGTGAACCTGTGTCAGTGTAGGGTGAGGAGTGTGAGTTGTGTGAATGCAGGTCAATGTATCCCTAGACGCTCTAAGTAACTCACCATGTCACTGAGGATTGGCAAGTGAAGTTTCAGGTGTAATTTAAACTAGGATTGTTCTGACATCAATAAGAGACTTGAGTGGAGAAAATAAATCATTAGTTGATCCTGCAACAAAATGTCCGCTTTTTGAGCATGCCTAAAAGCACTTTTCTAGAGGCATGAAAGCCACTGAAGGCCAGAGCCAAATCCTGAGCTCTGACTCAGGAAGATACTTGGAACCTGGAGACAAAAACGAGCCAAGTCTTCATGTGGCTTCTGCTGCCCACCCCCTTTTGTCAATCACCAAACTCCCTGTCTCTTCATCTAGTGGCTAAATTGAGCAACAGGAAACTAGGCTATCTGGGTTCAAACGGTTTACTTGCTTAACAAAATTGTGTGATCCTAGGCAATTACCTTTAGTTCATTATGCCTCCTTTTCCTTTGGCATCTCATTTGAGTGTACCTTAATGAACCTCAGTTTAGGATGTGTGCGTTGCAAAAACCTCACTTACATATGTTTCAATAGCTTTGAATTTTGCTCCATTTGTTATTAAAACCTTAGCAGGGTTCACACAAGTATTTTCTTGTATCTTGGTTCACTGAAAGCATAATCATTAGAGACATTTGATTGCACCAGACTCTTATCTCGTTTTATCAGATCTTACCATTTATAAGAATCTTTGTCGAATGGACCGTTTTAACTGCTGAGAAGTGT
This sequence comes from Lissotriton vulgaris, assembly GCF_964263255.1. Classification (NCBI taxonomy): domain Eukaryota; kingdom Metazoa; phylum Chordata; class Amphibia; order Caudata; family Salamandridae; genus Lissotriton; species Lissotriton vulgaris. The sequence continues at coordinate 651,543,937 of NC_141700.1, read as the reverse complement.
AAAGGGGAGAAAACCAGTACAATCACCATCATCAGTAGGGACTAATCAATTCAGACTCGGAAAGACCACTTGACTATGACTTACAATTTAAGGGTTTTATTACAAAGCCAAATATAACTGAACATACAAACACTTCATAACGAGGTTGAAAAAATACATGGGCACTAATACGAAATTCATTCTACGAATTAACCTAATTCAGTGCAACGTGAAAAGAATAAGCAATTCTAGGACAATTAAACAAGCAACAATTGCTCCAATACCTAAATTAGTCTTCATCAGTTTTACAGAAAGGAAAAATAATCGGTCAATTCTGTCATCCCTACAAAGCATCTCCTAAGCAAGATCAACAAAAGGTGTCAGTTTGTGAAGACTTCCTAAGAAGTACACTCACGTTGGAAAGGGTCAGAAGCCAAAAGCTAAGTCTTCATCCTAAAAATCAATCCCTTCTCTTCCTCTCCTTACGGCTCTCTGCTCTAGTCTGCCCTCATCTTCCCTCTCATCTCATCTGCCCTTCCTATCCCTAATACAAAATGATCAACTCAACGAACACGCCCCGAAACACCTCCTTTGGCTGGACATCTTCTGCAGGTGATTTTCCACAAACTTGCGCTTCGTCCAAGAACGGTTGGGTTGTCCTTGGGTCTCAGGCTGCTCCAGCGAGCTACCAATTATCAGAATTTCAGTGTAACATTGTAACAGGTCTACTCCATACCTAACTCCTAAAACAAAGAGCATCAGTCTAACTAACAAGGAAAATGTCCTTGCACCTGCAACGGAATGCATGTGAACGAATTAACCTTACACGTACAAATCTGCTGACTGCCTTCAACTGAGAGCCTTCCCAAGGAAAATACATTTCAGGCCTACTCGATTTAGCTAACATAAGAAATCACCAACAGGCCTCTCATAGTAATATTGAGGCCTTTACACATCTAACTACACGCATTAATAACATTACTCTTATAAGCATTACATTTCTATTTTCTACACCTTAAGGCACATTTAGTCATCTCTACAGGTGCAGACTTTTATAGTGCATGTTTAAATCTAATGCATTACATTACACACAAACTGATTCATGCAGCACTTGCAATAGGCAGTTACATTTAAATGTTGTTTTACCCTTTCTACCAACATGAACTAATTTTCTAGCATTACACTAACATTGTTCATTATTACCGCCACATTTTCTAATGATTAATACTTAGTTCAACCTGGGATTACATTTGGGTGCGGACTACCAGTGATTATGATTAGAGCTGGGCGTAGTTTGCGAAGTAGCACTACGCAAAGCTACGCAAAGTGCACTTCGCACTACGCGAGCTACGAGTAGCACTAAGCGAGCTGCATAGTACCCTGTTCGCACTGTGCAAGATGTCGTTTTCAATGATTGCACAGTGCGGACAAGCATCCGGCACTGTGCATTCATTGAAAACGGCATCTTGCACAGTGCGAGCTGTAGTTTTCTGCCACTCAAGTAGATTTTTACTTGAGCTGCAGCTTTCTCAACGTGGACTGGTAGTTTGTCATTGCAAGCGGTTATGTTATGTTATGTTATTAACTATTTATAGAGGGCACGTACACCGGTAGGTTTCATGGCGCTATTATAGAGAGACAGAATACAATCCCTAAGCATAGGACTACTTGAATAGCCACGTTTTCAGAGACTGTATTTTCAATTCAGCCGAGCTAGCACGAGGAGATTGTGCTTACGTGACCACTCGCAATGAGAAACCTGACCTCCCCACGTTGAGAATCTCGCCGGTAGGTTGATTTTCCACGCTCGCGATCGGCAACTTGATGTTGCTGATCGCGAACGAGGGAAAAGTCTCGCCGGGATGTCACCTTGCTTGCTCGTGGTCACCAACTTGATGTTGAGGACCCCGAGCAAGCAAAAAATTACCGCTGCACTATGCTACGCTACGTGTGTTTGCACTGTGCTACGTGCAGTTCACGTAGTGCGAAGTAGCGCAATCTTCGCAAACTACGCGAGCGTAGCGTAGTGCTTTGCCCAGGGTTAATAATGATGCACCCCAACAAATTTCAGAATATCATGACGCTTTATCACATTAATGTGTCTTGGCTTGCTTAGCAACTGTGGGGTAGATTTACTAAAAACCAATGCAATGCAGCGCAGCAACCAAAGATGCACAACTGCTTTGCATGAGAGGAGAGAGCAAAACAACACCATATTTTTTAAGTTAGCGCTGATGCACAAACAGGCTGCCTACTGCCACACACCTCTTAGCACAACAGTGCAAGGCTGTGTGCATGATGTCTACCATAGCTTTTGGTCTGTAAAGCTACCATTCCAGTTCAAAATACTATACCTAAGTAAAATTTAAAAGGTTTCCCGCTTTAGGTGCATGCTGTACAGTGCAGCAAATACAAAGTTGGAAATGTTTAGAGAAATCAAACATTTTCTTATTATTAACGCCCTGCCTCAAAGAGGCAATATTTTATTAGCACAAACCCCCCTCTAATATTGTTAGTAGATAGGATTTTGCCTTAAAACCCCTGGAAACATGGAACACTCTTGCACTAACCAACGAACATTCATTTGAAGCAAAGTAAAGTAAAGCAGAGTAAAGCCCTTCTTTGTATTAATTTCAAGTAACATCGCAGCGCAAACAAAATTTGTGCTCAATGTATATTCCAAATAATCATTTGCAAACCTAGCGCATAATGTTTCTGAATCTGCTCTAAGGCTTCTGATGAATGTTACTTAACCTCTTCTATGCTCATGACGAGCTCGGCTCGTCATGAGGCACAATGCAGCTGCACTCATGACGAGCTGAGCTCGTCACAGCCGTTAGAACGTTCGCACGCGGGGATAATTTCCCTGCTGTGCTGAACGTTCGAAAACGGGTGTGGCTGTAACGAGCTCAGCTCGTCATGAGTGCAGCTGCACTGTGCCTCATGACGAGCTCAGCTCATCATGAGAACAGCGGCACCGCGCGCGGCTCCGCTCCCATGGTCGGACTGACTACCGGGCGTTTTGGAATGCTGCCGAGCTGGGGGCTGATGTCACTGCAGTGGGGGCTGATTTAGTTGATGGGGACCTGCGTGTGCTTCAAAATAATTAAAGCAAAACAAATTTCGTTTATTACACACAGGTCCCCATCAACGAAATCGGGCCCCAGCTCAGCAGCTTTCCAAAATGCCCGGTAGCTAGTCCGGCCCTGCCCGCTCCCCTCCGCACAGCGGGGGGAAAACACCCCGCAGCGAAGGGGTTAATGCACCAGTTCATTCTAGTGTCCTAAAGTGAAATACTTACACAAAGCGGCGGCTCCACAGTAATAGTGGAGGAGCATTGCCCCATTGCTGAGGCACAGGGTCAGACTGATTTGCATATAGCCATGTCTGAACTGGGGTGGCAGAGTGGGCTAAAGAACTGTGATGGATTAAACCCAGATCTTTTGACTGGGTGTGAGTGTTTGATTCATTCAGATGCTCCGTCCATCACCACCCCCTTTTGTACACCCCATTGCTGAAAGCCAGCAGTTGAAAAATAAAATGATAATAATACAATTAGGGAGCAGCAGAATCAGGTGTCTTTTTTTTTTTTTTATCTTATCCGCCCCCATGCAGCCACTGTATATTTGCAGCACCTGTGACTGCTTCCACATTAAAGAAATACACTTCTTGAATTCTGAAGAGACTTTTGCACAATTTTACAAGATGATTTACATATCATGCGCAGGTCAGCGCTTAGAGCCAAGCCCAATAATTTCCTGGGCTCTGGCTGGGCACTCCCTGTGAATTTTCTGCTTTCCCACCTCTGTATTTTACCTGAAATAAATATTCTCCCGCTGTGTCAGGAACAGTCCAACGACAGCTCTAGAGAGGGCCCTTGCAGGAAGTAAAGTTCACTCCAGTCATTACGTGTAGAAATAAATTACCCTACGTGCACCGCGCGTTAAATTATCTGCATGCGTGCATCAGCTTGCCTTTAAACAGGGAATGAAAATGACCGAAGCCCTGGCTTGCAGAACTCCCTTCATGGAGACATTTCAGCAGATGACCTCTGACCTTCCATGCCGTGTTCACCTTCCGTGTGAGTTATTCCACATACCTTGCCCCCGCGCCTGAATCCTGACCTGCTGCCATTCCGTCCTGACATGATATTGCCTGAAAATGCCCCTCGCCCGTGACCTCCAACACTTGACGTTGTTGCGGTCAAGAGATCACGTCATTTTAAAAAGACTGGAACGTTCTGGAGCACGTGCTTCTCATTAGCATCCTACTGTAAACACCGTGATCGCTAATGAAGGCGCGTTGGATTTATTACACTGCTCAGACATCCATCACGAAGTATTCTTAGGGGTGAATGAGGTGGGAGGTTGACCTGCAAGGTGAGGGCAAAGGATCCATCTAAAAGAGAGTGGCCGCCATGTTTAAACCCACAGGCCTTGTCTTATGACACATAAGTGAGATGAGTAATTGTGCAGGGGTTTAGGGAGCATCCCAGTTGTGACAGATCAGTGACCTCAGAGGCAAACGATTGATGAAGGAAGGATCGGGTTTTCAAGCAAGGATCTCGTTGTTTACTTGACATCTAGATCACAGCTATTTGATCACAGGTTCCAGGGTTTGAATCTGGAAGATGGTGTCTAGATCAGAGCATCTAAGCAGTTATATCTTGGGGTGTTGTTCTGGGTGTTTGCTGATTAAACATGGGATTCTTGGCAATGGTAGGTGTTCCGCTTGAAGGCTAGTGCACCTGATACATTCTGTGTTCTAGTTCCCTTCCCCTCCCCTCCCCTCCATTCCCTTCTTCCCTTCCCTTCCCTGCCCTCTCCTCTCCCCTTCCTTTCCCTCTCCTTCCTTTCCCTCCCCTCCCCTTCCCTTCCCTTCCCCTCCCTTCTCTTCCCTTCAATTTCCTTGGCTTCCTATCTCTTACCCTTCCTTCCCTTCTTCCCTCCCCTCCCCCTCCCTTTTCCTCCCCCTCACATCTCCTCTCCCCTCTCTTCCACTTCCCTTTCCTTCCCTTCCCTCCCCTCTCTTTCCTTCCATTTGCTTCCTTTCTCCTCCCCCACTTTCCATTCCCCTACCTTCTCTTCCCTACCCCCCTCTCCCCTCCCCTACCTTCCCTTACCAACCCTCCCCTCCCTTCCCTCCCCTCCACACCCTTCCCTTCTCTTCTTCCCTTCCCCTCCCCTCTCCTCTTGCTCTCCAAGCCCCTCTTCCCCCTCCTCTCTCCTCAGGTACCCAGTAGAATGCAGGAAGAAATGCAGTCAGTCCTGACTGACTGCCCACGAAGAGAGTGGGAAGGAGACAAGCGATGTGATAGGTAATCCTACTTGTAATAAGAAAGGGTTTTTTATCATAATCCTCGGCTGAATCTTGGTACATGGGGGTGTTCATTGCATACCATGCATCCAGGTAAGCGGCATCACTTCAGCTGAGCCAATCAAAATAATGTACCACATTATAATGGTTAGTAAATATTGTTGCATTTTAGAAAGTGTACTTAAGTTAGTATACTTGTTTTAAAAATGCCCATTAGCCAGAGCTTCATAAATGTTTTCTGGAATTTAGAGGTTAACTTTTCATGCAGTCAAGACTTCGCTGGTATTGATTTGACCATGGCTTTGTGAGTGACACTCATTCAGTGGGGAGAACTTCCAATGGGCCTATGTTCTGTAAGCCAGGGAATGGGCAAGGAAGAGTTAAGATCATTCCAGGTTTAATGCTGACCATTAGACGGACTCCTCCCTAGCCCGTTTGGGCTGTTAGGAAATCTTCTGGGTGTGTGTAAGACATGACTAGTGCTCCAGTGACCACACCTTCCTTTTAGAGGCCTCAGCTGGTCAGGAAGTGTCCCGATTTCCTGATGCGCCTTTATTTCTCTGCCTATAACTCGCCACGCCCTGCAAGTAATGTGCAAACCAGCATTTGCAATGCAGTAGGTATGACATTTACGAGAGTTTCAGCTATTGGCATTGCAAAGGACAATGCCTTTTATTTATGTTTTGTTTTTAAAACAGATAAATAAAAGGCATTGTCATTTCAATGTCAATAGCTTAAACTCTCGGAAATGCAAGACCTATTGCATTTCAAAAGCGTTCGGTGTCCTTGCTATAAAGATTTCTTTTAAAGTGTTAGGAGAGAGTGTGTCCTGCCTGTAACAGCAGGCTGGACAAAGCTATTTGAGAAAATAGTGCTCGTAGCCCGTAATTAAAGGCTACCGAGTAAAAACACATGAAACAGGGGGTGCCCTCTTGGAAGGTTACAAATTAAGACAAGGCGGTTCTAAAGAGGGACTACTAAGCCTATTGAACAATGAAAAGCCACAGTTTACAGTGGACAATGACACAAGCCAATGAAAAATATGGGTGGAGAATGGGTGGAACTTCAAGTCCATACCTGAATACAGCATGTCTCACAGACCAGCATATGCGCTGCCCAGGCTCGGCCTAAAGACAGCCTAGTGGTGGTTATTGATAAATAATGCCCTTGAAGGTTGGCACTTTATTACCGGTTTTAACACAAACTAAACCTTCTAGACATTGTGGGTACATTTACTAGCTAATTATGGAGTCCTGCTATGAGCTGCTATTCCATAATTGTCACATGGACACATACTGTATATATATAGCGCTTACTACCCCTGATGAGGCTTTGAAGCACACAACTATAGAACCCAAATGATTAGTGGTGAGTTAGTATAGGGAAATATAAATTGATAATTTGAGCGGTGGACATGAGAGTTTGTTAAATGGATTGAACAGCATTAAGGAGGGATAAAGGAGGGAAGTGTCTAGATAGTGTTATTTGGAATTTCATATTAGTCAGATTAGGTTTTGGATGTGTTAAAGAAGGGACAGAGGAGGGAAGAGTCTAGAAAGGGTTAATAAGGAGATCACAGTTGAGTCAGAAGATGAATATAGGAGGGAAGAGTCTAGGAAGTGTTTTTTGGGAGCGCATAGTAGTAAAATGATGTTTGGGGAAAGTCAAGGGGGGATAGAGGAGGGAAGAGTCTAGAAAGAGTTATATGGGAGATCATAGTAGTAGAATGAGATTTGTTGTGAGTCAGGAAAGGATCGATCTTAGGGAGATCATAGTAGTAGAATGAAGCTTGAGATGAGTTAGCGAGTGGTGGCAGAGGATATATTGGGAGAGGTATAGGATGAGACATGGAGTAGTGCATTGGAGGCTTTTTTCCCTTCTTTCCACAATAGGTGTAAAGTAACACACATATATATATATATATGTATGTATATATATATATATATTACCTACTGGCGGTCGCCAGTAGGTATATATAGTTAGGATTTTTTCTCTATGGAACTTTTGAAAATTCTATGTCTAATAACTTTGGCGTTTGTGGACGGAATCGGCTGAAATTTTCAGGAAAATGGCACATTTTGTTTCTGAGCAGCCCCTGAAAATTTGGGGGGGTTCCGTCTAGGGGGGGCCGAGAAAAAAGGGGGGTCCCAAACGCATTTTTCCCATTCATTTTTCCATAGGGCCTTTGGCCTCACTTTTAGCTCGAACGGCTGAATGGATTTACACGAAACTTGGCAAAATTATAGGGACTGTTAGCCCGATGTGCCTTTGCTGGGTCTCAATATATGTGCTCCAGTGGATTTTGAGAAATTAACGTTTAAAAAAACAGATATATCTGTGACAGCGTCCCAGATAGCGCACCAGATCGCGTACTTTTCGCGTAACGGAGCTTTGCGTAGCGAAGCTGATTGGCTCTCCGGTGTCTGTCAACATTCTAAACAGTCCGGTGCGGCCGCCATCTTGTCTCTCGGTAGGATCGAGAGACAAGAGGAGGAGAAAAACGAAGGGGGAATTTAATGAAAGGGGGCAAGGTAGATCTTTCTTGACCCCCTAGGAATGATGTTGGGGTTATTAAAGGGTCCCTTGGGGCAAATAATAAAAATTGGATTTTTCGCGGTAGAAGCGCTTCTCGGTTCGCGAACCGGGTCGCAAACTGGTAGCGAAACGTGAATTCGCCATTTTGTGTTTCGATTTAATTAAATTACTAGGTATAAGGGGGTACGGGAGACGTATCCTGACTCCTTATGTTTTCTGAGGGTGGCTGAGGAGGCTCATATATGTTGATACATGTTTTCCAGCGGCTGTGCGTGAGCGTTTTTTTTTTTTTGCTGCGGGACGTCTGTTAACGTTCGATTCGATGGAAATCAGGAACTGTTGACCGCCATTTTGTCACTGCGAGTAAATATTTTGTTAAAAATAATTGTTATAAATTTATCCTTATTGATAAACATTGTCTGCGCCATCTTGCCTTTTTTGCAATGCCACACTTTTGTTGAGCACGGCAGCCATTTTAGATGCCTTGACCAGACCCACTCTCTGCACGCCGCCGATCCTCAGCATGGCTCCCCACCCTCGCAAGCATCTCCCCCACGCACTGGTCACCCCGCTCTCTTTCTCATGCATGGGTCATAAACCTCCCCCCATCTGCGCTGCTCTTCCCTGAGAATCACACCCTGTGCCTGCCCGACACCTCCCTTTCACCCTATTCACTACCTCACCCTCTGACACTCCTCTCCCTCTGTGTCTGATTGTGCAGGCCGGTCTCAGGCTATCACTTAGCCCTGCAGATGTAGTTTATGGCTCCAGCTGTAGAGAATCACCCCTGTTCAAAGGAGTTACAGTAGATCAAGGCCCCCACCCGATGAGATCCGTCACACCACACGCGTTCCTACTATCTGATAACCATCCTGTATTGTGCTTGGGGAGGGGATTCTCACTGTGAGGGTGTGTGGGTCCGAGCCTGAAGCGGAAGATTCCAGGGATGCCTTTTTGTACATCAAAGTCTTCACAATTATGTGTCACATTAAAAACATATAGCACTCCAACAAAGTTGTAGGATTATAACACTTTAATAACTTATAAATATATACAACGCTCCAACAAAGTAAACACGTTAAAAAAAACTTTTTAAACAACTATTTACATGACATTGCTTTAAGCAGGATAGACAAAGAAATGACACAGTGATGTAAAAGTTTCTGAAAGAAATGCCAAGAACGTCCCATGTGAAAGTGAATTTTATCTGGCAATTTTTTTCTTTTCCTTCTCATGAAAAGAAAGTTAATGCCAGGTTCGTTACCTGCCTCATCTGCCAAAAAAAAACTCTCGAGAGGGACCGAAAAAAAATATAGCTATGGTAGTCATATCATGCATTGGCAGATGGAGAGGTGGCACCCTTTTATTTATTCTAAAGCACAACTTCGAGATTTGGTGGCTAATCCCCGACCTGCAAAAACATCCACCAATGACTTAGCAATAAGTGAGTCAGAGGCAAGGGAAACGGTTCCAAATCTGTAAAAGAACTTTAGGCAGATGAGATTGACTTGTGTAGCATGTGGAAAATTAATTTCATGCGGAGAGATGAGTATTACTTTAATAAATAGATCATATGAAAATCATCAATGTCCAAAACATCATAGAAAGTAATTTTTGTCATTTTTGAGGAAGAGAGATAACCTACAGTGGTACGGGGTCGTTTTCGTTCGTACTAGGGGGGCCAGGTGACATTCGTTCGGGGTGGCTTAGGGGCATTTAAAACAACTTCCCTGATACAGGTAGCATATAAAGTAGAGGCTAAATACCAGGATCTTTATCGATTGCTTTATGCTGTAGAAAAATGAAAAACACACAACAAACTTGGACCATTCATATTTTCAATGTTTCTGCGTACTATACTTTTTAACCCTTAACTAATTGAGCTGCTTCATTTCACCTGCTTTTTTTTTTAACAAAAAAAAAAATCGGAAACAGTGGCCATTTCTTCGAAACTTACCAATCTACGCGTTACAACTACGTTTGCTTTTTCAAAAACCTTTAATAAAAATGTTGGTGCCCAAATACGGGCTTACAACCCCGTGGGCCGGCCACGGAGCAGGCTGGAACTGTAAATGGGGGGGGGGTATTTATTTGTGGAAAACATAACAGAGAGTCAGTGGTCGTTGATTTCATAGTAAAAAGTGCGACAAGTGCAACAAAATCACATCGATAATTCATTGTGAGCAAGTACCAAAAGTGTCGACAATTCGAACCTTCAATAATAAATACAGTAATCAATGATGCATTAGAACTTAATATCAATTCATTGTTCGAACATGTAATCAGTCTTATCCCATATCAATTCATGTGCTAAAAACTGCATACATATCTCATGATATCAAGGCTGAACAATCGGGGCACAACAAGGAGTTGAGAGTTTCATTTGTACCGGCGCCATTTTGGGTGAGGTCAGGAAGGTCCAAGTATAGTCAAAATGTCTCCACCAACTCGTGGTTGGACCGGGACCTCTTTCGGCAGTCCAAAAGTTTTCGTTGAAGGGTAGCAGAGGGGACTGGTGAAATGAACCATCAGTGAAAGTGGGGTGGGAGGAATCAATTTCTCCTACCGGGTCATACTGGTGTCCCACCGGAACTGATCAAGTTGGTAGTCTTGCAGGATTTTGGTGATTTCAAGACTGAGGCCGGCGCCGGCATGAGCGCGCTGACGTCCCGCGGCTACGTCGTGGTCGTTCCGTGGGTGATCATGGCAGTCATTCCCCATCGGGGGTCGGGGGCCCCCGTGGCTCTTATAGAATCTTCAAAGTTGAGGAGAAGGTTTCTGGACGCAGGAAACTAGAAGCGTCGTTGCACCGCAACAGTGAACGAGACCCCCGCTGGGTGAGCGGAGCATCATTGCCTTGCAATAGTGGACGAGACCTTTTGTTGGGTGAGTGCAGCGCTGCTGCATCGCAAGAGTGGAGGAACCCTTGTCGGGTGAGTGGAGCGTTGGGGGTGCAGCTGAGGGGCCCCCACCTGGGGGGGTGGGAGAGGCTCGTTCGCGCCGCCTCTCCCTCCCAGCGCACCCCACGCCGACACCTGGCGTTGATATCCGTGATGTCCGGACCAGGCGATAAGAGGGGGGGTCGGAGGCAGAGGCAAGACATCCCCCCCCGTGGTCTGCAAGGCGGCAGAAGAAGGGAATCGGGAGACCAGTACATTTTGGGCCTTCCACCCCACGGCTGATGGCGATTAGCCGGGCCCCGCCCTGCACGTGTCGAGGCCTCATCTTCCGGATGGGCGTAACCGTGGTCCTGTTGCACTTCGGGAGTTTCCGGAATGGGGGTAGGTATCTGCTGATTTGTATCTATTTCATGTTACCGTTAATGGGCGTGGCGGGCGGTGGGACAGACATGCTTGGAGCAGTGGGGGGGTGGCGGAGCCTAGCTACCTCGTGGATGCCGTAACGTCAAGCTTGGCTTTTTTCACCACTTCCATGTTTCTTAAGGTATTGGTGAAATTGTTTTTGATGGTAAAATGATGTGACTCCTGCAATGTGTCGCTTTTGCGGAACAGATATATGATGTAATTGTGTTGTTAATGTTACGGTGTACATGTAAAAAATGATGCATAAGTGTTGCACGGGCATTGTAGATACTCTCCTATGTGTGCTTAGCAATTTCAAGTCACTTCCTCCGGGTTCATGTGCCTTGTAAATACGTCCCCATGTGTGTCTGGTCATTTGAAGTCATTTTCCTTGTAGTGTAAGGCCCTTGTAAATACGCCCCCATGTGTAAAATTAATTACTTTGCCCTTAAATGTTGCGTTTTCGGTAATTTTACCGAATCGGTAATTTTACCGATTCGGTAATTTTACCGAAAATGACAGATTGAAATGTGGGTAGCCAATTTTCCATTGGCACATGGCTTTCAGAATCGGTATTTTACCATGGAATACAAATCCATGGTAAAATACAGATTCCTGTGTACATGCACATCTGTGCATGTACACATATGCCATGTGACAGATAGACGTGTCCTTAGGGCATGTCTGTGTGCCACATTGCACACATGCCCGTTTTGGGGGTGCTAGATGGTGTCAAAGTGATACCCCCTGCACCCTTGCCAAATTCGGTATTTACCGATTCGGTAAATACTGAATCGGTATTTGAATTGAATCCTATGGGCTTCAAGGCCCATAGGATTCAATAGGAAATACCGATTCAGTATTTACCGAATCGGTAAATACCGAATTTTTAAGGAATCGGTAATAAATCAGATGTTGGTACTTACATCCCATTTACCGATTTTGAAATACCGAATCGGTAAAATTCGGTAATATTCGGTATTTCAAAATCGGTAAATGTGATTTACCTACATCTGGCCCTAGGTGTATTATTGTTTTACATAAAATGTTTTAAAACTTTGTTTGAAATGAAATGCATGCACACTTAGGGCCAGATGTAGGTGGTCGTTTCAGGCCATTTACTGACCGGTTACGGCCGTTTTCGGCCGTTTCCGATCGTTAAATGGCAAATCGGTATGTAGGGGCTTAAATCCAAGGCCACGTGTAGGTAAATCTACATTTACAGAATCGGAAAAATTATTTCTTCGTTAAAATACCGAATCGGTAATTTTACCGATTCTGTTAATTTGTTATGTAGGGGGGAGTCTTCTGAGTCCCAAAGGCCTTAACGAATCGGTATTTTAGCATGAAATCAAACTTCATGGTAAAATACCGATTCCGGTGTGCATGCACATGTGTGCTCGCACATCTATGTCATGTGAAAGGCAGACCTGCCCTTAGGGCTGGTTTGCTTGCTACATGGCACTTGTGCCTGTTTTGAGGGTGTCAGAGGGTGTCAAAGTGATACCCCCTGCATCCTTGTGCATACTTTTTTTTTTTTTATAGCATTGTCGAATCTAGTTCTTACTGTTATTGATTTACTGTTTGGTAATAGTGGTTAAGACATTTTTTTATTATATTTCACCACAGATTCAACTGCAGATTATTTGGGAATTAGACAATGCCATCTAAGGATAGAATTCGAAAGGCTACAAAACGTCAAAGACAGCTTGACCCCGGGAGCCGGCCGCTTATGTCGGGTGCGATCTCAGGCTACACCAGTGCTATAAGACTTGGGGAAGGGGTTGGAGCCATGCGTCTTCTCCGAGTCCGTGCCATCACACCGCCCCTCGGGGGCCTCCGTCAAGCGGTTTAGGGAGGTACCATATCACATTGTTTTCAAATGCAGTCAGGTCCACAAACGGCCCCCACTTACTTTGAGAATAGTGAAGCTGCAGCAGGTGCAAATAAGGTTTAGACAGTGTTACAAGCGCTGCTCAGAACTCTGAAGTATGGCACCCAACATCCAGGACTTATGCCATTTGTGCAAGGCAGTGACATCGAAGCAACTCAGGGACCAAAACCATGAACGAACACTCATGTATTAAAATTTTAGTATTGATGCTTGACTGAGGCCAAGGAGATCAGAGTGCATGAGTCTCATGCTCGATCGATTGAGCTAGCCGGATCGGGCAACAAAAAGTATAAAATAGTTATGTAAATAGTTATTTAATAAAATGTTTTACCCTGTTACTTTGCTGGTGTGTTGTATATATTTATAATATTTGCATAGGGTTTGTCGTTGTTTTGGGTGGGGTGGGTGGCGGAGCCGAGCTGTCTTGCAGCCATCATCGTGTGGAGCTCAGTTCATCTCACTAGTTTCGTATTTCTCATGAAGGGTTGTTCTTAATGTTTCTATTTTAGCTAGGTCAAAAAGAGATCCCATTAGTGGCCTACTGATTTTGCTCGATTCCTTTTGTTTTTTTACACGATTTTTCACTATCTGCAAAGACTAAACAGAGTATTGCGACTCTGTGCTTGTTTGTAAATAGAGAATGAACCAAAGAGAACCAATTCTCAAACAGTAAATGCTTGGATAACAATCAATCAAATGGAGAGAGAAGCAGACACGATGGATTAGAACGGGGGCAAAGGCCTGCGTTAACTACCTTTCACTATCTGCAAAGAGAGAGTACTACTAAGAGAAAAGAGGGGGGGGGGGCAGCGTTCAAAGCACATCAGCGTGCATAAACACGAAAAAGTTTTGACCTATCACGTACTTGACATTTGACAGTTTTTGATATTTGCTATTAAAAAACCATTGAAATTCACAGAAAAAACCATAGGTTTTAGACCATATATAGTTAGGGATTAGCATTTACAAAACCTTAATTTACTCGCACAAAACCATAGAAATTCGCATATATAGTTAGATGCAATAACTATATATCGCGCACCCGCAATCCACTGCTGATGATGTCACATATTATATCATTCATGACATGGTCAGTGACATCACTGATGACATCACTGATGACATCTGTAATGACATCACTGATGACATCACTGATGACATCTTAAATGATATCACTGATGACATCACTGATGACATTTCATTTGACATTACTGATCACATCACTGATGATATCATTTATGTGGTAATACAATGAACATCTTCAGACTCTAATATAACCTTAGATACAATCAGTGTAAACAGACACTCAAAGACTGTCACTTATCCATGGAGTTACTCACACACCTAGTCAGTCATGCAAAGAATCAATCACACCTCCATTTCCTCAACTATACAGTTATACACACCTTCCTTATTCAAACATATACTAACACATATTTACTCTCTTATACAATCCCTGATACAAGTTCACAATGATCCATACAGCCACTCACACATTCACTGGCTCTTATGCACAGTTATTTATATATGTCAGCTCTCACATGTACTGTGTTTTACATATGTACTTACTTTGACATGTAGCACTGAGAAATCCATTCAATCACCAATACACTTATGCAGACAGTCAACCGCCCATACAGCTGTTTCCACATGCACTTTTGAACCCATACATCTAGTGAATCAACTACTCACACATCTATGCACAGAGTCATACACCTCCCAGCCACCCACACACACACTCAGTCTCCCATACAAATACTTGGGCAAACAATCAATAACCCTTATAGTTACTCATATAGCTACTGATTAACACATGCAGCATTTTACAGAACAACAGACATAATGATGCACAAATTAAGACAGTTTAGTCACTTACCCATGCACCCAGTGAGACACATTTAATCACTCACTCATACAGTCAGTCATGCACCTATTAAATCCTTCATCCAGACACTTATACATCCACTCATTCTTCAATATGTAAGACATATTTTAACACACAGTCACTGGATGATGTCATCAGTGATATCATCAGTGATGTCACTGACCATGTCATGAATGATGTAATATGTGACATCATCAGCAGTGGATTGCGGGTGCGCGATATATAGTTATTGCATCTAACTATATATGCGAATTTCTATGGTTTTGTGCGAGTAAATTAAGGTTTTGTAAATGCTAATCCCTAACTATATATGGTCTAAAACCTATGGTTTTTTCTGTGAATATATATATATATATATATATATATATATATATATATATATATATATATATATATATATGTGGCGGGCGGTCGCCAGTAGGTAGTTATAGTTAGGATTATTTTGTATAGGGAATTCGCAACATTCTATTGGGAATAACTTTTGTGCCGGTTGAGGAATCTTCCTGACATTTTCCTCAAATTTGCCTCGCGGCGCTCCGCTCCTTCCCTGAAAGTTTGGGGGGGATTCGTCAAGCGGGGGTCGAGATAAAAGGGGGGTCCCAAAACGTGTTTTCCCCATGCTAATTTCCATAGGGCGGTCGAACTCACTTTTAGCCCGAACGGCTGAATGGATTTCCACCAAACTTGGCAAAATTGTAGGGACTGGTAGCCGGATGTGCCTTTGCTATGTCTCAAGATATGTGCTCCAGTGGATTTTGAGTAATTTAGGTTAAAAAAAAATATATATCTATAAGCACGCCCTGGTGCGCGTACCAGCGCGCTACGCGAGTTCGCGCGCGGAAAGCTGATTGGCTCTCGGGTGTCTGTCAACATTCCAAACAGTCCAGAGCGGCCGCCATCTTGTGTCTCGGTAGGATCGAGACACAAGAGGTTGAAAAAACAAAGAGGGAAATGACCAAAAGGGGGCAGAGTAGACCCCCCCTGACCCCCTAGGTTTGATGTGGGGGCCATAAAAGGGCCCCGCGGGGCAAAAAAAGAATTTTTTTTTGATATGCACAGGGGGAGCGCCCGGTACGCACACCGGGGAGCGTACCGGGGAGCGTACCATGGGGAAAAAAGAATTACAGAGTTTTTTAAAAATTTCGCCTTTTTTTATAATTTGGAGGTAGTTCTAAAAAGAACTGTTTTCTTTCTTCTTTTTGTTGTTTTATATTTTTTAATAGTTTTTTTGAACATTTTGTACTTTTTTGGCTTTTATGAACAATTTAATATTTTTTTTGTTATTTTTATGGGGAGAAACAAAAAAAAGGGAATTGTAAACGGCTCAACTGGAGGAAAAAAAATCTGGAAAAAAAATTAAGGTTTTTTTCTGCAGATATGGTTATCTCCTGCACGGTTGATTAGGTTTATACTTTTTTCGCCATATGTAATTGTAGTCCCACAATAGATACAAACAATTTTAAAACATCCAAACTTGGTTTGGATGTTTGGGACCATCTCCCTTGCCTCTGGACCCGATGGAGTGGGTTCTTTGCTTGTTGAGGTTCTGGAAGAAGATTGGGGAAGGTTTCTGGACAGTTCTCTCACCTCTGCCGCAGAATAGTTGTTAGGATGCTTGCGTTGCATGTGGCGAATCAATGTGTGATTACCAAAAGAATATTTTTTTGTAGGGTTCCCCCTGGAAAGTTCACAGCCACAGATCAAACAAGTCACTTTTGCCGCATTGACTTTCTTCTGGCCTCTTGGGAATTTAAAAAACTCCCACACAATGTGCTCTCTCGGTTTGTAAGGGGGATTGTCTTCAGGAAGGAACGTCCTCTCCTGCTCCTCCTCCTCCTCCTCCTCTTCTTCACCACCAATGTGGTGTTGTGGTGGTCCTTGTGGTGGTGGTGGTGGTGCAGAGGCCCCTGCTGCTGCTGCTACTGTAGCCATTTCTCAATGAATGAAAACAGGTCTTCCTCACTCAAAGAACAAAGTGAGAATGAGGAAAAAAGGTGGGGGCTTTCATCATTTGGAAACCAAAACTGTCCTGAACCAATAAAAAGTGTTATTTTTAGGTCACATGACCCGACGCGCTTACGCTACGTGCCCCGGGGCGTGCCCCGGAGCACGCCCAGGGGCGCATCGCGTAAGTGCATCGGATGGTTACGTAGCGCGATCGTATGCGCTCCAGTGCTTCCGGGTGCGCTTACACCGTGCGTATCACGCGGACGCGGCTACGCGATACGTCACGATGATGAATTTGTTCGCGGCAAAAGCGCTAACAGGACGCTCACCGGTACGCGCCCTGGGGCACGCAGCAAGACTGCGCTTACCGGTGCGCTCACCGGGACGCGCACCGGGAGCGCTCCAGGGCAAAAAAACAAAAAAAAAAAATTTCAAACATGAACAATATACATAAAAAAAAGTATTACATAAATATACAATATAGGATTCATTATAAAAAATATTACAATTCATACCTATAGAAATTTGCTATTAAAAAACCTTTGAAATTCACTGAAAAAAACATAGGTTTGAGGCCCTATATATAGTTAGGAATTAGCATTTAAAAAACCAATGAAATTCACTGAAAAAATCATAGGGTTCACACGAGTTATAGTTAGGAATTAGCATTTAAAAAACCTATGAAATTCACTGAAAAAACCAGAGGATTCACACCAGTTATAGTTAGAAATTAGCATTTAAAAAACCTATTAAATTCACTGAAAAAACCATAGGTTTCACACCAGTTATAGTTAGCTGGAAATTTTACTGACATAAAACCATTGAAATTCCCACGTTATAGTTAGTTGGACTCACTATAACTTGCGCGCCTGCAATGCACTGCTGATGACGTCACGTATTACATCACTCATGACATGGTCAGTGACATCACTCATAACATCACTGATGACACCATCCTTGTGACAGACTGACAGACCTCCTTTCATTGTAATGTAACCGTTGAAACACATATTCAAAAATAGAAACTAACATTTTCAAAAAAATTGAGATACCCATACCAGATACAACAACCAATTCAGTAATTCCACCATCTATATACACATCCACTCGTTCAGCAACAGTTCTATATAGTCACTCATACATATACTCACTCATCATATGTAGTGATACACATATACATCCTGTTACACACCGACAGTCATCCAAAAGTTACTCACACACATACTCACACATGCAAATAAACTATTGAACATCCATTTATTTGCATATACAAGTATACACAGACTAGCACATTACTTCTAAGGAAACTTACACATACTTACTCTCATAAACAATCACTTAAAGAAACACATACTTATTTAAACAGGAACTCTTACAATCTCTCACTCTCACATATACTTACTTATATACATCAATACTCACATATACTAGATTAAAACATATGTCGTTACTAATAAAGACACTAGTGAGACAGTCATTCACTCACTAACATACACATATACACACTCATCCACCCTTACAATCCTACACATATGGTGTCTTCAAAACACATACAAACAGTGAGTCAGTCACCAACCCATGCAGCCACTTATACACAAAGTGAAACACTGATACATATATTTCAATATTTAAAAGTTACTCGCTAATATATGTATTCACCAAGATACACTTAATACGCCAGTTAAACAATCAATAAAAAAAAAATCCATTTAGACACTTATTTAAACATTTATTCTTCCAGCGACCTTTACATATACATAAATAAAACATATTTATTTTTCAGAAAGACACACATTCACTGGATGGTGTCATCAGTGATGTCATGGGTGATGTCACTGACCATGTCATGAGTGATGTACTATGTGACATCATCAGCAGTGCATTGCAGGCACGCAAGTTATAGTGAGTCCAACTAACTATAACGTGGGAATTTCAATGGTTTTATGTCAGTAAAATTTCCAGCTAACTATAACTGGTGTGAAACCTATGGTTTTTTCAGTGAATATATATATATATATATTCACTGAAAAAACCATAGGTTTCACACCAGTTATAGTTAGCTGGAAATTTTACTGACATAAAACCATTGAAATTCCCACGTTATAGTTAGTTGGACTCACTATAACATGTGCGCCTGCAATGCACTGCTGATGATGTCACATATTACATCACTCATGACATGGTCAGTGGCATCACTCATGACATCACTGATATATAGACTATATAGAAAGTGTATACATGTACAAGGAAAATAATGAAGAGATATAAAATTGTATATTATAAAGTTCCATATGGGCAAGTCTGGAAAGATAGTTAAACATTCAGACTTTTAGGTGTTGATGTACGTAAAAGCTAATTTATTTGTGTATTATTATATGTTTTTTAAAATATTTATTTTATTTTTGGTAACATACTGTGATATATAAAATAAACAGAGACCCATAAGCATTTAACCCCTTGTGTGCTCCCGTCGGCCGTTGGCCAACGGGAGCCGACGGAGCCCCGCCCACCATTTAGAAAGCCCGTACCGCGGCGGAAAAACCGCCACGGTTAAGGCGTTATTCAAATAATGTATATGAAAACTATGCAGTGGCCTATATACATAAAGCATAACAAAACGCATATATATATATATATATATATATATATATATATATATATATATATATATATACTAGCAGCCCGTCCCGACATTGTGCGGGAGCAATCAGGCTCTCAAACATCACCGCTCCTCCCCGCGCACAGGCTCTCAAACATAACTGCTCCTCCCCGCGCTCAGGCTCTCAAACATCACCGCTCCTCCCCGCACTCCTGCACGCTGCAACCCCACACTCACCTACCTCAGCCCACCGCGGGTGCCGCCGCTCCTCAATTCACCGCTCCTGTCTGCTCCAAGCTGCCAAATCACTGCTCCTGTCCGCTCCACGCTGCCAAACTTCACCGCTCCTGTCCGCTCCACGCTGCAAGCCCACCACGGGCGCCGCCGCTCCTCAGCCTCCCCACACTCACTTACTTCAGCCCACCGCGGGCGCCGCCGCTCCTCAATTCACCGCTCCTGTCCTCTCCAAGCTGCCAAGTCACCGCTCCAATCTGCCAAGCTTCACCGCTCCACACTGCAAGCCCACCGCGGGCGCCGCCGCTCCTCAGCCTCTGCAAACTTTACCGCTCCTCCCCGTGCTCCTGGCAGCCGCTCCTCCCCGCGCTGATGTCAGCACGCACGTCTTTAGCGCACACGGCCGGCGCTACTTTCAAGGGACTACTTAAAAACGTTGTTTTTTTATTTATATAGTCTAAGTCCATCTGCAGACCCTCACGATTCCAATGATGTATCAGGTGTGTGGATTGGCACTGTGGTTCCCGAGTTTACCCGCCTCAAAGGTTCAAAGTTCTTGCTTTATTATAGTAGTATATATATATAGGGGCGGAGCTGACATTTGCACCTATCGTAGTGCGGTTGGACTCATTCAAACTGCAGCATCGCGGGGCTCTTCAAACATTCATTGCAGGCGCTGACGAAGGCCACACCGGCCGAAATGCAGTCGCCTTGAATTGCCATTAAAATGGAGCTGCCTTTCACCCCCGCTGAGGTTTCTGCTTCTTTTTATTTTGAAAGGAGACTGCTGTTTTATATATATATATATATATTCACAGAAAAAACCATAGGTTATAGACCATATATAGTTAGGAATTTGCATTTACAAAACTTTGAAAATTCACTGAAAAAACCATAGGTTATAGACCATATATAGTTAGGGATTAGCATTTACAAAACCTTATTTTATTTGCACAAAACCATTGAAATTCCATATATAGTTAGTTGCACTAACTATATATCGCGGACCCGCAATCCACTGCTAATGATGTCACATATTACATCATTCATGACATGGTCAGTGACATCACTGATGACATCACTGATGACATCTCAAATGACATCACTGATGACATCACTGATGACATCTCAAATGACATCACTGATGAGATCACTGACATCTCATTTGACATTACTGATTACATCACTGATGATATCTATATATGGTCTATAACCTATGGTTTTTTCAGTGAATTTTCAAGGTTTTGTAAATGCAAATTCCTAACTATATATGGTCTATAACCTATGGTTTTTTCTGTGAATTTCATTGGTTTTTTAAAAGCTAATATCGATAGCTGTAAAATATATTCTTTATTACGTGACGTATCACGTAGCCCGTGAGACGCCTCATGATGCATCGCATAACCGTGACGTATCTTCTCTGCAGCGCAAACCAAACCCAAAACGTAAGCGCGCCAGAGCACGCTTAAAGATATATATATATTTTTTTAACCTTAATTAGACAAAATACACACGTGCACATATCACAAACGTTCAAAAAACACAATATGTCGGACTCCCGTTACGCTGCCGGTTAGCTGCCCGGTTAACGTACCGGGAAGCACCTTTACCGCGAAAAATTTCATTTTTTTTTCTTTTGCCCCGCAGGGAACTTTAATAGCCCCCTCATCAATCCTAGGGGTTCAGGAGGGGTCTGCCTTACCCCTTTCATTCATTTACACCTTTTTTTTTTCCACCTCTTGTCTCTCGATCCCACAGAGAGACAAGATGGCGGCCGCTCCAGACTGTTTACAATGTTAACAGCCAATCAGCTTCTCCTCAGACTCCCGATACACTGCCGGTTAGCTTCCCGGGTAGCTGCCCGGTTAGCTGCCCGGTTAGCTGCCCGGTTCGCATACCAAGACGCGTCTCTACGGCGAAAAAATCGGAATTTTTTTTTTTTTTGGGCCCCGCGTGGCTCTATAATATCCCCCTCATCAATCCTAGGGGGTCAGAAGGGGTCTACCTCGCCCCCTTTCCTTCATTTCCCCCTGTTTTTTTGGCCTCCTCTTGTCTCTCGATCCTACCGAGAGACAAGATGGCGGCCGCTCCGGACTGTTTAGAATGTTGACAGACACCGGAGAGCCAATCAGCTTCGCATCGCAAAGTTCCGTTACGCGAAAAGTACGCGAACCGGAGCGCTGCCCGGAGCGCTGTTACAGATATATATCTTATTTTGAACGTTAATTTCTCAAAATCCACTGAAGCACATATATTGAGACCTAGCAAAGGCACATCGGGCTAACAGTCCCTACAATTTTGCCAAGTTTCGTGCAAATCCATTCAGCCGTTCGAGCTAAAAGTGAGGCCAACCGCCCTATGGAAAAATGAATGGGAAAAACGCGTTTTGGGACCCCACTTTTTTCTCGGCCCCCCCTTGACGGCCCCCCCCAAATTTTCAGGGGCTGCTCAGAAACAAAATGTGCCATTTTCCTGAAAATTTCAGCCAATTCCGTCCACAAACGCCAAAGTTATTAGACATAGAATTTTCAAAAGTTCCATAGAGAAAAAATCCTAACTATATATACCTACTGGCTATCGCCAGTAGGTAATATATATATATATATATATATATATATATATATATATATATATGTATGTATATTTGTTCTCCATTGCCGGGTCGCTCTCTCGTGGCTGTCAATGTGGGCGGTCCAGACAGGGTTACCTGGCACCCCCGTAATTTTTCGACAAACACTCTTGTACTAAGGCAGTGTTTGTCTAAAAAAAAAAAAAAATAATATATATATATATATATATATATAAATAGGTGTGGCCGTGCCGTGACTTGCAACTGCTGCCCCATGAAGAAGAAGCTTGTGGCTTTGAAACGCGTCGGGGACTGAAGAAACAGCCATAATGTGCCGCTTTCATGAAATAAAAGGTTTTGTAAACTCACCTCTTGATGGAGTAGCGTCCCTGAATTAGAGGCACTCTTGGAGAATATATATATATATATATATACATATATATGTCATATCATGTGATCAAGTCCGGGTTTCCCGGACGAAACGCGTCATGCTGCTGCCCATTTTGGAATAAAGCACTCATCTTGCACCTCAACTTCGGTGGTCTGTACCTGATTTCCGTGTGTCCCTTCGCGCCTCAGGATTGTGGATTGATATATAAATATATATCAATCCACGGTGAAAAAAAGATCAGGTAAGGACCTCTTTGCTTGACTTTCTTCTTAAATCAGATAAAAAGAAGCGGCAACGATATTATCGAGTGAAGCATATTTTTATTTCACACAGATGAAATAAGATGACATGGTGTCGTCCAAGACGCGTTTCACTCCCAAAAGGAGCTTGTTCACACAACGCGCCCCGGAGATTAGCCACAATTTATAGTCAGTGCACAGGTGATATTGATTTAGACATACACAGTAAAGTAGTGAAAATAAACAAAGGACTGTAGCGTGCGCCATGTTGCAAATACCAACAGAACAATAACTTGAAACAAAAGTATCCATATGTAAATAACTGAATGTTAAACAATGATATGCTCAATATTAATGAATATTTGGTAAAATGCAAGTAAATTGCTATGTACAAAACATACACCAAAAAAGTTGTTTTAAGTAAGGAACTTAAAAAATTAACTAACAGACAAGTGTCATATTGTGAATTCATCTGCGAGCCATAATATATTTACAAAGATATACCTACAAGTGTAAAGATATCTAATCGTATAAAAATATACACAATATGTACATTATTTACATTTTCAATTTATGACTTGTCTAAGACAGATGAGAAAGCAAACATTTTTAGTCGACAAGTGTCTTAATCAACAATGTGGTGTAATGTGATGTACAGAATGAGCAAAGAAACCATAAAAAGTTCAAAGTTATGTCAATATTGAAACAGTCCACCAATGGTAATTCATATTAAGTCAATGAATTTGGATGTAATCCAAAGGAAATTTTTCTTAAGACTCAATAAGCATAGTTGGCAGTACAAAATCATGTTGCAACACATGGCCTAAAAGTTAAACAAAAAAATACCTTTGTGAAAAACAACATAAAAACGTGTCAAATCATAAATAAACAGTGTATTTATAAAAACAATGGTAGAAAGCAGAAACAGAGAGACGTAGAAAACAAACCTAAGAATTTTTTGCCCTTATTTGAACACTGAATTGTTCAAAAAATGCAGGGCATTGCACAAATTGAAAAGCAATTAAATGTGTAAACGGACAATTCAAATATGGATCTCAAAGATACATAAAACACCACAAATAAACCTTACAGATAAGATGAATTTACTACTTTAAGTACAGGAACTGGCTATGGATTGCGGTGAGATGTAATTTTTCATAGAGATCAATGGAATGCCAATAGTTCTCATTTTTGGCTAGATTACAGAAAAAGGTATAAATCTTCTTTAAGATTAAGACCGTTGGGAGCTCTAGTGTTGAGTAAAAGAATTAGATGTGCCTCCCTTTGTCTTAGCAGACGTTCACGATCACCACCCCGGCTGGGGACTGGTATTGAGCATAAGACAGTATACTCTAGGTCTTTTAACTGGTTATTGTGAACAGCCTTTAAGTGTCTAGCAATAGGATAGTCACTATTGCTGTTCACAATTGCGCGTATATGCTGTAAAATACGCTGATGCACAGGGAGTTTAGTGCTCCCAATATATTCCAAATTGCAGGTACATTTTAATTTATAGACCGCAAAGTCCGACCTGCAAGTCAAATGTTCTTTTATAGGAATTTTCGTGTTGCTGAATGCCGATGTATAGTATGATGAATTCTTAGCAAAATTACAAGCACAACAAGAAGTGCATTTAAATAAACCAGTTGAAGAACCATGATTTTTTTGGTAGAACTTCATGCATTGGTCTATCTAGGGCATCACGCATTGAAGGTGCTCGTCTAAATGCGATAGATGGCAAGTTTGGCAAGACTGGATTTAGAATATTATCTGTAAGGACAATTGGCCACTCTGAACAAATAATGCGGTGAATCGCTCTCTCTTGCGAACTAAAGGTGGTGATTAGTCTAATCGAGCAATGCGTCTGGAGATCAGAGACAGGTTTGGATTGCAGCAGAGTATTACAATCTAGGGATTTAGCTTTACCTAGGGCCTGTTGTAGTACTTTTTCAGTGTAGCCTCCTCTGAGAAACCTCTCTACAGAAGAATCCAAGCAGGCATTAGCAGCTGTAACATCACTACAAATGCGGCGAATTCGAATGAACTCGCCGTATGGAATGTTTTTGATGGTATGGGTTGGATGCGCACTATGGGCATGCAGTATGGAATTTCCCGCAGTTGATTTGCGGAAGAGTCTGGTTTTCAGCTCAGCATTTTCCACATATAGTTGAACATCCAAAAATTCAGCTACATCTTTATTAATGGATGCTGTGAATTTTAGGTTTAGTTGATTATTATTAATTTCTTCAACAAACGACAATGCCTCTGTTGCAGTACCATTCCAAAAGATACACACATCATCGATGTAGCGCCAGTAGTGGGAAATGTGTGGCAACCATTTGGCGTGTATGGCTCTGAAAACGTGTTTTCCTCCCACCAGCCAACATGTAAACATGAATAACTGGGGGAGAAGCACGAACCCATTGCCACACCACGCAATTGTTGGTAGATGTTGCCTTGGAATTTGAAATAGTTTGTGGTTAAACACATTTTTATCATTTCCAACAGCATTGTATTATGACCTCGAAACATAATGTCCCGCTTATTCAGGTAATATTCTGCAGCATGTAACCCCTGAGAATGGTTGATTGAGGTATACAATGACTCAATGTCCATTACCAAAAACATGTAATCAGATTGCCAACATACATTTGTCACCTTGTTAAGAAAATCAGTAGTATCTTTGAGATACGAGGGTAAAGAAATCATATGAGGTTGCAAGAAAAAATCAACATATTTGGAAATCTTTTCATTTACACTACCAATAGCCGAGATGATAGGGCGCCCAGGTACAGCGGATACCAACTTATGAATTTTAGGAAGGAAATACAAGAATGGAGTGATTGGATTTTCAACAGTTAAAACGTTGAACTCACTCTTAGACAGTAAACCTGACTTATACCATTCATTAGTCTCTTTTGTGTGGCAACTTCAGTATTTTTCATAACATGCTGACTAGATATAATGTAGCATGAGAGATCTGAAAGATGTCGATTGGCTTCAATAAGATAGTCAGTTCGTGCCCAAAGTACCGTATTACCTCCTTTGTCTGACTTTTTTACTATTACTTCACGATTACTCTGTAACTTTTTTACCAATTGATGATATTGAGTATTGAAGTAACTGGTTTGTCTAGTTTTACTCAGAACTTTACGGTTTAAGATTTTCAGTTCAGTAATCACCCTGTCACTATAAACGTCCAAAGCATCTCTAGGCATGAGGGGGAGAAATGTGGATTTGGGTTTGAAGGGGCTCGGGGCAGGTGAATTCACAGATAGAACTTTACTCACAGTAGGACCCGGCTGCGAATCACATTCATACGCCAAGTCGTAAAGATTTTGTAAGCCACCCGAGTTAGCAGCTTGTATTGATGAAGAATTATCTCCAATAACCTGAGCGTTTGGCTGTTTATTGCGTTCAGGGTTCAGTTTGAAATATTTCATTAATTTGATCTTTCTAATGAACTTAAAGACATCAATACGCGTTTGATTATAAGAAAATCTATTGCTAGGACAAAAAGTCAAACCCAATGATAACAATTGTTCCTCCGCATTAGTAAGAATAGTGTCAGTAATATTTACCACTGTGTTTTCCGTGACGTGAGTCATTTCATTTTTGACCGCTGCGCCTTTAACAAGGCCGGGTCACCCCCCTTGCCTCCCACGCCTGCCGCTGCCAGCCTGCCGCTACCTGCCTCCTGTGATTGAGCGACCCAGCCGCCGCTGGGCCGCCCGGACCTCTCCCCTGTTCTCCCGCCTGCCGCTGCCTGCCTCCGTGCTGAGCGACCCAGCCACCGCTGGGCCGCCTGGATCTACCCCTGCCTCCCTCGCTTGATCCTGGTTCCCCGCCGTCCAGAGGTCCCGCCGCTGCCTCCCTGCGGCCCCGCCCACCACCAGCCCATAGGCCGCCCCGCTCCCGCCACCCAGCTGACCCGCCCACCCGGCTCCTTACTTATGACGCCCCCAGAGCGACCGCGCAGCGGACGCGCGCAGCGGGAGCGCCGACTGAGCGCCGAAGGTGCGCCAAAGGTAAGCCGCGCCCAGTGCCAGGACCCCTGGCTCCCGCAGACAGCAGCCCACCCGCCGGACCTACGACGCTACCGAACTCTACACACTCAACGCCGGAAGAATCCCGGGTTGCTACCAAGCCACCCCGAGACGCACCCACGGACCCTTCTGCTGCCACTCCTGCAAGTTCACCTGCATCCGGACCTGCACCACTCCAGCAGTGCCCAAGACCTCGACGAGCAACAGCAGCAGCCACCTGAAGTGCATCCTGCTCAACACCCGCTCCGTCCACAGACACGCCGTCGAGCTCTGGAACCTGCTCGACACTACTTCACCAGACGTCGCCTTCCTCACGGAAACCTGGATGAACGCCTCTTCAGCGCCCAACATCGCCATTGCCATCCCAGACGGCTACAAGATCATCCGAAGGGACCGCATCAACCAGACCGGAGGAGGCATCGCCATCATCCACAGGAACACCATCCGCATCACGACCAACACCCACGACACCCTGACAACCGCCGAGCACCTGCACTTCCAGGTCCACATCAACCCCAAGACCACCCTCAGAGGCACCCTCATCTACAGACCCCCGGGACAATGCACACAATTCAGCGAAGACATCGCCGACTTCATCAGCCCGCATGCACTCCTCTCTGCTGACTACATCCTCCTCGGGGACTTCAACTTCCACCTGGAGAACAACAACGACCGCAACACCACCACCCTGCTGGACAACCTCGCAAACCTCGGACTCAAGCAGCTGGTGACCACCCCCACCCACTACGCCGGACACACACTCGACCCCGTCTTCTCATCCAGCAAGGACATCGCCTTCAGCCACGCCACCGGACTCCACTGGACGGACCACAGCTGCGTCCACTTCAGCTTCAAAAGTACCACGATCCACCACCAACAGCAACAGGTTGCACGCAGAAGCTGGAACAAGATCACAGCAGACCAGCTCGCGACTTCCCTGAGCAAGAACCCAACCACCAGCGCAACGAACCCCAGCCAAGCGGCCACCAACCTCACGAAGTGGATCAGCGACTGCGCAGACGACCTCGCCCCCCTGAGGACCCCGCCTAGCAGACCCGGCAGCAAGAAAGCCCCATGGTTCACGACGAACTCAAGAGCTCCAAGAAGAACTGCAGAGCCCTCGAGAGAACCTGGCGCAGAGACCCAACACTGGACAACATGACTGCCCTCAAGCTCGCCACCCGAAAACACCACCAACTCATCCACGCAACCAAGAAAACTGCATTCAAGGAACGACTGGACAAAAACGCACACAACAGCAAGGAACTCTTCAACATCGTCAAAGAGCTCTCCAACCCCAACGCCGGAAACAATGACATCACCCCCTCGCAAGACCTCTGCAACTCCCTCGCCTCCTACTTCCACAACAAGATCGCGGACATACACAACAGCTTCAGCACTCAACCGACGCACGCCACGACCGAACCACCGCCCCCCACCACCACCCTCCACACCTGGACCCCGATCAGCACCGAAGACACTGTCTGCACGATGAACTCCATCCACTTTGGATCTCCGACCGACCCGTGCCCTCACCACGTCTTCAACAAGGCCGACGCTGTCATCGAACCCCACCTGCGGGACATCATCAACACCTCCTTCGACACCGCTACCTTCCCGGAGAGCTGGAAGCACGCCGAACTCAGCGCTCTACTAAAGAAGCCATCAGCCGACCTCAAGAACTACCGCCCCATCTCGCTGCTCGCAAAAGTCATCGAGAAGACCGTCAACAAGCAGCTGGCCGCCTTCCTCGAGTCGAACGGATCCCTCGACCTCTCGCAGTCTGGCTTCCGAGCCAACCACAGCACCGAGACCACCCTGATCGCAGCCACCGATGACATCCAAGCACTGCTTGACAATGGAGAAACAGCAGCCCTCATCCTCCTAGACCTCTCCGCGGCCTTCGACACTGTCTGCCACCGTACACTAGTGCAGCGACTCAGCAACGTCGGAATCCAGGAGAAGGCACTGGAGTGGATCATCTCCTTCCTCGCCGGAAGGACACAGAGAGTCCGCCTCCCCCCGTTCAGATCTGAAGCCACCGAAGTCATCTGCGGCGTTCCTCAAGGCTCCTCGCTCAGTCCAACCCTCTTCAACGTCTACATGAGCCCCCTCGCAGACATCGCACGCCAGCACAACCTCAACATCATCTCCTACGCCGACGACACCCAGCTGATCCTCTCCCTCACCAATGACCCCGCCACCGCCAGAACCAACCTTCACGAAGGTATGAAAGAGGTAGCCGAATGGATGAAGAACAGTCGCCTGAAACTGAACTCGGACAAGACGGAAGTCCTCATCCTGGGATCCTCACCCTCCACCTGGGACGACTCCTGGTGGCCCCCCGCCCTAGGCAGCGCACCCAAACCAACAGACCACGCACGCAACCTGGGCTTCATCCTGGACTCCTCCCTCACCATGACCAGACAAGTCAACGCTGTCTCCTGGTCGTGCTTCAACATCCTGCGCATGCTACGTAAGATCTTCCGGTGGATCCCCACCGAGACCGGGAAGACGGTCACCCAGGCCCTCGTCACCAGCCGTCTGGACTACGGCAACTCCCTCTACGCCGGAACCACCGCCAAACTCCAGAAGAGACTCCAGCGGACCCAAAACGCCTCAGCACGACTCATCCTGGACATCCCCCGTCGCAGCCACATCTCCGGACACCTGAGAGACCTGCACTGGCTCCCGGTCAACAAGAGAATCACCTTCCGTCTCCTCACCCACGCACACAAAGCCCTGCACAGCCAAGGACCAGGATACCTCAACAGCCGCCTCAACTTCTACACTCCCAAACGCCAGCTTCGATCAACCGGCCACGCCCTCGCCACCGTCCCCCGCATCCGAAGAGCCACCACAGGGGGGCGGTCCTTCTCCTACCTCGCCGCCAAGACATGGAACTCCCTCCCGACCCACCTCCGCCTGACCCAGGACCACCTCGCCTTCAGGAAACAACTCAAGACCTGGCTTTTCGAGCAGTAGCAGACCCCCTCCCCTAGCGCCTTGAGACCCTCTGGGTGAGTAGTGCACTATATAAATGCCTTGATTGATTGATTGATTGATTTTTATCAGTTCCTTTTGGTCTTTGTTTGCGATGTATTTCTGTTTGTGTTTGCGTTTCCTTGCGCGCCGGCTTTTGCTGCTTGATTTGCTGGCTTTGATGGAGGATTGCCGGAGTGCAGGGAGTATTGCCGGTCCTAGTTGACAAAATTCAGTTCATCTATTAGAGAGAAACTGGCAAGACTTGACAAACCGGGTTGCACAGGTGTTTGGTTGTCCTCAGACTCGTTAGAGGTTAATGAATTGACAGAGGCTAATGAAATTGTATCTGATCTTGCGGTGTTGTAGTAGCACCTTCAGTTTCAGCTCCTGATGGATTCGGATTCTGTTTATTGGTGCTCGCCATTGCTTTTCGTTTATAGTTGTCGTATTTTTTAGAAAAAGTAAATATGCGACCAGTAGCATAATCGTCTCTGTCACGGGCGAATTTGAACACCTTTCGTTCTATGATTGTTTCCTCTAATTTTTTGATTCTTACATCGATGTCTGCTTTCCCTTTTTTGTATTAAATCAGTTTCGCCAGTTGCCTCCAAGAGTGTATTAACTCTGTCGATCTTCACCAAAATTGCGTTGCGGTCGATCTCAGTGTATTTGATTAATATATGGATCATATTCATTGAGCTCTGTAGGTTGTTAACTGCCCATTCCTGCAACATTTGGGGATTCGGATTTTCATATGTTGGTACAATGAGGACACGAAGACCACGTGGGACTCTGTTAACATCACGGTATTTCTCAAGTGACTTCTTTTCCCACCACTTTGAAAGTTCGGTTCGCAAAAGCTTTTCAAGAGATTTCAAAAGTGATTTGACATCGTTGTTAGAGTCATTGGCAATGTTCTTAGTTGGTTCACTGGCAACAGTTGGTAAGTTTTCAAAACGTGCCTCTGCAGCGCTCTCACGATTCCGGAGCGCGTCACTGGATATCATCATGTGTGTATAATCTAGTTATTAGGTATTTTGTTATAGCTTCGGATAATATCTTTTGGATATAAAAGAAAGTTACTGCCTTGATTTATTTAAAGCTTAGAGCTTATTGGTTTGTTACAAGCTCGAAGCAGGTCACAATCCCACAACCCGTCTCTTCGGAAAGAATCGAAAAGGTGTTTAATAGCCGCTCGCAGGAGCGTCTTACCGGAATCAGTGCCGGGCTCCGTGTCAGTCAGCCGACCGACCGGCCGTCCAGCTACCACGCCATTCGACAGCTCCCACTCTGGCACTGCAATCCTTTCGAAATTCCTGACGGGGGGCTCAGCAAAGCACGACTCGGCTCAGTCCAATTGCAAATACGTAGAAACGTAGTGTGCTGCGTCCACGCTGCGCCTCAGAAAGCGGGAGGGTCCAGAAAACCGGAAGCAGAGTCTCCGGTGACAGAAATACCGATGTTCCTGTTTCACAATAAACGGTGCAAAAAAAGACCAGGTAAGGACCTCTTTGCGTGACTTTCTTCTTAAATCAGATAAAAAGAAGCGGCAACGATATTATCCAGTGAAGCATATTTTTATTATATATATATATATATATACACATATAATATGCATACCTATTTGTTTTTTAATATATACATTTGTTTAGCAGACCTAAAGAATATGTATATATTTTTAAATTATAAGTAGTAATATACTTTGTACAAAAAATGTACTTATCTAAGTACATACCTACATATTGTCCAATTATACATATTTACATGCAAAGGCATATGCTGTATATTTGTGTATGAGTGTGGTGGTCATGTAGGAAAGAGCCAACTCTTGAGTACTCTTCTGTAGGTAAGATAGTTATCTGTTGGTGTTATGTTTGGAGTAATGAATTCCATAGTTTGGCTGCTGGAACAGAGAAAGATGTACCACCCATGTTTTGTCTTCTTGTAGGCTGTGGTTTTGAGGAAAGGTCCCAATCTTGAGTGGAGAATCCTTTGTTGTATGTATTTGGTGATGTTTTTCCTGATAAAAATTGGTTTTGTTCCATATATTGCTTTGTGGGTGATACACAGCAGCTTAACCCGTTGCGTGCGTGCGTCGGCCAACGGCCGTCGCAAGCACTACCTCGGTAGTGCTGCGCAAGTCCTTCGGCCGACGCAGCCCTGCCCACTCAATAGACCTCCCGCACCGCGGCGGAATTTATGCCGCGGTTAAGGAGTTAAAGGTGGATCTTCTGGCAACCGGAAACCAATGTAAGGCCCTCAAGACAGGGGAAATGTGTGCGTTTGGCTTTACATGTAGCAATAGTCTAGCATCTGAGTTCTAAATTTATTGTAATTTTTTCAAAGTTGGTAAAGATGATCCGTGATAGAGGCCATTGAACTAATCCAGTTTAGACAGGACAAGAGAGACAGGAGCTTGGACCTTGTGTGGAAATCCTGGGTGGAGGAAAATTTGTCGCAGAGTTTTCATAGCAATGAAGCTTGCTCTTGCTAATTTGTCCACTTGGGTGTTCATTGATACTTTTAGTCCACTGTAATTTGAGGTGCTGCCTTGTCATCCATTGATCAACTGCTCTGAGGCACCTGAAGATTTTTGAGTTTCCAATGTCTTTGAGGATTTCCAGTTTAAGAAGTATTTGTGTGTCATATGCATAGTTGTAGATGTTGCAAAGAATGGGTGAGAGGACAGGGCCTTGAGAGACCTCTGCTTTTGTGAATTACGGTTTGATGAGAAAGAGGGAGTATGGATTACATTAGTCCTGTTTTTGTGATACCGTTGAGAGCAGTTCCCTCTATGCTGGCTTCGTAGAGTCTTTGTAGCAGAGTGTCATGGTCAACTGTATTAAAGGCAGCTGAAATGTCCAAGAGAAGTAGTGTAGCGAACCGTTCCGGTCTATTGTTTTTTTAAGGTCATCCCAGATGGCGATGAGGGCATATTCTGTGCTTCTTCCTGGACAAAATCCTGTTTGGAAGTCAAGCAGTTTCGAGTTATCTTCAATGAATTGTGAAATCTGGGCGAATGCTGCTCTTTCTATTAGTTTGCCCAGGAAAGGTCCATTTGTAATTGATCTGTAGTTGCTTAAGTCATGCTAGTCCAGATTTGTTTTCTTTAATAATGGGCATATGTAGGCATTTTTTAAGTCTTATTGAAAGATTCCTGTGCTTAGTGAATTATTGATGATTTTTCTTACTGGTTTGTCAGAGGAGATAATTGAAAGAACGTTCTTGAAAATTTGTGGTGGACAAGGGTCAGAAGGGCAGCCGACTGGCCTGCTGCCTTTGACCAGACCCATAAATGCACTCTGTGATAGTTGTTTGAAGGTATGCAGAGGCTGGGATAGCCTACTCTTGAAGACATTTTAGGAAATGGGTTGGTGCTGGTGGTTTTCCTTTGTTTTGAATAGGAGTCCAATACATCTGGTTTGATTGTGTAATGATTTGCCAGTTTAATAGTAAATTCTTGAGTCATGAGATGATTTCCCTCTGTGCATTTAGGTTTAGGAAATTCTGCAAGAATTTTAGAAAAATCCCCATTTGAACAGTAAGCCTTTTGAATTCTGTCAGAAACTTACCTTTAAAAAAAATCTTTTTTGATTGTTGACATGTATATTCTGTTTAGTTTGTGTAGGCAAAGTTTGTCTTGATTACTATTTGTTTTGAGACAGGTGTGTTGCAGCTTTGCACCTTATTTTATCTTTTTTTTGATCCACATTACTTCAAGGTGCTTGTTTTCTTTTGTCTTAGTGGTATTAAGATATCAACAACTTCCTGGAGCCACTCATAAAAGTTTTGAATGGAATTTATTGTGTCTAGATCTGTGTTTGACGTTAGCTGTATTTCTACGTATTCAAAATTGAGCTTGTATCACGGTTGATAGGTGGATGCTTGTATGTGGCTTTAGGTATGTTGATTTGCGGTGTTTTGAGTTGGAAAGCTAACACATAGTGGTCTGTCAATGTGATTGGAGTAGTCCTTTGAAAGGTATGTAGTTCTGGATTAGCAAATATGGCATCTAGCATGTGTCCAGTGATGTGTGTGGGTTTGTGGATGATGTGATGTTGGTTCAGTGTGTCAAGTATTAGTTAAAAAGAATTTACCCTTAGGATTCTCAATTACATGTACTCATTTGTATCACACATTCAAATATCAAACTGCTGGAGCAACTCGAAAGGTCGGGACTATAAAGATATGTCAAAGTTTATTATTCACAAAAACATATAATATTTAAAAATGGTCAGTTGATCACAGTCAGTACAATACACTTTAAAAAAAGTGCAGAAAGCACAATTATAAAACAATAAAAGTCAATAATTCACAAAAAACATGAATAGCAGCGAATTTCACATAGTATTACAATGTACTAAACGGAAGGAGACCTACAACAGGCAACAACAATGTACCCTTACTGCATTAATCTGTTAATGACTAGGAACATCCATGAGACAAAGAATCTGTCGCTATGCCAATTGTCCTGTTACAGATTTAACTGATGTGTTTGCGTTGATGTAAATGAATCTAGGACCCTAGTGTACATTTTACTGATTCATGCCCTTATATAGGTATACTTTATCATATTCTTATATAGGCATAGAAATTACTACCATATTTGGCCTAAGCCTTGCAGCCCAAATACGGCATGGCTACTTCCACTAAGTTCCAAGAATCAACAATGATTTCTTGGAAAAACCCGCCTTCAGCAGCTAGGGTCTTCCCCTGCTTGAATATTGAGTTCTGCAAGAACTCCTGGAGTTTTCAAAGAATTTAGCCTTTGAGTGACGTTATTAAGTCCAAACATGCGTCAAACTTGGCACCTTCAAAGTATAAATATGCCTAGGTTTGCCCAGACAAACACACAGTGGTTTGGAGCAGATCGACTATCTACTTGCCGACGCCCTGCAGCAGCAAGTGCCGAAGGAAGCCGACCCTCCAGCTGACGCACTGAGAGACTCTGTCTTTTCTCCTACAGAGAAATCAGCTCCAGTGTTTCCAGGCTACCCTTGCGGGTATCTGGGAAATCGAGTCCTGAGAGAGAGATACAAGACGTCCTTCATTCTAAAACCAAGGTACGGAGCTGATTAGACCTCTTAGAGAATTCTTGGAATAGATTCCTGGCAGAGAACTACTAAACCTAGGCTACTCCTCACTTACTTCTTCCCTCGTACTAGACTTAGGTTAGGTACACCGGGGTAGGCGTATTTTAGAAGCACCAGTTGAGTACTTTTAGTCATTATTTATTACTTAATGTATACTGTACATTTTATGCACTTTTATGGCTTAGAAACCCTATCATGCTTTTACAGTACTACTTTATAACACTGTTCATGTTATATACATTGTACTTTATAACAAGTATCTCGGTAGTAGCAGTACATTTCTTTTGCTTGAGAAAGAAGAAAGTTCAATAAATACTTTTATTGAAAACGCCCGTCTCTCTATTTTCTCACCACCTCTGGTGAAACGAAGCATTCACGATTGACTGAGTAAAATAGCTATCTATTATTTCCGCGACTCTAGAGATTGATTTCTTATTCATGGGAAACAAAGTTGTCATGTTTATGCGGTTGTCAGAAACAAATCCCTTCTTGTTTATTCGAGAAAGTTTCTAATGACCTCTGAGCATGCTCGCACTCACAATTAAGTCTAATATATTCGGTAGAGACCTAGTAGACCTCAGTCCTACGTCTAAACTACAGTATATATTATTCCAATGCGCAGAACCTATTGGGAATATAGGAACTACACTACATGGCGCCCAACGTTTTGGTAAGGCTATAATTAAACGCTAGATACTAGAGTAACTCAGTCGTGCTTTTCACACAGACCCCTTTTTCCCGTAAAATACTCCAATAGACGTCTGGAGTGGGTAAAAGGTTAATATCCACCAAAACTGAGTAGAACAAAAATCCTATGTATTAGTTGTTGGTTTATTCAACGTTGAAGGATACAGTGTTCCAAAATATTGTGCACCTAATCTTTGTTTCCTTGAAACTTGTTCTGCAAACTTTCATAAAACAATGTTGAATAACGACGACAACAACGCAACCGGTGGAGCTGCAGTAGAGGCGAATCAACCAGGTTTAGACGTTACAGTGGTTAATGAAGAAGACGATGATTCTATAATCATCCCGGCAAATATAAGGAAAACCATAACTATAAAACTTATAGAAAATGGGGTATCATCGAGAGGTGGTAAAGTTATATTTGTAATAGAGGCACATGAATATCGGCAGACAGAGGTATTCTATTCATGGATTACTTTTCCACAAGCAAATCCAGTAACACAGGAGTTCCACTACTACAAAGCAGAGGAACCTCCAGTGGAATACGTTCCTTTCGAGGACGTTGAAATTCGACTAACTTACCAGGAGCATCAGCTCTGGTTTAATGACGCCCTACAACATCAAAATCACATTATCAGGCTCGGTCCACTAGGTAGATCAGGAGCTACATGGCTGGTACTGGCCAGCTATACACCTCATTCTGAAATTTACAGAATGACAGGTCCAGAACTGTTAGCTCAGCTGAAACAGTTAATTAAAATACACAGACAATTGGTTCAATATGTCATGCGGACCTTAACAGTCCAATCTGCTATTAGGATTCCACAGCACACCCCTCACCAGGGGAACACAAACAAAATTACACCACAGACTATACAATCAGTCATTGGTAAATTACCTGCAAAGAGGGAAAAAATTCTGTTCTGGTTAGCTCAAAACATTACTCAAATAGAGGCAGTATTCCCTGATAGTACAGCTCATGAGAAACACAGAATTCTCACAATCTGTTTACCAATGGGGATGGCACCACATGTGGAAGACTGGGGCACTTGGGAACAGTCTTTGCTTCAATCTACACAAAAACACATGGTGTACCGTCCATGGCGGTAATACCAGACGTTCTGAGGCAGATTCAAAATCAATACGGTCCAGAACCGGCCTTAAATCTAGGTATGAAATTACTGAAAGATTTCAAACAGGTCTCGGCTATACTATTAGCTAATATTAAAGGTGAAGCAGCATCCGTGGCAATCCGCCAGAAGTTAAAAGAAACAGATATAGCAGATCAACCATTTAAGCTTTCTAGAATTATTGAAAAATCATATGAATAACTAGGTAGAGATAGTTTGGGTGGGAAACCAGTAAAACCAGAATTAACAGAAAATCCTGAAAAAAAAGTTTTGATTAAAAATAATCTCACTACTAAAAAGAAGTGGGAAAACACTAAACAGACTCTTCCTAGAGAGAAACGTTCTCAGTCCAGAGGTAGATATCCCCAAAGGGGAGGTAGGTCTCCCCAACGGGAGCCCTCTGAAAAAAGGTATAACCTAAGGAATAGGGATAATTTGAAAAAACCTGACAGTTATCAAGATAATGATACACGTCCCTCTCGATCTTTTCAGACTTCCTCGCAGAAATCGTAAAGAAAACGACGGTCAGAACACAAGGAAGAACGCGTCAAGTCCAAAGACAAACAACCCATTCACCAAAGCAAAAAAGCTAAATTTTCCAAAAAGAAGGTAGCAGGCATAAAGATCAGACATGCCGAGGATCTTTAGGACACAACTCAAGAGCGGGGAGTGGGCTCAGACAATGCCAGACAGTGCAGCAGAGGTCACCATAGTTCGCAGGATCATGAAGGATCATCTGGAGACAGTGGACTTGAATGAATTCATTCAAGTTGAAACTGCAGACACCAGGGTGAGTGTACCCCACAAGTTTTATGAAGTAACACTCCGGATGGAGGGGGACATAACTAGAAAAATAAGAGCACTCTTTTGGGAGAAGCTCTCTAAGGGCTTTGACATTCGTCTAGCTGAACAAGACTGGCCACCTGAATTTGTCAGGGAGTGCCCACATGGCGAAGAGATAATTATGCCAGCCTTCTCAAATCACATTCCAATTCATAAAAAATACACATATGCCAGAAAATGGGCAGTGGCCCAGGCTCCAGCGTTATATAAAAATCACTTAGGATGGGATGAGGACTCTCCTCACCATAAAATCCA
Source organism: Lissotriton vulgaris (assembly GCF_964263255.1). Taxonomy (NCBI): domain Eukaryota; kingdom Metazoa; phylum Chordata; class Amphibia; order Caudata; family Salamandridae; genus Lissotriton; species Lissotriton vulgaris. Next base: position 651,506,008 of record NC_141700.1, on the reverse strand, counting down.
GTTAAAAAAATCAACCTACTGCACAGAGGCAGTATCCAGTTAAGCAAGAAGCTAAAAAACAAGTCAGGGAGATTTTAAATCAACTTGAATACCAAGGGGTAATTGAAACATGCACCTTGTCAATGAACAATCCCTTGTTTCCTGTCTCCAAACCAGACAATTCATATTGTCTAGTATTGGATTACAGACACTTAAACTCATGTTGCAAAACTTTTGCAGTACAAAATGCACACAGTGCAGCATTGATGAATAACATCGTGCGGAAAAAATATAAAACTACATTAGATATTTCGAATGGGTTTTTCTGTCAAAACAGTATACCTGAAAGCAGGCATCTGACCGCTTTCTCAATTATGGGGATACAGCAACAATTTTGCCGTCTCCCCCAAGGATTCAAGAATAGTCCAGGGTTATTTTCAGCCAGGGTAACAGAGTTACTACAAACGTACGATGATGAGGCATTATCCTATGTCGATGACATCTATCTTACAGACGACGATTTGGACGTACACTTGAAAAGAGTGAACACCATAATACTTGGGTTCGCATCTGAAGGGTATGAATTCAATTTTAAGAAAGCACGAATTGCCCACCTTAACGTCCTATTTCTAGGCTACGAGTTATCAAGTGAAGGCAAAAGCCTGGTAGCTAACTTTCTATAGAAATGTGCTCTGCTACAACGTCAAAGACGCTCAAAAACTTACAGTCAATTCTAGGTTTCCTGAAGTTTGGAAGAACTTATGTTCTGAATTACGCAGAAAGGGTTAACCCTCTCTACGAATTAATCAAACCTGGTTTCAAACCAACTAAATGGACTCAAACACACACAGAAATTCTGCGTTCAGTCCAAACAGACATGTTAGGAAAAACACAATTACAGACACGCGAAAACGTGCGCAACCTTGTGATCCGAATCATCCCAGGGTGATGCGGATTCACGTACCTGACCTTTAATGAAGGAGAAACGGTACCAATAGCATACAAATCACACTTGTACACACAAGCAGAAATGAAATTCACTTCTACTGAGAAAATCCTGACAGGGGTTCAAACTGCAGTAGCATAGGAGAGAGCCCTAGCGCAGGGTAAACGCATAATGATCGTTACACCTGTACCTGCCTTAGAGGCAGTGACAAAAGCAAGCATTCCAAATGCAAAAGCTTTACATCCAAGATGGATACAATGGGTTAACTCTCTTGCTGCAACAGACGTTGAATACGGGTTTGACCCACACTTGAAAACACAACAATTTCTCCAATACGAACACGAATGTCGTCTGCCGACCGAGATTCTGCCTCTATAACAATACAGCTGTATAATATATACAGACGGATCAGCACAACCCGCAATTGGGGGTAAACAAGCCTATAGTGATGCGTGCGCGATTGTAAAGGTCGCTGGCGCGAAGGCAAATTTAGACCAATGGTCACAAAAACTCACTCAGAGACTGTACAGCTCAGCGAGCTGAACTACAGGCTTTCAAGATGACGCTTGAAAATACTGATTGTGAATTCCCCACACTAATAGTGTGTGATTCATATTACTGTGTCCAATTTTACAATGAGTAGTGCAGAACTAGGTTCAAAACGGATTCAAAGACGCAAAAGGCTGCACAATTAAGCATAAAACGCTTTGGGAACAAGTAGTTCTTTTGCAGAAAGAACGACAAAAGACTCACGTGATTCATACACTGAGTCATCAGCGAGATGGCGTTCACATTGCAGTGAATTCATTGGCTGATGAAGCAGCGAAGGCAGATGTACAAAAGGCTTCCGTAGCTGTAATCACCCGGTCAAAAACAAAAATAGACAGCGAAATAATGCAAGCTGTCACTGCTTCAATCAAAGACAGTGGTAAGACACTCCCGAAAGGCTTTCCAGTAAAGTACTCATATATAACTGATGCAAATAATGTTCCTTTTGCTCAAATCCCTGGAGTGGTGGACAGAGCAATTCCAAACATGGAACACAGGTTAGGACTAATCTTAGCAGCACATGAAGGGCTCGCCTCTGCAAACGCAGGAGTTTCCGCCACAGTATCTTTATTAAAACAGAGATATTGGTGGCCACGTATGAGGAAACAAACTAGAAACTATGTTATAGAATGTGAAATCTGCCAAAAAATGAAAGTTTCTACAGTGAAGCGACCCGCACAGACGCCCCTTCTGATTACAGATAAACCACTAGCATGCGTTTACCTGGACCACTTTGGTCCCTTAGCAAGGGATGGCAACTATAAATATATCATGGTTGCAGTGGATTCCTGTACAAGATTTATTTGGATGTGGCCCCAGCGCTCGGCTGAAGCCAGAACTGTTATAAAGGATTTGCGAGTCTTTATCGGCATATATGCAATCAGCATGCTACATTCTGACCAGGGTCCTGCGTTTAGCTCTCGAGTTTACAAGGAGGCCTTGGTTAGCTTGGGCGTTGCATTGCGGTATTCTAGTCCCTTCCATCCTGAGGGTAATGCGGTAGTGGAAAGAAAAAAACATGACATAAAGCAGTCCATAACAGCTAAGGTATTAGGTTCAGGTGATGGGTGGGTCAAACATTTAATAAGTGTCCAACGTAGTCTTAACAATCTGCCAAGAAATTCTCTGGGAGGAATCACTCCATATAAATTACTGTTTGGTACTAGAATGATAATCGAAGACCTTGATTGTCAAACTTCAGTGGTGGAACAAAAACCCTTTGATGTCAAAGATTGTTTGGCTGTTTTACAGGACTTAAATGAAAAAAGAAGAAGTCTGAGTAACACCATACAAAAGCCAACAGCCACTGAAGAAAAACCACCTGTCCCAGCAAGACCTGTCTGGATTCCAAAGTTTGGGGATCTAGTCAGGGAAAAGATATCGGTGACGAAGGAATTTGGGCCTTCTTACAGAAAAGCAGTACCTTTCTTGGAAATCCAAGGAACAAGATCAGTAGTACTACCGCCCCTTGCTGGTAAAAGGGAGAACAGAGTTGTGTCCATCGACCTGGTCAAACCACAACATGTGGTCAATAATAAGTAGTAGGCCAAGTGGACTCCAAAGATGTAGCAGAACACCAAATCTTGCTACTATCCAAGAGGTTCAAACTGAAAGACTTATCACCTTTGATAAACCTGCAGTAAGAAAAGAAGGACTATGCAACAAAGCCATGGAACCCGTGCCTCTTGAGACCCAAATAACAGTTCGTCAAGAAACACCTGTCTACAATGATGTAGCCTCTGACTATACCAATATGACAAAGGAAGAAGCAACTCCAAAGATTAATAACAATCCTGATGCAATTCCAACAATTGACAGAACTGCCTCTGGCTATTTCATCAACTTTGATACATTTTCTGAGGATCCCAGTGAACCCGAAGAAACGCCAGCAAATAAAACTCTCAAAGAAAAAACATCAGAACTCTTTCATCAACTTGAGAAAATATATCTGGTTTCACCATGGATTGAATTTTGGATTGGTTTAGGTGTATTATTCCTCCTGCTCTGGCTGATTTTAGTTTTAAGCTTGGGACAAATGATAGATGGAAAATACAGTACAATGGACACAGCAAGTCAGAAAATCAACTTGGTCCTAAAACCTCACAAATCATCCTATTGTGAAAAGAGAGACCTGTCATCAGTAAACATCACAGCTGTTCCTGTACCTGGTGGTATAGCATGGGAAAGAACTGATTATGACATCTATGGCCCGGTAGAAATGATGAATATTGCACACCAGTTGAAGGTTTCTTTAAGTGACTTTGTATCACCGAGCACATTTTTGGGGACTTTTTGGGACTTTGAGACTATTAATAATATGATGTCAGATTTAGAAATGTCTGCAAAATTTACTGAACATGACTATTTAGAAGGGTCATCAGATTATGAACAAATGTATTGTTTTAATCATTATTGCCACCATTATTTGCATACATCTGCAAGCCCTAGGAATGTTTTTTCATATAATCAATGGGAACATTGTCCAACGCCACCAAAAGGCAGCTCAAAAACATTTCATGAAATGTTTTCATACTTCTCAGGGTTTAATGTTACAAATCCAGAAGCGTTTTATTTCAAAAATGTAAATAAGACAGGAATGAAAACAATGTTGACCAATATTAAACACATTTTTTCTGCAAACTTTTATGCTCGGCTGTCTATATTAGGTTTTGACTTTTGGAAAGACAACATTGAGACAAAAACTGTCTGGGGCACGAAAGACTGGCAGGTACAAGGTTTAGAAGCCTTGTTCAGAGCTTGCATTATATCAGAACAAATAATGTTTTTAAATGACACTGTTCAACAGACCTCTTGTCTTGGCCTGACTAAGATAAAAGATTTAAATAAAACGTATTTACCTAAACCCACTTCTGAGAGTAATGATACTACAGAAAAGGAGGTAGACATACCATATATTTTAACACAAAACAGAACTAATCCTGATTGAAAGAAATGGTAATCTGGCCCACAGACACCAATACCTGTCAAGATAGATTCCTGAACGAAACACAGGGGTTAAAACTGAACAGGCCAGATCCAAGATACTCCCAGAGACAACATCCAGGGATAGTAACAACTTATAGTGTAGGAAAACTATGCCTTGAGTGGCTAAAGACACCCACACTTCCGGAAATCAAACAACACTTATCTTTACTTAAAGAAAGCAATGATTTGCAAGATTTCCTAATGGGACCTCACAAATCACGGCAAAAACGTTTCATAGACGCCGGTATATACGCTGCGTACAACACAAGCTTGGAAAATAACGCAAATGGAAACTGCAGAAAGAATACGAGAAATTGATCGTATTAATTTAGAGAAAGCTCTCTCTGTAGTGGACAATGGGTTAAGGACTCTGTCCTCCAGGATATATTCATTGGACATCATTGTATCCTCTGCAATTGACATAATGGAACAGGACTTGCTAATGTTACAACATGGCCAGTCTCAATTACGTTCCATAATGCAGTTGGGCTGGATGTTGCAAAATCTTCGTTCAGGCTACGTGCCATGGCATCTAATCAACACAACGTCATTTTTTGCTGTATTTAATCTTACAGATAAACAAATCTCTTTGGCACAAAGAGGAGCAGACTATACCGTGCTGAGCATTGAAAAACTGAAAAGATTACCATTGACAGTTTCTGAGAAACCTGTCATTGAATGGATAATTCATGGCACCATCATGATACCAGTGACGATTTTCTAATTTCAGTATTGTCTACAGCATGGGTACTCACAAACTTTCTCTCAGGGGCCAAATATACAGTGTGGTTTGTGTCCGAGGGCTGCATCAGTGGGGGCGGGGTCAGTGGGGAAGGGGGCGGGGCTAGAGCAACAAAAAAAACTGACCATGAGGTTGATCACAGGTCCCTGCAGCGGACGCCTTCGTCCACTGAGCCACCAGACCTGGCATACACACATCTCTCTCTTTCTTTCTTTCTCTCTCTCTCCTTCCCTCTCTCCCTGTCTCCCTCTGTCTCACTCACTCTGACTGTCTCACTGCCTCTCACTCCCGCCCTCTGTCTCCCGCCCTCTGTCTCCCGCGCTCTGTTTCCCGCGCTCTGTCTCCCGCCCTCTGTCTCCCGCCCTCTGTCTCCCGCCCTCTGTCTCCCGCCCTCTGTCTCCCGCCCTCTGAGCACCAGGTGGGGGGTTGCGTGGCTCTGGGTCTCAGTTGAATGGGCTTATGTCCACTGCGCACCCTGGTCTCGCCTGTTAGCTTGTTGGTCTAGTGGGGTTAGGTAGCAACTCCCTCCTCCTCACTCCTCAGGTTGCTGGTGTGGCCCCCTCCCATGCTTCACAGGTACGAGCAATGATGAATCACTGATGTACAGGAGGGCACGCCACTCAGATGCAGGGACATCCCCCGTATTTTATGCCTTCTTCTGTTGTACGACGAGGAGGGATCCCGCTGCGCTCACACAGATCACACTGTGCCGTCCAGATCCCCGGAGTGCAGCCGCGAGCTGAGCTCTCTGGCCAGGAACTGCTCCGGCACCACCCTCCTCCCCAGCGAGCCCACACTATCCTCTGTGCTCACTGGTCTTGGCGGGGGGCACCGGTAGAGCTTCGTATTCTCCCCCGACCCTCGCTTCGTAGACAGCATCACGGAGCAGCATAGAGGACTGGGCCACCTCACCAGCCAGCATGCGTTTTGACACTTACCGGGCTATTGGATGCTGAAACTATGACATTTCACAATTCAAAACCCTACCTCTGACATTCCCGTTTTGAAAAATGAGCATGCTCTTCTCAAAGTGACTTTAACCGGGACTGGCAACTTTAATACATTTTATTTTTCATTATCTGTTTTTAAAATATGCATAACTATGTACTTTTCTTACTCTTAAAACTTTTTGAATATATTTCAGGAGCTAAGCATACCAGTGAGTCATATGATGTTTAGTTAAGAACTTGTGAATAAACACACATATACATTTTAATTTCTTATGATAATATGTGATTGTTTTGTAGCATGTATTTTCATTTGTATTTTCACATGAGGTAGAGTTGTTTTCGGCCACTCAGAATACAATAATTATGACTGTGTCTTGTAGGTGCTGATTACGTGACCTGGGTTCATCGACACTGGTCATTTCAATGGAAAAAGTTTACGGCTTTAAGGGAGCAAGGGGTCTGCACAGATCTGCATCGTACAGCCCCCAGACTTCTCAGGGCGATCTTCTCCAAAAGGACCCTATCTACCAGCCGCACTGGTTGAGGCAGCTTCCGGGACACAGACAGCCGCACTCGAGCAATTAACAGGTCTTTCAAAGACCATTTGCATGTTAATGGGGCTTTGTTGCATTTCACCTCTTCTTAGGCCCCTGTAGCTCGACTCAATCACTGGAATCGCCCTGGCCCCGCAGCAGAGTCTCTCAGAGTTGCGCTGCTGAAACACTCAGTGTTTGCAGACACTCTAAAAAAATTTTCAAAAAACACGGGTACAATGTCAGCAAGGTCCGCGGGCCGCAAAGGAAGGCTTGCTGGGCCGCCAGCGGCCCGCGGGCCGTACTATGAGTACCCGTGGTCTACAGCATATACCAGCAGGCCTGTATGAAAGGTTGGGTAAAGAATACATTAAGTCGACATGGACTTTACCTTACACACACAAATGTTGGAACAAGGGGAAAGAGGTATTCCTTAGTGGTAACAATTGTAAAAACTCTCTAAGTGGTACACTTTTATGCAAAGGTATTAATTTACACGGAGCCAGTGATGGTTCTGCAAATAACCTCTCTTGCCACCTGCACGCTACACCCTCCACAGTGATAGAACCCATTTTCAGGCAGCTATCCAATGGCAGTTAGGTTATGTTGAATGATCACAGCCGCTGTGGCATGTTGCTAGGAAAACTTTATCTCGTTAGTGTGTCGTCCGTGGTCACTTGTTGTATGCAAGTATTGTATCCAACGCACAAGACAGACAGTGGGACGGCATTATGGCCTTCACTGAATATCTCTTCTATACGAATTGATACTTTAAGCAGAATAAAAGCCATTCTTTTGCAAAAATCTGTGCTACTGACCTCGTCTAAAGAAACGTATGATCTGCAAGTTGCGAGGACATCTGTAGAGATACATGCATTACTATCAGGACCAGGACGTACCCATGGTCCCTTCGCCTGTCACTCCTGCAAGTTCGCCTGCACCAAGACCCACGCCAAACCCACGTCCTCCAGACACAACTCCGACTCTAACCACCTCAAGTGCATCCTGCTGAACACCCGCTCGGTCCACAGACACGCCACTGAACTCTGGGACCTACTCGACACTGCGTCACCGGACATCGCCTTCCTTACAGAAACCTGGATGAACGCATCATCAGCACCCGACATCGCCATAGCCATCCCGGACGCTTACAAGATCATTCGAAAAGACCGCACCAACCAAACAGGAGGAGGCATCGCCATCGTCCATAAGAACACCATCAGAATCACGACCCGCTTCGACAATAACCTTGCAACCGCCGAACACCTCCACTTCCAGATCCACACCGACCCCAGGACCACACTTAGAGGCACACTCATCTACAGACCACCAGGAACCCGTAAACAATTCAGCGAAGACATCACTGATTTCATCAGCCCACATGCCCTCCCCTCCGAGAACTACATTCTACTGGGAGACTTCAACTTCCACCTAGAAAAAAAAAACGACAGCAACACCACCACCCTTCTGGACAACCTGGCCAATCTCGGACTCAAACAACTCGTTGACACCCCCACCCATGTAGCCGGACATACGCTCGACTCTATCTTCACCTCCTGCAAACACATCTCCTTCGATCACACCACAGCTCTCCATTGGACGGACCACAGCTGTGTTCACTTCAGCTACAAAACTACCACGATCCACAATCCCCCACAACCTATTCCTCGAAGAAACTGGAACAAAATCACCACCGACCAACTCCTCACATCGCTCAACCAAAACCCTCCCACCCTCTCATCGGACCCAAACGAAGCTGCCACCAAACTCAAGCAACGGATCACTCACAGCGTTGACGAATTAGCACCCTTGAAAAACCACCAAACCAAACAGGGTAGCAAAAAGGCCCCCTGGTTCAACGATGACCTTAGGAAATCCAAGAAACTATGCTGTACTCTCGAGAAAACATGGAGAAAAAACCCAACCACTGACAACCTGACTACCTTCAAGACAGCCACCCGCAAACACCACCAATTGATCCGATCCACCAAGAAATCAGCATTCAAGGATCGACTCGACAACAACGCCCATAACAGCAAGGAGCTTTTCAACATCGTCAAAGAATTTACTAACCCAACTGCAGCCTCAAACGACATCACCCCCTCCCAAAACCTTTGCGACTCGCTATCCTCTTTCTTCTACAACAAAATCGCCGACATACATAACAGCTTTAAGAACATCTCCATAGAACAGTCCACTCCACCCACCTCCAAACCGGAACTGCTCGATAACAACCTTAGCGCCTGGAACCCAATCACCACTGAAGACACCATCCGCCTAATGAACTCCATCCATTCAGGTTCGCCAACCGACCCCTGTCCCCACCACATCTTCAACAAAGCAGACTCCATCATCGCACCCCTCCTCCGTGCTGTCATCAACTGCTCCTTCAACTCTGCTACCTTCCCAGAAAGCTGGAAACACGCCGAACTCAGCGCTCTCCTGAAGAAACCCACAGCAGACCCCTCTGAACTTAAGAACTACCGCCCCATCTCCCTCCTCCCATTCCCTGCCAAAGTCATTGAGAAAGCCGTCAATAGCCAGCTCGCCGCCTTCCTTGAATCCAACAACTCCCTCGACTCCTCACAATCCGGCTTTCGAGCCAAACACAGCACCGAAACCGCCCTCATTGCAGCGACAGACGACATCCGATCGCTACTGGACAACGGAGAAACAGTTGCCCTCATCCTACTCGACCTCTCCGCCCCCTTCGACACAGTCTGTCATAGCACCCTCATACAACGCCTCAGCAACGTCGGAATACAAGGAAAAGCCTTAGACTGGATCATCTCGTTCCTCGCCGGGAGAACCCAGAGAGTCCGACTCCCCCCATTCAAATCAGAGGCCACCAAAGTCATCTGCGGAGTACCACAGGGATCATCACTCAGTCCCACCCTCTTCAACATTTACATGAGTCCACTTGCATCCATCGCGCGACAACACAACCTCAACATCATCTCCTACGCTGACGACACCCAGCTGATCCTCTCCCTCACCAAAGACCCTAACACCGCCAAAACCAATCTTCATGAAGGCATGAAAGAAGTAGCCGAATGGATGAAAAACAGCCGCCTGAAACATAACTCGGACAAAACGGAAGTCCTCATCCTAGGGCCATCCCCCTCTGCCTGGGACGACTCATGGTGGCCATCGGCCCTGGGCACAGCACCCATACACACAGACCACGCACGTAACCTAGGCTTCATCCTAGACTCCTCCCTCTCGATGACCAGACAAGTCAACGCCGTCTCATCCTCTTGCTTCAACGTACTTCGTATGCTCAAAAAAATCTTCCGTTGGATCCCCACCGAAACAAGAAAGACTGTCACCCACGCACTGGTCACTAGCCGACTGGACTATGGTAACACCCTCTACGCCGGAACCACAGCCAAATTACAGAAAAAACTCCAACGCATCCAAAATGCATCAGCCAGACTCATATTGGACATCCCTCGCCAAGCTCACATTACCAGCCACCTGAAAGACCTCCACTGGCTTCCCGTCAACAAGAGAATAACTTTCCGTCTCCTCGCCCACGCACACAAGGCCCTCTACAAACTAGGACCCGAATGCTTCAACACACGACTGTCCTTCTACACACCCACCCGCCAACTAAGTTCCTCCAATCAAGCCCTCGCCGCAGTCCCGCGCATCCACAGATCCACCATGGGAGGAAGATCCTTCTCCTACCTGGCGGCCAAGACCTGGAATTCTCTCCCCACTCACCTCCGCCTCACACAGAACCACATCTCCTTCAGAAAGGAACTTAAAACCTGGCTATTCGATAAATAATACACCCCCTCCCACTAGCGCCTTGAGACCCTCTGGGTGAGTAGTGCGTTATACAAATTCCTGAACTTGAACTTGAACTATCAACAAACTGCCCAGTACATTTCGCAGAAATGTTAAGTCAAATCTTAAACATGTCTGATACCAGTGGCATCGCACATGTATTTAAGACGATTTTTTCGGGACTGTTAACACCATTTGAAGCAGTCCTCGGCATTTTTCCAAACTTCGTGCACTCTGTGTTCGGCGACCTGCCTCTCATCTTGGGACTCGTAGCAGGAATTCTATTTTTATTCCTTCTGCTCCGATATGGCAAGTCCTGTATCCGATGATACCCAGACTACCATGGAAGGGACCCTCCTTGCCATGAGGTATCTTGAGAGAATTACACAGATTCTTGGCTTGGCTCGTTCAAGAGATCTGAACACAACCTGGTTTCTTTTGTTCAGACCAATCTGGCAAGATTGCATCTTACCTGTTCTACGATGCCTGCTTTGCGGAGAAGAATGGGTGTTGGACATTTGTCTTACACTTCCACCAGTCCTGCCATCGGATGTCGACGCCTTGCTAGGTCCGGTAATGACTCATGCATTGTGTTGTCCCCAACGGCTACCAATCCTGATGACGGCATTCATTGAGGTCTCACCAGTAAGTCTAACTGAGGGTGAGATACGAGGATCAACAGGCACACAGGTACCATCTGATATGAACACTGCTAATGCGGCACCTGACGCTAACGCCAATGCTTCTCATCTGTGCACATTTGATCTGCTTGATCAAGTAGGTCCACTTTCACCTACTGTGGTAGACGATTTCTTTGCCAGTCTAGATGATCTGATGTTTTCTCCTGACACGAGAATAACTTTTGATTCATGCACACAGCGTTCCCTGAACTCTGAAATTCGGCCTTCACGTTTTCAAAACAAAGAATTCTAACTTTGGAACTCTATTTTTTCACAACCAATTGAATTTTTCTCTCCAAAACATTGAACTTTTCCTAAAGAACAAGAAATTCTTTTACTTTTTGAACACTGCCTAGAGAAAATATTTGGCCTTGTCCTCATATATTAATTGACATGATATGTTATGTTATGAAATGGTCTCGACCTTTCTTTCTGTATTTAAGAGCCATTTTCATAAATGTAATTTCATGATTCATTCAGTTTGCATATTTAGATACCATACTCTATGCTTAGAATGACATCACTTCCTTAAAATGTGTACTGTAGAAATGCTCAATATTTTTTTTTCTTTTGTACAACCATTTCAAGTGCATGTTATGCATTTTGGGGTGGGATAGTAAACACTAGCTTTAGATATGTTCAGTGCTTATACGTTTAGCTTTATTGAACTTAAGATCGTAGAGTGGGTGTTGTAAATAAATCTGGGACCCTAGTGTAAATTTTCCCAATTATTTCCCTTATATAGGTATACTTTATCACATCCTTATATAGGCATATAAATCAGTACCATATTTGGCCTAAGCCTTGCAGCCCAAATACGGCATGGCTACTTCCACTAAGTTCCGAGAATCAACAACGATTTCTTGGAAAAACCCGCCTTCAGCAGCTAGGGACTTCCCCCTGCTTGAATATTGAGTTCTCCAAGAACTCCTGGAGTTTTCAAAGAATTTAGCCTTTGAGTGACGTTATTAAGTCCAATCATGCGTCAAACTCTGCACCTTCAAAGTATAAATATGCCTAGGTTTGCCCAGACAAACACACAGTGGTTTGGAGCAGATCGACTATCTACTTGCCCGACGCCCTGCAGCAGCAAGTGCCGAAGGAAGCCGACCCTCCAGCTGACGCACTGAGAGACTCTGTCTTTTCTCCTGCCGAGAAATCCAGCTCCAATGTTTCCAGGCTACCCTTGCGGATATCTGGGATATCGAGTCCTGAGAGAGAGATACAAGACCTCCTTCATTCTAAAACCAAGGTACGGAGCTGATTAGACCTCTTAGAGAATTCTTGAAATAGATTCCTGGCAGAGAACTACTAAACTTAGGCTTCTCTTCACTTACTTCTTCCCTCGTACTAGACTTAGGTTAGGTACACCGGGGTAGGCGTATTTTAGAAGCACCAGTTGAGTACTTTTAGTCAATATTTATTACTGTATCAATACTATACATTTTATGCACTTTTATGGCTTAGAAACCATATCATGCTTTTACAGTACTACTTTATAATACTGTTCGTATTATATACATTGCACTTTATAACAAGTATCTCGGTTGTAACAGTACATTTCTTATGCTTGAGAAAGAAGATTGTTCAATAAATACTTTTATTGAAAACACCTGTCTCTCTATTTTCTCAGCACCTCTGGTGAAACGAAGCATGCACGATTGACTGAGTAAAATAGCTATCTATTGTTTCCGCGACTCTAGAGATTGATTTCTTATTCTTGGGAAACAAAGTTGTTAATATTTATGCGGTTGTCACAAACTGATCCCTTCTTGTTTAATCGAGAAAGTTTCTAGTGACCTCTGAGCTAGCTGGCACTCACAATTAAGTCTAATATATTCGGTACAGACCTAGTAGACCTCAGTCCTACGTCTAAACTACAGTATATATTATTCCAATGCGCAGAGCCTATTGGTAATATAGGAAATACACTACAGCGTCAATGCCTTTCATCAGAACTAAAAGTTTATTTCTACCATCTTCAGGACAATTTTATAAAGAGATCTTTCCAACTTGTCTTCCATAAATGTATCTTGGTGCAATGTCTTGAAGACGGATCCTGATATCTTATCCTTGTGGTATTTTATTCTGACAGTTTTCCAAATGTCTGCCTATTTCTTACAGATACTTATCCTTAATCAGGTTAAGTTTCAATTGGCTGTCTTTGTATTTAAAAATATCTTTTCACAGATGTTATTTAATTCATATTTGTTTCGCTGGTTCCTGTCGATGACATTGCCTCACTGATCGCTGAACCGGGAATCACAGTCTGAATGATATTAGCGGTATGACATCTGCAAAGGGCCCAAATCTGGCCAATGTTTTTTCAATTGTAGGGCTATATTGCTCCTCACATCCAGCGTAATCAGGGAAACCGTACGGTTTTCGTGTATTATTTCGCCAACCTTTGGAGTTGCTCCAGAAGTTTGATATTTGAATGTGTGATACGAATGAGTACATGTAATTGAGAATCCTAAGGGTAAATTATTTTTAACTAATACTGTTTCTGGTGCTCCATCCCTTTGGTTCTTACGAGTCCAACTCCATGTTTTTTCAGTGTGTCAAGGCCAGTGATGATAGTTCTTGGATGGGGCATATTGTGTTGGTCAAACCATATGTTTAGGTCACCATGGACGCATCGGTTCAGAGTGTTGTGTCATAAGGTTTGAAACTGTGTATAGAAACGTGTCTGGGAATTTTGCATTGCTAGGTGGTGGCCTGTAAAGAAGGACAAAGTAACATGAGGAATTTGGAGTAGTATTGCTTCTGGTCGTGACAGCCTCACAACCTTGTATGGAAATGCCATCAGCTTTGTTGAGATTTATTGTTTCCGTGATTATAACAGCTAGTCCACCTCCTATTTTGCCTATGCGATTTTGCTTGACAATGTGATAGCCTGGAGGAACGGCTTCATTCAACACAGTAGCCATGTCATATATATGAAAAACTGTGGACATTTTCTATGAGCGTTTGTGCATGCCTTCTATGTATACATATGCACAAATATGCTATTCTACAGTTTTGCCTGTTTGTGTAATATAAGGGCAGCGGTGTAGGCTTGATTTTGGCAGTTGTGGACCATACCTTATTTACCAGCAGACTGAAGGACCGGGTTTTAGAACCCAGCGGCATCAGGGAAACCGCCCGATGCCTTCGAGTTCCCCTGTCTTGGCAAACAGAGACACGGGACACTTCTTGATGACGTCAAAGACCAAAGTTTATTGGCTGCAACCAGGAACAGAGGTCTACGAAGCACACACGGGTCGTTCGCTAGAGACTGCACAAATTCAATGAGCGGAGCATGGTCTTTTATGCCAAAAATCAAGCCTCAGGCAACATTTCAAATTAGCATTGGGTTCATACAAACTGACCAATAGCAATGTGACATTTTGAAAGTAGCGTATGACGACAATCCCACTTTCCATTGTCTAGCCCACCAGAAATGGCCAAGCACATTCCAATATTCTTGTTCGCTCAGGCCGGACAAACCCATCATAAAACCCTCAGCCCAAATCAGTGATTATGTTGTAAAGGAAGGAGCAGAAACAGATTGGAAGCAAGATAGAAAGGTGGGTGCAGTGTACTGTAAACTTCGGCATGTCCTACTCTTTGATCTTTATCAGACCAGCTGCTTAACAAGGAACTGGCTCAGTCAGTTCGGCCAGGTCATTCAGAAGTCAGCTAAGGTGTATGTGCCCCAAAGACTCATTCGGCCGCAGTCATCGGCCTATGTGAGGGCAACCACACAAAATGGCTGCCGTGCACAAAATGGAACCCGAAGGTTCAAACGAAATCTCCAAATACGTAGTGTTCTCAATGATCGATTTATGCGAAAACACTCGTACACACTACACTCGTGATTTGCGGTCTGCTGACACCAAAATCATCTATTTCTGACGATCTTTATTGAATGGGTTCGGAACCATCAAACCTCACTCACGAATCACGGAACTACAATATGGGCTCCTGTTGGCATCCTTTATATTTGCTTGTCTGCTTATACCTGGTACCTACAATCTCTGGGACCTTCCAGTGCCCTCAGGTGTTGTCTCCCTGACCTCAGTCTGGGTACTGTAGTTTTGCGGTAAATTACAGCCTGTAGACCAGAGACAGGCTAATAGAGGACCAAAACTGTCCTTTGATTGGTTAGCTTCAATACAAAATTAATGCGTGAGGAAGGAGAACCGCACTCCATATGCTGGCCAAGATCCGAACTTTACACATCGACTTTACTTCTTTGCTCTAAGAAAATATCTGATTTACCTTCATAGACAGCATGTGGACTCAATTCTATGCACATAGTGTGACTACAGGGCTGTTGTGCAGTATGGCGGGAATGAGAAGGGCCTTTGTCTGCCATATTCCTTTGGACAAAATTCTTGTATTGACATAAAATCTGTCAAGGAAGGATAGATCTCACTGAACTCTTGCAACATTGTTTATGACTGTGTGAAATATTGATTAAAACTGGGTGGGTGTAATTTGTGTAATCATGCAGATTTATCCAGGAGTTCTGTGAGATTACGCAGAACTATACGAGAGGGGTAATTCTGCATTTAGCTCTATTTTGGTGAAAAAATACCCCCACAAGTCTACAATGAATAAGAAATAGTGCTACATGCAATAGAATATAAGTAGCGAGTGTAAAGAAATGCCTCTTTTTGTATGGTCACCCCCAGGTTTTTGGACTAATGCTGCAGATTTTTTGACTCCTAGAGTGCACTAACACCTGCCAAACAGACCCCAGTACTAGTGCCCTGACCTTAAAACATCTGTGTAAAATTGGCTCGCAACTAATTGGCAAACCCGAACTTATGTGTATGTCCCTAGTATATGGTACACAGGGCATGTAAGTTAAAGGGTCACATCAGGGGTTGCAGCACTGGTTGTGCCACCCTGGAGGTTACACGAGTAAAACAAGCCCCCCCAGTCTGCTATTGCAGACTGGAAGAGCAGGTTTAAAATGACTAGCCTGACTTTGCCTTTTAAACCAATGGCAAAGCCAAGTCACCCCCGGTACTATATGTAAGTCAACCCTAGAGCAGGCCTTTCGAGCCCAGGGTGCCGCATATTGCAGGAGCAGAACAAGTATTTTAGATGTTTTGGTAATAAAAATGTGAAACTGTTGTTTTTAGTGTGAAAAGTTTTGGTAGCCCAAATGGCGACTATGGAGTTACACACTGACCCCCATCAGCTGAGCTAATTCTGGAATTGCACTACAAAAGTGGGTACTCCAGGGCATGAAACAACTGTTACATTAAGCTAGACTTGAATCTCAAGTCAAAATTAACGTAGCAAGTTGTACTGTGCAACTTTTACAACATTTGCACTTTGTTGTTTCTAATCCTCTGCACCCTTACCAGTTGCACATGGGGTCCTGCCTCTGAGAAATCTTCCTACCCTTCGACCCCTGAGAAATCTTCCTACCCTTCCGAGGAGACATGCTAACAACTTTCAGGAAAGGATACAATAGGGGCCTGCAATGGGAGGAGGTATTATCTCTTCCAGCAGGAAGCCAAACAAACGGTTGTTAGCCCAAAAGATAGGCTTTAAAGGAGAAGCCGCCTTTGAAGGGCAAAGGGGAAACATGTGGAGAGGGGCTACTCTATTGTTTAGGCCCACAGGCTGGCACTAGGGACAGTAGATGGGAATCCATTTGTCAAACTGATTTTCCAGGGGTGTGTAGCCCCTTGTGGGATGGGATAGAAAGCTCAGGACACCAACCATGTTGGAAGTGGACAGAATGGTGCATCTTGTGATAGCCAGATGCCACACTTCACAGGTAGTGCTCCACAGGTGGGAGGGAAGCTGTTAGCCCTTTGGCTACCAACCACATCCTACCCTGAGGGCTTTTCTAGGCATAAAAGGAATACCCCTGGCACCTTGAAAGCAGATCTAGTCTAGACTAGAAGTAGGATAGAAGAAGGACTGTTCTGCTGCAACGTGGAACCAGCAAAGAGAGGCTGCACTGGCATTGACTGCACCTGCTGAGCCTGGTGGCTAGCAAAGAAGAGGGACAGTGTCTGCTGTGTCCTGCCCACAGAGAAGTCATCTCTAGAGTCCAGCCAAAGTAAAGACAGTCCAAGGGTCAGTTAGCTGACCTCCTGTTCACAACACATGGCAGTGCAGCACTAGAGCCCAGGATCCAATGCACAAAGTTGTACGGACTTTTCTGAGCCCAGGAAAGCTGTCGGAGTGAAGTTTGGTCACCCAGAAGCTGAATTATCACCCAGGGAAGGATTTGGCTGTAACAGTGATGCCGGACAGCTGATAGCCCAGTGGTGATTGAACTTCTACAAGCACAGAAAATACTTCAAAGGACATTGACCCTGTGACCAAGACCACACCACCCTCTTCGTGGCTCAAAGAGTAGCTACAGGAAGACCTCCTTCAATCGCATGACATCCACAGCATTCTTGAGCATCTTCAGCATCCTGCATCCCATGCATCAGGACCGCTTCCATAGGAAACCACTGCAACAGATGAAAGCACCTGGAACTGACTGAGGATTGCTTCAACCCTTAAGGTAACTGATTCTGAGGACCTTGCTAGTCCCTCTGACTGGCTCCCTTCTGGAGTTGGTCACCTAAAATGACTCTAAGGGACTCGATTATGTTGTGGGGAAGAAACACTGGTCACCCACACAAATGCGATGTTTAAATAAGCTTTATTGGAGCATCCGAGCTGGCGTGATCCACTCCAAGGAGTACGGAGTAACTGACCCGCTTGGAACTCACACCATAGCCTTTCATTCTAGAAGTCTAAATAAATAATCACAACTTACACCATAATACATCCCCCTACCTGCCATAAAAACAAATAAAATAATGAAAACTAAAAAAAATACCTTTCTGTAACAATACTAATATCAATCTATAAGGTAAGGAAATGTAAAAGATAAATAAGTATGGGTGGAAAATCCGTTGCGCTCGCGGATTTTGCGGATTTTCGGTAAATTCGCAATCCGCGAGATTCGCGAATTTCCCGCAAAATCCGCAAATCCGCGAGCAGCGGATTTTATGGCTTGCTCGCACTGTTCGCGTGAGTTCACGGCTTCCCAGTTCAACTTCGCGCCCCGCGAATAAGCGCTAAATTGCAGAAATACGATCTTAGCAAAACTGAAACTACTTACCAGGTTCAAAAGTTCAAGCTCATCATTAGTAGCTCTTTCCTGTAGTGCTTCCTGAGGGGCCTCTCCAGAGTTCAGTTGCCTACTTGCAACTAATATGTGACCCTGCTCTGACCCTCAGAATAGTTACACATATGCCACAAAGGTCCTGAATTACAGCTAAGGGAGACAAGCAGGAGCCAGGCTGGAAGTTCAAATCCAGTGACACATTAATCAGCCCCTAATTCATTATTGTCAGTTGGGGCAGGGCAGGTGTTGTAACTAATTTTGCAACAATGAAAGCACTTAGCAAGTGCAAAAGATCACTAATCAGGAAGCACTAAGGAAGCAGGTGCCAGCTAAAAAAATATTCTGTGACACATTAATCAGCCCCAAATTAATTCAGGTCACTTGAGGCAGGGAAGGTGTGCTTTGCTTTGCCACAATAATGTACACTGGACAACCAGAGGGTGCTGTGATGAAACAGAGGGTGGCATGGGTGGGCCAGAGGGTGGCATGAGTAGTCAGAGAGTGGCAGTGGTGACAGAGGGTGGCAGTGATGAAGAAGAGTGTCCCAAACAGGCTGGACACGTAGAAACAACAAGTTCGCAAAACTTGCGACCCGACAGGTAAGTTCGCGTTTGCGAAATTGTACAAAACCCTCGCGAACTGGCAGAAACCCGCGCGAACACAAAAAAAAAGAAACCGGAAATTCGCGAGAATTCGCGGATTTTGCGGATTGCGAGTTCGCAAATTCGCAAAATTCGCGAACGCGAGATTCGCAAAATTCGCCCATGCTTAAAGATAAACATTTTTAAGACACTAACCAAAGAATAAAATTATGCCAATTAAAATGTAACACTTGGCACAGGCCTCACATTTTCACATAATCCTCAAGATAAGAAGATGGTCTGCGCACCCTTGCCTCTTGAAAATCTCTAGAACACCCATCATCACCATATGAGGAATTGTTAACAACTTCATTGCCCTTGATTTCCTCACCCCGCATCCACTTGATGCCAAAATATTTTCCTTCTTATCTCACGGACTCACTTCCTTTCTGATACAATACCACATTCCTCAAATTCTACCTTTCCCCTCCTTCCACCACAATAAAAAACTTTCCAACTCTCACAATGCGAAAAGGACCCCTTAATTTGGAGTGCCCTCCCTTCACCCTTCCAAATATTTATTTTTGCAATTTAGAATCCACTTTACCACTTAACCGTACTTCACTTTCATCCCCTTACATGATCCACTCTTTTGACCAAGCAGGCACTAACCTGGTACACGGCACACACCCATGTATCGTATTTGTTGGAACAGACAACTCTGTGTGACACTATGGACTGTGGTCTGCCCATACCATGTCAGCCATGAATTTTCTTACACTACCCTTATTACTCAAAGCCAGTTGAATGGTGGCTTTTACCAGTCTGTTGGCTCTCTCCACAATATCATTTCCTTGGTGATTATAAAGTGATGTCCAAAAATGTCTAATCCCACATTGCCCTGGAAACTTCACCGTTTCATAGGAAGTAAACTGTGTGCCATTATCTGTTAATAGTACAGAAGGAACCTCTTCCTCAAATATGTCCTCCAATATCACTATGGTGGTCTTAGTGGTTACATCTTTCATAAACTTTACAGTTAAGCGCTTAGAACTTACAGCTACCACCACTACAGAAAACCTAAAATCAAATAGCAATTTTGTCATGGGATGTAAAAAGATACATCCACAGTCTTCTTCAGCTGTATCCCAATGCCGAGAAAGAGGAGGAGGGCAGCCCGGGGACACCACGGTTACAGCTACGAGTGTTTTTATTTGTTTTAATTCACTGTTAAGTATTTTTTAAATAGGGGGTGGAGGCGGGCGGTGGGCCAACTATGCTCCACAGTGGAGTTTGAGGAGTTTTGCCTACTCCGCGTTATCTGCTGAACGCGGAGTAGGCAGAACTCTGCACACTCCGCAGGCAGAGCGGATGTTTCTGCCCACGGTTAATTGTGTTGTTCCACAGTTTCTCCCACAATCAATATGTCATCCTGAAAGTAGACAACATTTTTAATTCCTTCATCTATGTGTGTCATCATAATTTGAAAGTCACACTCGCAGTCAACGCTACACCGAATGGCATAAGAATGAACTGGAATGTGCCTTCAGTCGTTATGAACGCTGTTAAAGCCCTTGAGTCCTCACATAACCTGATTTGATGGTAAGCACTTCTCAAGTCTAGCTTTGAGAAGTATTTACCACCCTTGACAGACAACAACAGTTCATTGATATTAGGGAGCGAGAACGTATCAGTAACAATTTCTTAATTTAAAGTTCTCAAATCAACACAGAACCTCAGATGGCCATCTGCCTTTTGGGTTAACACTACTGGAGAAATTGAAGGTGAGGCCTCCACAGGTTCTATTATACCTCCCTGTAACATTTCATCCAATAATTCTTTAATCCCATCTCTCATTGAAAGCGGCACTCTTTTAAGTTTGTGCTGTATCAAAATGGCATCCTTCTTTAAGATAATCTTGTGCACATACTCCTTCAAATAACCAAGAGTTTTATCAAAAACTCCTTGTTCACCATGCAAGATATCTCCCACTTTGAACTTCTTCCACGACAATGACTTGATTGGGTCCCCTTTCGATTGATTATTATATTCAGGTCATATTGGTGCAGCCATCCTAGAATGGGAGTACCATTCACCGACACATATACCTTGCATTCAGTAAACCTTGTCCCATACTGTAAGGGTCCCAACATGTATCCTAAGATATCTATGGATTCATCCTGTCAGCCACTGGATTTCTACCTTTGTGCTGGAATGAAACATCCCTCCAGTGCGCTCCAAACAATTTGTCGGGAATGATACTATATATTGACCCCGAGTCTATCATGAGCTCTTTTCCACAGCCACACACACCAAATTTTCCTTTAGGTCTCGTCATTCTTTCTATGCCTCCCTTTTTCCTGTACACTTATCTATCATTAGTATCCTGTCACTAGGCCTGGGCCAAGTTTGCGGTGGTGGCTATGCGGAACTCTGTTAAGTGACTAAAAAACTCAGCCACGCTACGCAGAGTTCCACAAGCGGCAGAGTGCATTAGGTTGTGCAATTCATGCTGATTTTTAGCACTGGATGTTTGTCAGCACAAAAGGTACCATGCGCAACACAAGAGGGCGCTGCTTCTTTCTGCAGCTCGGGTAGATGTTCTACTCGAGTGGCAGCTTCCTTAACGTACGGAAGGTTTCCCAATGAAGGCAGTTGCAGCCATTCACAACTGCACGCATTAAGAAATCGTGCCGGGAGGTGGTCTGGAGTAAGATTTTCCTTGATCACACTCGTCAACTTAACGTTGGCAAGTGAGAGTGAGGAAAAAACATCTGCGGAGCTGAATCTTTCGTTACTCCGCATGCAAAGCGCAGTGCAGAGTGCGATAAGACTCCCCAAACTCCGTGCGAAGTGCAGAATTTCATGCCCAGGCCTACCTGTCGGAAATAGACAACAGGAGTATAACCAATGGACCAGATTGAGATCTGGGTGTACATGTGTAAAAAAGCAACAATATCTCAATCTGATTCAATTTGTTAACAGAGGCGTTCGTATGTACAAGACATTACAAAAGATCTGAACATAGAAGAGAGGCTCGGAGTTTCAATTGATTTAGAAATGCATATAGCATCATATATTTAAAGATATTTACATAAGCAGAATTAGGAAACAGTTAGAAATAACAGCACTGGAGGCATATAATGCTTGTGGCAACCCAAGGGGGCTTAGTGTGCTACTTGATAGTGAGACAAATGGTTACGGCACAAGTGACATATGTGTGAAAAAACAGCGAAGGACGCAATTATAACAAAGATGAGAGACAATATATACAATTGCTGGTTCCTCTTTGGTGAATGGATATTTACAATTGGTTTGGGAACCAGAGGAAGTGTTGCGCCATGAGTTGCGCTGTATTTTCGGTCGAAGGCGTTTCGATCCTTTTGATTTAGGATCTTCATCAGGACCGGGTTGCTGAGTGACGCTGGTGCTTTTGGGGAAAGGAGGGAAAGTTCAGGGGTGGGGACGGAAAACAGGTACGTGCTGAATTGAGGGACTGCAGGGGGTGGATCGGGGGGCGTAGGGGTAAAGGGGCCTTTGAAAGCGCCTAGGGGCAGAGTTGGGAGGTAGGATGAAGGAGGTGCAGGGAGGAATTAATAAAGTAACGCTCTGGGCAGGAGGGGCAACCAGAACCCGGGCAAGGGTACGAGGCACTTACATCTTGGTAAAGGCGCAGTAACGGAGCCCCGTTCGGCCAGAGGAGAACCAAGAGTAGGAGATGGTCAAGGAGGGGTTCTGTCTCAGGATTAATTCAGTGGAAGCCTAGGTAAATAGGAAGGCAAGACCTGGTCAACATGTGGCGGGAACAGTAAAAAAGGGGGGGAGGGGGGTGTGGTGGGGTGGAAATGGGTTGGAGAAGGATCCGTTTTCGGATCTTCCAACTTAGGTTTTTCATTGCTCCAACCCATTTCCACCCCACCACACCCCCCTCCCCCCTTTTCCTGTTCCTGTTGCCAATCCTGCCCAGAGCGATACTTTATTAATTCCTCCCTGCACCTCCTTTAGCCTACCCCTACCAACTGTGCCCTTAGGTGCTTTAAACGGCCCCTTTAACCCTACGCCCCCCCGATCCACCCCCTGCAGTCCCTCAATTCAGCACGTACCTGTTTTCCGTCCCCACCCCTGAAATTTCGCTGCTTTCCCCAACAGCACCAGCATCACTCGGCAAACCGGTCAAGATGAAGGTCCTAAATCAAAAGGATCGAAACGCCTTCGACCCACAATACAGCGCAACTCATGGCGCAACACTTCCTCTGGTTCCCAAACCAATTGTAAATACCCATTCACCAAAGAGGAACCATGATTTTATATATTGTCTCTCATCTTTGTTATAATTGCGTCCTTCACTGTTTTTTCACACATGTGTCACTTGCGCCGTCACCGTTTGTCTCACTATCACGTAGCACACTAAGCCCCCTTGGGTTGCCACAAGCATTATATGCCTCCAGTGCTGTTATTTCTAACTGTTTCCTAATTTTCCTTAAAATGTCTTAAAATATATGATGCTATATGCACGTCTAAATGAATTGAAACTCCGAGTCTCTCTTCTATGTTCAGATCTTTTGTAATGTCTTGTACATAAGAACGCCTCTGTTAACAAAGTGAATCCGATTGAGATATTGTTGCTTTTTTACACAGGCCTACCTGTCAACATATTTGTGTTCTTCTACCTCCTCTACAACATTTAGGGGCCTATTAGGATGGCGGACGGACCTGCGTCCGTCCGCCACCCCAGAGTAGGAGGGACCTTCCGCGAGGGCAGTGGCGGTCCCTCCGTGCAGATTAGGATGTGACCGCCACCCTGGCGGTCACATCCTGTATATTTAACATTGCAGCGGGTGCTGCTTGAAGCAGCACACGCCGCAATGTTAAAAAACCATGTTTTCCTTTGCGTGCACGAAGCTGCAGGCACTGCGTGGTGCCTGCCGCTTTGTGCACGCAAAGGCAGGGGGGTAACATAGGTATCCCCCATGTGCACCCCCCACCCCCCTTCACCCCTGGGGGCCCACAACGGGCCCCCAAAGAAAAGTCTGTATGCCTTTCCACGGCGGAAATGCCGCCGTGGAAAGGAATAGGACCGCCGCCATCCTAATATGGCTGGCGGTGTCTGATAGACACCGCCAGCCATGTTAGAGCTTTTCCGCCGCGGTCAGAAGGCGACCACGGCGGAAAAGCGGCGGATGGAAAAAGATCCCCCAGCCATCCTAATCTGGCGGGGGATCTTTTTTCTGTCCGCAACGGTTAATCCGCATCCTCCGGGCCGGCGGTGGCTTCCGCCGGCCCGGAGGATGCGGAATAACCGCAATCCTAATGAGCCCCTTAGTTTGGACTTACTCCTCTCGTAGCCCATACTGCTTCCCTCTAGTGGACATGCATTCATAATGACCCTTGCCTTCACATTTCCTACAATCCTTTTTAATGGCAAAGCATTGTTTTGAGTCCACCATATGATATGTGCTCCCACAGTTTTACCTTGCCTTTTGACGGAATCGCTAAACCTACCTTCAATTTTTTTAGACACAACATTAACCTCGCCTTCTAAATCCTGTGTTTCGTTATCTACACTAGATACATCACCACTAATCTTGGCCCTTCTGCCTAATTCCCTCATACTTCGTTGGGACTCTTCTATAACTTCAGCTATTTCTACCACCTCCTTAAAAGATGGATACTTTGCAGACCATGACTTTTCTTGTTTCTTCTTCTCCCTACACTTAACAATAAGTTGATTGCGAATCAACTCTTCCATCATAGTACCAAAGCGACACTTGACGTAAAGCTCTTGCAATCACTCCACAAACTCATCAACTGATTCATGTTCAGCTTGAGGTTGTGTGTAAAATTTGTACCTCGCCATAACCAAGTTGACCTTTTTAGCAAATCTTGTCTACAACCATTTGAGTGCTTCTTTATTAACATTATCCATGGGCTGACCGTTAGGTCCCACAACCACGGCAAGTATTTAAGAATGTGCTGACCCTCACTATCCAACGCACTTAACAAGAGAGCCTTTTTCCTTGCAGGGAAAAATGTTGTCCATCCAGAGCAGTAATATAATTTTGAAACATTTCCACCCAATCTTCCCAACTTATCCCCGGTGTCTCTGGCTGTGACAAAAAGGAAGGTGGAGTGATAATAATACTTAGCGGTGCCATTCTACCCCTTGTAAAGATATACTATAATAATACTACACTAAGAGGAGAAACTATCAGAATAAGAATTGTGAACATAAATGGCCTGCAAACAAAAAACCACAAAAAATAAAAACAATACCAATAATAAAGGTTTAACAGTACTCAGAAGTGTTGTAGGACACAAAGAAACTTAAATCTCCATATTTCATTACCGAGCAACAATGGGAGGAAAAAGAGACATGCGAGGTGTGCAGTTCACCGATGTGTGAGTCTGCACTCAAAAACGTACTCTGAAGAGATATGCAGATCAACTATATCTTGAATTGCCTCCAAAAATGGACACAGAAAAACGAGGTGTGCAGATCACAACTATCCTGGACAGCACCCAAAAATATCACTGTACAAGATTACCGTACAAAAGGGTGTTCAAATCACTGATGACAGTGTGTGCAGATTGAGATGCCCCCAAATCAGAAAGCTACTTCCTTCCAAGCATGTAGCTGCCGTAGGGGCATACCATGCATATGCAAACGTATGATCTATTGGGTGTGCAATTTACGGAAAGCTTGATCTGCACACGAAGATCTTCAACCATGCCGGCAGTACATTCAGCACACCAGCTTTCCTGTAGCCTTCTCCAGAAACTCCTAAGATGGCGGCACATATACATGCTGTGCGTCACATTCCACTTGCAGTGCTACTGTTAAAAGCAAAATGACAATCGTGAACATTGCCTGCGTCCTCTTGTTTGATGGAAATTTCTATGTGCACATAAGCTGCAGCCATTTTATCCATCACAGCCATTTTGTACTCTGTTGGTCACCTTTGTTTCACCCTGCCCTTACTAGCATCCATCTGACCCGCTGAGCAAACCTGATATGTGTGCTGGGGGCTAAAAACCCTATTGTCACGACAAACCTCAGCGCCACTTGCTGCCACAAACTCGTTTTTACTTTCATCTCTGTTTGCAGGCAAACCTTTGAACACTCTACCCCTCACCGCACCTAGTTACACAAACAGGTTCCAGGCACTAAAATGACCCTTACAACAAGATGTATTGCACTGCAAACAGCAAGACTTGTTTTTACCAACAATGGGACCTGTTTTTATCTACAGAACGGACTCTTATATCTGGCCGGCCTCACATGTTTTAGACCCTGAAGCAGGGTCCAGCTGCAAGATAAGATTGTCTATTTGACCTGGGTGGCAAGAGAATTACTGTTGGGCTTGTGTGGAAACCTGCCCGGTGCGGGGACTCCAAGCTTGTGTAACCATGCTGATGAAACAAATGCATTGTGTAAAACCTGTATAAAAGGAAGAGCTAAAAGAGATGCCAGCAGAACACCTCCCTCAGACATCCCAGTGTCTGCAGTTGACATGGTCTCCACATGAGAAATAAACCTTTTTCTCGTCTTCCAGTTCCCAGCGCTTGCCTCATTATTTTGATAGCAAACCCAAGGTGAATTAAAGGTGAACCCTGCACCGGGCAGCATTGGGGGTCTTAGAAGACTCGATGTTTTTCACAAATTGGCGCCCAGACGCAAGGGCCCATCAGCAACGCGTGGGTCCGGTAGAGAGGTCCTAACGACGGAGTGAACGTCTAAACGATTGGGGTATACCTGCCTGAAAAGACCCTGGTCTAGCTGCAGATCGACTGAACTTCACCGGTTCCGAACGGACCTCTCTTGAGTGACCTGCGGTCCTGACTGGGACCTTAGAGGAATGCCGCATTGATTATTGGAGTGAGAGGACAACCAGGTGCTGGAAGGGGAAGACGAAGAACTGTCCATACAGTCCGGGTAAGGTCGTGAAAAAATGACTTAAATTGATTGATTGATTGATTCAATAGTTTGATCAAAATACTAGTCTTCCTTTTTGATATTGAGTTATTTGAGACATTCCCTGCTTGAAAACAACAGAGAATAGGAATATTCTCTCTCTTTGCAGACAGCGAAGGACAGGTAGTGCTGACTTTTTGTCTAAAGTGATTGATTGAGATATTCATTTTGACCGGTAAATACATCATGCCTGTTTTCTCTAGATTGTTTTGTAGTTTTAGACCGGACCGTTTGTTAGAGCTCAGTCAGCCGGCACCGCCGGAAGGCACCCCTAACAAGGACATGTACGTAAAGTATGGATTTGCCACCATAGCTTATAGCAAACTATGGCATAAATATACTAGGAAGGACCGGGTAAATCAGTAACCACTGTCGGGATCTTTCGATCCCGCTAAAATAGAAATGTTAGAATTAGCTCTCGACAAAAAGAAAACTATACCAGCCATGCTTGACAGTTTTGGTTTATGGTGAAAAGAGGCAGCTCAAAGAAAGAAAAGAGACGAAGCTAGACAAGATAAAGAAATGCGAAAATCGGCTTACCAAGCCTGTAAAAAGTTAGAAGAAGAACTAAAAGAAAAAGAATCCGATAAAAAGGAACAGGAATGAAAAATATCAGGTCAATACCCTGTTAGAACGCCCTCGACTCTTTACCCCGAGTTACCGGCGTAACAAAGGATAGATGATGATTTTTTATTAGGTCCCCCAATCATATACATGCCACCGCCTTACGCCCCTACTCATCCCGTAGTACAACGCCAGGAACCCCAAAATATAGCCGGAGATGGCACGATCGTCTCGGTCTCCACCGCCTCTGCTCCCACCGAGTCACTCACACCAAATGCCTCATCAAAGGATACAGTAGTAGAAGTAGGATCAAAGGAAACAGGAGTGCCCAGGGACCCGCGATTAAGTAAAAATGAGCGAGCAGGCATTGATAAAATAGTTAAAACCCTCATGGATAGGAAGGAGACAGAAGAGTATGTAACTGACATATGCAACTCCTATGTCGCAAACCACAAATGATACTTTATTGTACGTCTCTGTTACCACACTCTTACTGCATATGAAGAGAAGTACCAGGATGTAGGGCCCGAGCGACTAGTGGCTCTCTATAGGAAGGTAGACACTGGAGATGAAGGAGACAACGATATGACAGAACTCTTCATCCACACTAGAAGTATTCCGTCACCTCATAGAACAAGGACGGATAGATAAGGACAGGACATCTAAAATAGCAGGACCCCCGGTAGAAAAACCAGATAGCATGATGCCGATAAAAGAAGCAGCCCCTTATTGGGTTCCTTATTGGGTTCCTCCTAGAGGACAAGGGACTCATTACGATATAAACCATCAAGACGCTAGAGGAAGGGTGGTCTGCAATTGGGTGTATCAGCCATGGGACAGACAGGACATCTTGATGTTCTGTAAATCTTTGCCGGATTTCCAAAAGAACCCCACTGAGCTAGGTACCACTTTGGGATTAACAATAATGACATTTGCCGACATAGACTTGTTCTTCGGGTAATGTTTGCCAGCAGATGTGTGGAAACAGATTAGGAAAATATACAACACAGAACTGCTCGGTCATACCTGGGAACAACTGAAAACACTAGATAAACAGCAGAACCCTGGTCAAAAACTGGTTAAAGCAATATTGGACCTCTCTGACAAAATAGTGCAGAAAGTGAAAATGCTGATCCCAGAGAAAAAGATAGACTGGTCCATAGTAACCACGTGCCGCCAGAAACCACAAGAGGATGTCTCAGGGTATTTCTCCAGATTTGAAACAGTGTTCTCTGATTACAGTGGACAAGACATGTCCACTGCTACCGGACACCACTTATTTATGCAGAACTGCATCAAAGGACTACTGCCAGAGGTATCCCAGAAATTACAAACCAGGGAAAGTAGTTGGGCAGTATCTAAACCGGCAGCCATCCTCCAAATGGCCCAGTACTATGAGCATCAGAAAAACGAAAATGAGAGGGCTACAGAAAGGAAAAAGAAGGACTTGAAGGAAAGGGTGATGATAGCACAACTCCAGGGGGTGAATACAGGAAGGGAGCAATATAAGGCAGGATACCAGCAGAATACCCCTAGAGTGCGGCCACCTAGAAACAATTTATCGACATCATATGTAGGACGCCAAGACCTAGGACAGGATCAATGTGCATTTTGCAAGGAATATGGACACTGGAAATCCCAATGCCCGGCTTTGTTAGGAGCTGGTAGGGGCAGAAGGGTGAGGGAAATAGCAAGTGGACAGAGCGGAAGAGGACGTGGGAGAGGGTACGCGAGTGAAGCAAGCGAGGAAAGGCCAGGAAGAGTGAACGCATTTGACCATCCCAAACAGAATCAGTGCCAACAGACAGATTATGACAATACGTACGACTTTGCATAGGACAGCCAGGGGCAAGGGAGGGATCCAGTCGAGCTCTATGTTGATCAGCAAGGCCCTTATGTTACCGCTGAGGTCCTGGGCACAAAGTAGCCATTTTGGTTTCAACTGCCGCTTCACCTTGGTGTGACCTGTTTTGGCCCCAAGATCATGGCCCTACCCCGAAACCATGTCCTAATGTAAAAAGTCTTGTTATAAAGATCGACCGTGAGCTGACAATGGCCAGCCAGATTTCCTATGTTGTTGGGACTTGCACAAATCTAATTACACAGCTATGAAAGCTAGTCCCTCTTCTCTCCCCTTCCACGCTTCGTACAATTGTCTCTGCCATAATAATTTCAAGACTGGACTACGGGAATGCCCTTTATTTGGGATTGCCTAAAACTTTGACCAGCAGGCTGCAAGTGGTCTTAAACGATGCAGCTAGGTTAATCTTTAGGCTACCTAGACAGACCCATGCCTCTCCATTGCTGTGTAGGTTACACTGGCTCCCCATAAAGCAAAGGGTGGAGTTTAAAAGTTTATGCACTGCCCATAAGGCAATCTATGGCCAAGCACCTGCCTATATCAAAGAACGTCTTGGGGTTTATAACCCCACACGATCATTAAGGTCCTCTAACACACAGTTGCTGTCCTGTCCCCAATACAAATTGGCAACCAAGGGAGGGAGATCCTTTTTTGTGTTGGTTCCACAGATCTGGAACCAACTTCCAGTGTCTCTCCGCAAAGAATCAAATTTGTTGCACTTCAGGAAGTCTTTAAAAACGCTCCTGTTTAGGGAAGCCTTAAGCACCGCATAGTGCCACGGCCACACGCATCTTTTTTCATCTACTCAGCTGTTGTTACCTCCATCTGTCATGAGCGCCTAGAGACCTGACGGTGATTTGACGCTACACAAGCTTCAGTTAACAATAACAATAACAATTTGGTAGACACGGGAGCAACATGTAGTGTGGAGAAGTGTGACTCAATGGTTCGAGCAGGCAGACCTTGATGCAGAGCTCTGGCCAGGGACCAGGGTTCGTTTCCCGCCTCGGCGGTTCTCGGGCTCATAAATTCCTCTGACCGGATATTCTCGCCTCAGAGCCTATTCTGATCATGGGTCCCACGCTGCAACTCTGGGCAATAGCTTGCTTAGTCTCCACAACGGCCCCCACAACGCTAGGGATGCCTGGTTTCACCATGGGGGTGCCGAGGAGTGGGCACTTCACAGGGAAAGGCCAGGAAGGGTTCCTCAGCGGTATTCGTACAAGCACCGAGATGCCTCATGGTGATTCGTGCGCTATACAAGTACCACTACATTACATTACATATGATCAAGAGATACAGGACATTATGGAAATCGAAATAGACTGACAATCTGGCTAAGTTATGTTCAAAGGGTCCACTGTTAAAAGCAAAATGACAACATTGCCTGCGCAATCTTGTTTGATGGAAATTTCTATTTGCACATAAGCTGCAGCCATTTTATCCATCACAACCATTTTGTACTCTGTTGGTCACCTTTGTTTCACCCTGCCCTTACTAGCATCCATCTGACACTCTGACCAAACCTGATATGTGTGCTGGGGGCTATAAACCCTATTGTCACGACAAACCTCAGCACCACTTGCTGCCACAAACTCGTTTTTACTTTCATCTCTGTTTACAGGCAAACCTTTGAACACTTTACCCCTCAGCGCACCTAGTTACACAAACAGGTTCCAGACACTAAAATGACCCTTGCAACATGATTTATTGCACTGCAAACAGCAAGACTTGTTTTTACCAACAATGGGACCTTCTTTTATCAACAGAAAGGACTCTTAGATCTGGCCGGTCTCACATGTTTTAGACCCTAAAGCAAGGTCCAGCTGCAAGATATGATTGTCTATTTGACCTGGGTGCCAAGAGAATTACTGTTGGGCTTGTGTGGAAACCTGCCCGGGGCAGGGATTCCAAGCTTGTGTAACCATGTTGATGAAACAAATGCATTGTGTAAAACCTGTATAAAAGATAGAGCCAAAAGAGATGCCAGCAGAACACCTCCCTCAGACATCCCGGTGTCTGCAGTTGACGTGACCCCTCATGAGTAATAAACCTTTTTCTTGTCTTCCAGTTTCCAGCGCTTGCCACATTATTTTGATAGCGAACCCAAGGTGAATTAAAGGTGAACCCTGCACCGGGCAGCATTGGGGGTCTTAGAAGACTCACTGCTTTTCACACTATGCCCACGTTCGGATGAGATGACCTCACCCTCTCTGTGACCGAAGCTGCTCTGCACTCTGCTCTACACATGCACAATTCCTGCCCCCCATAGCGCGAGCCTACACTCGAGCGTTCATCATGGCACAATGGTGAGTGCCCCACCACTGATAAAGTACACATTTGTACAATACCCTGCCGTAAATAAATGCCAGTTTGCTGGTCACACCTGTCCTCCACGGCACTCACAAATACAGCAGCCCAGATCATCTGACTGCACTGAGAATCAGCCTCCAAATCTGCACTCTTTTGAATCAGCCAACACCAGGATAGCCCAGGTTGTGTGCTACCTCCTCCTCAGCAGAGTTCAAGATCGTTGCCAAAATGTTGTGGGGAAGATACACTGGTCACCCACACAAATGTTTAAATAAGCTTTATTGGAGCACCCAACCTGGTATTGAGCCACTCCAAGGAGTCAGCAGTAACTGACCCTCTTGGAACTCTCTCAGCCTTCCATTATAGAAGTCTAAACAAACAATCACAACTTACATCATCACACATTACAACTAGCCCAACTTTTTAGTGAAAAGGTTGAACTTGCCAATGCTGGTTTGCAGTAGTGAAATACTTTGGTATACTATACCTTGGAAATTCTATATCTCTGGTACCCTCCGGGGGATATCTTTCATTGTAGTGTCCAAAATACATACAAATGCAGTCTATTTTTCTAAATTGGTGTTGGATTTCCTTGGTGTCTTGTCAATTTCTTCAATTGTTTTGGTGCTATTTAAATGCGTTAAACTTGTTCCTTTGTGCAGCCTTGCTGCTTGGAGCAACGGCTTCCCTAGGTTGAGCTGAAGGTTTGACAAACAAAACCTACTGGTCCTAAAGTGGTTGGTATTACTCAGTGAGGTTGCACATCTATGACATGTAATACACTGCATTTCTTCACAGCGAGCATTATCAGCCGCTTGCACTCACCAAATGTGCTCTGGGGGTAAAGTTTTCCCCAGCTTACGCCCGACATTCAGTGCTATTTACTTAGTGCAAATGCACTCTTACCTTCCAAAATGGATGTGAGTATGAATTTTGCGCTAAGAAACATTACTAAATGTAGCAGAACATGAATAGCGAGCGTGAGTAGCCGCTCGTGCTTGTAACTGTGTTCTCGCTGTAGGATTTTCTCTGCAAATTATTCTTAATTACAGGAGGAGTAGAACTTGCGTAATTAGCAGTAATTCCATGTCAAGGAGAAACGTGAAACTGCCAAAATTACTCAGATTACTCCAGGGTAATTGAAATTTCTTTCAGGACTGATTAAAATGGACTGCCGATGGAGAACATAGTGACTGGCAACAAGGTACATTCATGTTCTAATAATTAACAAGGTCCACCTCAAGTAGAATTAGTGTATATCCTGGTGTTCATGGAATACACAATGTGCGTTAAAATACCCCTCACACACCAAAAGGGCCCTTGGTGTCATGCTTCATCATTGGGGTCTTCCCGTCCCGCTGTGGGACGGGGCAGTGCTGCGACAAGCGACTACGCTGGAGCACCTTTTTATTGAGGGTGCTATGTGAGTGAATGGGAGTGAGTGTCAGTAGGGTCAGGAGTGATAATAAATAAGTGATGTTAAAAAATACCTGGCCTAGTGGTAGAAAAAACTGTTTAATAAACACTGGCTGGTATTGTTAAAAAAGTGATGCGGAGAGATAAAGCAAGTTAATGGGCTTACTCTCCTGTGCGGGTCAACATGTTTCGGGGCGCCATGCCCCTTCGTCAGGACCGGGGTCAGATCCCCCCGTCACTCACTAATGTTTTACCGCAGAAAAAATAAGGTGTATGTACAAAGAAATAATGTTTTTGTTATCAATGTGTATAAATGTAATTTATAAATATACGTGTTCCTAGCTTAATCAGAAGTTCTGATGTAGTAAGCTTAGGAGGTTTGGAGTCAGTGCCCCATGAGCCAAGACTGGAGCGAAGGGTAATTTGAGGGTCCAATCAACCCCCAGCACATCGGTGCTTCCTCCTTCGTCCGTGGCTTCCGACAACACGGAAGCCACAGACGAAGGAGGAAACACTGATGTGCTGGGGGTTGATTGGACCCTCAAATCACCCTTCGCTCCAGTCTTGAAAGTGAAATTGAAATTGAAATTAAAATATTTATAAAGCGCACATTCACCGAGCGGTTTCTTGACCATAGTACAGTGTAAAGGACAAACTACTGGGGTGGGAAGGCTTGGGCAAAAAGAAATGTTTTCAGAGATTTTCGAAACTCTGGATAATGGGGGGAGGACCTGAGGAACAGGGGAAGAGTATTCCAGAAGGTAGGCGCAAGCGAGGAAACTTTAACGCCTCCTGACCTCTTCTTCTTGAAACGAGGGACAACCAAAAGAGATTGTGAGGAGGAACGCAGCTCTCTAGTGGGACAGTAGGCCTTGATCTCAAAGGAAATAAAGCCAGGAGCTGTCCCCGCCCTGGCCTGGAAGGTGATGCAACCCAACTTAAACAGGGCACGTTCCCGAATAGGCCACCAGTGCAGAGCTTTGAGCAGCGGGGTAACGTGATGGGACTTGGGCAGATTATAAGCAAGTCGGGCTGCCTGGTTCTGCACCAGTTGGAGTCTCCGAAGATTTATGCGGGGACCCCGGTATACAGGACGTTGCCGTAATCTAAGCGGGAGATCACCATCGCAGACAAAATGAGTTTAAGGGCACAAAAGGGAAAAAAACGTGACACCTTTCGAATAGTGCGGAGGGTGAGAAAACATGAGGAAACAACTGAACTAATCTGAGAGTGCAAGGTGAGGTGAGCGTTGAGTTTAATCCCTAAGGTTTTGACCGAAAAGGAAGGGTAGGAGGAGAACCCAGAGAGGGAGGCCAAAACAAAGAGTTCCAGGGACTGGAGGAGCCACCCGTCAAAACCAACTCGGTTTTGTCGGGGTTAAGTTTCAGATGGTTGAAGCTCATCCAGTCCCTGATAAAGAGCATAACAGAATGGAAATTGTGAATGGATTGTGGAGAGGGAGATACATTAAAGACCAGTTGAAGATTGTCAGCATAGTTGTAGATAGTGACATCCATCTGCTGAAGTGCAAAAATAAGAGGGGAGATGTACAAATTAAACAGCAGGGGAGACAAGGAGGATCCCTGTGGGACTCCGGAATGAACCATTTGAGAGGGAGCAGAGAAATTGGCCAGATGGACGGCCTGAGTGCGATCCCTCAAAAAGGATGCCAGCCAGACCAAAGTGGTCCCCCTGATGCCAGCCGCCTCGACACGGGAAAGGAGGATGGAATGGTCCACCATGTCGAAAGCGGCGGACAAATCAAGGAGAACCAGAGCCTGGGGCCGGTTGGCGTCCGTGCCCTCTCTGAGGTTGTCCATCACGGAGAGGACTACGGACTCCGTGGAGTGCGTCGGGCGAAACCCAGCCTGGCGAGAGGCTAAACAGCCATTCTCCTCCACAAAAACACTGAGTGTTCGGGTAATATGACGCTCCAGAATTTTGCCAAGGAGGGGGAGAAGGGAAATGGGACGATAGTTTGCGAGTGCGGATGGTTCCGCCCCGGATTTTTTTTAAATGGGAATGATGATTGCAGATTTGTGAAACTGAGGGACAATACCTTGGGCAAGGGAGTTATTAAGAAAAATGAGCGGAGGGGAGGGACAGGCAAGATAGATTTATTTTAGAATATGTGCAGGGCAGATATCGGATGGGGAACCTGACTTTACCATTGAGAGAAGGGACAGAAATTATTCTTTAGTCAGAGGGGGGAAGCGGTCAAGATGCATCTGGGGGGAAAAGGGCTGTGGGTCCGAGAAGAAAGGAGAAGGGGAGACAACGTTGGACTTGATGGCTATAATTTTCTCTAAAAAATAATTATTGAGTGTGTCACAGAGGGTCTGGGATGGAGAAGGTTTAAGAGTAACTCTATCCGAAAAAGCCAAGTCTTGCACAATAGGGAAGATTAAGCTAGGAACACGTATATTTATAAATTATATTTATACACATTGGTAACAAAAACATTATTTCTTTGTACATACACCTTATTTTTTCTTTGGTAAAACATTAGTGAGTGACAGGGGGATCTGACCCCGGTCCTGACGAAGGGGCATGGTGCCCCGAAACATGTTGACCCGCACAGGAGAGTAAGCCCATTAACTTGCTTTATCTCTCCGCATCACTTTTTTAACAATACCAGCCAGTGTTTATTAAACAGTTTTTTCTACCACTAGGCCAGGTATTGTTTAACATCACTTATTTATTATCACTCCTGACCCTACTGACACTCACTCCCATTCACTCACATAGCACCCTCAATAAAAAGGTGCTCCAGCGTAGTCGCTTGTCGCAGCACTGTCCCGTCCCGCAGCGGGGCGGGAAGACCCCAATGATGAAGCATGACATCAAGGGCCCTTTTGGTGTGTGAGGGGTATTTTAACACACATTGTGTATTCCATGAACACCAGGATATATACTAATTCTACTTGAGGTGGACCTTGTTGATTATTTGTACTTTCAGGAGAGGAGGATGCGCCCACCTTGGTGCCGTTAAGCACCACCTCATCACTCCCCCCTTTTTTGATATTCTTTACATTCATGTTCTAGTCAGGGGTGTAGCTTCTATCAGTGCATCAGGTGCATTGACACTGGGGCCCAGAGGCCTGAGGGGCCCATTGAACCCTGATTCTTGCTGTATTTCACAGTTCAAAGAACGCCTTAGGAGGCATATCCTTCCTTGCGCTAGGGCCCATAATGCACTGGTTGTGCCACTGCTCCTGGTACCTGCTCACGATCCTCTCAGTCTCTCAGCTGGACCTGTTTGGAGTAAGCATGCACTGGTGTGGTTTTAATGGGGTCCTAACTATGAAAATAAAGCAAACTTTGGTAAAGACAGTAAGTCTAGATTTAATGTTCAAACACATTCAGCATTAGCTCATAAGTGCAAGAGACATGAGCCACATGTGCGGGAGTCAGCAGGAGCAGATAGAGAGGACTATAGTTTTAAAATAGCCCCTCATGCAGGTCAATGCAAGCACTCACATGGAGGTGGAGGGATACTCCAAATGGCCAGTAGCATTAGGTGAGATATGAACACTCCACTGAATTGAAACAAGATGTGACTGACTAAGTCTCAAGCCAATCTCTGAAAGAAGCTGGTCGAGAAAAGCCTATTGTTGAAAGGGGTATATCGAAAAGTCTACTCTATGTATATTGCTAGCAGCAGGTCTAATAGACAGCTGCAATGTCAAAACCTAGACCTAAAATCATCTCCAGTGTTCTATAACAAAATTGCATGTTTTTATAACAGTTTTGGAGACAATTTAAATAATATATACAACAACAATGTAATAACTAGTCGTTATAGATAAACACAGCTTGAAGCTAAAGGCCTTAAAGGTTGGGGCACTCATCTCAATGGTTTATTTAACATTGTCCCTGCAAGGGTAAAATTAAAACCATCTGGTAAATCAATGTGAGGTACTATTTCGGCAATAGACAGTTATCTCAAGAGAAGTTAAACGATCTTCTCCTCCCTTTCTGATTTTGTTTTTTGGGGGGGATGAGTTTTATATAACATGAACTAGACCTGAAGGTATCAGAGCGCTTAACATGAGACCCAGTTGCATTACAGAAGGACACATTAATTTTTGTTAGGCACAGGGAAATGCAAGTGATTTTCCCAGAATCACAGGATGTTGATCATCCCTGCTGAGACTCAAATCCGGTTCCCCAGCCCCAAGGTTGACCCTCCAAGCATTAGACTATCCCTGTTAGTCTTCAGTGTACACTCACCGAAAGAACTTGTAGAAAAAAACAAATCATTGGTTGAAAGGTTTTTAAATGTAACAGCTTGCATACATTTTAGTGAACATGTCACATTAGAAATTGTAAAACTGGAAGTGAATGTACATTTGCAAAACGCACCCTTAATCTCAGTTAATGGGGTAAAAAGAATATTTCAAATATACTTTGCATTCTTATGAGTTGCAGACATCATTCAGGATAGTGATGAGGAAAAGGGTTTAACCCTTATATATACCATGGCCGGTGACATGGTTGACCAGGGTAAGCCTTGCGGATCTATGGAGCCCACCACTCTACGTGGAAATAATCCTTAGATAGAGCCCCATGAAGGTGGTCAGACACAAACAAATAAAAGTGCAGGTATGTCAAACTTATCAGACACCCATTTACCCTTACTGCAAACACAAAGTTGAGAGTTAGGAGGGTCCTTCCTTCTCTATTTCACCATAACACTTTCAAATAACAGAAATGTTGACACCAGATTTATCCATTGATAAACTTTAGATGTGCTAATCAATGGCATATCCAGCAGGAAATGAACGTACATGCATCTAGGATAGCACCCACTGCCTTATATTTGGTCTGATCCAGGAAGTCTGGGTTCCTCCATTGAAACTTACAAACTTCGAACGTAAGCTTAGAAAACTTGTTGACACTAATGTTCCAACCCTGAAGAGGATATCATTCCTCATTCCAAATAAATTCACCCAGGTTAGTGGATCATTTTTCAATAGAGTAGTATCTGATTGCTTATCTGTCTATAACTGAGTTTTAGTCTAAATGGAAACGCCTAGTAGCTCTTTAATAAAAAATAAAAAAATAAACTCATAGCTCACAGTCCTGTTTTAAATGTCCACTCCAGATTTCTATTGCATCAAACTTTCACATATTTTATAGGGGAGAGTTTTCATGAGTCAAAATCGAGTATTATGTAATTTATTTCAATTGATCTGTGTTCAACAACTTGCCAGAATAAGTGAGACCTCCCACCATCAGGGGCTTCAGAATTGGTCAAATATTACATTTGCCAAAGCTGGACTGGACCATCTTGGTAAACGGTCATGCCATTATGTTATCTTTATCTCATTCCTGATCCCATACCTAGGTGAAAAGTGATCTCTTTTGAGTTATTAAACCGATCACGCGATAACACAGCTGATCATCATATTTAAGATCAAAGTAGTAAGAATGCATTGCCACAGAAAGTAAGCCTACAAGGGGACCACTAATTGAGGGTGATTGCTGATATTAAATCTTACTTGAGTGTGTGAAGACCACTAACAGCAGAGACAATCCAGTAGGGTTAGTCCATGAGGCTTTTCCTTGGATTTTTTCCAATTGAGCCTGTGACACTTATATACTTGAAAGAATTGACTGATCTCCAAATCTTCGTGTAACTTAGGATCATGCATAGAGGGACAGTCAAACAAAAATATAAACATAAGAAGAATGCACATTGTATCCATGTAAATTCTGCCTACAATCAACAGGGGAAGGGAGAACTTCGACCTTGGCTGCTTCCTTAGATCACACTGAGCCTTATTGTAATTTATCACAAAGAGAAATGTGAAATCCCATGGGACCTGGATACACAAGTACCTGAAACACTAATTCTTCTGTCTGCCCAAATAAGAAACAGACTCCCCACACCAGGACATTGCTTCAATCAATGTCAGCGCTAGTTGTTCCAAACATAAATTAAATAGCAGTGCAAAGATGGGCAGACATGCCTAATTCAATTACACACCTGGAAATAGGGGTGAGGAAGAAAACTTTGTCAAAAACTTTGAGAAGGAAGATGGGCCTTTGAAGTGGATAGCATGCCATATAAAAGATGAAATCCAGGCAAGAGCAAAGATGGGATCAGAAAAAAACAAAAAGAAGTTACCGTTGTACAATCAAGACAAAGTGAAAAGAAACATATTCTCCTAATATGATGCAGGTCAATATGTTTTGCTGCTATTTTGTGATTGCAGGTTCATCAGAACCAATTATTTACTTACAGCTGCCTACGTTGTCTCAGACCAACTGTCTAAGGACAGTAAAACATGTTGACACCATATTGCCAAGGATAATTTCATTCTGCCATTTTTAGTTGTGGTTTCAGACAGCTTTAATTGTATGCATGTCCTTGTCTCACCAGCTTTTTTTAAAAAAGTTCTATAAGAAGACATACACAGAGAGAGGGTGGGTGGGACTTGTGGTAGCCCAATCAGCCACTGGCTTCCATTTGTTTGTTATGGTTTGCCATTGCTTGGATGGGTCATCTATCAAGGCTATTGGTGTTATGGATGGTTACAATGCCGCAGTTGTGGTCCCATTAGGTGTTGGCAATGTCACATCAAGTAGTCCTTTTATTAGAATGCAGAAGAAACATGATATGCTACTTGCAACTGAAATCCGATGTGTGTTATTTGTTGTATTTACATTTCTGACATAACTACATTTAATTGAGGATTTATCAAGTTTTTGTTTAGGAAGCAGGTGATGGTTAGATGCCTTAGCCTTTTCTAAAACCACAGTGCTATATACCTTTGTATTTTCATTTGTTTTATAATAGCATGTTGTTGGAGTTAATGCTTTTTCTGTTAGGAATGATAAGACGTAATTGGACATAGTCTTTATTAAATCTGAAACAAAAATATTGGTCCTTTGTCTAGCCAATATTTTACTGTTCATGCCTTTTACAGTCATTACTTACAATTCAAACTTCAACTTATGAACTCTTTTTGTAACACTCTTATTTGAGGGTACAGCTAAAGCCCGTTCAGCAAAGAGGCACTTCTCCTAGCTTCCATATTGTAGTTGCCCATGATGGCGCTTCACTATGGAATTTTCTTTCTAGGCCATCTGGGTCAATAAACATATAGTTGGCCAGCTATTGCGAAACACTTACCTAACAACAACAAAATGCAGTGGTTTTGCCAATGCTTCTTGAGTGGATATAAAAAGAACTAGAACAAAATGCAATACTTTTACAAATTTGACAACTTTCTGTTCCACAGAAAGTGCACCTTGGGAGTCCTTTGTAAGTTAGGTATACAATGTGCACACACATTGTCCCCTCATTCAGTGAAGCTGCCAGGAGATAGATGTGTGCATTATTTGGCAGTGCTTCACTGGGAATAAAGATTTAAATACATTC
Source organism: Lissotriton vulgaris (assembly GCF_964263255.1). NCBI lineage: Eukaryota > Metazoa > Chordata > Amphibia > Caudata > Salamandridae > Lissotriton > Lissotriton vulgaris. Next base: position 651,465,617 of record NC_141700.1, on the reverse strand, counting down.
TTTTGATTCTCAGACACATGCATAAGGAAACGCATGTGATATGAAGCCAAAGTAGTGGATCATAGCCAAGTACGTAACTTCTTAGTTGGTGTATCACGGAAATATTTTGAAGTAGTTGGAATTATTCCCACTATTTGTTATGCAAAGAAGGAATGAGCTAAAAGAGCCAGTGGACATTAGTACAACTTATCCTGCTTTCCAACTGTACAGACAATCTGACTTAGCAATTCACAGGAAGGATGCATGGAGACCACTGCATGCATATTCAGAAAAAAGCAGGTTTGCATGTGATGCAGTGCTTCAAATGTAAGGTCTGTACTATAGTCAGTAATGGTCTGCGTCTTGCTAGACGACCATCTTTCGAATGATGCCTGTGAAAGGTTGGGGTAGAGTCAGGAGCAAGTTCAGTTTTTCCTGAACTGCAAAATACTTTTCCGGTCCCTCAGACACACCACTCTGAATATACTCTACTTTTACCAGTGTACCACCTGCTTCAGATGCGCTCAAACCCACAGGATGTGTGGCTGTTTGAAATCTTTTAAAGGCGGTGAACCTGAAAATTGCCCACCATGGACACCCATTTTATCTCAGTTATCTGCATTGGAGATCCCATGTCACGTTCTAAGCGCAGTCCTTTAATTTATAAGAATGCTTGAGGTATATACCTCCAGTCTCAAACTCTATTGCAAGAACAATCCTCCAACCCTAATCATGCTCCATGTCCCAAGCACAGTTCTCTAATCCAAAAGAGTAAGTCCAATTGTGAAATCTAAAGTCATGTATCAAGCAAATTCATCAATCCCATGTCATATTGCACAGTCTTTCCGATCCTACACGAAGTTGTATGCACAATCTTCCCATACCAAATGATGTTCTAAGGACGGTTCCCAAATCCCATATCGTGACTCGAGCGCAGCTGAGCTCATGTTCCAAGAACAATTCTCTGATCCTGTCATGTTTCACTCACAATCCTCCATCAGTGATTAAGTCCCGAACACAAGTCTCCAATTGAAAGACATGCCCTAGGTACAATTATCCTATCCAATATCATTTTTCTAGCACAATCCTTCAATCCCAAATCAGTTGTCAAGAAGAAATTCCCAATCCCATGCTATGTTCCAGTAACAATCATCTCCAATCAAGGAATCATGTCGCGAGCAATATTACAAGTGCAATCATGTCTAAAGCACAATAACCTCCATTCCCACATTGGTCTTAAGCAAAATCCTTGGATCCTGTATTATATCCAAAATGCAATCCTCTGACAATGTCTCAAGCTTAGCCTTCCTATACTACTTCGTTTTGTGGCCACATTGGTCTAATGCCATAGTCACACGTCCAATGGCGTCCACTCCGTTAGCTTTTCACCTGTGTGTATTTAGCATTTGTTGTCCTGTTCTGTCCACAGCTTACTGTTGTTTTATTGCACCTTTCATCAGTCTGTTCATGTGCTCCATCTGTACATTGCTTTGAGGAAAAAGGGAAACGTTGTCAAATGTTTCATGTTGTATTTCATCATAATACTATACATTAAAAATATTCCCTGAAACAGTTCTTTTCTTTGGAAAAGCATCATTCAATAAGGTTCTACTGTTTTGTGTAGCAATCTCTGGCACAGGTATCACCCCTACCCTTTTACTTATATACTCTATCATAAACAAAGGAAGATTTTTATCAAGGGGTAAAGTATAAATTGTCTCAAAGAAGTCAATGTCCTCCTTTTCCAAGCCTCTTCAGGGACTGTTTCCTCGGTCAACAGGGCTGTTTAATTGGGCAGTCTCTCTTAGACCCCATTCAGGGTGCCACAGGCCAAGTAGCGGCTACTGGGCCCCAACCATGGAGGTTAGGTCATTGGCCTCCAAAGTACTGTGGTCAGTCCTACTATGGCTGTGCAAACCGGGCAAAGTAAAACCCATTCCACATCTGATTCTCAGTGCATTGAGGGTAAGCAGTTATTGGGTTCTCAAAGAGGTAGTGTGGGGGTGCTCGAGCGCACATCTCAACAATCAACCAACTATCCAATGACGTGAATGTCCAGCTGAGTGCTTGTCTTTTCTTTTAGAAATGAAAGTTATATATGACGTAGTGGTATTTCGTACTAGACACTCTTAGCAGCTGAAAGGATTTAGTGTCCCTGGGCACTATCTAGGGAGCGGTTTCAGACACTCTGCTACCTCACTGTCCTTCCTGTTCCAGGCTCTCCCCCATCCCCCGATGTTGGTTGGTCCTCTCTAATTTAAGGGGATAACAGGTAAAGTTTTAATCTGGCATAGTTGCAGTCTATATAACACCCAAAACACCATATATGCTCAGTCCTGTTAGTCTCTTACACACTTATGAGTGGAATCAGTCCTTCCATGTCAGTCTCCACCTGTTTGGTACCATGGGGCAAGTACGTGCAATCTGATGAGCCGGAAGGCACTCCTTAAATGTCTTCCACCTTGAGAGCGTTTCCGCGTTCAGCGGTGTTCCTGCTTCAACTCTTCTGGTTCGTGAGAGCGGTGGGAGGCAGCGTGGTCCCAGCTGGACTGAAGATAAATGCTGTGGGCCTATGGCAATGGGCCTACAATGGGGCCCCAGGGTAAATGATAAAGCCCCCAACAAGGCATGGCAATACTTGGCAGATGTAGCCCCTTGTGGGCTAATCAAAAAGTCAGCTGACGCAGCCCCACGCTGGCTGGTCAGACCTTCTGTATTTTCCTCCCTACAAGGGACAGTCACAAATATGGCTGCGGCGGCCTCACAGAAACTGATTACAACTTCAGCAGTTGCAACGCCTCATTGGCTGACCACAACTTCGGTAGCTTCATCCCCACACTGGCTGATCACAACACACCAAAACAGCTCTGTCCTCAGCAATCACACTGTTGCTGTTCCTGGCTAGAACTATAGGCCTGGCCTGGGTGGTCCTCTATTTTTGGCTTCCACAGTTTTCTCTCCAGCTGTTTGGTCCTCTGGGTGCCCTCAGCCACCAAGTACACATTGCATGAATTTCATTCCTCAACAGTCTCTTCTCCTGCAGGGCAGGCTGGTCTCAGAGTCATTTTGTAGAGTGACAGCTGGGGCGATTCCATACTGGAGCACCCAAAACAGTGGCACAAACTGATGTGAGATTTCTGCACCTAGCTGTCAGTAGCCCAACTAAAGAGGTTGATAGCGCAAGGCAAAAGGGATGGCATTACCCACGTTTCACAATCCAGCCTGGATCCCATACCTCACTCCTTCAGTCCACCAAATGGCCATGTTTAGGAAGGCAAAACAGATACTCCTTGCTAAAAAAGGTCTCATAGAATCAGAAATGTCTAATGGAACCCTGTCTTCTCTCCCCTCGCTTCAGTGTCTAGGTCTGCTCCCTCCCTCTACATGATTGTGAGTTATGCACTTCCACTTTCTAGGAGCATAGTTCTCACTTCCATGTTGTACAAGGCAAGGATAAGCCTGGAGCATCCGAAATGAATCACATTGGCCTCTATTACTCTGGCTCCTGTACACATTCCGTGCGTGTACCATGCACCTCACCACACGTAACATACACTCAAAATGTTAGAGCAAAGGATTCAGTAAGCACGTAAAAATTAAACTTTGAAACAAGTGAATCCAGTTGCCTCCACTACAGTCACTCACATAAAATGATCTGGTCACACTACTAATTCTCAAAACACAGGAGGGTGCCACCATTGCTCTACATGCTAAACCTGTTACAGGGACAGGAGTCCACTGTCAGTAAAGGGTCAGGATACAAATCTTCGAATTACTCACAGTTGGGGCGAGGCCTAGGCTCCTTTGCACAACCTCGGTTAGCGGGTTGCCAGGGACAAAATCAAAAAGTTAGGATCACAGGTACATGCAATCGAGTACCAAGGGTAGGGGGACACACTCACTTGCCATGTAAATGGCATTCCCACCCCAACACTATCCTTTCACCACCTACACATGCACACTTGCCTATTCACTCTTCTCTGCTCTATGTACCAGGCCACCATCATGTGTTTCTTAGTAAGGGGTTTTCCCAGATAACCTGTGATCTTCATTGGGGCCACACATGATACCAATTCCTCCCCTCCACATATTCACACACTTATGAGTATGGCATATTGTACAGCCTTTTCCACCCTTACACTCAATAGGTTCAAGAGGGTCCCTGCTACATAATTCAGTGGGTCAGCCATATACTTTTCTGTGTATGACTGGAGTCAAACCTGAAGACTTTTCAGTTCTTTTACCTACTCCTTCTTGATTATATTGCCTGTTCCCACTCTTGGTGCACTGCGCACAGAATGCAGAATTGTCCCTGGTAAAGGCCTCATACATTATGCATGAGGATTCTTGGAAACTCGCAGGACTACCATCTCCTGTATAATATCTATCTATAAAGCTCATTCCTGACGTCATCCTAAGTCTGACAAGTGGCACAGAGAGTTAGAACCCCCGGGGAGACCTTTGGGTATAAAAACATCACATCTTGCTGAGACAAGGAGAGGAGATCAGGACTTCCCTGTTGACACACACTGACGCGAGACGCTGAGGTTCCTGCATGCAGATACTCCAGCGGTCTAACATCCCTTGAGGGGTGTCCAACTCGAGACCAAGACCGGGTGCCACAGTCTCTCTCTTCGGGTATTGGGGTTGACTTTATCCTAGAGGGATTCTTTGCTTAACACCTACTACCTACTTACATGCTAGGTACACTTAGGTGCACCTAGTTATGGTAGCATCGCAGAAGTATGCATTTTATTGTCATTTATTTTATATACATGCCTGTATTCATGGTTATAGCAAAATAATAGAAATCTACCATCCTTTTACTTTCTTAGTGCTTCTAATAATTTATATCTTTTACTGTCTAATGGTTGTATCAGCGCACCTATTTTACACTACAATAACGACTGTTCAATAAATACTTATTGAAAAACGTCCCTACCGTTTATTCTGTGTAACACTCTGAGACTAAGTGAGCACGAGTGACTGAGCGAAAAGTGGTACACTGTTTCCACGGTCCTGAGGGATCAGGATTGTCATGTTCGATAGTTGCCAAGAACTATTCTCTCCTTGGTAAGAGGAGTTTCTAGCTGCACTGTGAGCTAGCTGGTACACAGGTCAGCATACCCGGTGAGGGGTGTCTAGAATCAGTCTGACACCAATCCTACAGTTTATGTTGTCTAAAAGTGCAGATCCTATATAGGTTTTATAGGAACTACACGACAAGGCGCCACCAACGTTAGTTGCATACTTATTTAACAATCAAATCTAAAATATAATTGTTTGCTGTTTTTTTTTATTAAAGTAAAACTAAGTAACTTCTGGCTGTGAATGACTGCTTGCTGTTGAGCAGCATCCTAAACCAAACTGAGGGACAGTGGTCTCTTACTTGTCTGCTCTAAATGATTAGCAGAGTCCTCAAGTGAGCATTTAGGCAATGTTCGTGGACAATAAATCTATTGTTTTTCATTATGTGAGAATCAAAAGGAGACTCAGCATTCATTTTATGGATATTTTATACCGTAATTTTCACAATTCCACTAATATAAATTAAGGCGCCTGTATTTCTTCATCGTTGCAGGAATGTATGTGTATTCAGTACGTCTCAGAACATAGTACTGGCATTGTTGCACGTGCTGAAGAGATATGTGTGTAATATATGATCACAATCGTGAATCATCATAAAATAGTTTAGAAGGTGAATGTGCCTGCTGCAAAGCGTTGATCATAAAATGTGTGTCACTGATTTGCATTTTGTATGATACAGCACTGTGGATTAATGAGTTTGTTTCAAGTACAGGGGGTCTTGTGTTTAGTCTCTTCAACACAACTGCAAACAGCTGCATGTAACTTACCAAGCTTAATGTTGAATCCTAGCAGGAATTAAACCGGTCCAGGCGAAATTTAGGTTACACTGGCATAATGCACACAGTTTCTATATTTTTGTGTGATGCTTGTTGCACAAAATTCGCACTGTCATACAACCGCGCTCAATTATGCGGCCATTTGTACACAAATTATAGCCCCACAACAATGCGCACAGCCAGAACACAGTGTGCCATTCCAGCAGAGGTGCCTTCTCAGAGCTAGAGCGACCCAGCACCCTTCCTTTCTTCAGACATCCCTTCTCAGTGGAAGAGGGCTTCTGCAGTGTTCAGTAATTTCAGACATGGCTTATCAGTGCAAGTGGGTTCCAGAAGTGTGCCATTCAACCAGAAGTGCCTACTGGACAGTGCTTCATTTGTATTAAAAAAGGAAATAAGGAAGTACCAGGGGCCTTCTCAGGAGTCCACTGCAGCGTGTACCACCCATTGCCCCTGACAATAACTGTATCAGCACAACTATTAACCATTGCAGTCCTTCAAGTGTGAAAATGTAGACTATTACAGGCCACCCAACGCTGTAAGGGCATGGAATAGTCTGAAACGATTTTACACGAAGTAAAGGTCGGAATTTGAAACTGTACCTACCGCGTGCTCATGAGGCAGCTCTACTAATTATGTGTGAGTATCGTGAATAAACATGTGAATCTTAATAGCCGCCATCATAGTGGTAACTGACTTGTAATGGCATATCGTTACTTTCAGCCTCCAGATATTGAGCTGGACACATTGTCGATACCCCATGGAAACTATTTAAATGGTTTCTTTGAACTTTTAAAGTAAGTGGAAGTTTAATAAAAAGCTCTTGTTTGTGTCGCGCAAATACATGGGTCTTTTACGTATGCCAACATTTGGTGAATCAAATCAGTAAACATAAAGTGACGCTTTCTGTCTCTACATATAGGAGCCTGTAAATGTTGCTCTTATGCATTAGTTCGTTAAACAGTGTAGAAAGGCGCCCTTTTGAAAAAACTATATACACAATTAGGCGGATGAGAGATAGCTCCTGCTGTTTACATACACCTATATAGGGGTGTTTTATGAAAAATAGCTGCTGTATTGTGACAGAGCTGACAAATTGAGAAGACAGTTAGCAATGGTTAACAAATGTGAATAATCGTCTTTTAATCAGCTAAATAGGATGTTCATCCTCCCTATAACCAGGTACTTCGAACATAAATTGAGGATTATTCGCTGGACAAAAACCTCAACTTAGAGATAAGGAGGCGGAAACCCCTTTACGATACATTGTTTTATCTTTCGTCATTTTGAGGTAGGTGGTGTATTACTGTTCGCTGTTTCTGTTGCCACCTCTTTTCTCAGCTAAATCTGGTGTCACCATACAATAGAAAGTTATCTGGGTCTGGTTCCTAATCTCGTCATTGACAGTGGGTTGCTCTGAATAATGTATAAGATGAATGTATATTTACAATGAATTAACTCTTGTAACGCAATTAGTATATATGACTAGACACTATATTTTGATGCCAAGCACTCTTCTTGATCATATAAGGTTGCTGTTCCCAATCGTGTTATTTGACAGATGGGTCTTTAGAAATATTGTGTATGATATATGTAAATCTATAATGAACTAACTTTGAGCATACAATGAATTTATGCAATGGAGCCACATATCTTGGTACCAATTACTTTTTCTGTGATTACATTATGTTTATGTGAAAATGTAGGGTTATGTGACTATGTTATGTGTCTCTCCGTGTAATGGAAGCAATGTTTATATGTGTTCTTTTAATAAGCTTGTAACATTACGTTTCTTAAGGATTTCTATAGGCCACAAAATTCTGCAATTTCAATGAGATCTATTGTACCCATTTACTATATATAAAATTGATCTTATTTAATTTCCAGAATCTGTGTGGGAAACATTATCCATAAACTGTCCTGATGAAGGCGGATCTGATTGACTGTACCGCCGAAACGCGTCAACGCCCTAGGAGTTAATCAGGGATTATAAATTAAGGAGAACTTCAAAATCACTGTTCTGTACTTGAGTTTAATCCTTTCTCCCTGCGTACTCCTTTTTATTGGAATGTTGTTTTTATTGTTTATTGTACCGTCCTATATATGTTTCCCAATTTTTAGTTTTTAATTGATGTAATGTTTACTTAATAAATTGTTTTATACCGTATCTTTTTCTAGAGTGTTTTCACATACACTGTATTTTTTTCACGTGTCTACATTGCTTCCTTGTGCCATGTGAGTTGTTAATAGTTGAATGTATGTTTTGTGGATACCTATGTACTTTTGCAGATTCACCCAAAGGGAATTTCTTTTTTGACTTGCGTCATTCGTGGAACCCTATCCCTTTGGTTTTGGGGTCCCTCTCTCTTTTGTTAGAGATTCTGTGAACGGTCCTTGTGACTGGAGAGTTATATTTGCCTCTGAGCTTACATTTGATTGTTATAGGGATCATTATCTCTGATGGATAAAATCAAAACATTTGGTTTTAGTGAAGACCAGCTTCACCGCATTATAAGTACTAAAAGCGGTAACAGAATTACGGTTGCCTCCGGTAAAGGGGAAAACTGGGGAAAACTTGTAAACCTTAAGAAAAAACTGATCCGGACTGAAGCCCATGCCGATTTTCTTGTTGAATATTTAACATCTGGCATTATCCCCATTGGGCTACAGGTTCGGAATGAACCTGGTGTTTTCACGGAGAATAGAAAGTTCCTTGAAACATGGGCATTAATCTCAAATAGATGTAGTAGAGACTGGATGCTCTTAATCATCGAAACAGCACAGGGTCTACTCATCTTAGAAAAAGAGGAGATTGACAAGTTGGAAGATGAACTTAAGAACTGCCCGGCACTTGAAGAAGCCAAAAAAAAGCTGGCAGATATAAATAGAGATGTAGAGGGATATAGTACCTATCTGATAAATAAAAAAACTAACAAACTAAAGAAAGATATTGAGCTATATGCAGAAGACAAAACATACCCCTTTTTGAAAGAAGACTACTTCCAAAACAAATATAATGGAAGTTGGGAACGTCCTCCCAATAGACAAGTATATTCCAGAGGGGGCAACAAACGGGTGACCTTTTCTAACTCTTCATGCTCTGGCTCAGAGGAGGAAGAGAGTAGTGAGGCCGGGAGGAATGGGTATGACCAAGGGTTTTTTTTAGAACCACGCCCAAGGAGGGGGCAAACCTACAATGGGAACCGAGGCCAGGGCAATTTCAGTCGGGGAAGACAACAGTATCAAAATCAAGGACATCACCAACAAAATTACAATCAAGGTCCGCCCCAACAGAACTACAATCAGGGACCTCCCCAGCAGGGCTACAACCAAGCACCTCCTCAGCAGGAATACTTAAGTACCCGGAACAAGAAATACTGGAAACAACCAAACTACCAGTAATCAATCTATCCAGCAAGACCCTTAGTAAGACAGAGATAGGGATTCTTGGTAAGGGCTTCAGTTTTGTCCCCTCTACCCATTTAGACAAATTCCAGTTTGAAAAAGATCTACGTTCCTTCTTTAGGAAGATTAGACTAAAAAGATTCTTCGAAAATAGGGAATACAGAGCAAAAACAAACATTTCTGGCCTAAAACCTAAGTCTAAATTTACTCCTACCCTTAGTATGGTGAACAAAAACATTGAAGCCTTTGAAACAGCTGTCGAAAGTGGTATCCATAAACTTTTTGAAAAGGAGAATCAGTGCCACAATCACAATATTTCAACTAGTGAAAGAGAGACCATTAACTGCTTAAGAGACAACAGCTCCCTAACTATTAAGCCAGCAGATAAGGGGGGCGGAGTGGTGGTCTTTGACACTGTAGATTATGAACAGCGTATGCTACAATTGTTAGGGGTTGGTGAGCACTATGTCCGTACCACTGAAGCCAGCCTTAAAAAAGTAGCTAAAGAATGCCTGGCCCTGCTCTCAGAAGCAAAGGAGGCTGGTTTTATTTGTGAGGAAGAATACTGTTTTTTAAACAACCTTGAGCCTAAAACACCAGCCATTTATGGCTTGCCTAAAGTGCACAAGGATAAACTGAACCCACCTCTGCGCCCAATAGTGAGCAGTATTGACTCACTATTGGAACCAGTTAGTAAATATGTTGACCACTTTTTGAGACCTATTGTTTGCAGGCTAAAATCATATGTTCGAGACTCAGCGCATATCATTTCGCTGGTTGAAGGCATTCCCTTCAGTGAGGAGACTCAATGTCTGGTAACTCTAGACATTGAGTCTTTATACACTAACATTCCGCAGACAGCTACTGTCGAAGTGATTGACGATATTTTGTCTGGAGAGGACCTTGGTGGGGCCAACAAAGACTTCATAGTTGAATGTGTTAAACTTATCCTAACCAACAATATATTTCTCTTTAAGAACGACTACTATAAACAGCTCAAGGGGACCAGTATGGGGGCCACTTGTGCCCCTAGTCTGGCCTGTTTATATGTAGGTAACTTTGAAAACACACACATTTACAACGAATTGGCTCCTTTTTTTGAAAATGTAGCGGGCTGGTACCGCTACATAGACGACATTTTCTTTATTTGGGAAGGGCCAATTGAGTTGCTTCATGAATTCCTTCTTTGGATAAATTTAGGAGATCCAAATCTAAAATTCACTTCATCCTTCAGTACTAGCAAGGTTGAATTCCTTGATATATGTATCAAGAACTGTGATGGAGCATTGGCAGTGGAATTATTTACCAAGCCAATGGCTAAAAACACCTTATTGGAATTTTCCAGTTTCCACCCAAAATCGCAGAGGGAAAGCATTCCCTTCAGCCAGTTTCTTCGCCTCCGAAGAAACTGTTCTGATTTGAACGATTACTATAAACATGCTGAAGATCTTAGACTAAAATTCAAAGAGAGGGGATATCCGAAAAAACTTCTCTCAAATTCCATGAAAAGAGCTCGGTTTTATGACCGGGAGGCTCTCATCCGCAATACACCCAAAGAGAAGGAGCCCCTTGACAAAATTGTCTTTGTCAGCATGTTCTCAAACGTTAGTAATCAAATAAAGAACATTGTTAATAGGCATTGGCACATTTTAAATCATGAAGAGGAGCTACCACTAGAAAGACCTCTATTTGCTTTTAAAAAAAACAAAAATCTCCGTGATCTGTTGGTTCATACTTACAAAGATGAATCATTTGATAACCAACGGACAATTGATGGCACTAAAGTCATTGGAACAACTAAATGTGGCAACTGCAACATTTGCATTCAATGTATGGTGGGGTCAGAGATTGTATGTAATTCTAAGAAAGTAACTTGCAAGACTCATAACAACTGCAAAAGTAAAAATGTTATTTATCTGCTTCAGTGCCCTTGCGGCCTTTGCTATGTCGGAGAAACGGGGAGAGAGGTACGAACCAGACTCCAGGAACATAGATCAGCCATTAAAACGAAAAAAGTAACTGCCCCTATTGTTGCCCATTTCTTAGAAAAGGGCCACAAAGAATCCGAATTTGGTTGGTTTGTAATAGAGAAAATCAAAATAGGGAAGAGAGGTGGCAATATGGTTGCAAGAAGAAAAGAGAGAGAGCAGTGGTACATTTCCTACCTCGACACAGTCAAGAGAGGCCTGAATTCGAGAGAAGAGTGGGACCGCATTATTGGAGCCATATAGAATGTGCATATGCCCCCTCTCTTTTAACATAGGGCAGTTTTTGCTGTATCCAAATGTATCGCTTTAATAACTTGGCATTTGGTTCTACTAATACTGAATACCAGCAACCATGAATATAGAACTAGGATATACACTCTGCCTGCCAATAGATGCTAACAGAACCTTGAAAATACACATGCTAAGGTTGTAAATATCTGACTATCTGGAGGCCCTAGTTCGAGAATAAGTGCCTTGACCAGTATATCTGGAAAGAACAACAAGCCTTTTTGTGTAGTATGAAATTTCCCTAGGTGGATTCTAAGCAGCATTCGCTGCTTTCTTGAAGGTCGATTGAATGTATTATTTAATAAATATATCCTTTTAGTACATCATTACTCTATTCTAAATTCTCTAAATTCCATGCACCGTCTTATCGATCATATTGAATTCCCAGGAATTATTGACTAAACATGTCTTTACCATCGACATGTTAAATATATCGGGTAGTCTTTCTACTCGGTCTATTACTTCCGCGATCGTCATCATTTGAGTCCCGCGCTTTGCCGGTATTTAAAAACAACCCGCCTCCCAGCAAGTTAGCTAGCCGGGATTACGAGCGGAGTCACACGCGGGACGCATTAACATTATACAAAGAAGGTGAGTGAGCCGTACCATAATGAGGGGTTGCGCCACTATGAGAAAGGGTTATATTTTTTGACGAAATCATTTTGGTTTGTCACCTTATGCAGGGCCGCCAGAGAGGGAACCCTCTCGGGAAACGTTTATTGGAGGAGTACCTTGGGATCAAATTCTAACCCCTCTGCGCATGGCTTAGATCTCGCGTAAACGATTTTACACGAAGTAAAGGTCGGAATTTGAAACTGTACCTACCGCGTGCTCATGAGGCAGCTCTACTAATTATGTGTGAGTATCGTGAATAAACATGTGAATCTTAATAGCCGCCATCATAGTGGTAACTGACTTGTAATGGCATATCGTTACTTTCAGCCTCCAGATATTGAGCTGGACACATTGTCGATACCCCATGGAAACTATTTAAATGGTTTCTTTGAACTTTTAAAGTAAGTGGAAGTTTAATAAAAAGCTCTTGTTTGTGTCGCGCAAATACATGGGTCTTTTACGTATGCCAACATTTGGTGAATCAAATCAGTAAACATAAAGTGACGCTTTCTGTCTCTACATATAGGAGCCTGTAAATGTTGCTCTTATGCATTAGTTCGTTAAACAGTGTAGAAAGGCGCCCTTTTGAAAAAACTATATACACAATTAGGCGGATGAGAGATAGCTCCTGCTGTTTACATACACCTATATAGGGGTGTTTTATGAAAAATAGCTGCTGTATTGTGACAGAGCTGACAAATTGAGAAGACAGTTAGCAATGGTTAACAAATGTGAATAATCGTCTTTTAATCAGCTAAATAGGATGTTCATCCTCCCTATAACCAGGTACTTCGAACATAAATTGAGGATTATTCGCTGGACGAAAAAAGGAGGCGGAAACCCCTTTACGATACATTGTTTTATCTTTCGTCATTTTGAGGTAGGTGGTGTATTACTGTTCGCTGTTTCTGTTGCCACCTCTTTTCTCAGCTAAATCTGGTGTCACCATACAATAGAAAGTTATCTGGGTCTGGTTCCTAATCTCGTCATTGACAGTGGGTTGCTCTGAATAATGTATAAGATGAATGTATATTTACAATGAATTAACTCTTGTAACGCAATTAGTATATATGACTAGACACTATATTTTGATGCCAAGCACTCTTCTTGATCATATAAGGTTGCTGTTCCCAATCGTGTTATTTGACAGATGGGTCTTTAGAAATATTGTGTATGATATATGTAAATCTATAATGAACTAACTTTGAGCATACAATGAATTTATGCAATGGAGCCACATATCTTGGTACCAATTACTTTTTCTGTGATTACATTATGTTTATGTGAAAATGTAGGGTTATGTGACTATGTTATGTGTCTCTCCGTGTAATGGAAGCAATGTTTATATGTGTTCTTTTAATAAGCTTGTAACATTACGTTTCTTAAGGATTTCTATAGGCCACAAAATTCTGCAATTTCAATGAGATCTATTGTACCCATTTACTATATATAAAATTGATCTTATTTAATTTCCAGAATCTGTGTGGGAAACATTATCCATAAACTGTCCTGATGAAGGCGGATCTGATTGACTGTACCGCCGAAACGCGTTGACGCCCTAGGAGTTAATCAGGGATTATAAATTAAGGAGAACTTCAAAATCACTGTTCTGCACTTGAGTTTAATCCTTTCTCCCTGCGTACTCCTTTTTATTGGAATGTTGTTTTTATTGTTTATTGTACCGTCCTATATATGTTTCCCAATTTTTAGTTTTTAATTGATGTAATGTTTACTTAATAAATTGTTTTATACCTTATCTTTTTCTAGAGTGTTTTCACATACACTGTATTTTTTTCACGTGTCTACATTGCTTCCTTGTGCCATGTGAGTTGTTAATAGTTGAATGTATGTTTTGTGGATACCTATGTACTTTTGCAGATTCACCCAAAGGGAATTTCTTTTTTGACTTGCGTCATTCGTGGAACCCTATCCCTTTGGTTTTGGGGTCCCTCTCTCTTTTGTTAGAGATTGTCTTCTCTGAGCCAAAAGGTCTAGATATAAACGTGTGCAATTTTGCATCATATTTCTTTTTACATTTTAGCTCAAACCCTTGTGATTTTTTTTTATTTCTTGACATGATTATATGGACTTTGCTAATAAGGGAGTAGGCAGAAAAATAAATTAATCCCACTTTCCACCTTATCCCGAATGACCGTGAGCCAGGGAGTTAAACGAGGAAGCCCGATACTCGCTTGGCTGGTCCGATAAGGGAATTCTGAAAATAAAGGGTTCCAAATGGTATTTTGTACACCTAAATTATCTTAGAAACTTATCATTCACCTAGCCCTCCCCCTCTCCATCTATTACCCCTTCTCTCCCTTAATTCACCCATCCCATTGTCTCACTCATCCGTGCTTATTTCTCTCCATCCATCTCCCATCCGTTCTCATCTCACCATCCGCCATCTTTCTTTCTTTTCTTGTATAGTTCTCTCCTAAAGTTCATCCATTTTTTTCTCGGAATCCATCCTTTTCTTCACCCTCTTTTCACTCCTGTCCTTTCTCTACCTCCCTTCTTTCCCTTTGTTATCTTCTTGCCTTGGTTTCCCCCGGCTCCATCATGCTATTCTTTTGCAGTGCTACTTGGTGCTCTTTGGAGACCGCTGCCTCCGATCAAAAGCACAGGACCCACAAACAGCATTTAAAAGGTTGTAATGGCACTCACACTGCCCAAGGGCATCCCCCTCCCCCCCACGTAAGCTGCTGAAATCAAGTGGGAGGCTCGTGACGCCCCCGAGAGAGGCCGAGTGGGGAAACAACGGAACTGTCCACTATCCCTGAGCGATTTCATGTGCTTTTGGGTCCGAGTGAGAGACACCGCCCGTGCTGTCCCAGTGCCATTAAAGACAGAAGCAGGCGAGAACCAACGCCTGCAGCGAGCGTGCCTTCCCATGCTCAGAAAACGTCATCTGATGCATAAGACACATTGAGAGGCAATATGAGGTCGGGGAATGTGCTTTGCGGCCCAGCATGGCAGGCCGCTTTCTTTCTCTTCCTCACGGAGAAGAAACCTGATGCTAATTGCCAGAGGGAGTATGGTCCTATAAAACAGTAAGTGCTCCAGCAGAGATGCACTTTGATGAACACGCAATACCACAAGGTATGCGGAAGTGCTCACAGAGCGTCAACAGTACGCCCCTGACGCCCGCGAGGTGCGCTCGAGGCAGTGGCGCGCCGGCGGAGCCACGCTTTTATTGGTGCAAAGAGGGTCTGGAGTGCACCAATTACAAGCCAGTCGTCCAGGGGAAAAGAGATCTAGCTCGCTCACCTGCCAAGAGTCAGGGGCTGGTATGGTAGAATTATATATCACGCCTATCAGCAAGTGTATCCAAATCCCTACTTTTTGTAGGATTGGTGACCCCAGTTCAGGGGTGTACTGCCAATGCTTAATTTGTTAAAGAATTTGGGGCAGATTTATGAGTTCTGGCGCATCTCTGCAAATCAGCAGGGATGCGCCAGAACTGATGCGTCACGCAATTCCCTCCTTGCGGCACCACAGATGCGCCGCATTTACAATGCGGCGCACCATGGTGCAAGGAAGGGCAGATGCGTGACGCATCTTGTGGTGTACGGGCGGCGCATTGCTGGAGTAGCGTCGCAAGTGCGACGCAACTCCTGCAATGTACAGAGGCCACCCATACATAACGTGGTGCGTCACTCCTTACGCCTGCTTCAAGGAGGCGTAAGGATTTGACGCAGCAGCCTCGTAAAATTGACTCAGTGAAATCTTGTAGATTTCACTGCGTCAGTTTTACGGGGCTTTCCTACGAGGGAACGCCCACCCTGCGACAGAACGCCCACATGAAACCTGATGCAGGTTTCATGTGGCGCAGGGCTTTACAACGTGACGCATCTGCCTAGATGCGTCACGTTGTAAATAGGTTGCAGGGATGCACCACGTTTCCGCGCTGTTGCGTCATGCAACAGCGGCGTAAACGTGGCGCAAGTCCGTCATAAATCTGCTCCTAAGTGCTGGGGCCCAGAGATTTGCTCGGAAGCCTGTGACTGATGCTATTGTGGGATGCTGAATACTAACCCTGCATGGTCTTGAATCACAGTCTCACCTCGTACCATAAAAGGTTAATGTGCCTTATGCAAAGCACATTACGTAATATGTAGTTCACAGATTTATATTTTATGTTGATAGGTAAGTGCACGACTGCTTAATACGTTTCAGTCCTTTTAAACCACTGATATATTTGCCGGTATAAAATAACTGTTTGCAAACTGTAAGTCATGGGTTCAGTTCAGAGTGTTATTGTTTTTTCCCAATCTGTTGTTATTCTAAGATTGCAAAGTAGGGTTCCTTTGGGAAGTAATAAAGTCTTGTTAGTACTGGCAAACCCAATCACTGTATTAAGTTTTATACCCAGACTTTGTGTTTACCCAACGATTCTCTTGTAACATATAATGTCTACAAGCATGGACAGTGTATTCTTACACCTTATAACTCACACTGTCTTATCATGAAACATTCATTATACATTGATTTACAGATTTCTATCATTTATTGTGTCTGTGTGTGATGGAAAGTACTCTGACATCCCACACTGAGATGAGTAATGGTATAAAAGGATTAAATATCGAAAATAGTAGGTGCCATTTAAATCATTATTTGTGCAGTTACTCATACCCACATATATATTTGGCATTCCTACATTGCATTCATATCTCTTACACATAGGAGTTTGAACAAAGTGACAAATTTGCCCTTCAAGTAAACATTTCTTTAAAGTACTTGGGAAGTGATGAGCTGTGTGCCTTTATTTCCTTCCATTGCATTAGTGTCTAGGTTTTAGGCTCAAGATGGCTCCCAGCCAGGATGGTACTTCAATAAAATAAATGCTGGTGGCCCTTTAAATCAGGCCTTTGTTGTGGATCGATTGGAAGTGAAAAGAAGAAAGCCCCCTGGATGCCACAGGCAGATAATGTGTGGGTGCTGCTGAATTGCGTCTTGGTGTCAGAAAATGGCACCAGGACAAATTCAGCATATTTCCCTGGGCCAGCCAGATACCAAATCCGGCCCAGCAATAGCTACCAAAACTAGGATATGGCAGGAAAGCCCTACTTTCCAGCAATGCTTCGTGTGCCTATCAAATCCACCAAGAGACAATCGCTGTCCCTTTACCTCACTCATGCAGGTACCTGCTTTCTTTGTTTGACATGTTTTTCTGTCTTTCACTTCCTCCTTATTTCCCCCTTGCATGCTTTTCACTCTCTTGCACTTGTTCAAAATATGATGAAGAAAAATAAGTGCTGGTCCCAAAAAAGAGTGTAAATGGGCCCCACCTGCATTTGCCGGCTCACATTAAGCCCTATGTACTGCTTAGATCCAGAAGGGCTAGATCCAGGTCAGATTTTAAAAATGACAAAGTGATGAAGTAATACTATCACAAAATATGCTGCATTACACAGCATAATTAGCCTTTTCCTGCCACATAGTTTGGTCCTCTTCTGCTGCATAATTCCAGTAGCATCAGGTAAGGTATATGAAGGTGGAGGATTTCATGGAGATAAAAGGACATAAGTGAAAAACAGGGACTGCAGAGGAAAGTAGTGAACCGTAGTGATAGACGCAGTCCAGAGACCTCTACCCATTCCACAGACTTTAGTAATGTTTAATTCACAGTCTCCAGAATGTAAGTAGTTTGAATTCTAATTATTCACGCTAAAGTAATTATTGTTGCTCTTTAAGCTGCTAACAAGCATTGGCAAAGCCAACAGGACTGCCTTGTTTTTAGGTGCATATCTGTTATTGTGTGCTATATGTGGATGCAATCAAAGAAACCTCACAGAGTACACTTGATTAATGTATTCAATGTCTAAACAAGGCGTGTTCAGCTACTTATAAATACAGCATCTCATAAATACACGGTGGCAGAGATCTCCACCTATGTGTTAAAGGTTACTAATAGTAACTTTCACTTGTACTGTCAGTGTTAGATGCCTCCACATCCACGAACTGCGAGGTGGAGACACATAAGTCTACATTTAGGTATAAAGTAAACCTACACTCTGTAATGAATAACGAAAAAGTGTTGACTTACATCTAGGTGTAGGAGTCGATGTTGATGTGAGTATATTTACCCATGATAATTTACCTTTGTGACTAGGGACCAAAGTGTTATTTTTAATGTGAGCCCATTGAATCGATGACTAAGGAACATTTTTGGAAGGTGGGGTGGGTTTTGAGAGCAGGTGGTTCGACTGAAGTTGATGGGACACATTTTGCTTTTTTGGAGGATGAAGGTGCTTGCAGTGAGGGTGACACCCATCAAAAGAGGGTGCATTGAGACTGAGCTATACCTGAAGTATGGATAGCAAAGCGCTGTACAAAATTGAATCGGCAAAGGACAGAGACACAAATGTTTAGTTCAAATAGAAGTTCAGGAAACAATCACTTGTTCTGGATCAGTACCACCTCACCCCTTCTTGCTCCTCCAGGCTCCTATCTGTGAAGTGTAACACCAGGCGGGCAACTAGAGCTGTAGCGGAGGAGCCACCGCTGATTACCAGTAAGTAATCCGGGCACTCCCAACCCTTCTAACATCAGCGCAGACTGGATAGCTCCACTCACAGCTAGAGGCTCACTGCATAAGAAATACATTGTGTTGAGGTGAGCTTTCTCTTGTCTATCTCTTTGTCTATCCCAGTAGCACACTTCGGCATACAATTTCTTTTGTATTTGCAGCAGCTAAATATACAGTGTTTAACTAATGTAATTGACCATTTATTGTGCTAAGAACAACAGAATGACTTCTAGGCGCTTAAATTACTTTTTAACACAACTCAGTGGAACGTTTCTCAACCTTAGCAGGGCCAGACACTGAGTCAGCAGTGCTTGGATTGAAATCCGAGGCCCGCAGGTTATACATAAGTGTCTGCAGCAGGGGCACACCCCACCAGCTGTCTTATACATTTCTGCTACCTGTATCACTTCGAGAAGGTGCAGATACCCTTTTAAAATCGACAGATGTCATTAATTTCCTTCCGCAGCTTGAAGCAGGAGAGACTTTTGTTTTCAAACGGGACCTAATCACGTATTGATTATCCCTCAGGGCACAGACGTGGCCGAGCGGCCTGCACCTCCCAAAGCCATTACTTGGGATCAGGGATCAAGCGGTTGAGTAAATCCCGCTCATGTGGTCACAGGTGTGCTGGGGCTATCTGCCCATGTGTGTTGTGAAGTTAGGTGGATTAGTGTAACTCCTGAGAGCTGCCTGGGCCTGGAAACAAGGCCCGCCTCTACCATCCTCACCTCTGCGGTCTCACCTGGACTCGGGCCAGGAAGCGACTTGTTTTACACAGGTAATCCGTCTGCGTACAGATTTTGGAGTGGAAATCTAAGCCGCTTGGGACGCCAGGTAGTAAAGTGCTCAGCCAGGGAAAGCAGGATTATAGGTGGTAAAAGGAGCAAGGTCGACACAGGTGGGATGGCCATGGGTGAATGACAGCGCGCTTGATGTTGCTGGAGATACCTCCACGACAACAAAGATGGACTGAAGTACAGATCAGGGATAAAAAAAATACAGACCTGGTGCAGGCCGGCCACTGCTAAAAGTCTACTTCCAAAACTCGAAAGAGCCCCTTTCCCTGCCAACTAGAACTCTTCCAGGGAGTCAAGTAAGGAAGACGTACTGCACGCTTTAAAAATTATCATGCTTTCTCAAGGTGCAGGACAATAAATGATGCCCCCCCTATAGAATGGGATGACGGGCCCCTGAGTCACCTGTATGTCCCAGATATTCAGTGGCCTTGAGCTGAATGTGGCCCCCCTGAAGGGTTGGAGCACCATTGAAGATTTGGGGGCACTACAACAACAAAAAAAAGAGACCCAACAAATCTGGTCCTTGAAACTTACACTGGCTTCTATCTAGTACGGGAAACAACCTTTACAACGCAACTTTTACAACACACTACCATTACAACGAAGCGTTTACAACGCAACATCCATTACAATGCATGCCATTACAGCGCAACCATTACAACGCATGACACTACAACGCATACCCCTACAACGCATGTCATTACAACGCAGTCATTACAATGCATACCATTACAACGCATAGCATTACAACACATAGAACCCTTACACTATCCAACACTTACCCTACTGTTGCACCCCCTGGAGTTAAAATAGTAATTTTTTCCCCTACACTATCCAACACTTACCCTACTATTGCACCCCCTGGAGTTAGAATAGTTATTTTTACCCCTACACTATCCAACACTTATCCTACTGTTGCACGCCCCTGGAGTTAGAATAGTAATTTTTACCCCTACACGATCCAATACTTACCTTACATGCAATGTAATGTCATGCGTTGTAATGGTATGCGTTGTAAAGGTAGTATGCGATGTAATGGAATGCGTTGTAAAGGTAGTTTTTAAAAATTAGTTGTAATGGCATGCGTTGTAATGGAATGCGTTGTAATGGATGTTGCGTTGTAAAAAATGCGTTGTAAAGGTATGCGTTGTAAAAGTATGCGTTGTAACGTCATACATCCGTCTAGTACAAGCAGAATTAAGGGCCAGATGTAATAAGCCATTTAGAGGTCGCAAGCCCTGTGATTCACTAAATCAGAGGGTTTGCATCCGCTAAATGTAAAGAAACCATTTTGCATTTGATAAATAATTACTGAATTGCAAAATGGGTTTAGAAATGCCTTACGCCTTGCAATTTGGAGAGGCGTGTTTAAGGTGTTCCTTCCAAATTGCGATTCCCAATGGTATGTATTCATGGTTTGCAACCTACATTTCAATTGTAAGCCATTGAGACGTTACCAACTCTTCAAATGAGGTAGTAACCCATATTGAAAGGGGTTGGGAATCCATTACCCTTTGAGAATGGATTATGCAGTAGTCCTGGGCAGTGCTTAATTTGAGCCGGTGGTTTCTGGTGCTCAGCACCTGCACTTAATCATCAACTCCAGCACTTTTCATGAGCACCAGTTAAGGACACATTAATTTATGATAGGCACGGGGAGATTACGTGATTTACCCAGAATCACAGGATGTGCAACTGACCGAGACATGAACCAGGTTCCCAAGCTCCGAAATCGGCAGCTCTGGCCATTACACTACATCCTCTCCCCACTTTCATAGTTAGTAGTTGGTTCTGTTTTAGGCAGCCCTAACAGGAGAAATTGGCTGGTGCAAGCTGCCTCCTGGAGAGAGCTGCGGCACTTGTGCTTTTTTTTTACAACCTAACCACTGGCCCTCGGTGCCACTGCAAAATGTTAAACATACTTACAGAAAAATTAACAACTTTGCTAGCTTGCATGGCTTTACCTGTGCTTGTTATTGTAGCAGAAGCATCTTTATCAAGAGGCTCCAAACACAGAATACTATGACGTGTGTTGTCCGGCTGAAGCTTGCTACACATCGCAGGATGTGATGGGACGTGCATGGAGGAGGGTGGGATGTGCAGAAACCGTACAATTGGGTACAATTGGGGAGGGACTAGACAGCACACTGTACAGTTTGTTTATATTTCAATTACACATATTTCTATAACTAATGCACCGAGAGAAAACATGATTTCCCCAGAATCTCACGGTTCCTTTGGGCACGTGCCAAGCCGGGACACGTGTGGGGTCTACGGCCAGCAGCTCATGCACAGTGAGATAACACATTTTTTCCAGACTCACACAGTTCCTTTTGTCAAGTGCCAACTCGGGACATGTGAGGGGTCCAAAGTCAGCAGCTTAGACACCAGGCCACATCATGTCACCCTCTCCCCAAATGAATCAAATAGCAGCGCATACTGATGCTTGTTTACAGTCTAGAATTAATTTGGGGTCAGGGTGGAGCTGCCAGATGTTTTCCAGCGTTCACAACCTCATTTTAGTCTCATCTAGTAGCTGTCCTGCTGGGGCTCAATGATTCTTTATCTCCTAACCTTCATCTCGTCTCAGTCCTCACTGCGTGAGTTTCCACCTCCCCGTTCAGGCACCACATGACCCAGATAACAAATATTTGCAATGCAATAGGTCTCACATTTTCGAGAGTTTAAGCTATTGGCATTGTAAATGACAATGCTTTTTATTTATCTGTTTTGCTAATTTACACATTAATAAAAGACATTGTCATTTACAATGCCAATAGCACGAACGCTTGTAAATGCGAGACCTATACAAAGTAACAGTCACTATTGTCCCGGGCTGCTCGGAAAGTTAAAGCTTGCATGGCGCACTGAATGTTACTGGAAGGCATGTCGTGCCTGCAGTAGGAAAAACTCATTAAAGAAAATAGTGCTTACAGACTATAAAAAGACGTACCGTGTAATATCCGAAGTAAAAGGGCAAGTCCTCATGGGAGGTTACAAATGAAGACAAGGCGGTACTAAGGAGAAACTAACAATCCTATTAACGAATCAGAAGCCAGCATTTACGAAGGACAATGACACAAGCCAATGGCAAATATGGGTGGAGAGTGGGAAGGGCTTCAATTCCATACTCCAATACATCATGCCTCAGAGCAGGGCTTGCGCTGCCCAGGCTCGACCTAAAAAATGAAAGACATCCCCATGTCCTTCCTTCTCGTTGGCTCGCCTCGTACCTAAACATGCACTCAATTAACTACCAGTCTTAGGTACAAAATGTACCTCTTGTAATTTAAGCCTAAATTATTCTTTTTTTGTGGCTTACCCATGACCACAATTGAAAACCTGCATTTCCCTAACCCAGAGATGTTTTGAGGTAAAGTGGACTCTGGCCCAGGGCCCCAGCCTTTTAGGGGCCCCCTGATAGAGCCATCTCTGTTCTGCAGTCTTGCCATGGTAACCTTGAATAATTCTTCAACATATTGTTTTAAATACAGTTTTTATTTTATTTATTTTAATGTGGGTGATGTGTGAGAGCCTATTACAGACATTGTGCCGAGAAATGTTGTTTTGATGGTTCATGCAACATCCTTTAAAAAAGTTTACTTTTAAATCCAAACAGGGCCTCACATATGAGAAATTAAAGAATGTGATAGAGATTATTTGCAGTACATTAGTGAGCTTCTACTGTGTTACAATATTTAAAAAACATTTCACTATCCCTGAATATTAGATGTTAACACATTTGGAATTTTTGAGGAGTGTGGCTGTGTCATGCCCTGGCCAAAGAGGCCATGAAAGAGCTGAAATTAGATCATTAATTCAAAGCTGTTCCCAACAGGAGCCCCCAAAATTGGTTTTGCCCAGGCCCCCAAAATCCTTAAATTGTCCCTGTACTGGTCACCCACCAGCCCAGAAGAAAATATGCAGACATTGATGAGTCTCCTCTTTTGAAACTTGAGGCTAGGTTCACAAAGCAATAATCAATAAGGTTTGCTTTCCTTTTCTTCCCATAGGAGGGGCAGGCATGGGAAATCGGATCTCTAATAATCTCTATAAATGAGGTGATTTACAAACAATGAAACTAAATGACGAATAGCCAGATTAACATATAAATCAAAGGACCCAGCAAAAAAATATCAAAGTATATAGTTCTGCTGACAAAAAAAGTATAACATGTTGGGCCCAGTAAATCACTGAATTACACAAGTGTAATTTCACTATGCTTCATCTAAATAAATTCAACATGTAGATTAACAGGTGTGGAGGGGAATCCCATATTCCCATTTAAAATAAGACATGCTTAGCACATGCACATCTTGTTACAGTTGCATTGCTATATCAACACAGTTTTACAGTGTTGATGTTACGCAAATGCAATAGAAACATCACCAAACATTAAGTAATGATCATATGCCAGCATGATTCAAAATAACAAAACATTTAAACATACACTATATGATCAATAAAGCTTAACGTCCATCAAAAAACCCACTAGTCTGTAAATCTCTTATTTTTCTTCAGCCCATTCCTGAGTAGCTCATCCAGACCGGGGGACATATTACCAAGCAATAGCGATAATTATCGCTATTGCTTGGTTAGAGACAAACATTTACAGCTGAGCTGCTGCGATTTTTATCGCAGATAAACCTTGGTATTACCAAGGTTTATCGCAAATGCGATAAAAATCGGCCGCAATGCATTAACATCGCTGAAATGTCAGCGATATTCATGCATTACCAAGCTAATGCTCTTAGCCATGTTATCCACCTCCCATTGGACAACATGGCTAAGAACTGCTCAGGGCTTGTGTTAGCTTTTGGAGATATTCGCGCTTAGCGCGAATATCTCCAAAAGTTGGTAATAGGAGATAGCGATGTTAGCGACTGTTTCCAGTCGCTAACATCTTGGCACGCCCACTTTGCATGTTATTAGTGATAAATATCACTGACATGCAAAGTGGGGCCCAAGATGGTCGCTATGTGTTAGCGACAGCTAGGTAATAGGGAGATAATTTTATCTCCGCTTTCTTGGCTTTTAAAGCCAAAAAAGCGGAGATAAACCCCCTTGATAATATGCCCCCGGGTGTTTTGCGTAGCATTCTGGGGTTCGTGGCCCTGAATTTGTAATTGGATAAACAGGACCAAGTCCCAGAACACAAAGCAGTTTGAAGAGTTCAAGAATCCAAGAATTGGATAACTAGCTGACTTGTAAAACGATTAAATACAAAGACCTGGGAACTTTAAAACAGAAGACACTCCTCTTTCAATTGGAAGGTGTATGCCTTGTCCCACCTTCACACTCAGAACCTCTCCCTTGTTCCACTTGCTTAAGTGGGCCTCAAAGCAATAGAAGCCTCCTAGACCAGGATGGATCCAACATTTCTCAGATATTAAAGGATTATCCTTGGCTTAGAATAATTTCCCTCTCCCCTAAATCCCGTTTATCAGTTCTTCGGAACATCCCTCCATTTTGTGAGAAGCACTCCAAAGCAAACTGCAAATCGCTAGCTGAATCATGAAATTGCGTCACTGCGGCTGCTACCCAAGGTTTCTGAATCATGTGGGCTAATGCTTTCCCCGGTCTACCACCCTCACAGCATGTCTGTTCAAAGGCATATTTACCTCAATAGTGAGTCTCACTGTCCGTAGTCTCATCATATTTCCAGAGCTTGTTCTACAAGGCTTCCCGGGTATTTGGGGCAAAGTCACTAGACAGACGACTTTCCAACCATTAGATATCAGCTTCTAGCCTAGTACAGTGGGAACACAATGTTCATAACAACCCATGCTGCTTAAAAATGCATTCCTCTCTAAGCACCACCTTGAAGACCTGCCATAGGGAGGTTTGGGTGTCTTCTGAGCCCTCATTGTCATGAAAGTAATGGTTAATCACTGTGCAAACTTCTCCATGGAAAACAGAGTCCAATAGCAAATTAGTCGGCATGAGCCACAGATGAGCAGTTTGAGGATGCCTGGGGGCTGAAAGTGGAGAAACACAAGTGAATGACCAGATAATGTATGGCTAAATGTGCCACTTGCACCATCCACATGCTATCATAGTCACAAGCCATAAATTCAGCCTTGACCACATGTTGAAACCTGGTTAGAACGTGGGCACGTGCGCCAACTTGGCAACCGTGCTGGGTGGAATGTAACTACGCACGTACTCCACAGTTGCTGCCTTGCCGTTGGCTCTGCCTGCCGTGTCCCTGCAACTTCCAAATAAATCTCTTCTTTCTCACCTGTTGTCACCTGTTGTCTCCTCGCTCGAGTGGATCCTTTCAGTGGCGATGAGGATAGGATGGTGCTCTCTCAACTCTCACAAGCTTTCATGAGTTAGTACCTAGGTGAAACTGTGTCTGTTTACCAACAAAAGTGCCAGCAAAGCCACCCCCAGCACAGCTAAGCAGAACTATAGAATGATGGAGTTTTAATTCACACTGGAATATATCCTAGGAGCCAAAAACGTGTTTACGGATTTTTTATCCAGATTGCCCATCGAAGCTGAGGTCAACGAGGAAGTGTATAGTGAGGATTGTATAATGTCCATACAGGAGGAATCTGGTTTCGGGTGTGTTTCAGAAGAATGGAAGGAGGCCGTTTTGGGTGATGAGGTGATGCAGGTGATTGTGAGTATGTTAAGGTTGGATGCCCAATGACCCTATTAATGAGATAAACTCATATACGCACAAATTCCCTGAGTTGAGCTTGGAAGGTGGAGTAATGAGAAGAATGGATTTGTTGATGGTTCCTGTAAAACTACAAAGTAAAATTTTAATATTAGCTCACGAAGGACATGTGGGAATGAGAGCCATGAAGAGGAGGATCAGGAAACTATTCTGGTGGCTGGGAATGGATCTGACTGTAGACCATTTTGTCAGGGACTGTATGGTGTGTGCAGTCAGTGATGAGACTCAAGTGACTATTCCGATCCCGTTTGATGCTATTCCAGTTCCAGACAAACCTTAGTTTAAATTAGGTTTAGATGTCCTTGGTCCTCTGTATGTGTTGAATGAGCGCAGTAGGTATGGATTGGTACTGGTTGATTATGGCATGAAGTGGCCAGAGGTCCAATTTGTCAAGTCTACCAACAAGGAGGAGGTGTTACATTTTTTGCAATCGTGATTCTTTAGGGAAGGGGCACCAGCAGAATTAGTCACGGATAATGGTGCGCAATTAACATAGAAAGAATTTCAACATTTTGCGTCCAATTGGGGGTATTAAACATGTTACTACCTCCCTTTACCAACCCTGTAGTAATGGTTTAGTGGAACGCTGCAACAGAATCATCCAAGTAACATCCAGATAACATCTAACTCTCAGTAGCCAATGGTTTGAATTGGGAGAAAGAACTCTGAGATGTGTTGTGGGGTTTGCGTACAACTCCTTCTGCCTCCACCAATGTGTCACCTTTTTTGTTACAGAAGGGAAGGATGACTGCTACCAAACTGGTTAGACCTTGGATGAATGATTTGGAAGAGCCACATGCCAAACTTGAATGCGTCAAGGAGCAATGTAAGTATGCTAGAACAGATCCTGTTAAGGGGAGACGTCAATCTATGTTTGTCAAGGGTAATTTGGTGGGAGTTAAACTTCCTGGAATAGTGGCTGGAGGTCATTCCAAGTTCTCCGCTCCATTGAGGATTGAGATGGTGAGTGAGTGGTGAGATTGAGTGATGGTAGAACAAAGAAAATTTGTCTACGCAAACTACACAGACATGTTGCATGGGGGTGTTCTCTACAATGCCTCTGAGGTATGTGGGGGGCATCATGAAACCCCTGGTTCCACACAGGTTCACCTTGGTACTAACTCATGAAAGTCTGTGAGAGTTAAGAGAGCACCATCCCATTTCAAATATTATGTCAAGTTTTGAAGTTACCTTACATACTGGGGGATACTGTATTTTTTGTCCCAGTTGTTCTGGATTCAATGTTTATTGGGTAATCTTCTTGACTATTGTTTCCCCCTTATTCTGTACTGTACATTGATTTTGTTTTTGGAAATTGTATGTTTAATTCCTGTAACAATTTAACTCTTGCATTATTATAATGAGGGAAAAATATGTTGGGTCCTGGTTAAAGCGTGGGCCACCTTTGTAATCCTGCTGGGTGGAATGCAACTACGCATGTACTCAGAAGTTACTGCCTTGCCATTGGGTATGCTGGTCATGTCCCTGCAACTTCCAAATAAATCTGTTCTTTCTCACCTGTTGTCTACTCGCTCAAGTGGATCCTTTCATACCCCTGAATAAAATTTGCCCTGTTGAAGATCAGTGTTCCTTAGACAGCAGACATCTCTCAAACAGTCATCTTCAATAATGTTATTAAGTGTCTCAGTAGAATTAAGGTTACCATGGATCAGCGAGTGTGATCTATCTAAACAAGGGTCAATAGTCGTGTAAAAGTTACCACCCCAAACTATGGGTCCAGTGGGCACCATTTTAACAAGAGCCCATAGCTTATAATAGAAGTCAGGATTATGTATATTGGGACAATATGTATTTACTGGAATCAAAGGCTGCATTCCTAATACCCCACAGGATCACCAATCTACCTTTGGAATCTGCCCTGTGTGCACCGGAAGAAACTGTATACACCGTTTATTAAGAATAGCGATATCTCTGGCATAGGAAGAGTATGTGGCAGTATAGGACAGAGCTGCACAACTAGGGAGCAAACAGGTATCTCACCCAGGTGCCAGATGCGTTTCTTGTAAGAAAACTATATCAAGGATCGAACTCAGTGCCAGTCATATCGTCCGATTTCAGTACTAAATGCTGATTATAAGGTCTTTGCTGGAATCTTGAATAATCGGCTTTTTAAGATCATTGGACCAATCCATGAGGATCAAAAAGGTTTCTTACCGCGATGGCAGATGTCTGACCTGGTATATACTTTAATTGGTGCAGTCGATCTGCCTTCTTTACAGGGTCTTCCACTTTCAATCATTACCGTTGACGCAACCAAAGCCTTTGACTGTGTGAATTGGCATTTCCTGGATAGGACCTTGAAGATCTTTGGCTTCGTAGATGGTTTTAGGGACATTCTTAAAAAGATATACAAATACCCCCGGGCTCAGATCTTGTTTAACGGTTGCCTTTCTCCTGTTGTTGAAATAGGGTGCGGTACTAGGCAGGGCTGTCCTCTGTCTCCTATTTTGTTTGACTTGTATATAGAACTATTAGCCCTGAGTCTAAGGCTAAACCAGAAGATCTCTTCTTTTCAAATAAATGAGTGTGTGAGGAAATTAGCGCTATATGCGGATTATTTGATGTTATTATCTTCTAACATTAACCCTCCCGGAAACTTTTCGCGGAAGCCCAGATTTTCGGGAAATTGTCGGGCTATGAAATAAATAATAACAAAACTGAGGTTATGGCATGGAACATCATAGATCAGGAGGGGATTTTTACCAGTGAGCTTTGATACTTGGGAATTACAATAACGTAGGACCTCACAAAAACACCTAAAATTAACCTAGATAGAGTCTCAAAGGAGGTTGATCTTTTATTAAAAAGATAGCAGAATATCCCACTTTCCCATTATGGTCGGGTTAACTTGATTAAGATGTGTGTCCTCCCAAAATATACCCATTAGTTTAATAATATTCCCTTAGATTTCCCAAGAGATGACATTCTTAAGATCCAGGGAAAGGTATCTTCTTTTATCTGGGCAGGTAAAGGGATCAGGCTGTGTTGGAAAAAACGTAGGCGTAAATTACTGCAAGGGGGTATGGGCCTACCAGACATTCAGCTGCATTGTTGGGCCTCCCAATTAAAAAACTGCAGGACGTTGCTGCATACTCCAGATGATTCACTAATAGGCAGCATGTTTAAAGCTATGCTAGTAGGTACAGTGGAGCAAGGATTCATGTATAAATTCGGCTCTCCTACATTTAAAAAAAAATCTGCTTGAAGACGCTGCGTATGGCGGGTTGGACAGTCGAGACTGCCGGGGGCTCTCTTATTATAGTGACTGGGCTCCAGTATGGGATTACCCTGGTACACAACAGAGTGTCTTTTGGATGCTCTAGCTAATCCACTAAAAGAGGCTGGAGTCTCACACTGGAAGGAACTTGTAGCAGGTAATAAATGTCACCCCTGGGATTTTTGGACTCAAATCAGCTCAGGTTGTGTGTTACAGGTTTTCTTTCCTGTAAAGAACATCAGCTGAGAGTGGAACCACCAAGTTATATGCACCAGAGGTGGAACAGATCGTACGGTTGCTGTAACTGCGGAGGTGATATGCGGAAAAAAAAAGAAAACTATATCAACAACATGCCGTTTTAGGTAGGTGGCAATTTGTCTGAGTTTCCTAGGGCTACTGAGCCCTCATATATATTCCAAGTGAGGAGTGAAAACGTTCACCCCGCTAAATGGTAGTACTAGTTGGGCAAGTCCCCGATCAGAAAAACAAAAATATAACAAATCATTGTCTGTAAAGTGCTGTGAACAGTAATTAAGGCCTCATCAGTCCGTACCAACATGTTAAAAGAAAAAACATCACCTTACATATTCCCCAAACACCCAAGCCCCCAAACTTAGCTGACAAATTGCATCCCCCCACAACTTTCCAATAATTAGAACTAGGTGGTCTGTGATCATCGCAATTCGGCTGTCCAACAGAGCAATGCAAGAAAGTTTCCACTACAGAGTTTACCAATGACCCAAATCCTGAGGTCTCAACCAAGGAGGCTCCTGCATCATAGTTGTCACATATGTTGGGTTGCCCAAGAGCCAATCAGTTTCCATTGAGATTGGTCCTAGTGTAGACACCACCAGAGCTGAAATCAGACTTGCCCATTAGGAAGGTTTTGGCTTCCTTTTTAAATGTTGACAGAGAGGTTATTTTTCTGATGAAAGACGGCAGTGAGTTCCAGATTCTTAGTGCAGCCCCAGAGAAGACATGATTGTAAGTTTTTTCCTTTCGGAAGCGTGATGGCTAGAACACAAAGTCTCTGGGTGAACGGGAGTTTCTGGTTCCTCCTGAAACCATGATTTTCTGAGCAAGAAAGTCAGGTGATTTCATGTGTAGCACTTTGTGCATGATACAAGCCAGTTTGGGTTGGATTCTGGCTTCGAGAGAAAGCCAGTTCAGCGCCTTTAGGTGTGGTGAAATGAGGTCAAATTCTTTTAAGCCTGATAAGAGTCTGGCGGCAGCATTGAGGCAAGCTTTTAGGAGAGCCGTGGAGATCTTGGACAGGACAGAAAGGTTGAGCATCGGTAATCGATACTGGAGACAAGTAATGCCTGAACTGCCATTTTTAGGTCCAAGGCATCAAGGAAAGGTTTTAGTTTTCTCAGGTAGCTCAGGTGAAACCTGGCAGTTTTAGCCATCGAGTTAATGTGGTCTTGCATTTTAGGTTGCGCTCCAGGCTTATTCCGAAAGATGTGGCATATTCCACTATGGTCGGTGTGCAGTTTAGTGCTGTGATCGACTTGGTCCAATCCAGAATGTCAGTGGTACTTTTAGGGGGGGATATTAGAAGGAACTTTGTTTTTGTGCATTTAGTTTGAGCTGGTTGCTGGCGAGCCATTGTACAGTCAGCTTTAGGGCCTCATTCAAAGAGTTGATCTCCTCAGGGATGATATTTTTTCATGTAGATCTGGGTATCATCAGCATACATGTGGAAGGAGATGTTGGCGGTACGTAGTACTTCAGCTAACGATTCAAGGTATAGGTTGAAAAGGGCTGGGGAAAGAGTTGAGCCTTGGGGGACTCCGATCGTTATCGGGGAAGGAGCAGATCGATTACTGTTGACTAAGAATCTCTGGAATTGGTTCTGGAGAAAGGATCTAAACGATTATAAAACGGTTCCCCCTAGTCCCATCCTGAGTGCGAGGCATTCAAAAAGTTTCTCATGGTTGACTATATCAAATTCCGAGGATAAATCCAATAGAATTAATAGACATGTTTTGCCTTGATCAAGAGGTTGAGGAGCATCATCTATAATATGGAGTGTAGTGGTTTCCGTGCTGTACCCAGATTGGAATTCGTCTATCAGACTGAAATTGGTGATGTGTTGGCTCAGTTGAAGTTGCAAACATTTCTGTAGAACTTTTGCTAGAAGTGGGATATTGGGTATTGGTCTGAAATTATCTGGAGCAGCAGGATTCATAGTGGTTTTTTTTAAGATGGGGATGACTTGACCGGCTTTTAGAGGGTCGATTATGGACCCTTGCAGTAGGGAAGCATGGGTTATAGTAGTTCTAATGGGAATGATAACTTGGGAGGTCGCGGCCAAGAAGTTGGAGGGGAGTGGGTCATTAAAGTGGTTAATACATTTTAAGGAGGATCGAATTTTCGAGATGGAATGGCCGTCATATAGCTTGAAGTTGGACCAGTGCGCTTGGTTTTAGTGTTTTGCCTGGGGGGGAAGAGAAGAAAGAATGGACCCTACAGGAGGAGGTTGGATGATGGTGGCAGAATTAGGTTAGTTCCCTAAGGAGTTAATTTTGGCTGTAAAGAAGGAGGAAAACTCCTCACAGGTTATTAAGGGTTTTGAGGTTACTTTAGAAGTTTTAGTCAGTTTGTTTGATTGGCGTCTGACAATTTCAAAGAGCTTGCAAGATCTGTTCTTAGCGTTTTCCAGTTCCGATCTGAGGAACCCTTTTTGAGATTTGAGGATTTTCCTGTTGTGTGCATTTCTGGCCTGCTGGAGAAGTTTTAGTTGGTAGGCTGATGGGTTCTGTCGCCAGTTTCTTTCTGTTAGCTGGAGAGTTCTCCTTTTGTTGTTGAGGGATCTGTTGAACTAGGGGGTTTTGTCTTTGATTTTGGATCTTTTTAGCTTTAGCTGGGCAAGATCCTCAATTATGTCAGGCATAGTCAAGTTGTAGTGCTCCGTGAGGTTGTTGACCTTTGATAAATTGCGGGGGGGGGGGGGGGGGGGTCATTCTCGCAACATGCAGCCACGTTTCTCTGAGTCAGAGTTTTGGTTTCACAGGTTGCACTGGCCTTGTCTCATGGATGCCAGGTAGTAGGATGGTAATAGTGTGATGGTCTGACCAGTCGCATGGATCTATTGAGTTAAGCCTGACCGCCATTGACTTAGCAATGATCCAATCCAGCGTGGAGCCTTTCGTGTGAGTTGGTAATGTGCAGGCTTGAGTAAGTGATTGGTCAGCAAGGAAATCTTTGAGGGCAAAGACCTGAGGGTCATCGAGGTAATTCAAGTGCAGATTAAAGTCTCCTAAGAAAATGTCATTGGAGTGGGGGGAAACCTTAGCTGTAATGATTTCCATTAGGTGGTCGATGAAGATGTCATTCTTACTTGAGGGTGGTAGAAGATGTGCAGTTTTCTCAACTGCGTAACATCATTCCATATGGATAGTGCAAGATATTCTCAGGAGTGGGTGGGGTCGGTGTGAAGTTCAGTGACGAGGAACTCTGAGTGGTAGATACAAGCAATGCCTCCCCCTTTTTCTATTTGCCTGTCAAGCCTTACAATGTTATAATTTGGAGGGACCAATAAATCTAGGTAAGGTGACGATGATTCATTGAGCTATGATTCGGTTAGGATTGCTATGTCAGTTTTTTGGCTCAGGATTAGAGCGGCGATGTCAGAAGCATGCTTCGCTACTGATTTGCAGGTAAGTAGGAGGCCGAGAGTGGAGGGTCTGGGCATGTGTTGTGAGTTAGGGAGGATAAGGGTACTTGTGCTAAGTTGTTGCTGTTTACTCTTCTGTTACAGAGAGTTGATGATCTATTAGAGTTGATTGCGACCGTATGAATTAAGAATTCATCTTTCTTGCCTGGAGGACTGGGGCATCAGGAGAGGTCTTATAGGATAAGAGGAGGGCTAGAATGTCGTCCTCAGAGAGGTAATTGGGATGCTTGCAAGAAAAAAGGTGTCTAAAGGCCAGCAGCAAGAAACGGCTTGGTGAGTGGGGGAAGAGCTGAGTTATGAGAGAGCTTGATATTTGCAAGAGAGTGTTCAGTGAGGTGAAGGATGCTCTTCAATTCGAGAAAAGATTTATGGATGCTATGAGCAATGTTGGCTTCTCTAAGGTTCAGAATTTCAAGATCCATAAGTGAAGGTTGTATTTGCGGAAAGGAGACCAATGGGTGAGGACTTGTTCTGCTGGCATGATCAGTTAGTGTGGTAGAGGAGCTTCACCACCCTACGGCTAGGTTCCTGGGAGGAGGGGTGTGCGAAGGGCTAGGTATGCTCAGCAAGGTACCAAATTGTAGGTTCCAAATTTCATGCAGATTGTTCCACATTTCATGTAGATTGTTTAAGCAGCTGCAAAGTCAGTAGCATAAAGATATTTTTGCACCCCTTTAGTTTTAGCCCCTCTTGATGAATGAGCACAAAGCTCAACATACGATCTAAACAGTCAGCATGCTAAAAGACAGTCACATTTAATGTGGGTTTGTCAAGAGGTACCACAGTTATTAGTAAATAAACAGTTTTGAAATCCCCAATTACCTGTGCCCCCCCATGAAATATTCAGAAAACGGGGGGGGGGGGTGATGGACAGAGTATCTGAATTAAGCAGAACACTCCTACCCAGTCAACAGATCAGGGCTTGATCCATCACCATTTTTTAGCTCACTGCACCATCCCAGCTCAGAACCTGGCTACATGCAAATTAGTATGTCCCTGGCCCAGTGCATCATGGGAACAGGGCAGACCAAACTACCAAGCCAATTCTTATACTGGGAAGGAAACAAGCTTCCGGGGACCGGTTTCTGGCATTTCAGCCGTCTTCGGCCCGGCTTGCTTCCGGTGAAGAATTGGCTTCGTAGTTTGGTACTTTTTAAATATCACAAATACAAAGCTAAGACCTAGCCGCTGTTTTAAAATTGAATTTGATTGTGGATTGAAAACTGTAATTGCACACTGTGCTCCTACCGTGATAGATTCTCTTTGTGCAGAGAATATCTGCATTGGGGGCATTAGGGGAAGTGAGGGCTTCGACGGTGTATGCACTCTAGTCTTTTTGTCCAGTCTGCCTAAAAAAAAGGTTGTATTGTGGACGAGCAGCCCATCCGCTCCCATCCCCACCATACAGGACCAGGGGCCAGGGATGCTGCCCCTTTTCTTCAAGGTAGGATTTATTACTCCTCAAGCTCACTCAAAGCACTCCTTAGCCCACCAGTGGCCTACTGCTCACTATGTGGGGACCCCAGCCCAGGACCCTGGGTTTGCAGGAATTGCGGGTAGTCCCTATCGCTGAGACTCAATCAAGTCCATCCTGACTACCCGCCTACTTTATCAGGGTGTCAGGCAAGCCTAATTAACTGTTGTTCCTTGGCCATCCCTAAATATGAAATATTTGAGCTGCTATTCGATCACTGCCTAGATGTTTTTTCCTCACAGAAACCTGGCTGTCAGAGAAATCTAGACCCAATGTTATACAGGTGTTACCCCCTGACTTCAACTTAAAAGGTTGGATAGGCAGGGTAAAAACAGGGGGGGAGGGGCTTGAATTCATTCATAGGGAGTCATTGAATTGTCGCATTACACCACTTAAGATCGCTAACTGTGAGAGCATGTTCTTCTCACTGACTTCACGTACTACCTTCTTCCTTTCTGGAATTCTCGTTTACAGACCCCCAGGACCTTAATCACAGTTCCTCCAAGCTATGCCAGAAGTGGTTGCAGAACTAGCTTTAGATAAAGGGAACTTCGCGATATTCGAGGATTTTGACCTAAACTTAAATTACGCAAACGATAGCGCTTCTAAAATACTTTTACAGTACCTAGCCTCTCTACAGTTTCTTCAGCTGGTGGACGGCCACACACACGAGAAGGGCAATACCATTGATGTGGGGTTCAGCAACACACTTCAGCTTCAGACCTCCTTCTCCGTAATCTGGCCTGACCACTTTATGATCCCCTTTAGACTCCCAATACCTTTTTCAATTCCATCTGCCACTTCTGCAAGGTGACTTGACCACGCCTAGCACAAGCTAAATGAAGGAGGGTGGGAACATGCCCTGGAAGCCCAATCACCTGACCTCTCAGCGGACGTCACAATGGCTGGTATGCAGTTCAACCACTGGATCACTGACTCACCTGATAAAGTTCTCCCAAGTAGTATGAGAAAAATTGCAAAAAAGGCTAATAAATCCCCCTGGTTCAACGTTCATTTACTGTCCCTGACAAAAGAATGCAAAAGATGGCGAGGATATGGAGAACGTCCTTTAATGATTTAAGTAAAGCAAACTACTGGAAATTAATTAGGTTATACCACTCCGAAATTAAAAAGCCTCATGCCACTTTCTATGACACCAAAATCACTAATGCCACCAACTCCCCCAAATAAATCTTTTGGATCCTTAAAGACATTATAGTACCACCCACATACTGCCCTAAGGAGAATGTCTCTGTTAAGCACAGCAATGACCTGGCACACTTCTTTCAGGGAAAAGTAGTGTACATATATTCCTCTTTTCCGTAGATGACCGGCCCTGAGTACTTTGGTAAGACTGACACAAGGGACCGCTCCCTTAACACATCCCCATTTGCACCAACAAGGAGATACCTATCATCATTGCCTCAACTGACAAGGGGCCTGGTCAGGGAGCTGTTAGGTATGGCAAAATCAGGCTTCCCTCTGGACCCAACCCCCATCATATCATTCAATAAGGAGCAGACTGCATTGTCCCTGTGCTGACAAGGTTGCAAAACTCCTCTCTCCTAAGTAGGGAGGTTCTGCAGTCTTGGAAGCAAGCCATAGTTAGACCACTCCTGAAGAAACCCTCCCTGGATCCCCTCTGTCTGAACATCTATCGACCCATCTCCCTGCTCCCAGGAGCCACTAAGGTCCTGGAAAACATGTCAACAGAAATCTTTCTGCCTTTCTGGAATCACAGGAAGTACTCCAGCCTACACTGATGGGGTTCTGACCACAACACAGTACAAAATGTGCTCAGTTGGCAGTGGTCAAAGAATTAAGAAAGCTCCTGGATCGGGGCGGCTCCACAGCCATTAGTCTTTTTTAATTAAGTGCTGCCTTTGATACCGTCGACCATACAATCCTAATTCAGAGATCTGTAACATATGTGTCAGGGTAGAGCCCTGTATTGGCTCTCCTCCTTCCTAAAGGACCGGTCTTTTATATCCTTGATCAATCATACTACTTGACCAGTCTTCCTCTTAGCTCCAGAGTGCCCCAGGGCTCTCCCCTGAATCCCACTCTCTTAAATGTGTATACGCTCCATCTTGCCAACCTGGTGCAATTGTTTGGACTGTCACTGGTGTCCTATGCTGACAACACCCAACTGGGCATGCTTATTTCACCGATCAGACGACCAACCCACTATCCCTTACCCTGTGCCTTTAAGCAGTAGACAGGTGGAAGGCCAGGGGCATTCTCCTGAGATCCTTCTCAGACACCCTAAGTAAGCTATCGACCCCCACACGCACAATAAAGAGCCTTAGAGAATGGCTAGACCCTAAACCTACGATAGAACACCACACCAGTAAAACCTCAGCTAGCTCTTAAGCAACCTTGAGGGTACTGAGGAAAGTTCTGAAGCTCCTTCCTGCCTCAGCCAGGAGAATTATTGTCAAGGCACAGTGTTAGACCTGTCTGGCCTTGTGCGTAGCCCTCCTAATATTTATTTATTTTGTCCCCTTTTTGCCCCTCATACCCTTCTCATCTTTTTGTGTCCACTAGATTTTTATGGTGATGGCCTGGGGGATAGATGCTCTTTTACCCTCATAGTTCTTCACCTTAGGCCTAGGCGCCTTTCCTGACAGGAATTCACCTAGATATACAAAATGGTGGTTTTCAACTGTCACAACTGTCACAGCTGGGAACTTTCCCATAGGATAGAATAGGGCATTCCAGAACCTTCTGGTCCCTTCTGGACCTCTGAGGGTCAGCCTATATAAGGCGGAATGCTGGACAGCCATTTTGTCTTGCAGTGTAGGCTGGCTGGAGTTAAGGCTGAAGCATAAGGTGGGGGTAGGATCATCAGAGGGTTGACCTCCCATTGTAGGGACGCTCCTTACTGTTTCACCACCCTTCTCCCCTTGTAGTTGCACCTATTCTCATCCGGTCCCAGAGGAAAGAGTGGGTGAGAGAGGTTGCACTGGAGTGAAGCTCCTTCCACTGCCCAGTGAGGAAAAGGGGTCCTGGTGCAGATAAAGAGAGAGGGATTCCTGTGTGCCTTTATCAGAAACCACAAGAACAGAGTGAAAAGGAGGACTCATCAGGCATCCAACCGAGCCCCCCCCTTTCTGTTGTTACCTGGGGTGTTGATTCGCCTCCTCAGGGGTAGTGGGATTATCCTGGTTGGGGCTAGAACCGAGTTCCTGGCGCAGTGTCGCCGAGTGAACTGGACGCATTGTGAAGGCTGCCCCATCTTCCTGTGTCTGGTGACTGAAGCGGTAGGATTGCGTGTGGAATTTCACCATTCCCCCCCTTCCCGCACTGCGCAGGCCCTGCTGACTGAACGCGAGTCCCGGAGCGTGGGCGGAAGCAGAGGAGGAGGTCCCGCAAAGCCGAGCAGACTCCGGCCTCGAGTCACTACTCCCCCGCGCATGCCCGGTCGAGCCGCTTCCCTCAAGGAAGGCGGAGATACCACCGGAGGAGGAAGCGGGCGGAAGGCGAGCATCGGCTCTTCTCCGCTTGTGTGCCCTTCTTTCCACGCTCTAGCTCCAACACGGAGGAGCTGGTTTTAGCGGGAGATGAGAGTTGAGGGGCCAACAGGCCGTGCTGAGTGCCATAGTGTGGTCTTGTTCCTTTTTCTTTCCCCTCCCCTGACGATCAGAGACACAGGCCCGGCGGGCTCACCACAAAGAAGTAAGGAGTGAATGAGAGGGGGAAGTTGGAGACAGTAGATTGACAAATAAAGAGGGCAGAGGAGCAAAGTCTATCGGTTGGCCACACGAGGATTGAGCTAAACTGAGCAGAGCCCTTCAAGACTTCCACAAGGGTCTTCGTAGATCGGTTGTTTAATGCTGACTATGTAAATTTTGGTTTATTACCCTCATTGAGACAGTTCTAAAGGAGAGCAAGTGCAGGAATAAGTGAAGTGGAAAGTTCTAGCCACCTCTTCTTAGTGCCATGGATGGGGGGAAAAATGATATTAACCTCTATTAGAGGGTCTGAGTCTAGCTGAACTGGTAGAGGTGTAGATACTACCCCCTGAGAACCAATGTAATGTCCTTTTATGCTGTAAACGTTGAATTGTGAGATTTCTTTGCAGCTTGCAGGAAGTGATAACTTTTCTGTTCGAATGTGTTGTACTGAACTGTGCTAACTAAAGATAAATGATAGAGAAGAGACCAGAGTAATATTTTCATAAAGCACACGTATTTTCATTTAAAAGTTGGTGTAGTGTTTCTTTTTGAGTGGTATTGCTATGAGTTTCTGCTGGGTGGTATGCAACCTTTCCACATGAGCTTCTGGAATTGACTGTCTTACCCTAGGCCAGGCTACCCTAGGTGACCTGACATTTCTAGGTCCAACACACAGGTACTAGGTTGCCTAGACTATGGCAACGCCTTATACCTCAGCTCTCCGGCTTATGTGGTAAACAGGTTGCAGACTGTTCAGAACGAGGCAGCTCGCCTCCTCACAGACACACCTAGATGCCAGCCAGCAACTACAGCTCTTAGGACTCTCCACTGGCTTTTGGTGGATTGCAGAGTGCAGTTCATGTCCCTAAGAATCAACCACAGGGCAATCAATAGCAGTGTTCCCCCACTACTACACTCACTGGTCTCCCCCTATGTACCCAGCAGGCATCTCAGATCAGCCTCTGCCCACCGAGAAAAGGCCCCCAGGATTCTGAGATAACGCTGGGGTAGATGCTCTACATCCTATCTGTCACCCAAGATCTGGAACTCTCTCCCTCAGCTGCGACCTCCGCTGGAGCAGGAACTCCCCTTCTGCAAAGCCTTGAAGAACTTGCTTTTCAAGAAATAGGGCCACCTCTATGTCGTTATTCGGTAGCTGCGAATAGCGC
The DNA here is from genome assembly GCF_964263255.1 of Lissotriton vulgaris. Lineage (NCBI taxonomy): Eukaryota > Metazoa > Chordata > Amphibia > Caudata > Salamandridae > Lissotriton > Lissotriton vulgaris. The sequence goes on along the minus strand of NC_141700.1, from coordinate 651,426,227 downwards.
TGGGAAGACTTTGGGTAGCCATGAGCTACACAAAAACTACAGAATAGTATAGGTTACATGCATAACTGTCAAAGGGGACTGGGGAAGGAAGGGACAAATGCTCTTTCATTTGATAGCAACTCTGGCACAATTTCACAGATCTGCATGAAACTTGGCAGACATCAAGGTCATTCCTCATTAGGGTAACTGCCTAAAGCAAGGTCATTAAAGACACTGTTTCCATTCCTGAACCTTTGAACTACAACTCACTGTTTTCAGGTGTGTTTGTTAAATTAGTTGAATGGAAAAAAACATGACAACAACACAATTTATTAGGTTATATCATGAAAGTCCAGGAATGAAATCAGGTTCTTAATAAGATGAAGGTAGGTGGTCATCCCTCTCTTGATATCTTGAATATCATGCAATTCTGTCAAGAGTTTTGACCATTAAAGATGAGTACAAATGATTTTATTTGGTGCTGCTTATTTATTCTGCATGACATTTTTCAGGTTGTGGACAAGCTAAGTTCAAGGGTAAGAATCAATTTGTACAACAACATTTGACAGTGTGGGGCAAAGCTAAAGGCTGAATCAATAAACTTTGATTTGCTAATAACGTGTGCACAATTTCAAGGATCAAGTTAGGCAGACCATTTAATTTCCTTCACATCTGTTTAGAAACATGTTCATTTGCCAAATGGACATGGATAAATAGAGGTAGAATGAACAATTTGCTAATAACTTTGGCAACACTGCAAAAATGTTGTCAGAAATGTACATGTTTCGTTTTCTGATGTGTTGGTATGTCAAGTTAAGCCCAGTGCAGGACTCCCAGATTTCATGGAGATCTGACAAGGGGGATCAATGTTTTATTTGTTAATAACATTGACATAATTTGATGGACTCACATTAAAGCTGAGATACCAGAATTGGCTGAACTAAACTAAAAAACTGCCTGTACATCTGTCAATTTACTGTCAGGGAGCCTGGCTGCCTGCAGAAAACTTCAACATGTAGTGGTAGTTAGCTGTAAGTTAAATTTAGGCAGGCCTGGCCACCCGTAACACCTGACAGTTAAGCCAAGCTGCATACAAATGAAAGCCATGTTCAGTGGGCTTAGTTTAAAACTTCATACAGAGGCATTATCATTATACAGAGGCATTATCAATTACAACTACATTTAGCACTGCATATCCACCCAGCCATAATTAGCATCCCTACAATGCCCTGCTCATGACATTACTAATGAAATCTCAAATGGCATCATTGATGGCATCACTGATATCTCAGATCCTGCGGTATCAGTGATGACACAAGTAAAGTGCTTATTTTTCATCCAGGGAACTGTTAATAAGTTGGTCTGAATTAAGTAATGTAGTAAGGCTTATAGGTCCATTGTCGACAATGGCTAAATTAGCATGAACTTCGCTGCCACAAGGCTGATTTTGCGCAGAACACTGCAAGCATCTATTCCGCAAGACTTTATTTGTGCCTCTTTACACATGAGAACTGTCTGCCTTGCAGGTTCTTTGCTGTGCTCTGAGGTTTAGTCTGCACACGATGTTCAAGGTTAAACAACAATGCCCCTTGTTATTCTGTTCTGATCTGCCCCTCGCACTTAGACATAACAGGCTCCACACTGCTGCACCTCTGGAAATCGTGTACTTTAATATTGCAAACCCAACCTTTTTTTACACACACGGAGAGACACCTTTCCAGAGAGAAGACCCATGTTTGTCCTGCTATGTGACCATTGCATCTAGGCCGTGAGTTATGGGGGTCTGCTGACAAAGCCCAGAGGTCTTCTGTTTAATGATAAACTATCTCGTGTCACTGGGAGGGTGGTTAGGTCATTTTGTCCTTTTCCATTGTTTTCTATAACATGACATCCCAGTTTGTATTCTATGGAATTGTAACAATGGTAACAATATTGTGTTCATGCATTCTACTGCTAGTATTGGCTCATGTACTGCACCATAGAGCGTGTTAGTTGAAATAAACATTTTAAACTATACTGAATCTCTGATTACTCGCATTGTGGACTAGTATGAGTGGCTACGCAAAAAAGTGTCTGGCTCCCGCAATTCCCACGATAGAGGTACCTGTTCTGGGTTGTCTAATCATTGGTAGCTTCGCTGTAGACCGAGAACGAATGAGACACTATAGCTAGTCTGTAAGGGAGTTTGGGTACAGATGTGGTAAGTTGGTACACCACCTATTCACTGAGGTCCTGTTTTCCTGTGCATAGTTCTGTGCATGTGCAGAATCCCTGCAACATGGCGCCCAATGTGGTGGGGATTCTGCACATACAGTATAGTTCTTGAAACTGTGGGACATGTTGTAACTTGACATTGTCCACTGATATGTATCTTTTGTCTTTGCGACCGGGAAGAGGAGGAAAGATTACAGTTCGAGTACCCTTCAGGCCAAGTGCTGGAACCATTGCACGATAAGTGGTACCAAATTCTTTTTTGTTCTCCGCCTTTTCTCAGACCAAATCTTCAACTTTAGGAAGCCATCTGACCACTGGATTCTGTAGCCCTGCTTCAGTTGCTGAAGACAAATGTTCAGTAGCAAGGTTGGCAGGGGTCTCTTATGTTATTGCACTACCGTAGATTAGGGGTCAGAAGGGAAAGTTTATAGACTAGTTGTGTGTGTTCCCTCATTAATTAATCTATATACCAAAAAACACACCTCTAGTCTCATTCATGTGTATGAAAGCAATTTATGCAGTTTAGCCCTACTTCTCTCGAAACTAACTTAAGTGATGATTATCATCAAGGGGGAGACATCCCTTAAGGATAAGAACCCTCACTCACCCGAAGGTGACATGCTTCATCATATGGGTCCTCCTTACCAGTGTAGAAAACCTAGTCAACACTGGGAGCTACTACTTCGAAGTTTAAGGAAGGAGCTCAGAGATGTTTTTTGGTAAGGAGAAGGATAGTAATCCCATATGTGAGATGATGAGTGTAGTGAGGCCGTTCTTTTAGACTGCTGGTCCCCCAGCTATGGAATACGCTTCCAGTGGCATTGCGCAGTACATCAAACTTGCTGGCTTTTAGGAAGGGTCTCAAAACCTGGCTTTTTACTTCTTAGCTGTTCCCTGGGGTTGTTTTTCTGGATCCTCTTTTTTTTCTGTCTTTTACTTGTTATGTTATGAGATAGGTGTGCAAACCAAAGCGCTGGGACACTCTTTGAGTAGCCGTGCGCTATATAAAAGCAAGTATAACATAACATAACATAACATAACATAACATAACATAACATAACATAACATAACAGTGAGGTTAGCAGCGCTGTGTGGAAGAATAGCAAGTGAGTTAAAACTGCCTAGATAGAATCCACTGTCAACTACTTTATTATTGTGTTCTTCTAACAGCTGTGTGAGTAAGTCCTGAGGCGGAAGCCGGGACTCTGCATGAGAGATTTGTAATTTCTGTGATTTGGTGCTTGCTATTTTAAACTTGATGCAAAATTGTATTTGCTGTATTTTACTTTCGTCCACAATTTTAAAAATATTCATTTTCTTTCTTGCGCACTCTGCGCTTGCATTTCGGGAATTACCTACCTCTCCCCGAAGTGCTGTAGCCCCCATTACAGACGACTAAGGTCTGTCTGGGATCGACAACTCTGGGCGCCATCTTGTGTGAGGCGAGGAGCCGGCAAGCGGTCTAGTGCTCGGCCCCTCCCGCCCCACAAGCATAAAATCATCGGCACTCTCCTCACTCGGCGATTAACAGCTGTGTGAGTAAGTCCTGAGGCGGAAGCCGGGACTCTGCATGAGAGATTTGTAATTTCTGTGATTTGGTGCTTGCTATTTTAAACTTGATGCAAAATTGTATTTGCTGTATTTTACTTTCGTCCACAATTTTAAAAATATTCATTTTCTTTCTTGCGCACTCTGCGCTTGCATTTCGGGAATTACCTACCTCTCCCCGAAGCGCTGTAGCCCCCATTACAGACGACTAAGGTCTGGCTGGGATCGACTACTCTGGGCGCCATCTTGTGTGAGGCGAGGAGCCGGCCTAGTGCTCGGCCCCTCCCGCCCCACAAGCATAAATGGTCCCCTGGCACCAGAAGCGCAGCGGGCGCGCCGGCGGCGCGCCGAAGGCTCGCCAAAGGCGAGCCCGTCTGCGCCCGTCATTGCCAGCTCCGTGCCTAGGGCCAGCCATGCTCCCCCTCCTTCCCATCATCAATCTTGGTCTAGATCCCAGCTCATGGCATTAAATCAGGCCCACTGCGCCCCCGAGACTCGATGCAACTTGGCCTCCCCATGCAGCTCCAATTCTAAATGTAATAAATGCTCTTTGGCTTTTATCACGTATACCAGTTCCCCCTCTCCCACTACAAAGCCCCCCCCCCCATATCTATTCGATCCCTCACAGCTGGCCTATTGAACTGCCGCTCTCTGCCATGCCACTCGAGCGACATTTGGTTATTATTATCATCTACACCCTGGGATTTACTCTTCCTCACTGAGACCTGGATTAAGGACACGTCCAATCCAGATATTGCTCTAGCTATCCCCCCGGGTTATCACTTCACAGGAATTAGCCGCAAGGGTTCGAAACCAGGCGGGGGCATTGCCGTTATTTTACGGGATCACTTTACCATTACTTCCAGGAAAATTCCTAACTTAGAGCCTATAGAGGCTCTTTATTTTTCCATCACTGAGTCATCTGCTGCTATATTCTCAGGACTGCTGGTATATAATCCCCCGCACTCCCATCAGTCGGCACTTACCTCGCTAATAGCTGCTACGGCTGATCTTTCCCTTAAACACTCTGATTTCATTGTGCTGGGGGATTTTAATCACCATGTTGATTCGCATGACTGTATACCTGCTAAAAATCTTCTTGACGCTATGCAAGGTCTGAATCTATCCCAAAGGGTGAGTGGTCCGACCCATTCTGCAGGCCACACCCTCGATCTGATTTTTTCAAATCTGCCTGACCTTAAAGTCCTTCCGTCTGTGCCCCTCACGTGGACTGATCATTATTTAATCCCGTTTGAGGTGTCTATGTCCAAGTCACCTAGGATAGAAACTATTTGCAGAGACAAGGGTAAAAATTGGCACAAAGTTACCTGCCCTGCTTTGGAACAGGGATTTAAGAACACTCCGGCCTCCCCAGTTAACGATCTCAATGAACGTGTTGCCTCATTTAATAAAAATCTTCTTGATGCTATCGAGCAAATTGCCCCCTTGAAAAACCTCTCCTCTTTAAGATCCAAACCTTCGGCCCCTTGGTTCACTCAGTCATTGCGAGAAAACAGAAGCAATTGTAAGAAACTGGAGCGAAGTTGGCGCCGGGGTTATGACCCGGAGGCCAAAGCCCGCTACAGATCTGCTCTAAAAGAATTCCACAAATTGAAACGTATGACTATGAAAGAGTATTTTGCAGATAAAATTCAAAGAGCAGAAAATTCTACCAAGACCCTCTTTAATATTGTCAAGGATTTTGCCAATCCTTCCGCAATGGCCTCCCCAATCATCCCAAGCCAATCACTCAGTGAAGTACTTTCCGACTTTTTTTATGAGAAAGTTAATAATATCACAGTAAACATCCAGCATATTTCTTTCGCTGTACCGCCAGCCAAGGCCATCAACCGTGCGGAAGTGTTTACCTCATTTAAGCCACTAACGGAAGACCATGCTCTGACTCTGTATCTGAAATGTAAATCTGGCTCTCCTTTGGACCCTGCCCCAGCCCATGTCTTGAGTGACTTAGCACCAATACTGATTAAGCCCCTGCTAGATATCTGGAACTCTTCTTTGCAGTCTGGTCTTTTTCCTTCTTTATGGAAACAGGCACTGTTGATACCTATTCTAAAAAAAACAGGCGCTGACCCATTATGCTTTAACAACGACCGCCCCATCTCACTGCTCCCCAAGCCCGCAAAAGTGTTGGAGAAAGCGGTACAGGAGCATCTGTCTGAATATCTAGAAACTAACCACCTCCTTCATGACACACAGTCAGGATTTAGGCCTAATTTTAGCACAGAATCAGCCTTGTTGGAAGTGTCTGAATCTATCCGCCCGTGTGTGGATAGGGGCGAGAAGGCCATGTTGGTCCTCCTCGACCTATCCACTGCATTTGATACCATCTCACATGACACTCTACTGATTCACCTACAGGAGGTGGGTGTTGGAGGAACTCCCCTGGCTTGGGTGAAATCTTTCTTGTCAGGCAGATTTCAACAGGTCTCCCTCGGACCCTTTGTTTCCTCCAAAAAACCATTGAGATGGGGGGTTCCGCAGGGATCTGCCCTCAGTCCTCTCTTATTTAATGTATACCTAAGGCCTTTGGTGGAGTTAGTCGAGGCATGGGGCGTCAGAGTAATCTTTTATGCTGATGACACTCAGCTTGTGTTTTCTTTTAAGGATCACTCTGACAGCTCCATGGCACACTTCCGCCACTGTCTGGTTAACATCGCCTCATGGATGTCCACCAACAATTTAAAATTAAATACTGACAAGACTGAGGTGCTATTTTTTAATCAAAAATCTCCCATTCCCTCCAAAGCATGAATACCACTAATTTACGAATTACAGCGATCAAAATCACAGTAAAGATATGGTTCCTGCTAAATCACTCACCTTTCCGTCGGTACCCCGACTCAAGAAAGACCTCGCCCCGGGAGGTACCGAACCGGGGTGAGCTCTTTCTTGAGTCGAGGTACCGACGTAAAGGTGAGTGATTTAGCAGGAACCATATCGTTACTGTGATTTTGATCGCTGTAATTCGTAAATTAGTGGTATTCATGCTTTGTGAAGTGTAATATCATCTTCCCTTCCAATAGGATTCCTGGTTAATTTTAACACCGTCCTCTTTTTCTAAATTAAAGAGAAATCAGGAGTAGTTTGGCGTGGGGTCTCTGAAATTGATTAATCTAGATGTGCTTACTGGCCTCCTGATTTACAAAGAAATTAGGAGAGAAGTGGAGAGGGTGTAGAAATTTCTGACACCTTCGGCACTTTTTCTTTTCTCTCCCGCAGCGCGGGGCCTCCCTCCAGAGAGCCTGTCAGGTAGAGGTGAGGCAGGGCTATACTACAGTTGAGGGTAAGTCCTGAATGATTGTGACTAAAAAGAAGCATAAATAGACTTGTGACATAGTGACAATGCACAATGCTCAAGTTGCCATGTGATTTATTTTTTTTTGCCTTTTTTTTTTCTCTCTCTCGAACCTTCTTTCCCCATTTCCTGTTCTTCATCCTTAGATACCTTGGGTATAACCTGACAACAGAAAGAAAGACAGGAATACCGGTGTTGTATAAACTTTATTATTTTTCACATTTTTGCAGAAGCAATAGCACGATTATATCTGGTCCTGAAGAAAGCCGCTGATACAAAGGTTTGATCAACAGGCTGAAACATGTTGACCATAAAGTGACAGTGGTTATATATCCATACAACTGTGCTGTTTCTTTTTAATCCTGTCAGGTAGAACACAATAATAAAGTAGTTGACAATGGATTCTATCTAGGCAGTTTTAACTCACTTTCAATTCTTCCACACAGCGCTGCTAACGTCACTACACTCATCATCTCACATATGGGATTACTATCCTTCTCCTTACCAAAAAACATCTCTGAGCTCCTTCCTTAAACTTCGAAGTAGTAGCTCCCAGTGTTGACTAGGTTTTCTACACTGGTAAGGAGGACCCATATGATGAAGCATGTCACCTTTGGGTGAGTGAGGGTTCTTATCCTTAAGGGATGTCTCCCCCTTGATGATAATCATCACTTAAGTTAGTTTCGAGAGAGGTAGGGCTAAACTGCATAAATTGCTTTCATACACCTGAATAAGACTAGAGGTGTGTTTTTTGGTATATAGGGGTCTCTTATGTAGCATAGCAGAATGATTATCTATGTCAAAGGCAGTAGCCGCAACGTCTAGACCATCAAGGTGTAGCACAAACATTTTGATGTCAAAGAGCATTTCGTTTGGGGTCCGCCCACCCAGAGGTCTTCCAGGGATATTATTAAGTCCACGTTGGACGCCATAAAAATGGGCTAACCAGTTCCTGCCAGTACATAAAACTCTAGCTGTCATGGATTACTTTAAGTAACGATTCATTCGCTCCACAATTGAGTTGCCCTCTGGCCTGTATGGAGATAAAAATTGCACCAGCACCCCTAAAGACCGCATAGCATCCTTGTACGCCTTAGAGCCGAACACTGGACCTTGATCGGAATGAAAGGTGCAACAGGCAAAAACCCCTACTTAGACACGCAAATTCCTGATTACAGTTCGAGCGTCAGCACTGCGTTGTGGCCACACCAAAAGAAATCTGGTGCACGAATCCACTACAACTAAAATATATTTATATGCAGTATCTGAAGAGAAAGGACCTCTGTAATCAAGGTACACACAAGCAAAAGGCCGATTAGCAATGCTAAGCGGTCTTTGTGGAGGACGTGTTACCACAGATGGCTTAATCTGCTGACAAATGTCATACGAAAGCACATAATTGCGGGTTTGTTTTTATAAACCACGCCACCAGTATCGCTGCTGCAAAATAGAGACAGTAGCAGACACTCCAGCATGTGCCGAGGCCATGCCTTCGTGTGCGGTTTTAATTAAAGCGTGTCTGCGGTCTGCGTTGGGAATCAGCCGATCTCCATGGTCTGGTATTCTAGCAAAGAACTTGTTCGGGAGTTAACTGATAAGAATATTTCAAGGGGAAACCCTGCGGGTAATTAATGCCCTCCTTTGTTGCAGCTAATGCTGCCAAAATGTTATTATCAATCTTTGTCATGGATCTAGTAACAGCTGCTACGGAACATGTGGCTGCTGAAGAATTGGCTGCTTCATCAGCCAAACTATTACCAACAGCATGTGCCCCGACACGCTGATGGACAACAGTATGTATAACATGTGTGAGTGGCAAATGTTGTTTAAGATCTGTCACTGAGCCCAAAGCGTTTTATGCTTAATTGTGCTGCCTTTCGAATCTCGATAATGATTTTGAGACCAGAAGAATACGTTTTCAATGAAAGACTGTACACAGTAATAAGAATCGCAGACAATAAAAGTCGAAACATTTGGATCAGCAAACTAGAGAGCAAGAACTAAGGCACGCAGCTCAGCCAATTGTGCAGTACAGTCTCCCAGTGCCTGAGTGTGCACTATGGAAACTTTTAATTCTCCATTCACCATTGTACCTACAACTATAGCACATGCTGCTGAGTAAGAATGTTTAGAACCATGGACAAATGAGCCGAATGGTAAATAGACATACTATTGAATCAAAAATATATAATAGCAATAATATCGAAGTCAAAATATAGAATGGACAAAATATTGAATGGACAGAATATAGTGGAGAAAAATATCGAATTGAAGGTAAGTAATGTAAGATCGATTTTGAGGATACTGATTGTATTTGTACTGAGTGTTCCTTTAGGGGGGAAGAAGACATTGCCCATGTTTTATTCTTCTGTACCCTTTACAAAATTCCAAGAGAAAGGTGGATACGACCCTTGGGCAGGAATCTTGGTACTAGACAATATATTGAAATGTTGCGCATCTTGAAAACTGATCCCTCTAGATTGGTTCTATTTGGAGTAAGCAGATTTTTACTTTCAGTCAATTTTATTAGATTAAAGTGAGGCTTAAAATTTTAAAATTTGAAATAGAGAAGGAATAAGTTAAAATATGCTCTTAGTGTTTTGTCTGAGAACTGTAATTTCTTTCATTCACTTGTATTTGTACATTCTGTCACTAAAGAGCATATAGCTAAAGGCTAAAATCATAGTCAAAACGCTGTAAGGCTTATGTATTTTATACATCCATAGTTCTGTTATGTGTATTTATCATTGACGATGAAGAATACTTTATGAGGGCCTAAATTGATATAATCATCAAGAGTTTGCATGATTATTTAAATACTCATCCTTTTGCTGCCGGGATCAATGAAGTTGCACTGTTGTCTGTATAAGTATGTTAGGGAATTGCACTTTATTAACCAATGATTACACTGCCAAATATTGCACGTTTTATATATTGCCTTTTAATCTATTTATGTACTCTATTTTAAGGGAAACTATGTTTTTTAAATTTTCAATTGCTTTGATGATTCCGTGAATCGAATAAAGATGCTTGATAATAATATCGATTTTTAAAATATAGAAAGTCAAAATATCGAAGTATATAATATAGGTATTAAACTATATCGAATTTTTAAAAATATCAAATGTTTTAAAGTGTTTTTTTATGTTATTTAATTTTTGCATAATTTAATTCTGTTGTGGGTTTATAGGGGAATAGGGTGGGAAGTAATTTAATTGTAATTAATTCAATATATTTATTTATTTTTTGGTATTCATTTTGAATTAATTGTTAATTAATTTTTAATTGGTAATTCATTAATTTTTAATTGGCAATTAATTTTTAATAGGTAATTAATTTGTATTATTGATTAATTGATAATTATGTTACTTTTATTAATTTATTTTCCGTAGCGGGTTGTGGGTTTATAGGGGAATAGGGTGGGAAGTAATTTAATTGTAATTAATTAAATATATTAATTTATTTATTGGTTTTCATTTTGAATTAATTGTTAATAAATTTTTAATTGGTAATCAATTAATGTTTAATTTGGTAATTAATTGTGATTAATTGATAATTATGTTAATTTAATTAATTTCTTTTCCGTAGCGGGTTGTGGGTTTATACGGGAATAGGGTGGGAAGTAATTTAATTGTAATTAATTAAATATGTTAATTTATTTATTGGTATTCATTTTGAATTATTTGTTAATGAATTATTAATTTTTAATAATTTTTAATTGATAATTACTTTTTATTATTTGATTAATTGATAATTATTTTCTGTAGCCGGTTGTGGGTTTATAGGGGAATAGGGTGGGAAGTAATTTAATTGTAATTAAGTAAATCATTTTTATTTATTTATTGGTATTGATTTTTATTTATTGTTAATTAATTGTTAATTGTTAATTAATTTGTGTTAATAGGAAATTAATTTTAATAACTAATATTTATTTGTATTTTTAATTGATTAATTATGACTTAATATTAAATTTTTTATTTATTTAATTACTTTTTTCTTGGTATTGATATTTAATTTTTATTTTATATATATTAAATCTTTACTTTCCCTACTGTTAAACTTACTAGAGTGGGAATAGTAATTTGTATCCCTATGCTATCCAACGCTTTCCCTACTGTGGCACTCTCTGGAGTGGGAATACTAATTTTGACCCCTATGGTATCCAACGCTTTCTCTACTGTTGCACTCTCTTGTGTGGGAATAGTCATTTTTAACCCTATACTAGCCAACACTTTCCCTACTGTTGCACTCTCTGGAGTCGGAATAGTCATTTTTACCCCTACGCTATCCAACGCTTTCCCTACTGTTGCGCTCTCTGGAGTGGGATTAGTAATTTTTACCCCTAGGCTAACCAACGCTTTCTCTACTGTTGCACTCTCTGGAGTGGGAATAATAATTTTTAAAACTACGCTATCCAACGCTTTCCCTACTGTTGCACTCTCTGGAGTGGGAATAGTAATTTTTACAACTACGCTATCCATCGCTTTCCCTACTGTTGCACTCTCTGGAGTGGGAATAGTAATTTTTAGCCCTACGCTAGCCAACGCTTTCCCTACTGTTGCACTCTCTGGAGTGGGGATAGTAATTTTTACCCTCCCGCTATCCAAAGCTTTTCCTACTGTTGCACTCACTGGAGTGGGAATAGTAATTTTTACCCCTATAGTATCCAACGCTTTGGTTTATAGATATGGGATTGATACTTGCAAAGAGGGAAATCACCAGGAATTGGAAGTCAAGAGTGGGGCCCACGTACAAGCGTTGGTACAATGAATGTTTGAAGTGGGCGGCATGCGAGAGCACATTGCGATATCAGCTGACTAGAAGGGCTGCAGATGAGAAGGCTTTGGAGAGGGCAACAGCGTGGGAGATGATAGTCCAGGCACTCCGGGATGGTATTGAGGAGGAGGAGGGAGAGGACACAGACTCTGATATAGTTGACCCCACTAGCGCACCGGGAGTGCACCATTAGCGAATGTCTCATTCCTTCTTACACGCACCGGACCTTACGTCTTCTAGGATTCCACTATAGCGCTGCCACGGGGGGATGTTGGGGAGTTCGAGGGGGTCGTTTACAGGGGGAGGGGGAGGGGCGAAAATTGAAAAGCGGTCCACGTCCTCCTGTGCTTTCAAGACATGGACATCGGGAGAGGATGCAGGAGATGGACATATTATCGCCGCAGCTCGGCTTTCTGGTTGGGAGCACGAGCAGTATGATAATGGTTGCTAACCAAATATGTACCATCATGCTGTATTGATTTATTACCTATGCTTGTACTGTCTATGTAAATTTTGGTACTGCAATAAAAACGATGTTAAAAAAAAATATATATATATAGTATCCAACGCTTTCCCTACTGTTGCACTCTCTGGAGTGGGAATAGTAATTTTTACCCCTATGGTATCCAACGCTTTCCCTACTGTTGCACTCTCTTGTGTGGGAATAGTAGTTTTTAACCCTATGCTATCCAACGCTTTCCCCACTGTTGCACTCACTGGAGTGGGAATAGTAATTTTTGCCCTCTCGCTATCCAACGCTTTCCCTTTCTTTGAACTCACTGAAGTGGGAATATTAATTCTTACCCCACGCTATCCAATGCTTTCCCTACTGTGGCACTCACTGGAGTGGGAATAGTAATTTTTACCCTCTCGCTATCCAACGCTTTCCCTACTGTTGCACTCACTGGAGTGGGAATAGTAATTTTTACCCCTACACTGTCCAACGTTTACCCTACTGTTGCACTCACTGGAGTGGTGATAGTAAATGTTACCCTCCCGCTATCCCATGGTAAAAATATTGTATATTTTTTATTAATATTTTGCTAATATATATATATATATATATATATGTATATATATATATATATATATATATATATATATATATGTATATATATATATATATATATATATATATATATATATATATATGTGTGTGTGTGTTAAAAAATGAAATTGTATGTTATTTTAACTTAAATTAATTATTTAGTAATTTTAAGGTTATTTAAGTATTTTTAAGTATGTTCTAGTTAATTATATTTATTATTTCATTAATTTTAAATTATTTTTAAGACATTTAAAAAAGTTCGATATTTTGACTAACTGTATTTTTTTTAACAATATTTTTGATTCGATAATTTTGTACTTACTTGTTTGTAGATAGGACTTCGATATTTTTGCATTCTATATTTTGTCATCGATATTTTGGGTATTCTATATTTTTGTATTCGATATTTTGTCAGTTATCCAAGCCGAACCATCTGTGAAAATAATACATGCTTAGGGGCTCATTAGGATGATGGGCGGACTTTGTCCGCCCGCCATCCTGTCGGAATTCGGGACTGCCCGCCATTAGGGCGGGGGTCCTGTGGGGGGTATTAGGATGTGCCCACCACAGTGGCAGGCACACCCTGCATTAATAGCATTGTGGCGGGCAGTGCTCTCTGCACCGCCCGCCACAGTGCAATTAATGCATAAATGCATTTGCATAAACAAAGCGGCAGGCACGACGCGGTGCCTGCTGCTTTGTTTATGCAAATGCTGGGTGTATCCCCCACCCCTCCTAATATGGCAGGCGGTCTCTGACAGACACCGCCACCATAGAAACCCTTTTCCGCTCCGGTCCCCTCGCCATTCTAATATGGCGGGGGGAATTCTGGTGAGGATGTCGAGCAGATTGCCCCCGCCAGACCGGCGGTGGCTACCGCCAGCCTGGCGGGAGCAATCTGCCCGACATCCTAATGGGCCCCTTAGTCTTACAAAGGTAGTAAAGACAAAGGAGTTGGATGAACATGTTCATACTGCAAGAACTCCTGTGTCTGAAGAGAAGCGTCAAAGATAAAAGTGACATCCGGGGACGTAAAAAAAGTAGCCCATTTTATCCAACGGGGGAGTAAAGCTTTTGAGTTTGGCACACTTGCCTTCATTACTGCCTCGAAGGCAGGGTAAGGTGTAACTACCAAAATGTGTTTTCCCTGGGCCAGGGCACATTCTTTTAGAACTGCCATTTGGATAGCTGTCATAACTTTCTCTGCAGTTGAAAACCTAATTTCGTCCGAAGTGTTCAAATGTGATTTGTATGCGATTGGCACTGTGTCTCCTTCATTATAAGTCAAGTAAGTGAAACCCACAGCTTCTGGTACGATTCGTATCACCAGGTTATTGTGGTTATCACGCGTCAACACGTATTTAGATTCAAGCAAATCAGATTAAAAAGAAAGTAAAATAGCAGAATGTTCCGGTAACCAGCTGGCTTTTGAAAATGTAGGTTGTATCAGGGCATAAAGTGGCTTGATACGCTGGGCATATTCTGGAATATAAGAAATCCCGAAATTTAAAAATCCCAGCAATGACTGAAGTTTTTTCAGTATGGTTGGAGATTGCAACCGTGTGCATTTCTCCAGGAAATGAGGAGCCAGGCCTCGACCTTCATTGTTGAGCTCATAGCCCAAGAAGAGCACTGCATAACATGCGATGTGAGACTTGGCAAAATTAAACTTGTAACCGTAATCTGCAAAATGCAGAATGCAGAATTATGTGGTCAACTTGGCACAGATGCAGCCATAATTCGTCGTCTGTGAGGTAGATATCAACATACGAATATGCATCTGGGTCTATGCTGTCTAACAAAGAGACAACAAGTGTAGCAAATATTCTGGGGCTGTTTTTGTAGCCCATTGGAAAACGCTGGTATTTTTTCTGTATTTCACCTGTTTTGAATGAGGTCCATTGGCTGCATTAAGGGGACAGATTATGGATTGATTTGAAACATCAAGTGTTGTTTTGTATTTTTTAAGAACTATGCTGTCCACCAAGGCAGAACTATGGGTATTCTGTACCGCAAAGTTCCGGCAATGGGAGCTCAAATGCCGGTAATCAAAAGCTATGCAGTATGACCTATCCTGTTTGGATACAGTAAAGAGCGGATTATTCATTGGCGATATACATGTCTCAATCACTCCTTAATATTCCAACTGAGTGAGAATGTCAGCGACAGGACCTTTGCTTCCCATCTAATAGGATATTGGGGTTGCGGTTGAGGCATCAACCGCAATGGAATATCATGTGGCGGTGAATCTTTATCGCAGCCAACCTGATTGTGGTACACAGCCAGAGCAAGGGCCAGAGCCCACTCAGCTGCAAAGGTGCCTACATTGTCTTTGGGATTGTAAAGTGAAAAACTAGAAGTATCACGTCCTCCCCCGAGCCAGAACAAAAGGTGGAGGCCAGTCCGCCTCCACTAGCAAAATGTCAAAGGAAGCGATCAGATTCTCCCTAAAAATCCCAGTAATTACACACTCAATGTCTTCCCTCTATACGAAAAACTATTTCGTACGGCCGATCTGGGGGCTACCCGTGTGTCGGCTGTCTCAACAGTAATGAATGTTTCAGTTGCTGTCACCTCCAGACAAGGACGCAGTGCCTCCCGCACTATTGTTACTTCCGCTACGCTGTCTAGCAGGGTTACTGTCCAAGTCCAATCCAGTTGTCGTGTTCTCACTGTCTGAGGCACATCTCGCTGTTAAAGCAGCAACTTTTTCTTTTGAAAAGGGGCGTGGAAACGTGGTTGCTCTTCCTGCATCTCCTTGGGGTCAAATTGACGAGGTTGTTCATGTCCCCTTGCAACCTGTAGACTCTTGCTATGATCCTGGCGATCCCCACCACCAGCTTGTGAGCTGGATGTGTCTTGTGAAGAACGAGGAGAAGGCTGATTAGGGATTTGAAATCTATCAGGAGTCTTAATTTTTGCGCAGTCGCGCAAGTCATTTGTACGCTCAGAAGATTCATATGTCAGGGAACTAGCAAGCAAACCCTGTTTCTGTTGTTGCCCCTTTTTTTGTTTCTCCAGTTCTTTTTAGAAAAGACTGGGCGTCCATCTGTGTCAGATGGCACTTTAGGCTATGACTGAGCCTGTGTTTGCTATTGAGTAAAAGGTTTGTTCCCCAAACTATTGCGGCCAATGGTTTTATAAGCCTTTGCAATAATTTTTGGTAATTTGCGTGGTTTGTCCATCTCAGGGAATGGTGCCAAGCCGTTAGCGACTAGAAAGCTCAATCATCGTCCTGAACATTGGCAAGGATCATATCAGCCACCACGTCGAACACTCCCACCAGACGCATCCCTAATTCCACAGCCGCTTCACCGTGTTCATCCTGAACATGTTTTATCTCGGAGGGGAGGACAGTCATAGATGGTGTGCCGAAAGACTTCAAACATAAGGCTGCAAACACCTTTTCCCAGGTGTTACAATCAGCTAACTCAGGAACAAATCTTGAGGCAAACTAATAGTTAAAATTGTGTGTTTTCTACAGGTGAGGTGCTAGGAAAAACAGCTTCAAGCTGTCCAAACTTCTCGGCAAGCCAATAAGGCAGTTCATCCTTATTAGTCGGACGCTTGCCCATCATCGAATTAACCATAACGGGACTGATAGTCACACCACCAGTTCCCGCAGGGTGCGCGACAACCCCAGGTGGAGCTGCCTGAAAAGCACGGGAAACGAACTGTATAACATCTCTATGAATGCGAATTAAGGAAGTATGCAACACCCGCAGCTCATCGAGATTAGCGTTTTTTAACCCACGCGGGTGCGTCGCATACCCAGCTAACACCGGCCATGAGGCTCCTTCAATTGATAAAGGACCTAAACGGACAGGTGTAAATGTGGGAGGAAGGGCGCCATAAAACCAAATTGGTTGTTGCAAAGCAGATAGCGGAACGTCTAGGGTCTGATATGGATGACACGCAACCGGAATGGCAGAGGCGGTTTACTCATGAAACAGATTATCCTCCACTTCAACTGCCGGAAAGGTGACCAAAGAATAAAAGACTTCGAACGGATACGTAGGTTCGGTTTCAACTACAAAAATTAAATCGACCCCTGCATCAGGGACCCCAAAATTACTTAAGTAGTCCCTGAGCGGATCACAACTGTGCGGGAATCTCATACCCCATTACAAAAGTAGGATGTACAACTTAATGACAGGCAGCACTACAATGGTGAACTTGAGAGAGTAAACTTTTTTATTTAACTTCAAGCTTGAAAAAACCTAAAAAAACTTTAATATAGGAGGTTGTCCAGTCACAGCCACCTCCGGAGGTGGATGTGAGGGTATCGTGGACAAGCACAAGCACTACTCAAGCGTCTTGCAGATAAGAACCAGACCTAACTATGGTGGTGCCATGTTGCCGGGATTCTGCACATACACAGAACTATGCACAGGAAAACAGGACCTCAGTGAATAGGTGGTATACCAAACTACCTCATCCATACCCAAAATCCCTTACCTACTAGCTATATTGTCTCATTCATTGACCGTCTACAGCAAAGCTACCAATGATTAGACAACCTAGAACACGTAACTCTATCTTGGGAATCGCGGGAGCCAGACATTCTTTCGCTTAACCACTCATACTTGTCCACAATGCGAGTAATCAGAGACGCAGTATAGTTTAAAATGTTTATTTCAACTAACACGCTCTATGGTGCAGTACACAGCCAATACTAGCAGCAGAAGGCATGAATACAATATTGTCAGCATTGTTACAATTCCATAGAATACAAACGGGGTTGTCATGTTATAGAATACAGAAAAGGATGAAACGACCTAACCACCCTCCCCGTGACATGAGATAGTTTATTATAAAACAGTAGACCTCTGGGCTTTGTCAGCAGACCCCCATAACTCAAGGCCTAGATGCAATGTTCACATCGCAGGACAAACACGGGTCTTTCTCTCTGGAAAGGTGTCACTTGGTGTGTGTAAAAACAGGTTGTGTTTGCAATATAATGTACACGATTTCCAGAGGTGCAGCTGTGTTTAGCCTGTTATGTCTAGGTGCGAGGAACAGATCAGAACAGAATAACAAGGGGCATTGTTGTTTAACCTTAAACATTGTGTGCAGACTAAACCTCAGAGCACAGTAAAGAACCTGCAAGGCAGACAGTTCTCATGTGTAAAGGGGCACAAATAAAGTCTTGCGAAATAGATGCTTGCAGTGTTGTGCGCAAAAGCAGACTCATGGTAGCGGAGCTCATGATAATTTAGTAATTGTCGACAATGGACCTATAAGCCTTACTACAATAACAGTTGTGGCCTAGCTTTAGTCCTATGAGTACTTCAGATGGTCACCCACCCACCAGCAAACAACCATAACCTCACCTCATAAACCCATGCAACCACCATGCGACCCCCATACCATCATACTCACACACGGTTACTTTAAAACATCCATTAAAGCACCACAGCTCATCACAACCATCATAATACATCCTAACACCCTACGTAATATGCAGATATGCACACCATTGGACAGGCACACATCCAACATCACATACGATCTTAAAAGAAACTGTGTGCACAAACCATAATACGACCACAAAATCTATGATTACATACCTACCGTCACATAAATAATAAACTAGCCCTACAATCAAACCACCATACATCTACCGGCACCTACTCTCTCCATCTTAACAACACTGAGGGGCATATTACCAACGTTAAGCGATATTTACCGCTAACGATGCTTAGCAACGAATTTTTTAACGCTAAGCATCGAGGAAAATTATCGCAGAGATAACTTGCTATTAGCAAGGTTTATCTCAGAAGTGATAAAAATCCTCACGCTAACTGCCAATTGAGAGATTATCACTGGAAAACCAACGATAATCTCTCAAAGTTTGGCGTTAGCTTGATGATAGGGGCTCACAAACTTAGCCATAATATCCACCTTCCATAGGATATCATGGCTAAGTCAGGAAAATACCAGGTGTAAAAAAAGCAGTGCTAACCGCGGTTAGCACTGCTTTTTTTTTATCACTAACAGGGTTAGCGAAATCCTTGATAATAGGAGAAATGTCGTTTAACAACATTTCTCCTATTATTTTTTCTGGAACGCCCTCTTTGCATCTCATTAGAGATACAAGGGGAAGCGTTGAGAAAAAGGGTGCTAACATGCGAATTTACGTGTTAGCACCCTGTTGCTGATAGGGAGATAATTTTATCTCCGCTTTCTTGGCTTTTAAAGCCAAAAAAGCGGAGATAAATCCCTTGATAATACGCCCCACAGTCACTAACACACTTTCACAAAACGAATTTAATAAACTGACATACTCGTTATCATATGTCAGCACAGACCTCGCCTTCCCACCGACGCCTGCTGCACACAGCTTTCAACCATGGCCTACATATAGGGGTGGCTTGAGTTATGGTGTGTGTTGTCTGTATTGGTAACTATAAGTGGCAACTATTATTGGTTTTGCTCGTTTCAGCTAGAAGCCTAACCCAGCTTTTAACGTTATTTTTGTTTTTTGTTGGGTGAAAATGTAGATGTACATATGTGCTGATAATATACTGCTCCCAAATATTACATGTCTGTTTCCATTCTCATTAAAAAATATAACTGCTGAAATATTAATAGAAAAAACATTAGAAGAACATGTGTTGACACTGCTGGCGATTTCCACCTGTTTGAAATCTTTGCAGACTTTACGAAGCTGTTTTGGTTCTCGACTAGAGGAAGCCCCCCCCCCCTCTCGCACACCAGCCCCCACTCTTTCTACTCCCCCTCCCGTCGACCATGCTGAGAAGAGCAGGAATGCAGATCTTCTTTTAGGTTGTTTTCGGGTGATTTTGAACTTTCTCTGACTTGTAAGCGCTCACATGTGGCATCAGGAAAGGCCAAGACCTGGAAGCTATTAAGTGGATAGGGAGTGGAAAGGCGATTGCAACCTTTGGATCAACTTTTCACAAAGGATTACTTTCTCCTGGACTGACATAACCCCGAGGAAGATGGGACGCCTTCCAAGTGTGGAAGGGACTTCACGAAAGGGAGGGAGCGCTCTCACTACAGCGATACTACTATGTATCCTGTGTGGTGACTTCACCCTGTCCTGTCCAATTTCTTTGCATTAAGGAACCAACCGTTCTGATTGGTTAATGGAGCTTTCAAAACTACAAGTACCAGAAGGCAAAACAAATAGGGCTGGTAGAGTTACTCAGAGACGATGTTGCCATGTTCACTGGAATTGAGCGGTTCTGTAGTGTTTTCCACATAATTATGGATTTGCCGCACTTGCCACAAAACCTGTGGATTTTAGCCCCTAAAAAAATTTCCAGCTCAAATGGAACAAAAGTTTTACAAATGCAGCAACACGTGTTGCTACGCACTGAGAGGGCCTTCACAAAGGTTGACTGTTCAACTTTCTTTTGCTTATTGCTGTATTTGAGTGTTAAACTGGTACGAATGAGGTGAACCCTTTGCCCAGATAGTGTTGCCATATATAAAAGATTTTTTTTTACCTGAAGGAGTTAGGTACTTGAACGGGACTAGGGGTAGGCTGGACCCTTGTAAATACCAAAGCACAACGACAATGCCCACACCCTCCTTATTTACTATATCTCTATTATTTCTATTGAGACCAAACAAAACTTCATTACATCTGGTCAGGTACTTTTATTTATACAGTTCAAAACAATAACATCCAAATAACAATAGACATTTCAGTTATCGTTTTCTCTATCAAAATCTTGTCGTTGTGCTTTGATATATAAAAGAAATGGCAAAATAATGAAGAAATACTATCACTAATTGTGCTGCGTTAGACTTTTCTTGCAGCATAATTTGCTGGAGCATGCCACATAATATGGCCCTCTCCTGCTGCACAATTGCAGCAGGGTATAAACCACCTTGAGATCCCCAGAGAGGAAAACTCCTGATAACAAATCAAGAGGGCTCTCAGATATTTGGTGAGACACAATTATTTCCTCAAGTGGTTCTTAATTGTCAGCTTTGAACACGGGGATCTTGAGTAAGAGCGCCGAATACCCCACTTTACCAAATTGTGTGATCCTGGGCTGCCCACTGTATCGCCTCATGCTTCAATTCCCAGTCCTGCCCAAAAGTGATGGTCGTAGAAACAGTTAAACACCTTGGTAATAAATGTTGTATGGAGGAACAGGAGTGCATTGTCGATGAGAACGTGTGTGGATATTCCATTAAGCGTTAGGAGTTTTTTCCATAGGTTTTGCTCTATAAAACCCAATCTCGACCATCCACCTCGCCCCCTCTTGGGAGTCTAAGATGAGCTATGCATCCTCTAAAGGAAAGGTTCACTGCTTGTAGGACTCTACATAAAGGGGGTCTTGTGCTTGGAGAAAGAAGATACTGATTTGAAAAGACACCAGGGAGAAGTGATAGGGTAAGTCAGGAAGCATTAACCACACCAGGAGTCGAGCAAAGTGATAGACCACATGGTTCTAACACTGTTCCGGTGTCTGTTCTTCCTCCTCTATGAAAAGCTGGACTCATGCAGGGGAATTGTCATTATGCTATGATCTCTGAAAGGTAGGCCTGGGGGAGTTCCTGGATCTCTGCGAAGTGACCGAAAAACTCTGCTGTGTTATGTGGAGTTCTGCAAGCTGAGGAGTGCGTTACATTGCTCCGTTTGTGCTGATTTATTGCGCTGGGTGTTTGTCCCCGTGCTGTAAAATCAGCGCAAATGCACCACAATCAGCGCCAGAGGGTGCTGCTTCTTTCTGGTGCTCGGGTAGATATTCTACTCAAGCGGCAGCTTCCTCAATGTGAAAGGAAGGTTTCTCAATGCGAGCGGTAGCGACTATCTGCGACTGCCTGCTTTAAAAAATCTTGACAGGAGGTGGTGTGGAGGAAGGACTTAACTTTGGTGAGCAAGGAGAGAACTTAGCTGCGCAGAGTTTTTCAGGACTCTGCGTGCGTGCGAAGTGGGAAAAGCTCAGCAAACTCTATGAGCAGAGCCGAATTTCACGCCCAGGCCTAACAATCCGCTAGCAGGGCTGGGCAAGGTCAGACAAACGTTGAGTCTCCAAGGAAGGTGGGATTCAGTGGATGTGGAGAACGAGCTCGTTAAATGGAGCGTGAGGAAGGTTTTCAGTGTGGGTGATCAAGTCTAATGCTCTCCTTTGACTTGTTTGGAGGGTGATGATGAGTAGCACCCTCTAAATAAGGGTGAGTTAGGAGGTATGAGTAAGGGCAGTGCCATTGGTGACAAAGGCCACCATGATTGATACACCTGATGCTGTTAGTCAGATAACTTGTTAGGAAAACATTTTGATATTTCAATAACAGAGATTTTTTTCTAGAAAATTACCCCAAAAAATCTCAATAAGAAAACAATACACTAAAAATACAAACTTCAGTGTGCATATTGGTTTGTTTCATACACTTTGGGCCCGATTCACAAAGGACCTTGCAATCTTGGCGAAGGCCCTGCTGTTGTGGTCGGGGGCCTGCACTCGTGGGGGAACCTCTGCCATGAGGAGGTCCCGACATGATTGCAGTGCCTCCACCACAGCTGCAGGGCCTCTGCCAGGACAGCGAAGCCTCCACCACAACTGCGGGGTCTCTGCCACAAGTGCGGGATCTCCACCATGACTGCAAGGCCTCCACCACTAGTGTGGGGCCTCCGTCACAAGTGTGGGGCCTCTGCCACAAGTGTGGGGCCTCTGCCACGATCGTAGGGACTCCGTCATGACTGCGGGGCATCCGCACAACTGCGGAGTCTCCTCCACGACTGCAGGGCCTCTGCCATGTGTGCAGGGTCTCTGTCACGACTGGGGAGGCCTCCACCACGGCTGCAGGGCCTCTGCCACAACTGTGTGGCCTCCACCAGAACTGCAGGTTCTCTACCACAAATGTGGGGCCTCTGCTAAGACTGTGGGGCTGTCTGGCCTCTTCCACGAGTGCAGGTTCTCTGTCACAACTGCGGGGTCTCTGCCAGGACTGCAGGGCCTGTGCCATGTGTGCAGGGCCACTGCCATGACTGGGGGTCCTCCGCTACATCTGGAGGGCCTCCACCAGAACTGCAGGGTCTCCGCTACAAATGTGGGGCCTCCACCAAGACTGAGGGGCCTCCACCTCAAGTGTGGGGCCTCTGCCACTACTGCAGGGACTCTACCACGACTGCGGAGGCCCTTTGTGAATCAGGCCCTTAATGTTCTTTTAGGATCAGAATGTGATACTTGTATGGTGTGCAGAGGTTATCCCGTAACACTTCACACATGTTCGCTCGGTTTCGCTTCTCTCTTTGAAGTTTCCTCGAATCATTTCCTTCTCAAGAAAGCTTTGCTAATAGTCCGTGGGGTTCTAGTTGGTCGAGTCCTGCTTCAATGCCAAATATTTGGTAAGTACATCTTGCTTATTTATGTTGATGGTGTTATCCAGAGCACACTGGCCCCCTAGGAGTGCTGAAAAATGAATGATATCATCAGTCAGCACAATGCTGCAATAAAAATGTACAGTTCACTTTTATATTTATTGAGAGTTCTTTGACAAGTTCAACATGCTGCTTCCTTGCTTCTTCCAAACGCATCTGAACTGTGAGTTCCAGGGTGCGAGGTATGAGTTCCCACCTAGAGAATCTCAGTAATTTTACAGGTGGACCTCAGGTCCAAGATTCAGGGGGGTCAGAGCCGACTCTAGGGCGGTGCGACCGGTGCCACCGCACTGGACGCTGACTTCATGGGTGCTGATTTCTCAAATATATTATGGATTTAAAAGCACCTGCTGCTGCATTCCTTGCCTCCAACAATTTTCCAGCAACAATAAAAATATTAGGATAACTCTGGTGATTAATGGAGATGTGGAGAGAGATGGAGTTTTGTCCAGTGGAAGTTTTGACCCATCATAGCGCAGAGAGTTTATGCTGCAAAGCACATGCCCCATGCAGGTCACAGCGTGCACATAACGTAATTAGGTCAGTGGGTTACTGTTTTTGTCTGAGAGATCCTTTTGTTACTTGCAGTTTACAAGTTAAAATCGTAGCATAGAACTTTGAGCTCTCTTACCTGTCATCAAAGAGCTGCATGTAAAAATGCACATGAGAGGGCGTGGTTGTGAAGACTTGAGGGGCACTGCTAAAGGGTGGTAATGAGATAATCCATGGAGAAGGAGGTCATTGGGGGCGCCAACAAGCATTGGCCACCGGAGGCCATCAGCACTAAAGCCAGCCCTGCAGGGGGTCAGTTCTTTGGTCAGAGATATCAGAGGAGATCAACCAGCATGGCCATCTGTGCTCTTAGTGTTTAGCTCGGAGTGAAACATTGGAATGCTCTACCTGTTCACTTAAGAATGGAACCATCAGAGACTCTTTTTAGAGCCAAACTGAAAACCTACCTTTTTCCACAATAATCCTGTCATGATCTTTTTCCGTTCCCTTCTTGATTCTTTGTGAGTTTTTTACTGGCAATCAGCGCGGGGATACACAGTTGTGCAGCCATGCGCTTTATAAATGTTTTATTATTATTATTATTATTATTATTAGCAAGTAATGTATGGAAAAGTTCGAGTGAATCTGAACTTCTGGTAATATCTCTGGGCACATTCCATTCTATGGGAACATTATTAGATCATCTACGGTGTTTCTGAAGGGGACCAACCCCATGGAAATCAGTCCTGATGCTGATTCAATACTCTCCGTCCAGCCTGAACTGCTAAGCCACACCAAGGTACTTGCCCTCTGAATGGTAACCTATACAACCACCAGATGGCTCTCAGCTTTATTAGCCCAGATCGGTGGAGTGCAGCTTGAGTCCGGTGGCATAGCATGCAAGGGATCCACATCCAGGGATACTCACAACAATAGGGGGACCCCGCGTCGCAGAATGAAAGCGATGGATGGAATAGAATTAATCTTATTCATTGTTAGTTGCCCTAAATGCAGTGTATATCATCATGTTATACATTGGCTGTACCTTTAGAAGAAGATAACTTATGAAGACAAACAAAATGGAAATGTGTCTTGGCTAGCTTGTTTTCCTGTAAAGATGGGATGTGACCTTGCACTCAAAGGATAGACCCTTCTTTTGGGGCATTGTATTATATACCAGTGGCACATACATTTACTCCAAGTTGTAATGTTATCAGGTGTGATGTATTTTACTACTTAGAAGTAGTTTCCCCTCTATTAAGGCTGATATTGTATCACCAGCAGTAACTGTCAAATATTGCTGGCAGTATTATAAGATTTTAAAGTAATATGAGCCATGACTACCACCCAGGGGTCTAGCTACAGGGTGGGGTGTTTGGGGTGTGCCCCCCCCCATAAAACATTTATTCTGAAGCAAATAGCTGGGTACAAGTGCTTTCAGTCTGGCGTGGTGAAGTGTCTTTCAAATGTCAACTGGGAGTTTTACATGCCAACACTGAAAAAAATCACACAATTAACATTCTCTCTCATCTGTTTTAAAGGCCGTAAAAACCCTGATTACTGAAAAAGAAATGGTGTTTTGGGTGCCTCAAACGATCCACCCTCCTCTCTCTTTCCACTGCCCCTTAAACCTCACCTCATGTCCTGCTTCTCATATAATATGTTTGAACAAGATTTCCCAGCGTGATTGTTGGGAAGCCTGAAGCTAATATCCCCCCAATCTTACTGACCGAGCTACGCCCCTGCCCCAACCTACCTCTCCCAGTATAGGAATTACTACCACATACTTGAATATTTATGTACATGTATGTATCTGTGTATTTCTATAGTGTGAACCTACCAAAAAGTCACTGGAGCACTGTACAGGGTCAAAGGCATAAGATCACTGATTAATAGGAGATGTAGCTGGTCATTATATTGTTGATGCATTGTGATGTAGTGTTCTTTAAAGAGGTGTGTCTTCAACTCTTTCCAAAATTGGAGCATCGTTGGGGTGGTCCTTACTGAAATTATGCTCCAGGTCTTGGTGCATAGATGGAAACGACCTGCTGCCTTGTTTTTTTATTTTTACACTTATTTGCCTGCAATTTTATGGTGCCCTAGCTGTAGGTGCGCTGTGAGCCACCAGAGGCGGTGAGCTTGTTCCCAAGATAAGCGTGGGTGATGGCTGTGATGGCTCTGTAAATCATGAAGATGGATTTGGAAAAGGTGCAGCCGGCAACAGGCATCAATGGAGTCCCTCAGGATGGGGCTGACGTGATCATATTTCTTCCAGCACTCAACGAAACGTTATGCGATGTGTACGATGCCTTTAAGGTATCTGTGTGTGCAGTCTGGAAGACTATAGAACAAGGGGTTTACCATCTTCCAGATGCAAGAGTATGAGAACTTGAACATTAGTTCTTAAGTAGCTTTCTGGAAGAAAAGATTTCACTTTCTTTAAAAGAGAGAGCTGTTTCCAGGCCATCATTGTTTATACATATTTGGGACAATGTATGATAAGTTATGCATTTGTTAAACAAAATCTTTAGATTTCCATGGGCATACTGTCTGTTGTAATATGTGCATTAAATCATAAATCGCTTATCAATGTAGCCTCCCTCTTGCTGTGCTTCACTCAGCCCTTCTATTATTCTTACAGGATCCGAACACTATCAATTAATTTGCCAACTAGTCTTTTTATTACCATTGTTAGTGTCAGCAGAGTGTGGTCTGAGTTGCAGACTGGTCCTTTCTCACATTTATGCAGATTCCAACACAATGGAAACAATTTCTTTACAACAGTGACTGTTGTATGAGGGGAAAGTGGAAAAAAGGAAGGAAAGGGACCAATGTAGGTATAAGAAGAAGATCTAAATTAATAGCCCCCATTTTAACCCCTTTAGTGCTGCCGTCGGCCAACGGTCGTCGTGAGCACTACCTTGCCAGTGCTGCGCACGTCCGTTGGCCGACGTGGCCTCACCCGTTTTTTCAACGTTCAGCACTGGGGCAGAACGTTCGAAGCAACAAACGGGTCAAGAATGCTACAGCTAGGTGGTGGAGCCCAGCCCCAGGACAGATGACCACCTGTGATGTTGATATAGAGGAATGCTGTCTAATAAAGTGGATCCCCCCTTTTTCCCATGATTGTGGGGTCTCTGGAGTCAACTAATAAAGCGTCCACATCATTGCTGCAGACTGAGTGTCTGATCTGGTAGCTCTACATGGGGAACACAGGAACTCGAGTGCCTGTCTTTGATACCACCATCACTGTTCCTTAATCATCAACAAGTGTGGCTCAGTAATGGCAGTGTGTAAGAGATAGAGAGACTGCTGTCTTATCTGAGGGACAGACCCACCTAACCACTGTCACCACCTCAAATTCGCCACACTGATAAAAATGTAGTGCTATTGAATCTTCTTTGCTTTATTAGGCCCCATACACTAACTGGCACCTCAAGCTTTAGAGCCTCCCTCCCAGTCTTCTCAACAATAAAATATGTGTGCTGCATTTGGGCATATCTCTTCTATGGGTTGTCTCCTACACACCCTAAACAGTGTTTTCTTAACCCCTTCCACGTGGGGCTAATTTCCCCGCGGTGTGGGGGGGAGGGTCCGCGGGGAATTAGAGGCGCGTGGGAGTGCTGCGGCAGTTATGACGAGCTGAGCTCTTCATAAGCATGCAAGGGATGAAGTTCAGGCTTGTGCTGGTCCTAGAAATACATGTCTCAAAAGTGTAAAAGATTTGAGGTTAGGAGGAAAACAATGTATATTGCCACTGTTTAAGATTTTATCTTAGCACTATCTCGATGCCTTTGTTCACTAAAGGCAGGGGCGGTGCATTCCTAAGAGCGCCAGGGCATTGCCCCCCTGCGTACCAGCCGTGGCAAATAAAATATATATCGATTTTTTCCAGTTTTAAAGTGAAATTAATTATGGCCCAGCAGTGACTTCTATCACCATGATGACGTACCTAACAGCCGGTAGCAGCCCTCTCAAAGCGCCATACGCGTTTCGAGCTTCACGCTCTTGATCACTGGCTGGTGGAAGAAAGGAAGCGGATTTAGAAGAACTAATTTATTCAAATTAACAGTCCTGCCTTTAACCGGCTGTGAGAGCAAGCTGCCTGCTGTGCTGTGAGCGCTGATCCTCCGTGTGTGGCGATCTCTCGAGGGGCGACTCTTTGGTGTTTGACAAAATGCGGCTGGTCCGGTCGCGAGAAAGCCCCACCGCCTGCCAGAGCGGGTTTCTGGTGTTCCGAATTTGAACATCAGAGAACGGAGGTGCCTGCACTACAGGGACGCACTGCTTGCTTCAACTAATGGACTGCAAGCCCCCCCACCCTTCAGGGTATGACATTAAAGAACGGAGGCAGCGGAGCCCACTGGGGGAGTGAACTGTGTCAGTCAATGGTGGCGTATTTTGAACTGCAATAACCAGAATGCCACTGTGCGCCCATTAAAGGCAGGACTGTCAATTTGAATAAATTAGTTCTTCTAAATCCGCCTCCTTTCTTCCACCAGCCAGTGATCAAGAGCGTGAAGCTCGAAACGCGTATGGCGCTTTGAGAGGGCTGCTACCGGCTGTGAGAGCAAGCTGCCTGCTGTGCTGTGAGCGCTGATCCTCCGTGTGTGGCAATCTCTCAAGGGGCGACTCTTTGGTGTTTGACATAATGCGGGTGGTCCGGCCGCGAGAAAGCCCCACCGCCTGCCAGAGCGGGTTTCTGGTGTTCTGAATTTGAACATCAGAGAACGGAGGTGCCTGCACTAAAGGGACGCACTGCTTGCTTCAACTAATGGACTGCAAGCCCCCCCACCCTACAGGGTATGACATTAAAGAACGGAGGCAGCGGAGCCCACTGGGGGAGTGAACTGTGTCAGTCAATGGTGGCGTATTTTGAACTGCAATAACCAGAATGCCACTGTGCGCCCATTAAAGGCGGGACTGTTAATTTGAATAAATTAGTTCTTCTAAATCCGCTTCCTTTCTTCCACCAGCCAGTGATCAAGAGCGTGAAGCTCGAAACGCGTATGGCGCTTTGAGAGGGCTGCTACCGGCTGTGAGAGCAAGCTGCCTGCTGTGCTGTGAGCGCTGATCCTCCCTGTGTGGCGATCTCTCGAGGGGCGTCTCTTTGGTGTTTGACATAATGCGGCTGGTCCGGCCGCGAGAAAGCCCCACCGCCTGCCAGAGCCGGTTTCTGGTGTTCCGAATTTGAACATCAGAGAACGGAGGTGCCTGCACTACAGGGACGCACTGCTTGCTTCAACTAATGGACTGCAAGTCCCCCCACCCTACAGGGTATGACATTAAAGAACGGAGGCGTATTTTGAACTGCAATAACCAGAATGCCACTGTGCGCCCATTAAAGGCGGGGCTGTTAATTTGAATACATTAGTTCTTCTAAAGCCGCTTCCTTTCTTCCACCAGCCAGTGATCAAGAGCGTGAAGCTTGAGAGGGCTGCTACCGGCTGTGAGAGCAAGCTGCCTGCTGTGCTGTGAGCGCTGATCCTCCGTGTGTGGCGATGTCTCGAGGGGCGACTCTTTGGTGTTTGATATATATATATATATATATATATATATTCAAGTGATGGTAGATTGCTTTTATTACTAAAATCACTAGTCCTATCACCTTTTCCATTATGACCCATATTTTGAGTGACCGTAGCGACAGAATGGTGCATTGCAAAGTGACATACCTATCTTGGCTTAGACAGCCAGATGTAGAATCAGCTTACATACAAGAATTAATCTTTGTATTAGAATTGTTTTTGTGGGTCCGAGAATGGTACCTACAAGTAAATAAGATGACTTATGGAGTTTTCCGATTTCATACATCATATGTATCTAGAATCTATCAGAAATCAGTTTTTTACTTCAATAAAAATACACCTACCCTAGTCATGACAGGATATTCAAAATGAAAGACCATCTGTGGGTGCCACCAAAGTATGTTTTAAGAGACAAGAGACCCTATGGACAGAAAAAGCAAAGAGCAAAATGTTGTATGCGTATGCTTTCTCTTCAACAATAACCGAAATGTCATGAATAAAACAAATGTCATGAAAAAAACAAAATGTCATGAAAAAACCAAAATGAGAAAAACATAACAGAGATCCACACCGACTTGCCTGATAGTGGATTTGAGCCAAACTGTAAAATTAGTCTGCTGGCGCTTCGCTGTGAATAGCGAGTTGGCCTTTCTCAACCCCAATAGGGTTTTTGTTCACGTTCTAAAATAAAGTTTTATTCAAAGAAAATCTGTCAGTCCATTTATACCAGCGTAAATTATGACCTGATATAAAGCTGTTTGTTATTCTTATAGATAGTATTTCATGTTCTTAATATTGCCACGAACAAAGACGTTTTTATCTATACAGTTTAACGCTATTTTGCGTGTCTTTTTCTTAAATCGCAATGTAATTCCATTCACTTTTACGTGCTTTACTTCTTAGTTATTCAAACGCTCTTATGGTTGTATTATTATCGTAAACCAATAGTTATGAGGGAGTTAGTATTCATAGAGCAAATCTTGCGATTATATTATAATCGTGTTCTCCCATATTAACATTTATGCGAAAATTGATGAGTAATCTTAAAGTATTTGTTCTCAATATTAAATAATGTGTTCACCGCGGTATTTAAAAGGAACTATATAACTTTTATCCTCACTTTCTCGTCAATTTAAAAACTGCGGTAATATTGCCCGTCTCTCATTAGCTGCTGAAAGACCAATAGTGACTCGGGCAGTTCTAATTAAAAAAACACACACGGCAGTCTCCAACAATACAATCCTATGTCGGTATCCCGCAACAAAGCCAAACTCACGTTAGGGCTCCCTATGCAGCTAGTTTCCTCTCCTTCCCAGATGCTTACCTTGAAAATATAGGACGGCCTCCTTGCACCCACACAGCTTCTATTTTTCTTAGGGATTATTTCTTTCGGCGTTCTTTCGGTTTATAAAGCGCTGTAAGGGGTCAAAAGTCACCTTATGTCACATGACCCTGTAGGAGGTCTTTGTTTAAATTAAAATTAAACAGTAACTTCGACTTAACTGGGTTGCTAAACAAACAAACCATCCAAGATGCCTTAATATTGATTCATGGTTTTTCTAAAAAAACAAAATGCAAAAATCTAAGAAAGATAACACTCGGTTATTTAGTTTTATAGCGGCCATCTTAGATCGGGATAAAACTTACTTTTCTTTTACCGCTTGCTGTAACACTGTAGGTGTTGCTATCGCAATTAAGAAATATGCATACAAACTAGAATTTTTTAGTTAGTTAGTAGGTTAGCATCTACAGTGTTTCTTAGAGCACAGTAAAGTTTTTTTCCGACATGGTCTACCTCGATAATCGAGTTTGGTGGCGGCCATCTTAGAACGGGAAAAAAATACCCTTTATCTTTTTTCTATGGTACCCAAAACATTATAGCTAGAAGATATACTATACTCCACCATAAGATACCTGGTGACAGACTTGTTACTATTACTTCATGTTTATAGTTAGTTTGCTACTTAAAAATACTTCAGAAAGGGCTTAAATAAGTTAATTCAGGATATAACTTAAGTTTAGTCGGTTTTATTAGTCAGAATTATCATAAAATTAACAACAACAAAAACTCATTTGAGGGGAATAAAGCAAAAGTGTATCAAAAAAACATATGAGCCGATTACCTTGGATTATAAACGTTTTTCCCAGTCCTCACGGCTGTTTAATCCTCTTTTAACAGTATCGAAAAAACTCATATAATATTGCTCACGTTTTTTCCTTTTTATCTGTTGATCTCCGCCACGGAAACTCATAGTTATGATCTCAATACCACACCATTTCAAATCGTCCAAGCTATGTTTCTTTTTAATCCAATGTTCAACAAGGGGTGCATTCTTCTTATTGGTTCTAATGGCAGATTTATGTTCGAGGATCCTGGTCTTAACTTCTCTTGAAGTCTCCCCTATGTATGCCAAATCGCATGGACATTTGACGAGATATATCAAGTTACTCGAATGGCAGTTGATTAAATTGCCAATCTTGTACTTGATATCATTTATGGTGATGACTGGTCCTTTGGTTATGTGAGGACAGATACTTCATCCTTGACAAGGAAAGGTACCTACAGGCAAACTAGTATTAGGAAGTCTGGATTGAGAATTGATTTTTTTAAATCTCTGTAGGTATGTACCAGACAATTTCTAATTGTCTTATTCCTTCTAAAAGAGAACATAGGTCTGAATAACATTTCTCTATTACCGTTTGTTATTAAGTGCCAATTTCTGTTAATGATGTTTTTGATTTTATTACTCGCATTTGAAAAATTTGTCACAAAGATGAGAGGTTTTTTGTCTTCCATAGTGCTTTCCTCTTTTTCCAGAAAAAATGTCTCCCTATTAAAATACTTGGCCCTGTTAAGCATGTTTAATCAACTTTTTCGGGTGCCCTCTAGTGATGAATTTTTTGGGTTAGAACTGCTGCATGTTTATCGTAATCTTTGATATTTGTGAAGTTGTGTTTCAACCGTAAAAATTGACCGAAAGGAATGTTATCTCTTTGGCTGGCCGGGTGGTTACTTTTATAGTGGAGCATTGTATTTCTGTCTGTACTCTTTTTTTTTTTTTTTTCACAGTCCTGTTGTTTTTTAAAAATATTTTTTATTGAGATTTACTGATGTCATACAAAAAGAGTAGATAAGATTTCATTATTCCATTAATCCTTTAAACAATACAGAGAGAGCAGATGACAGATTTCTAACAGTTAATTACCGAATATATAAATAACATATAGCCACAAAGATTGTAAAAAGCCAGACTGTTAAAAATATTGCAACAATTCATTTGATGATACATATTCTTAAAAAAGTATACATTTGATTACAATCTAAAACTTCTCCATTTAGCAAGCGGAGCCCAAATATTTCTGCCTAGTACCCTAGATTTTTTGCCCTTTAGCTCGTATAGACAGGACTCTATGTTGTGCATTCCAAGCAACCTTGCCATCCACATTTGAAAGGAGGGGGGAGTGGTATCCTTCCAACCTGCTGAGATAAGAATTCGAAGGACCTCCACAGACATAAAAACCAGAGCCTCTGCATCACCACCTAGGTTCAGTTTACTATCTGTGCCTAGAAGCATCAGGGTAGGGGATAGAATGATTCTACAATCTAGCAGCCCCTCCAAAAAGTTGGTGATTTCTCTACGTATTAGAGTTAACTTCTCACAATGGTAAAACATGTGGAGTAGATCTGCGGGACCCGCATCACACCTAGGGCATTTATCATTGTCCCTCATACCCCAAGCGAACAGCTTCGCCGGGGTATGATATGAATTAAACAGCGTTTTGTAGTGCTTTGCCCGCAGATTCGAAGATCGAAAAAGTCTCTTGTTTAATATAAGGGCTAGATCTAGATCAACATCTGTGTCTCCTAGCTTCCCTGCAAGTGCCGATTCAGTTTTTTCCAGATCGTCTTGCAAACCCAGCATTAGCTGGCTATACACTATTTTAATTTTATTACTCCCCGTTCTTAGGTAGTCAATCATGGGGATACAGGTTGTTATGAAGATCCTAGGTCTAAAGGCCGTCAACGTTCGAACTAGCTGCCCATACAGGAACCAATGATTGGGTGGAATCCCATGCTTACGCTGTATCTCTTCAAACTTAAGGATATCATCCCCCTCCATAATGTCCCCTATGGTCCTTATTCCTTGTTCTCTCCAGAACATGCAGTTCCTATCTGTACCTAGGTGTGGAAAAAGGTTAGAGTTCCAAAGGTGGAGGTGCGCATTAATTTTTGGTATATCCAGCAGCTTTTGAGTAGCTTTCCAAATCCCCCACACCCCGTCCAAGATCTTATACTGAGCCTTCTTATAATATCTGCGATCTACTTCACGCAGCAGTAGACCAATGGCCTTCTTCCCCAATAATAGCTAGATGGAGGATTCTGCCTATCTCCCGGAACAGCTGCAGGACTCGGTCCGATTGAAAAAGCATGGTCATTTGTGCAAGGAGACAAGTCCAGTGATATAACGGAGGTTTGGCAAGGCCAAGCCCCCCCTTTCATATGGGAGCGACATAAGATTCATGGAACGCCTAGTCTTCCCATACTGCCAGATAAACCTATTAAAGACTGATTCCAGTTTTTTAATTAATTTGTCCTCAAGCATTAATGGGATGGCCCGAAACAGATATAAAACTTTCGGGAACATCGTCATTTTGAGGGAATTTACCCTCCCTATCAAAGAGAGGTGCAGGACATCTAATCTTTTCAATTCGGCTTCAATCGAGCCCATAAGGGGGAGGTAGTTATCTGTGATGATCTTATCCACTGAGGCATTAATTCTTACCCCTAAATAAACTGCTGAGTCAACATATCTGCTGTCTACCTTTCTGATGTTTTTAGTGCAGATTATCTGAGTCTTTCCCTCATGTAGCAGATATCCTGAATTACTTCCAAAATCCTTAGCCAACTCAGTCAGAATGGGCATCGCCTGCTGTGGATCGATAGTAAGAACTGCCAGATCGTCGGCGTATGCTAACAGTTTGTTTGAATACCCATTAAGCATCACTGGATTGATCTGGGGGCACCCCAGTATTTTTTGGATCAGGGGGTCTATATATAACGCGAAGAGAATCGGAGAACAGGGGCATCCCTGTTGCGTCTCTCTTTTGATTACTATAGTCTCCAAACTCTCTCCCATTACTAACACCTGGGCTATCGGATCTTTATACATCGCTCTTAGAGCTCTAATGACCTTGGGTCCGAATCCCCTATCTACAAGGATGCCCCACAAGTAATCCCAGACCACGCGGTCAAAAGCTTTCTCCGCGTCGAGGAGGATCATGGCCGCATCTCCCCCCGCGGCAGCATGGACATCGAATAAAGTAATAGCTCGACGAGTATGGTCCGTAGGGCCTCGCCCAGGCACAAACCCATGTTGCCACGGAGAGACGAGACCGTCAATGACCCTCCCCAGTCTTTTGGCCCAAATTTTAGAATACAGTTTTGTATCCGCATTAATGAGAGATATTGGGCGATATGAGCCCGGGTTCTCCTTAGGTTTGCCCTTCTTGTGGAAGATAATAATGTTAGTTTCCTTCCAGGAATCGGGTATATCCCCTGAACACACTATACCATTGAAGAGATCCAGCAGTATAGGAGCGATCTCAGATTCAATGCTTTTATTGACTTCCAGGGGTATTCCGTCTGGGTCTGCTGCCTTACCGGCTGCTAGCTCCCGTAAGGCACCTATAATCTCACTAATGGTCAGGTCCTTATCCAGCTCTTCTCTAGACTGTTCGTCCAATCTTGGACCTTTATCCCACTCTCCTTACTCTGCTGACTCTGATGACTCTCTTCATCATAAATAGTCTTTGTTTCTGGTTTGGTCCTTCATTGTGTTGTGTTGTACTGTCCATCATAGTGCTGGGACGCCACTTGGCTGTGGCAGCTACGCGCTTTATAAATAAAATAACATAACATAACATAACATACAGTTTTTGATAAAAGTTTTTAATGACCTGTACAATTTCCTTAGACTCTTTATGGTCTTTACCATCCTCCTGTATGCAGGATATTACATTTTTGTTCTATCCTGTCTAATTCGGAGTGCCAGAGCCCTGCCTGCCTGTTCTCCTGTTTCATATCGTTTCGCCCTAGAAGACTGGTATTCTCCTATCGCCTTCTGTGTGATCATTTTTTGGAGCTCTGCTTTAATAATCATCAGATTCCTCTGGCTCTCCGCCCCATCTATACCCCGTCCGATATCCCTTATATGTAATTCTTCGGCCTTCGCTATTCCCCCCCCTAAGTCTGTCTAACTCTCCCCTATCCTCCTTCCTTAGTCTCGCCGAACAGCTTATTGTTTCCCCCCTTAGAGCCGCCTTGAAGAATTCCCAAACGCCATTACTGGATGTACTGTATCGGTTTGCATCAAAGAATTCCCCTGTCCACTTTTTGAGGTGTTCCACAAATCTTTGATCAGTTAATAACCTCCTTTCGAAGGTCCAGTCGGTGTGTTTTTTCTCTACTTTTTCAATTCTACAAGATAAAATCAACGGATTATGGCCCGAGATTACTCGTGGGATTTTTTTGATACAAACTTTATTCAGTTCTGACGTTGTAATGAAAAAGTAGTCTAATTTAGAGTATTTTTGAAAAGGGTTCGAGAAATATGTGAACCCAGGGTTCTGTGGCTCCTTTTCCCCCCATACATCCTTTAACCCATGCGAGCTCTTTAGGGCAGTCAAGGCACGAAACACCCTTGGTTTCCGTCCTGAGTATGTAAATAAATTATGCCAGTCAGTGGATATATTTAGATCACCACATACTATCATGGGATTAGGCCAGCCGGCTAATTCTCCTTCCAGGAAATCAAAAACATCAGGATCATCACAGTTTGGCCCGTATATTGAGCAGATTGTATACCCCACACAAAGATCTGCTATTACCCATCTGCCCAGACTGTCAGTTTTTACCCGCTTTGCCCCCCCTAAAGATGATCTAGCTAAAATTGCGACCCCCCCTAGTTGTTGACGTCTGAGTTGTACATGCTATCAGCTCAAAACCTCTTAAATATAGCAGTTTCTGTTTTGCCCAGGGCAGGTGGATCTCTTGGAGACAAAGTACGTCAATCCCATTGTATTTAACAAAGTGATCCAATCTTTGGCATTTTTTCCAATCATTCAACCCACTCACATTGACTGTGCATATTCTAATGTTAAACATAATGGTGATTTCTGTCGGCCCTTACCCCTTTCTGACAAATTTGTCTCAGTTTCTTCAATATCATCAATACAGCGCTGCTCGTGCCATTCTTAAGGCAAAAAGGTTCTCTATAACACCAGTTTATCTAATTTTTTCTTTTTTCCCCCCTTCGCCAAATCTCCCCTCCCCACTCCCCCCTCCCCCCTCCCCTCTTGCCCTCCCTCAGCTCCCGCTGCTGACCCCCCCGACCCCACCCATACCCCACCTTGCACCCTCCCTGGTGAGGCGCTCAGACCTAGTCTGTGCATGTGATGGATCACAGCAGACGCAATGAGAAATAATAAAAAAAAACATGACATCCAGTCAAAGTGCCCTAAATACCAGTGAAAAAAGCCCCTGAAGGACCTAATACAAGACTAATACAAGTCTAGTTGCCCAGTGAGTCCAGGTATTCCTTTGCTTTGATCTCAGAAGCAAAGTAATGTGTCCTCCCCTCATTAATTATCTTTAGCTGGGCAGGATTGATCAAGTAGGCCTGCATCTTCTTCTCTTGAAAGGGTTTTATCAACTGCTTTAACCTCCATCTCCTTTCCACAGTAACATGGCAGAAGGACAAAGAATGAAACCCCCTCGCAAGTCCTCCTTGCATCTGGTCTTGCCTTCTCGGCAATGATTTGCCTTAATACAAAGTTGCCCAGGAAGATTAAAATTGCCCTGGGCTTATCTCCTTCTCTTGCATTTTTCCGAACTTTGAACGGAGTACGATGTACCCTCTGAATTTCGCATGGCCAATTCCAACTGGAGAGCTCAGGGAATGCCTGTTCAAATAGCTTGATGGTGAATGCTCTGATGTCCGAACCTTCGACCCCCTCGGAATTCCAAGGACCCTAAGATTGTTCCGCCTGAGTCTATTCTCCATGTCCTCAAGTTTCCATTGGATATCTACCACTTGCGAACAATGTGCGTCAACTTTACTCGTGGCTGCTGCGGCCTCAGCCTCCGTTGAGACGACTCTCTCCTCCAGGTTTGATACTCTGTCGCCCAGAATCGTGCAGGCCTTAGACAGCTTCCTCACGACCCCCTGCATTTTCCTCATCGTGGCTTGCGATTTCCTACTGTCTTGGCGTGTCTCCTCCCTATGGGCAATGATTTCCTGATGTATCACCTCAAGGAGCATCATCTGGGATGACTCAATGCTGGGACTACCCTGTCGCGGCATAGCCGATGAATGATCCCAGCTTAGCTCGCAATGCTCTTGCCCCTTTGATATGGCTAAGGGCCTGACTGCTGTGGCTGGGGGTTCATGCTCTATATCGCTGTCAGAGTCTGGAATACTATCCTCCTGAAAGGAGCTATGTTCATCCTCGTCGGACCACTCTGCATTCTCGGATACCGAGAAGAAACATTCGCTAGGGACTTTCTCTTTTTCGAACAGGCCCCGGAAGCTGCCCCTGAGGTGGCGTTATTAATAACTACATCCAGGCTATCAACACCCAGAGTCACACCCACCTCAGTCCGCTCGCCCCCCTTTCCTTGGGGGGGACAGGTAGCAAGTTGACCTACCTGAGTAGAGGTACCTGTCGGAGCGTCATGGATTTCTTGACCCTCTCTTGTTCCTTCTACTGCGGGGTCCAAGCTTACGGCGTTTACAGGGTTAGTTGTAGTCGCTTGCTCCATAGCAGGCTGTGGGGTACCTTCAAGTGCTTGATGACTAGATAGCTCTTCAATAGTCAAGTGCGGACTGTTCTCTTCTTCACTCAATTGTTGGGGAGGCAGCTTGACTTGACCCCCCCAGTTCTTGCATTGTCCCGTCCCCACCTTGTCGCACAACCTCCTTGCCACCTTTCTCCTTGCCGCTTTTTGCAAACATGTCAGCAATTGAAGCAGTTGCCTGCCGTGTCTTGACCGTCAGCTGCTGTTTTCTTGCTGAGGGTGAATGAGATTTCAGCCGGGAATCTCCTTCCTCCACCGCCACCGGCACCCCCTCAAACCCGCCTTTCTTCTTAAGTGTTGCCGCTTTCGAAGTGTTTGTTTTTGGGGCCATTGCTCCTCTATAACGTTGCCCACCTCTTCTCCTTCCCCTCCTCTGATCCCAGGACATGCCTTCTCCTTGATTGCTATCGCTGCTATCGCTGCTTCTGGCTCCGTTTCCGAGCTTCTGTTTCACACGGAACTCCGCTCCACTCCGCAGCCTTGCTCGCACGCCCCTCCAACCAGCGAACGCGAGTTGCCGGCGGCAGGGAGAGAGGACAGCAGCGGCCAGCGCCAGAGCCCGGAGCAGATGCCTTGCCGAGCCGCGATACGTAAGCGGGGACATCATTCTTCTTTGTTCAAATTTTGATCCTCATCCCATACGTGGTATCCTCTTGGCTGCCGAATTCATGATTTTCACCATTCTAGGGCTTCAACGCATCCTTATTGCTCTGCTGCTTACAGCCGCTACTATGCGGCCGCCATCTTGCCTCCTAGGTCCTGTTTTTTTCGTATTTCTGTCTGTACTCTTAGTAAAGAGTTCCACATTTAGATGTCCATTCACATTTTTTATTAGAATATCTAAAAATTCACATTTATCTTTACTAATATTAGAGGTGAACTTCAGATTCTCATCACCTAAGTTTAACCATACTATAAATTCATTTAGAAGTTCATCAGATCCTGTCCATACAAAGAACACGTCATCAATATAACGTGACCATATTGAAAATGTTTTCATAAAATGGTGCCATGTTATTGAAGATATGTTTGTCTTCAAAACTAGCCACAGGTGGCTCCAATGCATACCTATACAACATTTTGCTCTTTGCTTTTTCTGTCCATAGTGTCTCTTGTCTCTTAAAACATACTTCGGTGGCACCCACAGATGGTCTTTCATTTTGAATATCCTGTCATGACTAGGGTAGGTGTATTTTTATTGAAGTAAAAAACTGTTTTCTGATAGATTCTAGATACATATGTTGTATGAAATCTGAAAACTCCATATGTCATCTTATTTACTTGTAGGTACCATTCTCGGACCCACAAAAACAATCCTAATACAAATAATTGGTATTTTAATTCTTGTATGTAAGCTGATTCTACATCTGGCTGTCTAAGCCAAGATAGGTATGTCACTTTGCAATGCACCATTATGTCGCTACGGTCACTCAAGATATGGGCCATAATGGAAAAGGTGATAGGTCTAGTGATTTTAGTAATAAAATAAATCTACGATCACTCATATACATATATTCTTAATCATATCTCTGCATAAATTATCTTCGCAGGAGATCAAGTCATTTTGTGTTCAATATTGATGTTACAAAATGATATGTTTTTTTTCCCTGTCACCTATGCAATGGGATAATGAGAAAATATTTGACACCTAGTTGTAAGTGCCAGCTAGGTTGGCACAGGGCATTGAACTTTTAGGTCATTCAATAATGTTAGGTTGTATCTTGTGAATAATAGGAGGGGTCACCAACAACGGATTGTGGTATTAACTGCATATATTGTTTTATGTAGAAAACAGTCCTGAAGAAGGTGAACATTGTAGAAAAATCACCGAAACGCTGCGTCGACTAATGTTTTCTAAAGACTGAGAATTATAATCACTTTGCTATTGTGTTATTTGTACATGTTTTTTTAAGAGAAATTTTTAATACTTTTTAAACTGCTAACGTCTTGTAATATTGTTCTCAATGAAATGATATATTAAAATGTGTCTCAATTTTTATTTCTTAGTAATTTGTTTTTATTAGGATCAGTTGTTGGGGTGACCCTTTTTAACATACTTTGTACACATGATACTTGGAATATTGTTTGTTTAATTGGGTGGTTTCATATATATGTGCCAATCTAGATGATATGCCCTCTTCTCATGAAAAGTTAAAACACTAGACATTAGGGACTTTTGTTTACTTTTTTTCAAGTATACAGAAAACACAGAACAGGAAGATCAGGAATATATTTTATACAGCCTATAATCTACAGCTGTAGAGCTGTCCAAACTGAATCTAAGACGAGCTTAACCCCTTGCATGCTGATGACGGCCCCAATCCGTCATGCACTACGGCGCTCGTGTGCTGATGACGGCTGGGGGCCGTCATAGACCCGCCCACTTGCGATTTGTGCCGCACAGGCGTGGAATTGCGGCAGCATGCAAGGGGTTAAACACTTCAGAAGAGAACATAACTTCAATCACCTCAACCACAGACCTCACAGTAGAAGCTTGAACAAAGAAGGACTAAACTAAGTGGTGGAAACTTTCACGAGAGAAGGAGATAAATCCATATCAGCCTTGAAAAGTTGAAAAACAAGAATTAAATCTGACTTATCAAACACCTACCCATCACAAACAGTACCAGCAGAATACAAAACCTGTATTACCATTACTGCTACCCATACTAACCATACATATTGACTATTTTCATTATGCATTGTAGTATTGCTTAATACGACTAGTTTAAACCATTAACCCTCTCTGCTGATTGCCTTACTCAACTGATGGATCTTAATCCATCCCGGTATACCACTTCATATTCACACAATCACACATTGTTTTTCACTAATTTGTTGCCTCTTTCTTTCCCTACCTCTATCCCCTTTTCCTCCCTTCCTCATTCTTCTTTAGCATCTTTTCCATCACCAGATAGTCTCTTAGTTGTATAGTCTAGTCACACCTCACTAAACCCCCTACAGTACATTGTTTCCTATTTGAGATTGTGGGGTTTGCTGAGAGACCCGGGTCTCCACTCTAAATTTTGACTGTGCCACCAAAGGCCCTCAAGGGCGGTCATTGGTCAGAACACATCTTCGGGTATAGCCCACACCGAAAATTAACAGCCTCAACACTAGTGGTACTGCACCACAAGAACACATTTTTTCTTACTTTTCAATAGATGCTGTCTCTCTCACTGAGGAAATTGTTTCCCCCAGTTTTCCTTACTTCTTCCATTTCTCTTTTTCCCTTTCATATTAACTACACCTCCTTCTCCCATTTTCCCATATCATAGATTCATCCCGGTCTAGGCTGTGATCCACATATCCTACTCCTGCAACATTCTTAAAGCTTTTTGTGATAACCCCATATTTCCCACTGAAATCTATACCCTGTCTCACAGCCCACACCAAAAATCCCCATGTGATTCTATCCCTGAAAGTTAACAGTCTCTCTTATTTCATAAATTGGAAAGAGTTCTTAATCTATCTGCCCTTCAAATCTACCGAGATAAACTGAAGAGAGATTGGGTCAGTAAGGCGATGTACAGTAACAAGGTATCACCAAATATGAAAAGTGAAACACCATCCACCAGTAGGTCCAAAAAGATGTAGTTGCCATTCTGAATAGGATACCCTATCCCACAGCATTATATATACTTGGATGGAAGGTTTATTTCTGCAAAATATCTACTCTAGATAAAACACACATTGTGGGATCTATTTATGCTCCAAGATTTCTTTCCTCCTGACCTTATCTTATCACTCAACACTCATGGGGACTGGTAGTTTTCCATCAACCTGATCCTAGACAAATCTTAAATCTTGCTCTTTTGATAGATGTAATATGTTGGAAAGGGCAATGCTGAAGCACATCATAACTATGAGTGGGTGAAATGTTATACTTTTTGTGCTGAAACTTTGCAAAATTCTAAAAGCATTTTATGATATCATGCTTTTGAAGGGAAATGTGTTTTGCCAGTGACTTTTATCATGCCAGCAAGCAGTCTTAAGAATATTGGTTTGAGCGAACATCCCTCTTTGAAAGATATTTTCTGCGCAAATAAGACCCAACAGAACACATTCAAATACTAACTTCCTGATGACAAAAAACACTTAGGTCGCGTATTAAAGTGTACATAGATGACAACAAATAATTTGTAACATCAGCACAAATATTAATTGGCAACTGGAAAAGCCTTGTGGAAAGGCATTAAAATGAGGGAAGGAAGCGTAAACAAACAAGAAACATATGTTTTAACAGACCCAACTAGAGAACATGATCAAAGATTAGACACAGAAACTAAGAGACCTATTAGGATGGCGGCGAACCTGCGTCCGTCCGCCACCCCCGAGGTGGAGGGACCATCCGCAGGGGCAGCGGCGGTCCCTCCTTACCAATTAGGATGTGACCGCCACCCTGGCGGTCACATGCTGTATCTTTAACCTTGCGGCGGGTGCTGCTTGAAGCAGCACCCGCCACAAGGTTCAAAATGCATGTGTTGCATTTACATGCACAAAGCGGCAGGCACCGCTCGGTGCCTGCCGCTTTGTGCATGTAAATGCAGGGGGGGTACCATAGCAACCCCCCATGTGCACCCTCCACCCCACGACACACTGGGGGCCCGAAAGGGCCCCCCAGAAACAAATCTCCACATGCTTTTCCACGGCGGAAAATCCGCAGCAGAAAAGCATGTTTGCACACACATGCTAATTTGGCTGGCGGTGTCTTGCAGACACCGCCACCAAATTCTGGTCAACACCCCGCGGATGAGTGGCGGACGGATCTGGCGGGGGGTGTTTTCAGGGTCCGCAGCGGTGAATCCGCATCCTCCGGGCCGGCGGTGGCTTCCACTGGCCCGGGGGATGCGGATTCACCGCAATCATAATCGACCCCATAGTACGAACCCAGCCTCACAATTACATCAAGTTCTCAAGCATAGAAAATGCATTCAACACTCTCGAGGGGCAAATATGCATTATCAAGACTGAAATTGCAGCACTAAGAACAGGAGAAAAGGTGGAAGACCTCTTACACTAAAACTGCAACAAATAGAAGCACAATCAGCCATCTCATCCATCTTTGAGTAAAGTGGGACAATAATCACTTATCAAATAGAAATTCCACCAAACAAGGTTGCCCCTTATTTCTCCTCCTCTTCATATTAGCCATGGGAGCCACTGTCCACAGCTCAGAGGACACCATTAAAGGAGACACCAATATGGGCACCTAATATTATATACAGCTTCATTGAGGAGGTAGGTTAAGCTATACCGAAATTTAAAATTTATTATTTTGCCTGTTTTACACAGTTTTCATCAAAATCCAAAATACGACATCAATTT
Source organism: Lissotriton vulgaris (assembly GCF_964263255.1). Lineage (NCBI taxonomy): Eukaryota > Metazoa > Chordata > Amphibia > Caudata > Salamandridae > Lissotriton > Lissotriton vulgaris. The sequence continues at coordinate 651,382,775 of NC_141700.1, read as the reverse complement.
ACCCTTCACTATGAAAACGAATGGATGTATATTATGTTGCAGGATAATATTATAAAAGATATGAAGTGTTTAACTAAAGCCCCCAAAACAGTGTGATACAGGGTGCTAAATTGGTTTATAGTCAGACAAACACAATTTTTTTTAACTTTAGCATATCACAGTTTAATGTTACAATTAACCTTGCAGATTTGGTTACACAAACATTTTAGAACTAGATCAGGAAACTAGATCAGGCAATAATAACCAAATAGAAAATCGGTGTGTATAATAAGATGCCAGATTTTAAAAAAATCTAATAAAGTATCGAAAACATGGCATGAGTTAGCCCGATCAATCAAAATTGATAAAAATGGATACAATGGTCATACAATGGGATACACACATAAAAAAATACCCACGTCATTGTTATATGAGCAAGAGTAATTAGTGTATAATACTTATTTCGAAAATCCTACTTATGTTAAAGCAGGTGGCTGGAAGTGCTTGCTGGTGGGGTCAAAACCTCTAATATATTCCTTAAGCTCTGACAGATGGTTAAAAGAAGAAGATATAAACATTACAGAAACCATCTGGAGAAAAGTCAATGACTTCAATTTTTCAGTGCTTAGCAGTGGTAACTATAGCAAAATGCAATTCTACACTAAATTGATAATGTAATATACTCCTGTACGCATGCATACATTTTTCCCAGTAACTTAGCTTCCAGCTTTAGATGTAGCAGCTCCAGGTAAATTAACTGGTGCCATATTATCTGGACTTGTGATAGACTATCATTTCTGGAACCCAATCTTCGAGTGTCTCGAGAAAGTGTTTTCTATACAAATCCTGCACAATCCATGTATATGCATGATTTACCATTTTCTAACGCAAGCATCAGCGCATGGATTAAAAAAACTAATTTATATTGCAATGGTAGTTGCTCATTCATTAATATTGCAATGATGGAAAACCACAGTGATCCTCACATTCTCAGAATGGTTTCCGAAAATGATCAGGGTGCGGCAGCAGGAAGAACTTTATGCAAAACGTGTCCGCGATTTAGGAGAATCTGGGGCTCACTGTTTTTCATAATGAATCTTTTTGATACTTCGAGATCTAGATCTCAAATGAGCACTTTATCAGTGCACTTCCTTACCACACTTTACCAAACACTTTATCCAGCACCTTATTAAGCACCAGACTTTCACAGACTGCTGATTGATAAACCAAACAGGGGCAGATTTACAAGCCCCTTGTGCATGACGCAACAGCGGTGTAAACATGGCGCATCCCTGCGAGGCATTTACAACGTGACACATCTAGAGAGATGCGTCACATTATAAAGCCCAGCATCACAATGGGGGCGTTCCCACGCAGGGTGGGCGTTCCGGCGCCTGTGCGCCTCACAAAAGTGCCTGAGTGAAATCTACAAGATTTCACGCAGGCACATCCGCGACGCTGATATGTCAATTCCTTACGCCTGCTTGAAGCATGTAAAGTATTGGGCGGCCCTGAGCATTGCTGGAGTTGCGTCGCGCTTGCGACGTGACTCCAGCGATGTGCCGCCCTTACGTCATGAGATGCGTCACTCATCTGCCTACCCTTGCGCCACGGCACGCCGCATTGTAAATGCAGCGCATCTGCCTTGACGCAAGGGTAGTTTTGCGTGACACATTTGTTCTGGCGTATCTCTGCAGAGATGCGCCAGAACTCGTAAATATGCCCCTTAGAGTTTACCGGATTTGAAATTAGAGTCCTTAATTTATTATTAAGACATAGTTTGATGGTATAGCTTGCTGAGTAATACTGTAATGCTGGAAAGCCACTAGACTGGTTTGATAAAATGATTACAGTATGATAGCTTGCAAATTTCTGGTGAAATACATTGGTTTCGTGCAAGCTTTTTAGAAATCCAGAGGTTTCGCATTTTCTCAAATCTAATCTGCATTTCTAGAATTAGATTATGATATATATATTGTGTTTATCATAATGAAGTATGTCACACCATACTTTGTGATTCATAGTATTAAATGAACACAGTATCAATGCACTTAAGAAAGCACTTTTTTAAGCACAACATTTTTATAGACTTTAGGCTTTTGTCGTTAACTTTGAGCAGATTGCCTTAGTTTGTAAACAGCTGCTTGGATGTATTATTTAGATAATATTTCACATATGTACCCAGAAATGTGTTTTTCTGCTGTGATTGACTTTCCATTTTTGTACCGTGGACACTTATCATGGCGAGTGAATATATATTGGCACTTTAAGTGGATGATATTCTGCTTGTTCGAAACTAAGACTTCTTTTCCGAACCTGCTTTCTCTAACAACAGAGGTCTCTACTTTTGGGATATTAAATGAATTGGGACAAATGCAAAGTACTGCCCTATCCAGATGTGCAATCAAGGCGGTGGTTGAGGGAATGATCCTTGGATTGGTACCACAAAAGCTTACATATCTGGGCATACTAATTAGTACATGCTTACCATAATTTGTCAAAGATATCTTGAGCCCCCTGCTATGTAAGACAGCAAATTAATTTGCCTGATGGTCTCAGCTATAACTCCTTCTGACCTATATGTATACCCTCTGGAGTTGCATCGTACGTGCAAGGAAACAATGGGATCACATTTCAAACCCAAGCACCACTCTAATAAGAGCTGGAAAGGGAAACCCCAATGTTTTAATATAACCCTCACCCATTTTTAGTAGCGTCATGCTTCATCATCGGATTCACCTTGGCTCCTAAGGGCCAGGTTGGGCTTGACCATATTCCAGGGAGCTCTTATGAAGACAATTAAATAAGGGGTGTAACTTTAAAGATAAAAAAATCCTCATCCACTCCTAAGGTATCCCTTTATTGTTGGGGTGGAATGGAAAGATTAAAACTATGTTAGAGGTTGAAAGGCTGTAATGATCCTATGACCCTAATGCACCAACATGTTTCAGCACTATACTGTTGGACTCAATGTCCCAGGCTTTCATCAGGGTGGATTTATACTCCTATCACCCCCACACACGTATTCAATGTGTGTTTTTTGTGAGGTGTGAAAATGTAATCAGAGCATGCACAGGAAGTGCTAACACTCGCTACTGTGGGTAGTTCCTGAAAGTGAAAGTTTATATTGCATTAGGATAAATGCCAGCATGTGGGTGCTCAGATTAAACAAGCAAATCACCTCTCCTTGCATGCTAATTTCATACTGCTAAAACATACATATTCCACTCATTGGTGTCTGCTTCATATACATATTCCTGCACCTCAACTGGTGTGACAAAACAAATGGTCATGAGTGACGCCGCAGTGCACCACAGTTTTTCAACGGAAAACTCATAAGTGAAAATTATTCATCCTACGCAACTTTTTGTAGCATAAGAATAACGTGCTTAGAAAACAGTACCTAGACTATCCTTTGTACCCCACTTGGGCTATTTCAAAGATGCACATACATCTAAAGAAGACCATCAATGCCAAACATAATCATGGAAAGACACTCACCCAGAATTCTGGAGAATACTATCCCCACTGAGGCCTGAATGGGTGGCCCTGTAGTCAAACCCTGGATCGGGTTAAAAACAAACAGATTTGTCAAGTGAAAGTAAGGATATATTAAGGTGTCCAAAGGGACCCCTTACTAAACCAAGGGACAGAGTTTCAGCATTTAAAAAAACACACCATGCAGTCTACTTTAGTTGAGTCTCAAAATTGCCTCTAAGTTACATAATTACAACTCTGCTCATATTTGGTCTTTCTTTTCTGTGTCCGACAGCATCTAACATCAGGTTGTCAATAACATGGCTCTTTGAGTTAAATGCTGGTGGGTGGAATGGGTGGGTTAGTCATCTGGATCCATCATCCTACAATGGTTAACTCTGCGGTATATCCTTCACAGGTCTATAACATAGTAGAGTTAGGCTATTGTAACACTTTTAATGTACAGCGGTATGAAACAGCAAACAAAACTTCGGGAGCAAGGAATTTAAAAACACTATTATCATTAGGTTCCAGTTTACAAAGGAATTTATATTTATCTGCACATGAATAGGTATACTTGACTAGGGGGCATTAGAGTGTTGCACATTCACAATGAAGCAGGATGAATGTGGGTGGTTTAGTCCTGACATACAGAGCTGTACTGGCCTCTGAAAAGGTAAGCATTCAGCTCATTATGAATTGCAGAATGGTTGTGGCAGATCCCATGTTGGTGGGTTGCTGTTCGGGGTCCAGTGTGCAAAAATGGGGAAGGACCGTCCTCTGCTTTTCTATTATTTGCAGTATTGTTTCCATTCTTAGGGTGCTTGGCTTCTGTTGTGATGCTGCCTCCGCCACCCTGAGATGGTAAATGTCATGGCCAGGAATGCAGAGGTGCGGATAAAGTTGTCTCACCAGTGATCCCCTGCTCTTGAAGGCTGTGCAGGCTTGGAGGAAGAGACAGTGTTCTTTATAAGAAATTGGCAGTAGGGAAAAGATGCGGAAAATAATATGTAATTTCTTGACAATATTCCAAGCTAGCATATGCTCAAAGGTGAGGATACAACCACTGCCAAATGTTGTAAAAACAGGTAGACATAAGTCAACCCTAAAGCACAAACACAATTTCCAACCCGAGCAACTCTAGCATATATAAATGTCCATGTCAATAACACTTTTTTCCAAATTGTAAGTTTTTTCGTTTTCTTCTTTATTGTTCCAAATTCATGTTTTCTTCATAATATATCTTTTCACAGTTCAGTCTGACCACAGGGTAACCAAATCATAAAGAGTTCTTCAGCAAATGGAAAAAGCCAACAGATGCCAAAGACTTCGTCAGGGCAATGAGTTATGTGTAAGCAAAAGCGATGGTGACGCAAAAAGAATTGGATGGTCCAAAGGCCATATGACCTAGTTATATCAAGATCCTCAATAAAGTAGATTGTCGTATATCGTCTTCAAGAAACAGTACGATAGATCCTCGAGCCCGGTAAATCTCATGAGCTCTAACCAACGAAAGTAAGTAAGTCCAAAGCGCGTGTATCCTACAGTGTTGTTCCATTAAGGCTGGGGTGATAGGGTTCATCTGCTGCTGTAGACCTTAGATGACGTGTTCTGCAGCATTTAGGGCGCCTTTTGAGGCCACAGAGCAGGTGATGTCCCTTTCCAAATGCAAGAGGACCAAAGCTTTAACCTTTTTTCCTAAGTCTATTACCATGAAGAAGTAGTTCACATTGTTCAGAAGGGAGGGAAAAGAAGTTAATATGCTGTCTTGGGGATTTTTTCTTTGATGTAGAGGCTGCTGTTGAGGGTGAATCCACAAGTGGGAGAGACAGTTTAAAAATTGTGGTTGCTTGTTGGTGCTGGTGAGCTAGAGTAACTCTGTCTTGGTCTGTTTGGGCTTTATGTTGGTGATGGATGCCCAGTTCTGAATGAGGTTGAGGCTGGACTTGAGTCTGTGAATGTGTTGAGCGGTGGAGATTGTTAGGTCATGATGTGTGTGTCAACTATACATGTATAGGTAGATCTTGATGCTGTTATCAGTGTGTAGGATTACATAGGGATTTCCGGGCAGAGGTTAAAGTGTGTGTGTGTGTGCATGTATGTATGTATGTATGTATATATATATATATATATATATATATATATATATATATATATATATATATATATATATATATATATATATATATATATATATATATACATACAACAGAGGCGATGTCACAATATATTTACTTTTTCTTGGCAGAATTTGTCAAATTACTACCATCATACATAAGGGTGGTGAAAGACTTTATAGGAGCCATTTCTAACATCACATGGGAACCTGATATGCTAATGATCGTTTTGAACATAACTAGCTTGTACACTTGTATAGACCATGAGAAAGGGGTCAAAGCAGCTAGATATTTCTTAAAAAGTGGCTCTTTGAAATTTTCACAACATAATGAAATGTTGATTGAGTTTCTGGTCTTTTGTTCAACTAATAACATCTTCACTTTCCAAAGACAGCTCTACAGACAGACCAAAAGCATGGCGATGGGAACCTGCTTCGCCCCCAGCTACGCAAACTTGTTCGTGGGCTGGTGGGAGAAGGAGGTCGCCTGGTCTGAGGGTAACAGCTGTTGGGTCTCGTCTGTAGTAGCTTGTTATCGATACATTGATGATTTTTTTATTGTTTGGAAGGGGTCATATTCTGAAGCTGAGTCTTACATTAGAGAACTTAACAACAATATAGTGAATCTTCATTTCAGTGGTCCTATAAGTGGGTCTGAAGTAGATTTCCTTTACCTCAAAGTCTTTATCAATGAAGGGTCAATATGCACCAAACATTTTAGAAAAACCATGGTGGGCAATTCAATTTTGAAAGCGCATAGCAATCATCCCAAATCTCTCAAAAAAAGTATATCATATGGAGAATTTCTTAGGCTTTACAAAATTGCACAAATGAAACTGATTTCCAACAAGCGGCCAAATAATCAATTGAGAGATTCATACTAAGAGGATATGCCCTCACTCTACTAAAAAATACCTTAAGTAGGGTAGAAAAAATGTCTTGAAATACCCTTCTAAAAGACAAACCAAGAAAACCAGACACAGCAGAAAATACACCGAGATTCATAACAACTTTCTCAAGTGTCTCTAATGACATAAGAACCATCTCAACACACAATTGGAACATTCTTAAATCAGATGTGGTAATTGGAAAGAATCTGGCAGAACGTCATCAGATAACATTCAGACGTAGTCAATCCCTGAAAGACTCTTTAGTACGCAGTCATTTTGAAGGGACCACCCAAAATCCAAGAATAAGCAATCTGACAGGATTCTTTCCATGTTCCAAATGCAAGGCCTGTAAAAACAGTCTAAAAACGTTCACCTATGATAATCTCGGCAGGAGAGAAAAGCAGATGATAAAAAAATTCCTAACCTGCACAACCCCTTTTTGTGTATATTACCTAGTGTGTCCATGTAAGACGATCTACATAGGAATCACTATTCACCCCACTAAACGAAGGGTTTTAGAACACGCTAGGGCTATAGAAAAGCGTGATTTCACTTACCCAGTCGCAAGACACTTTGACCATTTCCATCAGGGCGACAGGAAACTGTTAAGATTTTTCTTTATCGATCACATACCAGCACACAAAAGAGGGGGAACAGAGAACTAAAACTTCGCAGGATAGAGTCCAGATACATAGTGGATCTACAAACTAAAGCTTCTTATGGATTAAATACTGAAGAGGAGCTAGCAATCCACTTATAAAGGCTGTGTTTTCAGAAGGTTAATCAATACATAATCAGGTGATGAGTTACGAATCTAAATCTATTTTCACAACAGTGGCAATCTCATTTATATATGATTTAAAGGTAAAATTGCAAGTTGAAATCAGTATACCTATAGAGAAGTCATAATGTCTTAAGTTTTCGCAATATTGATTTCGCATTTTCCTTCTTCTTGAACAGATTTGCCCATCCAGGGCTTAATAATGTGTTACCACGAAATATGGCATGCTGAACCTCATCTTTCCATAGAAAAATAATTTTCTGTTTGTATATCTGATTTCTGTAATTAATTGTTTACAATTATTTCAATGAATTTAGGAAACTCTAAAAATATTGTTTATCAATTAATGTAATTATTATTGAGTGCCAGCAAGAGAATAATTTAATGTTAGGCATTTGTTTTTTTAGAATAAATAAAAACGAATGACAAAAAAAAGATCTAAGTTTGAAAAATGAAATGTAAATAAATATGAGTTTCGTCGCACTATCCATCTAGGATTAAATAATGTTAAGAAACATGAACACTGAATGTAATGTGATGATTTGTAACAAAATTCTTTATTTAAAAGACAATTTCAGTTGATTGAGAAAGACAGCGTAAAAGCACAAAGGCAGCCCGTTTGGTCCTTCTCCCATGTCAATGAAATGCACTGGGAGAGATTATGCTGTCCTCTTTTGTTGTTCATGATTTATTGTGTTTAAAAAAATGCACTTTTCCCCAGTTCCACTCACACTGGAAAAAGGCGCGATGCCAAAACGCATACGGTCCTCATTGTTGCTTTGAATAAAGTAAGCGAAATCTCCCCCAGCGAGTTGTGTGCGGTCGTCCTTTTTTGAGAGGCGAGGTGGGAGCCAAAATATATATATATATATATACATATATATATATATATATATATATATATATATATATATATATATATATATGTACACATACACATATATGTATGTGTATGTGTATGTGTATGTAGAATTCGCACTAACACAGACTTTGGAGTTTTGTGCTTAATTACGTTGCTGTTCCACCCTCGCAATACCTTCCTATCAAGAACATAGCATTTTGGGACATGTAGGCGCCTGCCACTGGGCGGCCCACATAAGGTATCAGCGCAAGTGACTCACCTGGGGGAGGAGCATCCGAACACCTATCAGGACGGGGCAGGGTATTTTAAACCCGTGATTTTGTACCTGCATCCTGACCACACTCCGGGCGCTGAAGAAGGCTATGACGCTGAAATGCATCCGCCATTCTGTGTGAACTGTGAATAAATGCTGGCTCCGAAACTTCCCCTGTGTGGCCTCTGCTCTTTCTTCGAGGGAGTTTGCTTTGACATATATATATGTATATATATATACTTTCAACGATCCTGGACTTCAGCTGCTGTCTTGGCAACGAAACAGGTACGGACCACAAAAGTGCTGTAGAGGTTATTTAAAGTGCTTTATTCCACCGTTTTCTTCGTCAGCATGAGGCGTTTCGGCTGCACATATATACACATATATATATATACACATATATATATACACACCTTTCCACCAGTGCCCAAAACTTAGGACACACTTCCCAACAAGTGCGGCAGCATCGTGGTGAAACAGCTTGAAGATTCTGATAGGTAAGCCGAACGCGTTTCGGAATGAATGATCTTGTTCACAGGCAGAGTGGCTGCTCACATGCAAGAAAGCTACTGCTAATTGACACCTTTAATTTATTCACCTCAAGTGGGTCACATGATAAGGCAAAGCATTGTGGTAGCAGTAGTTGCACAACTGTGTACTTCTAATGTCACTCTGTGCACACCATTGAAAATAAAATGTTGCAATACCGTCCTCAAATAAAAGTATATCCAGTCATAAGTGGGCTTGTTTTAAGTCTTTAATTTCCGCTGCCTAAATAACAAAGCCAGCTGTTGGTTCGATATGGCCTCGTATTCACATAGTCCCCGGCCCGCATCTAGTAGCGCAGTGGTGCATCCTCACGCTGGACCACTGTGCTTAAATATACCTTTCTACAAGTGCCCAAAACTTAGGAAACACTCCCCAACAAGTACGGCAGCAACGTACTTGTTGGGGAGTATATAGATCTAACTATGTGTGTATATATATATATATATATATATATAAGAACGTGGCAGAAAAATCACCCACTGAAGGGAAGCTCGTTGTTGGCTCTGAAGCGACTCCAGGTACCAGGATGCTCGTTGGTGAAGTAACGCCCATTGGAGGGTGGGACTAATTTAATATGAAGCACCGATATGGCCCTGTGTGTCAAAGCGCTGCCCGACGTTATGTGCCTGCTCCTCCTCTGAAGAAGACCGAAGCCGGTCGAAATGCATTAGGAAGAAAACGGAGCCTTGAAATGAAATAAATTAACCTGAAACAATCACGTTGTGTGTGCGACTCATTTCCCCTGGGAGAGCGATTTGGAAGTATGACGGCGTGGTCTCGCCGTGGAATCACGCACCTCCAACCAAGAGCGCCTCATCTACCCGAAACAGACCGAGTGAAGATTTCCGCCGCAAGGCATAGGGTAGAGGCTGCCACCATAGACTGGACTATGGCAATGGCCCTAGCAATTTTGGAAAAGGATTGTCAGGGCAACGTGAAGTTATAAGAACATGGCAGAAAAATCACCCACTGAAGGGAAGCTCGTTGTTGGCTGTGAAGCGACTACAGGTACCAGGATGCTCGTTGGTGAAGTAACGCCCATTGGAGGGTTGGACTAATTTAATATGAAGCACCGATATGGCCCTGTGTGTCAAAGCGCTGCCCGACGTTATGTGCCTGCTCCTCCTCTGAAGAAGACCGAAGCCGGTCGAAATGCATTAGGAAGAAAACGGAGGCTTGAAATGAAATAAATTAACCTGAAACAATCACGTTGTGTGTGCGACTCATTTCCCCTGGGAGAACGATTTGGATATATATATATATATATATATATATATATATATATATATATATATATATATATATATATATATATATATATATATATATATATATATTCACTGAAAAAACCATAGGTTAGAGACCATATATAGTTAGCTGGACATTTTATTGACATAAAACCAATGAAATTCCATATATAGTTAGTTGCACTAACTATATATCGCGCACCCGCAATCCACTGCTGATGATGTCACATATTACATCATTCATGACATGGTCAGTGACATCACTGATGACATCACTGATGACATCTCAAATGACATCACTGATGACATCACTGATGACATCACTGATGACATCTCAAATGACATCATCTAGTGTCTGTGTGTTTTTGTAAAGTTTAAATATGTTTTACATATTGAAGAATGAGTGGATGTATGGAAGACTGAGTGTGTGTGTGGCTGGCTGGGAGGTGTGTGACTCTGTGCATATCAATGTGTACTTGTATCAGTGATTGTATAAGAGAGTAAGTATGTGTTAGTATATGTGTGAAAAGTATGGTGTTCTGTGTTTAACTGTATAGATGAGGAAATCTAAGTGTGATTGATTCTTCACAGGACTGACTAGGTGTATGAGTGCATATGATAGTGTTGTAATAATGAGTGACTGTATGTATGAGTGATTGTATGGGTGAATGAGTGAATGTGTGTGTAGACGTAGGAATCAGTGAGTGCGTATGTAGTAACTGGTATTGGTGTGTCATGATGTCATCAGTGATGTCATTTGAGATGTCATTTGAGATGTCATCAGTGATGTCATTTGAGATGTCATCAGTGATGTCATCAGTGATGTCACTGACCATGTCATGAATGATGTAATATGTGACATCATCAGCAGTGGATTGCGGGTGCGCGATATATAGTTAGTGCAACTAACTATATATGGAATTTCATTGGTTTTATGTCAATAAAATGTCCAGCTAACTATATATGGTCTCTAACCTATGGTTTTTTCAGTGAATTTTCAAGGTTTTGTAAATGCAAATTCCTAACTATATATGGTCTATAACCTATGGTTTTTTCAGTGAATTTCATTGGTTTTTTAAAAGCTAATATCTATAGCTGTAAAATATATTCTTTATTACGTGACTTATCACGTAGCCACGTGAGACGCCTCATGGCGCGTCGCATAACCGTGACGTATCGGCTCTGCAGCGCAAACAAAACCCGTAACGTAAGCGTGCCGGAGCACGCTTACAGATATATATATATTTTTTAACCTTAATTAGACAAAATCCACACGTGCACATATCTTGAGGCCTTGCAAAGGCACATCAAACAAACAGTCCCTACAATTTTGCCAAGTTTGCTGGAAATCTATTCCCTTAATTTTTTTTTTTACTGTTTCTCTTTGTTTTCCCCTTGTTACGCTTACCGGGACGCTACCCGGTACGCGAACCGGACGCTCCAAAAACACAAGATGGCGGACTCCCGTTACGCTGCCGGTTAGCTGCCCGGTTCACATACCGGGAAGCGCCTCTACCGCGAAAAATCGCGGGGGACTTTAATATCCCCCTCATCAATCCTAGGGGGTCAAGAGGGGTTTACCTTGCCCCCTTTCCTTCATCTCCCCCTTCTTTTTTCACCACATCTTGTCTCTCGAACCTACCGAGAGACAAGATGGCGGCCGCTCCGGACTGTTTACAATGTTGACAGCTACGCTGCCGGTTAGCTGCCCGGTTAGCTGCCCGGTGAGCTGCCCGGTGAGCTGCCCGGTGAGCTGCCCGGTTCGCGTACCGGGACGCGCCTCTACGGCGTAAAATCGCAAAAAAAAAAAATTTTTTTTTTTGCCCCGCGGGGCACTTTAATATCCCCCTCATCAATCCTAGGGGGTCAGGAGTGGTCTACCTTGCCCCCTTTCCTTCATTTCCCCCTTCGTTTTTCACCACATCTTGTCTCTCGATCGTACCGAGAGACAAGATGGCGGCCGCTCCGGACTGTTTAGAATGTTGACAGACACCGGAGAGCCAATCAGCTTCGCTTCGCGAAGTTCCGTTACGCGTCAGGTACGCGAACCGGGGCGCTAACCGGACCGCTGTCACAGATATATATATTTTTTTAAACGTTCATTTCTCAAAATCCACTGGAGCACATATATTGAGACATAGCAAAGGCACGTCGGGCAAACCATATCTACAATTTTGCCAAGTTTCATGTAAATCTATTCAGCCGTTCGAGCTAAAAGTGAGTCCAACCGCCCTATGGAAAAATGAATGGGAAAAACGCGTTTTGGGACCCCCCTTTTTTCTCGGCCCCCCTTGACGAACCCCCCCCCCCCAAATTTTCAGGGGCTGCTCAGAAACAAAATGTGCCATTTTCCTGAAAATTTCAGCCAATTCCGTCCACAAACGCCAAAGTTATTAGACATAGAATTTTCAGAAATCCCATAGAGAAAAAATCCTAACTATATATACCCACTGGCTATCGCCAGTAGGTAATATACATATATAAACATATATAATCTGCATATCTATATAAATATAAATGCATGCATACATATACATATATGCATACATATGCATGTTATTTACATGAAAGTTTTAAAAACACTAATAAAAGCAAAGCTAAAAAGCCACCTCATTACAAACAGAATGGCTTTAACTTAAACGAGGGCGAGATCTATTGCATTTTCAATGCTTGTTTACTTTGGTTCTACCAAGAAGGCATTCAGATGTGTCACACATTTGCCATAAATACTGAATGTTAGCACTCTAGTTGCTCATTAGATCACTGTAGTAAAGCTAGTGCTCACCAGGGAAGTCTGCTGCTAATCATGGTTTGCAGCCATTTTCCCGCATTTTTTATCCCGCAGACTTTCAGTCCGCATACCATTATCCCGCAAGGTCATTGACCTCGCATACCATTATCCCGCATTGTTTCAAAACGCATGTGCATTTATCGCGCATGCCTTTACAAAGAATTACGTTTTAAAGGCATGTATGGTAAATGCATTTGCGTTGTGAAAACCACGATGACGAGAGAGGTAAGTGGGTTTGTGTTAATTTTTTCGTGGGTTAGTGATTGTGTAGTGTAGTGTAGTGTTGTGTAGTGTAGTGTTGTTTTAGTGTAGTGTAGAGTTGTGGTGGTTGTTTAGTGTAGGGTCATGCTGGGGGTAGTGTTTTAGGGTTTAGGGTTGTGTTGTAGTGTTTGTGTAGTGTAGGGTCATGCTGGGGGTAGTGTTTTAGGGTTTAGGGTAGTGTTGTAGTGTTTGCGTAGTGTAGGGTCATGCTGGGGGTAGTGTTTTAGGGTTTAGGGTTGTGTTGTAGTGTTTGCGTAGTGTAGGGTTGTGGAATTTTAATTTGCGATCTGAACATTATCTGCGCCACTTGTCACCTATGTACAACGTGCACGGCAGCCATTTTAGATATCATGGTCTCCCTGTCCACGATCGATCGCCAGCACGTCCCTCTGACCCAGCAAGCATCCTCCGCGCACCCTGGCTCCCCCTCCCTCCTCCTCCTTATGAGCATGACCCTTCTGTATGACCCTGTCCTTGGGAGTCACGCCAACGCCTGACCAACACCTCCTCTCCTCCCATGAATGCCCCTCTGTTGATAAACCTCCCTCCTGCGCTGGATTGTCCACGCAGCATGAATACCACTCCATTGATGGCCCCTCACCCCGTGTCCGACTGTCCACACAGGTCCGAGGCCATTGCCTAAGCCGGGAGATCTCATTTACTGCCCTTTATTGTATGAGGTCGCTCTCCTTCAAAGGACCCTCTATTGATCCAGGCCTCCCCACCCCCCTGTGATATGATCAGGCGCACACATCCTAAGACTCGATGGAACACTCAGCTGCGTGATGGCCCCCTCCTCTTATCAGCAGGTTGAGGACCTCTATTGTGAAGGTATATGGGGGTGGGATTAACACGAGGATTACGAAGATGTCTTTTCCTTGCTTTACAAAGATCTGATTGTATTAAAGGAAGGTCACATGCCATAAACCAGTGTATAAGAGGCCAGGCCTCCGAGAGGCTGTTAGAGCACCTCGAGATGATACCTTGTTGTCTGATCTGATGTGTTCTGCTCCGACGGAATAAAACTTCTGTTTCCTGCCTTCTGGTCTCCGGCGCCTGCCTCATTGCTTGGTAAATTTGAATGGTACAAGGGCGGTTAGCGCCGGGCAAATCTTGAGAAAGGTCCTAGCCCTACCTTTTTCCACAATTGGCGTCCCAAAGCGTGGGGCCCATCAGCGACACGTGGATACAGTGGGAGAGGTCCCGATGACAGAGTGAACGACTGCAACGATCGGGAAGAGCTCGTGTCCGATAGACCCTCGTCTGACAGCCGATCATCCGACCTTCACTAGTTCTGAACAGACCTCTCTCGAGTGATCTACGGTCCTGACTGGGAACCATCAGGAGTGCCGCGAACAACACGAAGGAGAGAGGACGATCGGGCGCTGGATCCAGAGGACAGGAAACCGTCCATGCGGTCCGGGTAAGGTCGTGTAAACACGACGAATTGAGGAAAATTGTTTTTGTTTGGATAATACTAGTATTACGCTTTGTTGAAACCCTCTGGAGATTCACTGTCTGCAAACGGGGAAAAACAAACAGGCTCTCTCTTTGCAAGCAGTGAAGGATAGGCAACGCAGACTTTTGTCCCTGTTGTAATCCGTCGTGCCTATCTTCCTCCCCCACTGTTTCCCGAACTGTCGTTCGTGGATTATTGTCTGGAGATTCTTTGTCTGCAAACAGGGAAGAACAAGGTCTCTCTTTGCAGGTAGAGAAAGAGTGGGTAACGATAATTTTTCGTACCCACTTATTCTCCCCACTGGATTGTTTGATTGACCGATTATTCGGTATTGGTTCTTTTGAGGTATTCACGGCCTCCAAATAACGTAGAATAGAAATATTCTGTCTAGTCTTTGTCCGCCGTGATAAGATAGGTAGTGCAGACTTTTGTCCCCGTTGTAATCCGTCATGCCTGTCTTCTCCCCACTGGTTGGTAGCCTGTTTAGCCCGGACCGCTTATTAGAGATGAACCATCCAGCTCCACTGGAGGGCACCCCTAATAAGGACCTGTTCACTAAGTATGGACTAGTCGCTATAGCTTACACTAAACTATGGCATAAATATACGAAAAAGAACCCTGAAAGTCAGTGGCCACTGATGGGTTCCTTTGACGAAAATAAAATAAAAACATTAGAAATAGCGCTCCAGAAGAATAAAACTACGCCCACTATGCTCGACAGTATCGGCATGTGGCGCAAAGAAACGGAACAGCGAAAGAAAAGAGAAGAAGCAAAAATAGGGAAAGAATTACGAAAGGCAGCCCACCTAGCCGCGAAGCAACTAGAAGAAGAAATAAAAGAAAGAAAAGATGCTATGCAAAACCAAGAATCAGGGTCGACAGGCCAATGTCCTGTTAGGACCCCCTCAGCGCTCTACCCTGAATTGCCCTCCAAACAACGGACGAACGATGAGTTACTACTAGGTCCCCCAATCATCTACATGCCCCCTCCATATGCCCCCTGCCGACAAAGCTTTCACGCTCCGAGTGTGAGCGAAAGCGATCTCAGTGCTAGTGCACCAGCCCTCACGGCCTTTGCACCAGCCACATTAACAACCTCATCAGACGACCCCGAGCCTAGCAAACAATCACCAGCCAGACTAAATAGGTTGAGCAAAGATGAGCGGGATGGGATCGACAAAATAGCAAAGACATTAGTAGAACGAAGGGGGAGCGAAGATTATACAATGAGCGTATATAATTCACATGCCGACAGCCACAGACGGCATTTCATCTTGCGATTCAGCTACTACACCCTGAACGCGTATGAAGATAGGTATCAGAGTAAGGGACCCGCTAAACTAACAACACTGTATAGGAAAATTGATGTTGGAGATGGGACTGAACGTGAAGCGACGGAGCTCTTCATGCAAATGCTTGAGGTCTTCCGCCACCTCGCGGAACAGAAACCAGAAGCCAAGGTTACGGTCCCTGAAACGACCTCGGCAGAAGTAGCCAATACTATGATGCCTATCAGAGAAGCGGCTCCTTACTGGATCCCGCCACGGGGCCAGGGAACGAGCGATGATATTAATAACGAAAATGCAAAGGGAAGGGTTGTGTACAATTGGGTTTACCAACCATGGGACCGACAAGATATCCTAACCTTTAAGCAAACCCTGCCCGACTTAAGAAAGAACCCGACAGCATTTTATACCGAATTAGGCACAGCCTTGGGTTCGACAATAATGACTTTAGCAGATATAGACTTGTTCTTTGGGCTATGTCTGCCGGCTGACGTGTGGAAGCAAATCCGGAAGGCTGACCACACGGATCTGTTTGGACACACCTGGGACCAACTCGGTAAACTAGATAGACAGCGAGAGCCGGGGAGTAAACCAGTGAAGGACATACTGGAACTCCCAGATAAAATAGTTCAGAAATTAAAAACACTGGTCCCGGAAAGAAAAGTAGACTGGTCGATAGTCACGGCCTGTCGACAGAAACCCCAGGAAGATGTGTCAGAATACTTCTCCCGATTTGAGACAGTGTTCTCCGACTACAGTGGCCAAGACATGACCACCGCAACCGGACAGCACCTGTTTGTGCAAAATTATGTAAAGGGACTAACACAAGAAGTCTCCCAAAAACTGCAGACGAGTGAGAGTAGTTGGGGGGCCTCCAAACCCGCAGCTATCCTTCAGATGGCTCAGTATTACGAGCACCAAAAGAATGAGAATGATAGGGCGTCAGAGAAAAAGAAGAAAGATTTAAAGGAAAGGGTAATGATAGCCCAGATACAGGGTATAGCGCTAGGACGGGAACATCAAAGGGGGAACTATCCATCAAACACCCCCAGAGATCTACCTCCTAAAGATCACACCCCAACATCCCACACTGGACGGAGAGACATTAGCAATGACCAATGCGCCTTCTGCAAAGGGTTCGGCCATTGGAAAACCCAGTGTCCGGTTCTGCTAGAGATGAATAGAAATAGGGATTCCAGGGATGTGGCAGGTGGTCCGAGGAATAGAGTACAGGGACGAGGGAACTCCAACGACACCAACAATGACAGATCAGGAAGACTGAACACATTTGACCGTCCCCGACAGAACCAATATCAGCTATCCGAAGGTGAAAATGCCCCCGACTCTGCATAGGACTGCCAGGGGCAAGGGAGGGATCCAGTCGAGCTCTGTGTTGACCAGCAAGGTCCTTATGTCACCGCTAAGGTCCTGGGTACAGAGTCTCCATTCTTGGTAGACACTGGGGCGACACGTAGTGTGTTATCAAAACGACTGATTCCAAGGGCACCCTTGTCTGGCTCACACATAACGTCGATAGGTTTCGACGGGACGCCCTCCACTAACCCCCTGTCCGTACCTATTACCTTTGACCTAGAAAACAACACTGCTGACGCGACATTTCTACTCTCCTCCAACTCCCCTGACGCCATTATGGGCATTGACTTACTGAAGCATTTTCGAGCTACCATTAGGTGTTCCCCAGATGGAATACGAGTCATCCTGTACGACAACCCAGCCATGCCCAGATCCCCTCCCCTACGACACATGTGCTCCATAACTGACGCTGACCTGTCCTTGCTTGACACCCTGCCTCCGTACCTGTGGGCCAAAAATGACTCTGATGTGGGACGAATGATGATTGATCCTATTCACATAACTGTACGACAGGACGCTATGCTCCCGAAACTCCTGCAATATCGGATATCCCCAGAGGGTGAGAAGGCACTGGTAGCGATCATTCAGTCTCTGGTAGATGCAGGAGTGGTTGAAGAGGTGGTTAGCAACGTCTGCAACAGCCCAATCCTACCTATTGTTAAGAAGCAAGGTGAAGGAGATGAGAAAGCGTACCGCTTCATCATCGATTTACGAGAGATTAACAAAGTGGTTGTACCCCAATATCCCGTAGTCTCTGATATCACCACCATTTTGACCCTCATCCCGTCCACCGCCACCACCTTCACTGTTATCGACCTTAAGAACGCGTTTTTCTCTATCCCCATCCATCCAGACAGCCGTTACCTCTTCGGCTTCACTTTAAAATCCCGCTCGTACCGATTTTGTAGAGCTCCCCAGGGGTACACTGAAAGTCCCAGCATTTACAGCCAGGCCCTCAAAAGACAGCTGGATGCCTTCCAGCTACCAGAGGGAGTGGTGTTGATCCAATATGTCGATGATATCCTTTTGGCGGCCGACACCACCCCGCTTGCAACGACAGCCACTGTCCAACTCCTACACTTCCTTGCAGAAAATGGCCATAAAGTCTCCAAAAAGAAGTTACAGTTTTGCCAGCCACAAGTGACTTACCTAGGCCATCTTCTGTCCAAAGAAGGGAGGAAACTTACCCCTGACCGAATCCAAACCATCCTAGACACCCCCATCCCAAAAACACAAAAACAGGTCCGCTCTTTGGTTGGCCTAACCTCTTTTTGCAGACAGTGGTTGCCTAACTACAGTCTCATTGTGAAACCATTACTTGCCCTACTGACCAAAGATGTCCCCTCCCCGCTTCCTTGGACCACTGAGTGTCAAGCCTCCTTTAAGGAATTACGGGATGCACTCTGCTCAGCACCCGTCCTCGGAACGCCGGATTACTCCAAACCCTTCTCCCTCTCCACCCACGAAAGGGAGGGATGCGCATTGTCTGTCCTGACTCAATTGATTGGCCCTAAGCAGCGCCCTTGTGCCTACTTCTCCGCCACTCTTGATCCTGTAGCCAGAGCCTTACCTGCCTGCCTTCGAGCAGTAGCTGCCGCTGCTGTCTCTATCCGTCAGAGCGAGGGAATCGTACTTTCCAACTCCCTCACTGTATTAGTGCCCCATGCAGTAGACACCCTTTTGAACCAGACGAAGACCCAACACCTGACTAGCGCACGACTGACAGGGTACGAGTTGGCCCTGCTTGCACCCCACATCACACTAAAGAGATGCACGACTTTGAATCCTGCCACATTGTTACCCCTGCCTGAGAACGACCCCGACGTTCCTCCCATACACGACTGTGTGACCCTCACAGACGAACAGACTAGGAGTAGGGTTGACCTCCGAGACACTGCTTTTCCTGACCCCGATGGAGAGCTATGGGTAGACGGCTCATGCATCAAACTCCCAGATGGCACCACCTCAGCTGCCTATGCAGTAACGACAGCCCAAACAGTAGTTGAGACAGCCTGCATCACACAACGATCTGCCCAGGCAGCAGAGCTGATAGCCCTCACCCGAGCATGCATCATAGCCGCAGGGACCACCGCGAACGTATATACGGACAGCCAGTATGCCTTCGGGGTGGTCCACCATTTTGGGCTCCTGTGGAGGGAGAGGGGATTCCTGACGTCCCACGGTACCCCAATCCTCCACGGAGATTTAGTATCCGCTCTGATTGAGGCAGTTCTCCTCCCCAAACGATTAGCGGTGATCAAATGTCAGGCACACAAAAGAGTGACAGACTTAGTCGGACAAGGGAATGCATTAGCCGACATTACTGCACGAACCACAGCTGAGAATAGGACGGTGACACGCATATATGTGACCAGGTCACAAGCAGAAAAATGGAGTGACACAAGGGAAATGATCAGAGACATACAGTCGGCCAGCACCCCTCACGAACTGACTAAGTGGGCAAGGGTGGGTTTGAAGGACGAAGAGGGTTGCTGGCGAACGAAGGATGCAAATAAATGGTTACTGCCCGACTCATACCTGATCCCCATACTGACAATGGCACATTCCCCCGCACACATAGGATCTGCACCCATGATTGAACTCATTTCCAAAGTCTGGCACAATGACAAAATCCCCGACTCAGCCAGACGCCTAGTTCAGCAGTGCCTTATCTGTCTGCAACACAACCCCGGGAAAGGAACTGTAGTACCCCGGGGAGGGTTTGGGACCCCCAATCACCCCTTTGAGGTCCTTCAGATGGATTACATCCAACTAGAGAGATGCCAAAACCTGAAGTATGTACTAGTCATTGTATGTGCCTTCAGTAAATGGGTAGAGGCCTATCCAACCCGTGACAACACTGCCATGACTACTGCCAAAGTACTACTGAAAGAATTCTTCCCTCGCTATGGCCTTTGCCGAATTTTATGGAGCGACAATGGCCCCCACTTCATAGCTGAGGTTATCCAATTAATCCTAAAGGGGTTGGGGGTGAAGCAACGATTTCATGCGGTCTTCCACCCCCAATCCACTGGTCTAGTGGAACGCCATAATGCCACACTGAAGCTGAAACTGGCAAAAATAGTAGCCACCACTGGACTTAACTGGCCGGATGCCCTCCCACTGGCCTTGTTATCGATGCGCTCCACTCCCACCAAGCACCATTTGACCCCCTACGAGGTCGTGTTTGGGCGACCGATGAACCTCTGGACTGCTCCCAAACCGACCTCCATTCATGACGTCCCAGACGTCCTACTATCTGATTATTTGTGCAAGTTAACCAAAACGTTGTCTGTCATTCATCAACAGGTGCAGCAAGCCATCCCCGATGCTTCCAGGGGCCCCGGCCATGACATCCAACCGGGAGATTTCGTATTGATACGAAATTTCCAGCGAACCAAGAGTCTGGAACCTCGGTGGACGGGCCCCTGGCAAGTGCTGATCACCACCCGAACGGCACTCCGAGTGGAGGGGAAGAAGCACTGGCTGCACGCGCATCATTGCCGAAAGGTCTCTGCAAACCTGGCCACAACAGAAAACGTCAGCACCCAAGAAGAGCTCCTGAGCAAAGACCGACCGATATTGGACTGTTATCCCGATACTGAGGCACTCGAACTTGCAAAATTCTCTGATCCCACTGTGCCATCCAGAGAAGGGTATTTCCTGCGTCGAAAGGAGGGAGTTTCGGCTAAGTAGGCCACGGACTAAGTTAAATCTCAGAACGGTGACCTAAACACAATCAAGGGTTGCCGGGAGAGAAGCTAAACGAATTCTGTGGTTCTGCCCGCTACCGAGCTCCCTTGAAGGTGATGGAAGCGCCAGATAAGAAGATGATGGAAGCGCCAGATAAGAAGATGATGGAAGCAACAGGAAATACCCAGTATAGAAATCCAAAGACTGACAACTTGCACAAATCAAAGACAATCGCACTCTTCATTGTCTTCCTCTTCTGCCTCCTCCTCATGACCTCCTTCTGGATTCTGGAGGAAAGCACACCGGTTCATGAGGCATTGCTACCTACTGCACAGCCGACCCCCCTGAAAGAGCATCACCTAATCCCTCTGTCACCTCAGCTCCGAGAAAGGCGCAGGGAATTCTGGAACAATTCCTTCGTGCAACTGTTGCACCAACACAACCTTGCTGCGAATGCTACGAACTGTTGGATCTGCGGGTTGCTCCCGCATGCCACTGGACACTCTATTCCCTTCATCCCTTCACCCTTCTCAGTTCACGGCTCTTGCCTCGCCTGGCTGATCCTCATGCAAGAGAGCCACAAGGACAACGCCACCTCCAGCCGGACAGTGTCACACTTCTACTCTGGGTTCTGGCTGAACAAAACAGGAAAGACTCCTACTGCCCTGTGTCCTGCGCTCGCCGGCGCCACCTTCCTCAAAGACATTCCAGCCAAGGAACGAGTCGAAGTACAGGTGCTCCACAATCCAGCCAGAACCACCTTCTCTCATCTGCAAAAACAAACTACCGCCACTCTGACTGTGGCCCTGTCTGTTATCAATATCACCGGCCTTGTGTGCCTAGAAGGCCAGGGAACGCAACTGGTGGGTCACAGCGCCTGCCGAATCACCAGGACATTGGACTCAGCTGACCCCCCTTCCTTTGTTGCTTCTCCGAACATGTACTTTGTGTGTGGCACCAAAGCTTACACCTGGCTCCCGAGAGGTTGGAAGGGCGCATGTTACATTGCCTTCGTTCTTCCACCCACATATGTAGCCCCTGCCAACCATCACCGACAGAGGCGTGCAGATGACGTTGGACAAGCCGACTCCACCGGAGCACAGTTCCTAGATGCAGCAAAGGGACTTGTTCCTCTGTGGGGCCCAATGGCAAACAGCCGCGCTATCCGGCACCTGACCCAGGCAGTAGAAACAACGATCAACATCACTGCTGGTATCCTCGCCAACAACACTGCGGAACTTCAGGCGGTCCGCCTTGTGACCCTTCAAAATAGACTTGTCCTAGACGTGGTCCTAGCCGACCGAGGAGGAGCATGCCGCATCATCGGATCCAGCTGCTGCACATACGTGCCTGACAACTCGCCTTCAGTCTACAAAGCCATTGAACACCTCCACAGACTTTCCTCAGAGGTTCACCAAGAACAAGAAGGATGGTCGCTTGGGAACTGGTTTTGGGACACTTTGAAGAATTGGGGTTGGAAGTTGTTTTCCTTCGTGCTGATACCTGTTGTAATATTATGTGGGTGTTGCTTAGGTATCCAATGTCTGCCACCTTTGTGCGGCCTTGTTTCTCACTGTATGTGCCCAAAGACTTTGGACTTCCGAAATGAGCACATGAGTCCCCTCTATGAAGTAGAAATACGTGGCCTTATGGGGATAAATCCAAACTGACAAGTTGGCGAGACATGTTAAAAGGGAGGACTGTGGAATTTTAATTTGCGATCTGAACATTATCTGCGCCAGCTTGTCACCTATGTACAACGTGCACGGCAGCCATTTTAGATATCATGGTCTCCCTGTCCACGATCGATCGCCAGCACGTCCCTCTGACCCAGCAAGCATCCTCCGCGCACCCTGGCTCCCCCTCCCTCCTCCTCCTTATGAGCATGACCCTTCTGTATGACCCCGTCCTTGGGAGTCACGCCAACGCCTGACCAACACCTCCTCTCCTCCCATGAATGCCCCTCTGTTGATAAACCTCCCTCCTGCGCTGGATTGTCCACGCAGCATGAATACCACTCCATTGATGGCCCCTCACCCCGTGTCCGACTGTCCACACAGGTCCGAGGCCATTGCCTAAGCCGGGAGATCTCATTTACTGCCCTTTATTGTATGAGGTCGCTCTCCTTCAAAGGACCCTCTATTGATCCAGGCCTCCCCACCCCCCTGTGATATGATCAGGCGCACACATCCTAAGACTCGATGGAACACTCAGCTGCGTGATGGCCCCCTCCTCTTATCAGCAGGTTGAGGACCTCTATTGTGAAGGTATATGGGGGTGGGATTAACACGAGGATTACGAAGATGTCTTTTCCTTGCTTTACAAAGATCTGATTGTATTAAAGGAAGGTCACATGCCATAAACCAGTGTATAAGAGGCCAGGCCTCCGAGAGGCTGTTAGAGCACCTCGAGATGATACCTTGTTGTCTGATCTGATGTGTTCTGCTCCGACGGAATAAAACTTCTGTTTCCTGCCTTCTGGTCTCCGGCGCCTGCCTCATTGCTTGGTAAATTTGAATGGTACAAGGGCGGTTAGCGCCGGGCAAATCTTGAGAAAGGTCCTAGCCCTACCTTTTTCCACAGGGTCATGCTGGGGCTAGTGTTTTAGGGTTTAGGGTAGTGTTGTAGTGTTTGCATAGTGTAGGGTCATGCTGGGCGTAGTGTTTTAGGGTTTAGGATAGTGTTGTAGTGTTTGCGTAGTGTAGGGTCATGCTGGGGGTAGTGTTTTAGGGTTTAGGGTAGTGTTGTAGTGTTTGCGTAGTGTAGGGTCATGCTGGGGGTAGTGTTTTAGGGTTTTGGGTAGTGTTGTAGTGTTTGCGTAGTGTAGGGTCATGCTGGGGTGTAGTGTTTTAGGGTTTTGGGTAGTGTTGTAGTGTTTGCGTAGTGTAGGGTCATGCTGGGGTGTAGTGTTTTAGGGTTTTGGGTAGTGTTGTAGTGTTTGCGTAGTGTAGGGTCATGCTGGGGGTAGTGTTTTAGGGTTTTGGGTAGTGTTGTAGTGTTTGCGTAGTGTAGGGTCATGCTGGGGGTAGTGTTTTAGGGTTTTGGGTAGTGTTGTAGTGTTTGCGTAGTGTAGGGTCATGCTGGGGGGTAGTGTTTTAGGGTTTTGGGTAGTGGTGTAGTGTTTGCGTAGTGTAGGGTCATGCTGGGGGTAGTGTTTTAGGGTTTAGGGTAGTGTTGTAGTGTTTGCGTAGTGTAGGGTCATGCTGGGGGTAGTGTTTTAGGGTTTAGGGTAGTGTTGTAGTGTTTGCGTAGCGTAGGGTCATGCTGGGGGTAGTGTTTTAGGGTTTAGGGTAGTGTTGTAGTGTTTGCGTAGCGTAGGGTCATGCTGGGGTGTAGTGTTTTAGGGTTTTGGGTAGTGTTGTAGTGTTTGCGTAGCGTAGGGTCATGCTGGGGGTAGTGTTTTAGGGTTTACGGTAGTGTTGTAGTGTTTGCGTAGTGTAGGGTCATGCTGGGGGTAGTGTTTTAGGGTTTAGGGTTGTGTTGTAGTGTTTGCGTAGTGTAGGGTCATGCTGGGGGTAGTGTTTTATGGTTTAGGGTTATGTTGTAGTGTTTGTGTAGTGTAGGGTCATGCTGGGGGTAGTGTTTTAGGGTTTAGGGTAGTGTTGTAGTGTTTGCGTAGTGTAGGGTCATGCTGGGGTGTAGTGTTTTAGGGTTTTGGGTAGTGTTGTAGTGTTTGCGTAGTGTAGGGTCATGCTGGGGGTAGTGTTTTAGGGTTTAGGGTAGTGTTGTAGTGTTTGTGTAGTGTAGGGTCATGCTGGGGGTAGTGTTTTAGGGTTTAGGGTAGTGTTGTACTGTTTGTGTAGTGTAGGGTCATGCTGGGGGTAGTGTTTTAGGGTTTAGGGTAGTTTAGTTGTTTAGTGTATGCTAAAGGCATATTAGTTCTAAAAGTTTTCGTTATTTTAATTCGCGGCCTAATAGTACATGCAGGATTTCGTCATATATTCGCTAATCATACTTTCTATGGCAAAATGAACCCCCTCATTTTGTTCCTTTTTAAATTAAATGTTTTAAGAGTTACCACTTTATTCCAATCAAGATGGCTTCAGGTGTGCCATACCTTTGTAATAAGTAGGACTGTTAGCACTCTAGTTGTTCTTTAGAACACTCTGGGACATTCTGTCATTGGGCTATAGTTGGGCTACATCTGGCTGATATTTGGGCTACATTTGTTTTTTTTGTCTCTGGTGGCCATCTTTGGGCTACATTGGTCTACATTGGGCTACATTTGGGCTCCAACATATATATAGCCCAATGTAGCCCAATATATATTTTTCAAAGTTAATTTTTGTAAAAACCACTGGAGCCTATATCTTGAGACATAGCAAAGGCACATCGGGCTACCAGTCCCTACAATTTTGCCAAGTTTGGTGTAAATCCATTCAGCCGTTCAGGCTAAAAGTGAGGCCAACCGCCCTATGGAAAATTGCATGGGAAAAACACGTTTTGGGACCCCCTTTTTTCTCAGCCCCCCCTTGACGAAACCCCCCCAAATTTTCAGGGGCTGCTCAGAAACAAAATGTTCCATTTTCCTGAAAATTTCAGCCAATTCTGTCCTTAAACGCCAAAGTTATTCGACATAGAATTTTCAAAAATCCCATAGGAAAAAAATCCTAACTATATATACCTACTGGCTATCGCCAGTAGGTAATATATATATATATATATATATATATTACCTACTAGCGGTCGCCAGTAGGTAGGTATAGTTAGGATTTTTTTCAATGCAAAATCTCAAAATTCTATTGTGAATAACTTTGGCGTCGGTTGACGAATCTGCCTGAAAATGTCCTCAAATTTGCCTCGCGGAGCTCCAGTCCTTCCCTGAAAGTTTGGGGGGGATTCGTCAAGCGGGGGCCGAGATAAAAGGGGGGTCCCAAAATGTGTTTTCCTATGTTAATTTCCATAGGACGGTCGAACTCACTTTTAGCCCGAACAGCTGAATGGATTTGCACCAAACTTGGCAAAATTGTAGGGACTGGTAGCCCGATGTGCCTTTGCTATGTCTCAAGATATGTGCTCCAGTGGTTTTTACGAAAATTAACTTTGAAAAAATATATATTGGGCTACATTGGGCTATATATATGTTAGAGCCCAAATGTAGCCCAATGTAGCCCAATGTAGCCCAAAGATGGCCACCAGAGACAAAAAAAACTAATGTAGCCCAAATATCAGCCAGATGTAGCCCAACTATAGCCCAATGACAGAATGTCCCAGAGTGTTCTAAAGAACAACTAGAGCGCTAACAGTCTTACTTATGACAAAAAGTATTGCACACCTGAAGTCATCTTGATTGGAATAAAGTGTTAACACTAAAAACATTTAATTTGCAAAGGAACAAAATGAGGGGGTTCATTTTGCCATAGAAATTATGATTAGTGCTGAAGAAAGAAAAATTAGGGCACATTTTGAGTGACTTCTCAAATCCTCTTATATTTCATTAAAAAAATTCTGATATGCAGTCTCCCAAGATGGCCACCAGAGACAAAAGAGCCCAAATGTAGCCCAAATATCAGCCAGATGTAGCCCAACTATAGCCCAATGACAGAATGTCCTAGAGTGTTCTAAAGAACAACTAGAGCCCTAACAGTCTTACTTATGACAAAAAGTATTGCACACCTGAAGTCATCTTGATTGGAATAAAGTGTTAACACTTAAAACATTTAATTTGCAAAGGAACAAAATGAGGGGGTTCATTTTGCCATAGAAATTATGATTAGTGCTGAAGAAAGAAAAATGAGGGCACATTTTGAGTGACTTCTCAAATCCTCTTATATTTCATTAAAAAAATTCTGATATGCAGTCTCCCAAGATGGCCACCAGAGACAAAAGAGCCCAAATGTAGCCCAAATATCAGCCAGATGTAGCCCAACTATAGCCCAATGACAGAATGTCCCAGAGTGTTCTAAAGAACAACTAGAACGCTAACAGTCTTACTTATGACAAAAGTATGGCACACCTGAAGTCATCTTGATTGGAATAAAGTGGTAACACTTAATACATTTAATTTGAAAAGGAACAAAATGAGGGGTTTCATTTTGCCATAGAAATTTTATATATATATATATATATATATATATATATATATATATATATATATATATATATATATATATATATATATATATATATATATATATATATATATATATATATATATATATATATATATATATATATTATACACACTCCACCGGCGTATTCCTCCCTTCAGTCTCGGAAAGAACAACACAGGAGCCATGGCCTCTATTCGTGGTGCAGTTTATTGCAGACACAACGTCCTACGCGTTTCAGAGTAAGGCTACTCCTTCATCACGCCCAAAGGGAGGAATACGCCGGTGGAGTGTGTATAGTAGAAAAGGGGTGGCTACCCCTGCCGTGAGCCCGCCGATACAGAGGCAGGGGATCAGCTATATCTCGTGTTCATATATATATATATATATATATATTCACTGAAAAAACCATAGGTTTCACACCAGTTATAATTAGGAATTAGCATTTAAAAAACCTATTAAATTCACTGAAAAAACCATAGGTTTCACACCAGTTATAGTTTTTCAGAAAGATACACATTCACTGGATGATGGCATCAGTGATGTCATTTGAGATGTCATCAGTGATGTCATGAGTGATGTCACTGACCATGTCAAGAGTGATGTAATATGTGACGTCATCAGCAGTGCATTGCACGCGCAAGTTATAGTGAGTCCAACTAACTATAACGTGGGAATTTCAATGGTTTTATGCGAGTAAAATTTCCACCTAACTATAACTGGTGTGAAACCTATGGTTTTTTCAGTGAATATATATATATATATATATATATATATATATATATATATATATATATATATATATACCTACACACACACACACATATATATATGTTGCAAAATGTTATTTGCACTCTCATTGAACGAGGAGGTATAATAGTATTTTCATGGACATTGAAAAAGATTATAAAAGTTGCCAGCTTCTCACTGGAGTTGAATTGTTTGCTGCAATTCTTGGTGGAAACAGAGGGTTTTTAAATATCTGGGTGTGGGTGTCTCTTGTCCTTTTTAGGTCTCGCCTGAGCCAGCGCATGCCCTATTCTGCTAGACATTTAGTAAGCAGGTTTTTAAAGTGCTACCAAAGTCTTTTGCCTGCCACCAGCTTGCGGTTATGCGCACAAGTGTGTGCGCCTCACTCCGCCTCTCCAATACTCGCTATGCCTCTCCTTCTTTCGCGCGCACCACTTGTGTGTTTTTTATTTTTGCGAGTGCACGCGCACACAACTCCCGGGCTTGTTTTTATTTCCTTTTTGCGCGTGCACGCACACAACTCCCGGTCGCGCCGCACGTCTTGTTCGCAATCACTTTCGCGCGCACCATTTGCTTGTTTATAGGTTTTAGGTTTCGCCTTGCCGTGCTTGTTTTCTCAGCATTTAAATCGGTTAATTTTAGGATCCAACTTTAAGATCCTGTAGCAGCGCGTGGTGTTTAATGTGCATAAAGTGGATCCGTCTTGTTACTAGCTTTTCTCGCGCGGCCACAGTTAGCTCATTGCGAGCTGGTAATCAGAGAGCTGCCAGTGTCATTAAGGATCTCTCAGCACATGGATACAGTGGTAATGAACTGTGAAGAAAATAGCATTTTATAGCCAAACAAAAAGAGATACTTGTAAACTTATTTCAGGCGACTGAGTGTGTCAGACCTCGCGCCCAATGAGGCTCATTGCAGGAGAAATTAAAGATACACTTAGATGCTAACAGGCAATCGGGAAAATACTTCCTGAATTAGTACTTAATTGGTTTGGTAATTCCTTTGGCTCTATGTAGTCTCACTTTGTTAGTCCCTCCGCTTTTCTCTCAGGCTCGCTGGTCATTCTCGCTTCTGTGCTCCCCTTTATCACTGTCTGCTGGGTGTATTCTCTCGGTCGAATATTCTTCTTTTCCTCTTCATCCGCTCTCTATTTTTTCTTTCTTTCTACCTCCCAGTTTTCCACCTCTGTATCTCAATCCCCGCTCTCATTATCTCTTTTCCTACTCACCACATCTTACCACATCTTTCTACTCACCATCACCCCTCCTTACCTTTCCTTGCACCAGCACTCATTCCCGGTACCACCTTTAGTGCCACTTGCGTCCTTCACTCCTCCTCCAATTTCTCTAGCGTCTGCTCCTCCTCCTCCTGTCCTTCCTCGCACCTTCCCCTCTCCCGCCCCACTGTCACATTTAGACTCAGCTGATGTTTGCAAGCAGTGAAATCTACAGCAGGGGCAACAGGTTCACCAACCATCACGTGAGACTCATGGGGGGCGTAAGTGCAAATATAATTACTTAGTGATATTTGCATAATCCTCAGAATGGGGTCGGCTGCCTAATTCAAGAGGCCGTCAGCTATAGTGCTACCTGAACTCCAAAAAAGACGGCCATCTTGGCATTGAAGTTTTTCCATCTGAAAACAGGGTTTGGTGCATTGGTATACAGTGTGATTGCGATGAGAAATATACTTTGTTGAATTACGAGTGAGGTAATGGCTCAGGTGTATTTGTGTGTACGACAACATGAGTCAGTCAGTGCTTGACAAACTAACCGGTTCTGGATCATTCACAAGTTCTGAATTCGGATTCTAACATTAAGAATGTTGCCATTATATTTGGCTACCCTTCTTTTCAGTCTGCTGACTAGGTGCATTGATTAAGTAAACGCTTTCGCCTTGGTGGGATCATCGCTGGCGCGTCCACTAGTCCGAGTCCTGTTCACTGGTACACATGTTCACAGTCCCCATGGCAACCGTTGGTCCTTCTTCTGTATTTATGCTAATTTGGTCTTGGATGTCTCCGTATTGGTCACATGATGATTGGAAACACGTGAGGAGTCACGTGATCTGCCATTGGTAGCGGTGGAGATGGTGTGCTGCGGAGAATCGAGGTACACCAATGATTGGACCATATGTAGCTTGTGCAAGGAATAGGATGCATTGTCTAGATCTGCCCACATCATCTTCTGGTAGGATGTAAGAACAAGCTTGAATACAAGCTAATGTGAAAATAAAGGGAGTGGTGAAATTTAAGTTACTGGTACAATGTACAATGTATGTATGTGAGTGCATGTAAACTATCAGGACAATGCATGGGATAAACATGACCACGGAAGCTGCTTTTAAAACTGGGTGTGTTTGTGCATGCAGAGCTACGGAGAATCATGCGATATGCACATTACCTGCTAAAGGATTACATATCAACTGCTGCGCTTTTATATGGACATGCCAGCTTTTGAAACAATCGCTTCTTTACAGGCCGGTAGAATGGAGGCGATTAATACCTGCATCAGCTACAGATATGCAATAGAAGGCTGTCAAATGCGTATTAGCTGTCAGTGGTGAAATCTTTGCCCAGACAGTGTTACCATGAGTAACAAGCATTGGCATAGCCAATAGGTATCGCTTTTGGGACCATATACGCTTTTAGCCATGCAACAGTTGATGTTATTGCACCAAGGATATTGTGCTGCATAACTAAATACTTATAAGGTCCCAAAAGCGAGACCTATTGGCAATGCCAATGCTTGTTTTCTCTTACTGTCACATAAAGTCTCACTGAGAAGATTGTTTACTAGAGGTGGTTTTCGCTTTACTTTTCCTCTGTGTACTGTTCGTTCCCTATTGCCCTACCATCACTCCTTAGTTTTTCCCTTATCAACTCTTCGCTCCCTTCATCGCTGTCTCTTACCACGACCTTAGCCTTAACCAAAGCTTTTCCTGCACATTAGCTTGGTTTATAGCTGTGCTTCTTCCTCTCTACGGTGTTTCTTTCTTTTCTTTTCCCATATTCAGCTCTCACTTCCCCTAGACCCACTCACTGCCAGTTGTTTTGTGGTCAGTCTCATGCTCATTGCTTGTTGTACTCTGATTTGTGAAGCGCTAAAAGAGCCTTGTGGACAGGTGACATAGGACCCTGTGGGAGCCCAGTGCTAGTCGTTAATTCATGCCTGGTAGACACTGTTTCTTGTACTGTCTTCCTGCAGTGTCGTATTTTGCAATATTCATGTCTTGCACTTTATTGTGCATTCTTTGTTTATAGAGATCTCATCAGGATCAGTTATTCACGATGCAGAAAGTGTAAGAAGGAGCATCAATGTCAACAGTTTTTTTCAGGGCGGCATTCCGGCATTTTCATAGGGTATTCTGTAAGAAAGAACACAATTGGGTAAACATTTTTGTGTCAATTTTTTTTGGGGGGAAGTTAAACGAAAAGTGTGTATTTTCCAACCCTAAACAAATGTTTCTACAAAGTGCATAAGATACATACAGGTAGTTCTAGGGCAACAGATGTCACAGTTATTTTGTCCACACACACACACCCACAGCAGTTCCTTCCAACGCTGTAAGCTCTGTTGATTTGGGTTTGAAAATGATGTAAATATCTCAGACATGCCTAGCTTTTGGAAAAACACAGTTGTATCATGGCTATGTAGCCAAGACTATGGATCTTATTTAGACATTGATGGACATGATGGACAGCTGAAAATGTGGCAGAGTACCGCTCCTGCCAAACTCGTTGTCCCCCTACCATGGTTAGAGTCAGAGGCGCCACCATGTTTCTGCCAGTGAAAACCTTTGACTGACGGCACGCCGGACATTGGGCCTTGTCTCAATGGACATATAACCTTCGGCCCTATTAATTAGGGTGTTCTGTTGTCTTATTTCCTGCTCCAGACCTGGTGGTCCCAAAAAGGAATTAGAATAGAGGAAATACACACGCTTGGAAAAAAATTCTCAGCCTCCCAGGGACATTTATATTTTGTATTCCAAAAACAAAGCCTTGATTTGAAAGTTTGTTTTTGAAAAATAAAAAAGCATTGCTCTGAACATGGCTCCCTCTGCAGCAGTGCTTCGATGTCTTCAGAGGAGCCACCGTGGCAGAATCTTCTCTGCAGCCATAGAGGTCTCCGCCTACCTCACGGAGGGCTATAAGTATGGCAGGCAGTGGCCCACCAGGGCTGCGGACTGTGCAGGACATCTTACCTGGGCTTCTATTGGAATTCTATAACGCATATTAGCAAGCCCATTATCGCCGTTTTAGCGGCAGTTTCCTGCCGCTAAAACGGCGATAATTTTAACGAGGTTTTTGCTAATGTGCCCCTAAGTCCTTCCGCTGCTGCAGAGGTATAGGGTACAGCCCTCGAATCTATTCATAAGAGCCTTTTGTCTTCGTAAATCAGACCCATGCTTCTTTTTTTCCTCCCTCATTATTCACTGTTGTAGACAACTTGCTGATGTCATCTCTTAAACTCAAAATATCTTGCTTCGAGCAAGACAACATTTACCTAGCAGACACAGCATGTCTAGCCTTGCCTGCTGAAAAAAATTCACCGGTGGCTTCCAAAATGAAAGTGCATTCATGGTGTCAAAAAGTGACAGAGATGAGCATATTTTTTCAAAAATCAAAGAGGCAGGATATGAAGCGGCTGCAAAGAGAACCTGAGCTATCTGCAGCGTATCCATATCCGGTACATAAAGTATCGCACATATATTCTTCTGTGTAACTCTGGCAGACCGGCCTAGTTACAGAGAGATAGTGTTGCACTGACAAGGGATTCTTACTCATTGATTTAAATCTCCTGGTGCCTAGAGTGGTGTCAGTCCATTGACAATACTCCTTCTTTCCTCTACAGGGTCAACGGTTGTGGAAACCTGAGCTTCTCAAGCAGGGCAAGGCGAGATTCAATGAGTAGTATGTAATTGTGTGTGATGGCCAACACTTTGCACCCTGCCATCAACTAGGATCATATACCTTCTACGGTTGTCACTATCGCTTTACACGCGGCCAGCTAAGAAGGAGACGCTCAATGTGTTGAAAGACGGCTCAGAGGCTCTAACCCCCATCACAGAGAGGTGTCGGATATTGGGGGTGCGGCAGGTGGGTTACCCACGCCCTCCCTCCCTGCACCTGGAGGCAGATCAGAAAGTTAACTGAAAACAATGAAGCCTTTGTATCTTTTTTTTGCTGAAATGCAGTGCAAGGTCAACAGTCGTTAAGGTCAGTCCAGAAAACAACTTTAACACACCACTGCACATTTTCTGGTCATGTATGTTTATGTTTGCATTAAGTGGCTTCAAAAAATGTCATTTGCTAGCAATCGTGTGTCATTCTTGTGACCGAATGGTATGGAAGATGAAAGAAGGAGGTACATGAAATACACCAATAGAAAAACTCCTCCTTAAAATGTATTTAGTTTGGAAATATTAAATCATGAGGCTTAATTGGACTTTTTAATTGGGAATGATGGTGGAAAACGGGTTTCTAAGTGCATGAGAAAACAAATAAACATTTACTTGTGTGCATGCACGCCTAAAACCACTCGGATTTATTAACGGTTTCCTTTAAATAACTAAATTTTTTAGTAACAAATGACACTTATTATCTATACATATATAAGAAAATTGAATCATAACGCACCTCTGAACTATAGCTTCGCAAAAATTGTCTCCGGCTACCTAGTCAGCCACCGTCTTCCCTCCCACAAAAACACACTCTCCAGTTGGCAATATTTTCCTCTTTTGACAGAAGCCCTGCTTTGCATATGGTGCCACTAAAATGTAAATTGATACTTGTATAGTGCACTACTCACCCGCAAGGGTCTCAAGGCGCTTGTACGAATACCGCTCTGGAAGCCATCCTGGCTTTCCCTGTGAGGCGTCCACTCCTGGGCACCCCCAAGGTGGAGGCCAGGCATCCTTAGCGTTGTGGGGGCCGTTGTGGAGATTAAGCAAGCTATTGCCCAGAGTTGCAGAGTGGGACTCCATGATTGGAATAGGCACCGAGGCGAGAATTATCAGGTCCGTGGAATTTTGAGCCCAAGACCCGCCGAGGCAGGGAATTGAACCCTGGTCCCAGGCTAGATCTCTGCTTCAGGGTCTGTCGCTCTAATCATTGAGCCACACTTCACCACTAGGATTACTCCATCTTTTCTGATCAACCTCTAGTTGATGCAAACACACAAAGCACCCAGCTGCTCATGGCTAGGATGATGCAATGTATTTGCTTGTACTTTTTAGACCCCCTAGAACAAGTCTCCACTCACCCACCAAATCGCCCAAACTAGATAACATACAATCTAGGGCCAGATGTATCAAAGGGTTTTACCCATTCTGTATCTATGAGAAAATGCGTTTGTACATGAGGCCTCTTGTTGCTTAACTGTGCCCCTGTGGTTGTTTCTTGACAGTGCAGTGTCTATGTCCTATTTGCTTAAAAAATGCTTCATGGGGTCACATCACTGTACACTGCATCCGGTCAATTTCTAACACTACTTTCCAATGCCACACTATTAAGTACTGTGACCCATGACAAGATAAGAGCACCTCTGGCCACCCATGCGAAACACCTCAACCCTGTCCACATAACATCTCAACAACACACAACACGCTTCAAATCACAAAAGCAAGGCATTGTTGCTTGCTACCTGCACTTCATTGCCATACATATGTGGATTTTCATGGTGGTTGTGTGTATTGTCTACTTGACATTTCAGTGGATTGTCTTTCCAGTTATTTTTTACTGTGGCTTATACTTAAGGTTTGCGGAATCCTGTCTTCACGCTTAGTTTCATTCAACCCTTCTCAAATTAATCACACTACAGACCACAAACAGGACGAAATGCAGCTGTGAAGTATTTCTGTGTCTGACAAAGACATGTTTGAAATCACACTGAGTTGTATGGATGCACAAATCCATATATATATATATATATATATATATATATATATATATATATATATATATATATATATATATATATATAGCGCAAACCTAAGTACAAAGCAATGGAGACCTGTACCATGACGGTGGATGCTAGCATTATGTGAAAGCAAAGGGCGAAAGCGGGGACAGGTTACAGCAAAGGAGAGAGAGTGCAGGGATACAAGGATGCATATTTTCTTTAACTGCTGTATTTTTTGATATTTTTATGATTAAGACTGAAGCTGCACAATTTGTGAAATTTCATGGAGTTGTGTCTTTGCTACTGTACAATGAAGTACATTTGCTATCAGACTCATAGGTCCAGTCAACTGTCTTCTGAGTAATGGAATGTCCTTGCTGCACTCCAGCCACTGCTTGCAGCACTTGTCCTTGGGCACTAGGATTTATTTTCCATCACAAGACCCAGAGATGGAGAAAGGCAGAAATGAGAGAAGCAAGAAGATGGGAAACAGCGACAAAGGGAGAAATCCTGGGGGTAAGAATCTGCACGACTGAGATAAAGAGAAATGTGGAGAAGTAGAAGAAAGGTGCAGGATGTGAAATCAAGACTAGGAATCCTTGGCTTTTTCCAGCCATGGCTTTCAGTAGTGCCAGTGGTGGGCTACTAAGAAAATGTTTGGCCTTCCTCCTACACAATTTCATTTCCAGATATTAAGCACTGGGTATAGATATGGAAGTATTACAGCACAGTGAATGCTAGGACTCAAGGGATCTTTCACGAGAAATTTAGAATTTTTGTAGAAAATATATTAGAAACCCATTGAGAAATGCCCACTCTAAGACCTTACCCAGAGTCCGATTATGGTGGCACTCTCTGGATTAAATCCTGAAGCTGGGCTGCACATTTTAGTTAGTTTGTTAACTTAGTGATAAATCTAATCCTGTTACTTTGACTCATGGAAGAACCTGAAGGACATGAGACCATGCTCTTTCTTGCACTTTAGGTGATGATAATGTTAATGGAAGGCCTGTGCTGCCCATAAGCTTATGTCACCTTAATGCACTTGTCCAGGCTTCTCTTCACACGCCAATTCCATTTCTCAATTATTGGACACTTTATGTCTAGCACACGGTCCCTGAGAGCTGAATTTTCTAAGGACCAATTCCAGCTAGATTACTGTCTTCAAGGCAATATATCACTGATTTTGATTTACCAAATTGGATCTTAAGGACCGCGCAGATCTCTGGATTGAACATATGCGCCCTGATGAAGGATTTGCTTAAATTATTCTTTACTTCCGAAACGCGCGTCGGCGCTCCCCCCCCCCCCCCCCCCACTGTATGATGTTCTGATGTTCTGATTGAGTATGACTATATGGTTTGTGTGATAGAGAGTTGTGTGGATGAATGATTAGAATGACTGAACTGTGTGACATGTTTTTAATGTTTTATTAGTCTTTGGGCTGATGTTTTTTCCATGAACGTATAACTTTATGAATTTTCATGTACTAGAAGTTGACCCAAATTTATTTTGGTTCTGAGAATCTTATCAAAAAAATGATTATCTAAAAATAAAATTTTCTAAAAATATATCTGCTGTTCTGTGGGTGACTTTGGTTGATTTCATTCATTTGGTGCTTCATGCATTGGGAACGCCCCTTTTCATGTTTTTGTAATATATCTTGTTATGTCTTTGATTTTACAAAGCATTCCCACCTCTTCACTTCTCTGGCGATGATATGTTGAAGGGGACTGTTGAGGTTTATCAGAACCCGCAACCATCTGCTTTAGTAAATTAGCTGCTAGTATGAAGCACAGATTGTTGCCAAACAAAGTTTATTGTTTTCTCAGCAGCCAGCCTAGTCCTTCGTAGCAAAGGTTGCTTTCAACAAGAGTATGACAATGAAACCCTGTCTACTTCTACATATCTTGACGGAGAGGCTGCGTTCCACTATGTCATTGTATAGAATATATACAAAGGCTTGCCATTCTCCCTGCATCAGGACAGTGCTATGGCGACACGCTGAAATAAAATATTGACCTGGCTTCCTTCCTGATCTCCCTTGAAATGAGTAAACAGGGCTGTTATTGCTCTGCGCCATGCTGGGCCATGTTCATAGAGTGACCAGGCACATCATTCTTGTAGTGGACATGTGTAGCCAGGTCTGGATACACCAATGTGATCTCACCACTAAGGCTCAGCTAATGTCCTTGATTTAACCTTTGACTAAAGACAGCAATCTTAGATGACGAGATTGCTAACAGCAAGCCTAGCACGCGGACATACGGGGCCAGATGTATGTAATCTTAATTTACCTATTCTTAAATACCGAATCATACCGATTCGGTATTTAAGAATAGGTAAATGGGATGTAGGTAATTTTTCGTTAAAAATTACCGAATCGGTAAGTTTCGGTAATTACCGAATCGGTATTTACCAATTCTGTAATTGCCATTCATTCCTATGGGCTTGGAGGCCCATAGGAATGAATGGCAATTACCGAATCAGTAAATACCGATTCCGTAAAAGGGGGAAACATTGAAGGGTGGCAGGGTGTCACTTTGACACCCTGTTGCACCCCTCAATTGTGTAAGGGTGCACATGTGGCCCATATACATAGGCATGCATGTCTTCCACATCGCACTGTTGGAAAAGCAAAAAAAATGCTTTTTCAAAGGTTTTCATTATTTACCACCAACTTGTAGTTGGTGGTAAATAACAAATCCTTAACTGAGGAATGCACTAATTTGAGTACTCCCTACATCCTGGATTCGGTAATTTACTGAATCGGTATGTTAAGAATTCGGTATTTTACCGAATCCTTAAATTACTGATTCGCTAAAATACAGAATCCGGAAAAAAAATGCCACCTACATCTAAAAAGCCCAATACCGGTCGGTACGGCCGAAATTCGGTAATTTCGGCCGTTACCGACCAGTATTGGGCGACCTACATCTGGCCCACAATCCTTTATAGTGACTTATTCCAAGCAGGATCTAAAAGGGTACATGGAAAGGAAGGGCCATTAGCTGCAAAGAGTTGGTATAGCCTTAACCTTTAGTTATGTTGAGAGGTGTCCAATATAGTTTGGTTGTAAGGTAAGGCTCGTTTGGGTTTACCCGGGTAGGCAGACTTTACTAAAGACGAGCCTTTGAAGTATCATTAGAGATGATGTTAGGTGGAATTATGTAGTCAAGGTCAATTCAGCTGAGTTTTCTTTTACTCTTTTTAATATAAACAATGCATGTTCTTCCTTTGGGCAGGGCAAAGGATTTCCTGAATAGTGCAGGTTTATTTAAGACAAGATTCAGTTCTTAAATTGCTTTCAGCACCGAGGCTACCAACTGCTTAACCCTCCCTTGTCTCCTTTCAGGATCAGCGTAACACGGACAGCAAGGCAGACACAGCGTTTTTCCAGTTGTTATAAAGAATTCTGATTTTGTTCCTTCCTTCCCGCATCCATTCCTATTGTCCATTGTTCCTTTCTTCTTTGCAGCTCCTCATCTCTTACTTCTACCCTTTCCCTTTGGTCTTTCATGTAACCTTTCATTATATCCCTCACCTCCTTGCCTATCGTGTTTCTCAGCACTCAAACTCCTCTTACCAGTAGCCCAGTCTGACCCCAGGTCAAGGATGTGCATGGTTGGCTATATGGTTTAATCTTATTAACATTTGATCACAGAGTCCCCGCATGCGCCCACCCGAAGCTCGGGGTGGGGGAGAGATCCACCCCTTCCTCAGGACTACTTACAGTAGGCATGTGGTCACCAGAATAAGGGGACCTCGCTGAACCTGGCCTTAGGATGGTGCCTGTGTTTTGGAACTCTGAGTATTTGATGAGTGATGCGATCATCTGTGATCTGCACCGTAGCTGCTGAAAGACTCATTGATCACCGTCCTCTACCCCCAACCTCCCTTAACTATGTCGCCTAGACTCTACATCTTATGGATTTCCCTCCTGGGAGCCATTTTTCAAACAATCTCATATTAGATGCCGAGGTGACTCTGCGTGGTGTTTGTTTATTGGCATTGGCCCGAGTATCTACGTGGTCTCACCTGGGTTCTGGTCCCGCTTGCTCTAACTTTTGGGCCTCCATAAGACACTTCTCTTCCACTGATGATCTACCAGAACTGATCTGCTTCCCTGCCCCCTGTTCTTTTTTTCTCCCCTCCCTCCTTCCTCTACTGGGGTCCTGATCCCCTATGCTTGATTATGCAACTGTAACTAATGTAACCATGCAAATCGGTTATCTCTGTTATTCCGTACTGCGGAAACCTGAGCAACATGGCTGATTCCCGGTGGAGCTGCTAGACAGCTATAGAGGAGATCAGCCCTGGTTCACCCCCTTGACCATCACCTACCCAGCCGGACATTAGGCATAGTTCTCCTCCTCTCCCCATTTTGTCTCCATCCACCCCCTCCCTCCGACGAACTACTTTTAACTTTGTTCTTTTTCCTGTGTTCTTACCATGCTCTTGTAACGGATGTAATTTGTAATTTGTAACTTGTAACGCAACGATCCTCATGTAAAGCGCACTGATACCTCCGGGTCTAGCCAGCGCTATATAAAACTCTTCAAAAAAATAAATCAAATAAGAAGATATAACGTTTATGGTGATCATTTAATGTACCTACCGGCTACTCATTCTTAAGTCAAAATGGCCATGATCTACGAAAAAGTCAGTTTCTATTAAGGACATGAGGTATATATTGTAGGATATTCTGTGCTCTCCTATTGTAAGCAAGTCCGTTTCAAGACACCACATTGGTCTCTCCCTCTTGTGCTTCCTCCGCCACGTGCTCTGTGCTTTCACTCCTGCTGCAAACCCCAGGCCCCCAGCGATCTGTGTTGCTTTCTCTATTGTTCCTTTGCCTCTGCGCCCACACTGTATAACTGACTCGGGCACAGAGGCAAAGAAGCTCTCGGGGGCGCACTCACAGGCCCCCCAGACATCCCCTTGCAGTCATATGCAGTCACTGACTGCACCCGCCTACAAGGGGATCTCTAATCCACTGTAAAAGTGCTGCCTGTACTGTGGAAACACCAAGCAGCAGCCGCTCTATGTTTTCACATGAATGCATTGCCCTGGGGGCAGCATGAGTTCGCGGCTGATCTGGAGGCAGCGCATTCACCATAATAGGGCACACTTTCATTGTTTGCACCGGGTGCACCTTGTAATAGGTGCGCCTGGTGCAAACAATGAAAATGCATAATATGGTCCCTGGTGTCTTGTCGATCTTATGTAGAAAAAACAATCACACCTAGATTATTATTATGCTTATTACCTATTTTCCCTACATATAACCTATGCTTATTAAAGTCCCCGGCGCAGCATGTAGGGAACATCAAGCTAAATCCAGATCCAGGCTAGATCAAAGCTAAATCCATGCTCTCAAAATGGTATGGACAGGGCATTGGAAGTAGGAGTTTAGGCCCAGAGAACTTGGAGATGGTTACAAGAACTAATTTGGTAGTTTACCATCGGCCGGGAGTGTGGCATCCAGCATAAAAAATGCTGAGAGAGAAGGACTGTACATATGTTTCTTTGACAAAACAATGTGCCAATGCAGTATGACAGCAGCAACATTCAGTGTTCACCAGTTTCCACTGGTAAAGAAATAGTCACTTTGTTTGGATTTTATCAGCCATAATAGTTTCTACCTGAAAACCAGAAACCCTGCACAGGAGTAATATTGCCTGGTCACACTGGCAAAGCTTGATTATTTTTATTCAACCCTTTCGTAGCTGCTCTTCAGGGACTAGACACTGCAGGCAACCACTGGACTTTGTCGATCCTAGGCAGGAGGACTTTCGACCTTCACTCTCTCTGTCTGATTCTGAGGAAGTTGCTACAACCACTTCGCTCTTTCCAGCCTCCTTCCTCCTCAGATGTTATGCAGATCTTCAAGCAACACTGTGCACTCTTTTGGGCCTTCCTGGACATTGTCTTGAATAACCTGTCAGCTGTCCTGTGCTCTTCGCTTACCAATGCTCTATCTCGCTCCTCTATGACCACTCCTGTCTCTGCCTTCGTTCCTAAGTCTAACAAAAAGGCCCTTGCAAATTAAAGGCATTGCATTGGTTAAATGAGTGTCGGCCTCTAACATCAGGTGATATCTCGCTAAGTCTTACATCTAACGTTGTCAAAGCTCCAACCCTGCATTCACTTTTCGCTGTGGAAGATTCCAGTGATGAAGATGGTCACTCTCCACCTTCTTATGGTGGCATCGACAGCGACAGCAGTGGTGCCTATGACCAGCCTCCTCTCAACTCTTTGGCCCCCTTCCAGCTCTTTCCCGCTCCCCCTTCCAATTCCCCCTCATCCTCCATAGTAGACCTCAAGGGTGAGCAGATCTTTGATCTTACAGACCTTAGGAATAGTCTTCTTTCTCAAATCCTATTGCACACTTTGCCTCAAATGTCTTCATCCTACGATTCTGTGTAAGACATCTCTCCAGGCGTTGACCCTAAGTTACTCTCCTACATTGCAAAGGTTGCGATCTCCGCAAGGGCATCAATGGTCCCCACAAAAGATCCTAATAACGCATCCTAGATATCTCCAGCCATCCTATTCACCGCATGGATGCCCTCAAGAGAGCTAAAACTACCACGGAGGCCTGTGATTTCAAACCTTGTAGGAGTTTGGTTGTATGCAGCTTTTTTCTCATGGGCAATGCCCTCTCATTTATCTCATCCCATTGTCGCAGACCCTTCCTCCTCTGCCTGAGTCTAAGGTGGATTTCTCTCCTGATTTCCTTTCATATGGTACCAACATCCTACTCTTTGGAGAAAAATGATTTAAATCCCAGCACAAATGCATTGTTTTTGGCAACACTCAGGTGAAAATCAAATGTGTATTTCACAAACGTTAACCTCTGCTGGCAACTAATGGAGGCACTTGTCTGGCTTTTAAGGAACTCACAGCCTGATTCATGAAGCAAAATTGCGAGCGCAATAGCTGCGAAAATGCTATTGCGAGCGCACTTTACAAAATCGGTATTCTCGAAGAAAAGTGCGAAATCGCAAACACAGAATAGCGAAATCGCTAAAAGATTCGCAGAATCCCGGCAGTAGACCATTAGGGAATCGGAATTTGCGAGAAACCACGGATTCTGCAAATAAAATAGCGAATTTGCAATACAATCGCAATCGGTAATCATGAAAAATCGCAAATAGCAAAAAAAAACTAAATCGCTGTTTGCGAGGCGCAATTTAAGGACAAGCCAAAGCAGGTAGTAACCATCAAAGGCATTGTAAAAATTTTTTTGAAAATCCGTTGCCCAATCAGTAACAGATGCAGGCCTGACCAAACACACTTAAGGAGATGCAGCATCAGCATAAGGAGTCTCACAATGCCAGGACTCTACATGGTGGTCAGGCGGCGAAGGCTACAGCGAGCAGCACGGAGGAGACGCAGGGCCGGACTGGGAACCAGAACCGGCCCTGGTAAAGTGCTCGGCTGGCCCCCCTCCCCCTCCTCCGGGAGGAGAGGGGAGGGGGGAGAGGTGCGACCGCGCTCTGTGACAGGGCCGGTTTTCGGCCGTTTTTGTTACAGGGCCGTTTTTGCAGCATAACGGCCCTGTAACAAAAACGGCCCCAGGGGCCCAAAACCGGCCCCCAACCATGCGGCCCACCGGGGAATTGCCCGGTGCCTTAAACGGCCAGTCCGGGCCTGAGGAGACGCAGAATCCAGGACAGGATATTCCGCCAGCGGGTCACCCTGCTGGGCCAAACCAGAGAGCAAATATACGCAAAGTACCGCCTGAATGGGCAAATGATCTTCAAGCTAATTCAGGACCTTGACCCCCTGATGCAGCACCCAACAAGGCGGACCAATGCCGAGCCCACACATGTCCAGGTATTGTGTAGCCTGCACCTTCTGGCCTCCGGGAGCTTCCAGGGGATAGTTGCGGCTGCTGGGGGGATATCCCAGCCCACCATGTCCCGCTGCCTAAGGAGTTTCCTAGACGCAATGCTGACCCAGCTACACCACCACATCAAATTTCCCACCAGCCAACAGGATTTGGATGAGACCAAGCATCAATTCTACAATGTTGCGCAATTCCCACATGTGATAGGATGCATTGACTGTACCCACATCCACATCTGCCCACCAGCTGCAACGGAGTACATGTAACGCAATCGCAAGTCCTACCACTCCCTCAACATCCAGATGATCTGCAATGCTAAGACATACATCACGGACATAGTGGCACAGTACCCGGGGAGTACACATGACTCCTTCATATTCCGGCACTGCGGCCTCCACACACGACTGGCCAGGGGAGACTTTGGTGAAGGACACCTACTTGGTAAGTACACTTGGCCCACAATGTTACACTGCGATGAAGTAGCTGCGCTGCACAGGCACTCACCCTCTGCTCCTCTCATTCAGGTGACAGTGGCTACGCCCTCCGTGAATACCTCCTCACCCCATACCTCAACCCTGCTACACCACAGCAACGGCGCTACAATGTAGCACACATACGCACAAGGAATTGCATTGAGAGGACATTTGGGCTACTGAAGAGCAGATTCCGCATACTGCACAAGACTGGTGGGGCCATGTACTACAGTCCTGATGTGTGTTGCCGCATTGTGGCTGTGTGTGCAATACTACACAACATTGCTACCAAGCGCCGGATACCTGTAGAGATCTCTGGCAGTGAGTCGGAAGGGGATGACCGGCCACCTGCACATGTGCGTCATTCACACGGGGAGAACCCAGCTGAAGGACACAGACGCCGCAACCACATCACAATGAACAGTTTCTAGTGCACCCACTCCCCTCACCCAACAAATCACAATTGCATGCCAATGGAAATAATGACAGGAGGCCGATGTACGATGCTAGAATAAATATTATTGTTGAAGGCACAATAATAATGTGATTTTGCTATTCTTTACATGCAAGCAGTATTGCGCCATACTGCTCCAAACAATACACAGGACATGCTTGTATCATCAGCATGTCCCTGCCAATGTA
The DNA here is from genome assembly GCF_964263255.1 of Lissotriton vulgaris. Classification (NCBI taxonomy): domain Eukaryota; kingdom Metazoa; phylum Chordata; class Amphibia; order Caudata; family Salamandridae; genus Lissotriton; species Lissotriton vulgaris. Next base: position 651,339,082 of record NC_141700.1, on the reverse strand, counting down.
CATTAAAGTCAAGTGCACCTCCGGCGCGCGGCACCCAATCGCCTCTCTTGCTCTTCCTCTGGGACGGCACGTGACCCTGCAGTGGGCCTGGTGCTGCGGCGTAGCACACCAACCTGTGAGGCAGACAGGCTGCTGACACTGGAGGTGCCCTCACTGGTGTCGTCCCCACCGACATTGCCTGGCCCAGTAGGATGTAGTGCCAGTACTGCACTGGTGACCTGCTCCAAGACTCGTGCCACATCCTCGCAGCATTGAACCATCTGCTGTTGCATAACCAGGGACCGCCATGAGAGCTAGGAGGTGGCATTCCCAATGACATAGTTTGGCGGGTGTAGGCTGATAGCCGCGTAAGTAGCTGGCGGTGGCGGCGGCGGGCGGTGTTGCGCTGTGATATGAGGGCTGCAGTGTTAGCCTCCATGGCAGTTGTCATGCGCTCTATCCTGTCGAAGACATTTGCGACATTGCGGCCAATGTTGTGGAGCTGGAGTTGTAATGCCCCTTGCCGTCGTGCCTGCAACTGATGGATGTGCAGCATCCGGCGCTCTATGCTGAGCCCTGCCACGCGCACAGCCATCCCCCTCTTGCCGCTCCGTGCTGTGTTCTGCTGGCGAGCCCTGCCATGCCTGCTGTGCTGGCTGGCCACAGTGGGTGTGCGCACTGTCACCGCACTAGCAGCACCAGATGTAGAGGGTCCCGCTGGTGGTGGAGTTGTGGTTGTCAATGGTGCTGCGCCTGATGGTGCTGGCGCAGATGGTGGTGCCCTGGCTGCGGGGATAGGTGCAGCGCCTGATGGTGCAGGATGTGTGGCTGTTGGCACCTCCTCTACATCCTCTGGTGCCTCGTCAATGAGCAGCCTGTCGCTGTCGCTGCTGTTGTCAGCGCCACCTGTGAGGAGAAGTGGACGTAGATTAATTGCATGTATCTGTCACACGTGCAGTTGCTACATGCATGCTGGCTGACATTCCCTGACTGGCTGTGGCATTGCGTACTTTGGGACATGTCTGGCTGCATTGGGGTTCTTGTACATTGTGGGCAGACTACATGTCCCACAATGCTTTTGGGCATGACCTAATGTGCATGGATTGCATGACTTGGGATGATTATGGGAGGCTATAGGGTCATGGCCATTGTTAGGGGACAGGGTCGCAGTTGCATGCCACTTACCTTGGCTGTCTTGGTTGGGTCAGGATGAGTCCAGATTGATGATCCCTATGCACGCCTCTCGCTCAAGTGTGTCCTCCACGCGGTCCTCCAAGGGGATGTTGGGAGGGACTGTAGGATCTCCACCTCCGGTAGCCAGGGTCTCGCCCAGCCTCTCTGCCACCCTCTCCTTGGCACGACCTTGGGGGTCGTACCACCTCTTTTTAAGCTCCTCGAGCGACCTGTGTGTCACGCCCACAACGTTAACTTTTGCGGCTATCCCACGCCACAGTCGGCGCTTCTCTGCCTGAGGCACCCTCCTGGAGTCCTTTCCAAAAAGTTTTGGGTGGGTTTCAACCACTCCGTCAATCAGGTGCTCCAACTCCTGCTCAGAGAATTTGAGCTTCCGCTTGCACCCGGTGTCACTGGACCCTGGTGCTGCATCCTCTGCCATTGCTGCAGTCACAAACGTAAAGGATTTGGAAGTTTGGAGGTGTCCTGAAAGGAGCTCTGTGAGCTGCAGCCTCGAGATCAGCCTCACTGTTCTGAATGGGGGTGGGAACTGCCTGCTTCCTGGTTGTGATGTCATCACTGTGCTCGAAATGCGACTTCCCTTTTTTGCAATCTCGCTAATTGCGAGATCGCATTTAGCGATCTCGCAATTTGCGATATCGCAATTCCTACACGGATTTTGACGGAAATAGCGATTTATCTGCGATTTTTAAAAATCGCTAACGCTTTTTGTGGCCACGTGCGAATCGCTTTATTTTCTCGCTAATTTTGATGAATGCCGGTCTGCGATTTCTAAATTGCGATTCGCTGTAAATCGCAATTTAAAAATCGCAGAATTCGTTTTTCATGAACCAGGCTGTCAGTCCCTATGAAACACCCTTTGCAGCCAAGAGGACTTCCAATCTGGCTACCAAACTCCTATCTTCTTCCATCGCAGAAGAGGCTGCGTGCACTTCAATCAAGGTTTCACCAGCGAGGCCTCAATGAAATATCTCTCACTCCTTCCTTTACTAGTTAAGTCCTTCACCACATCCTTCCATTAGTTCTTCCTCTCTTCCACAAGTGGAGGTTTACATTGATCAGTTTCTTCTAATATGTCACTCCATTACCTCAGATTCTGAGGACATCCATACCGTTATAGGTTACATTATAGATTTTTGGCATACTCCCCACCAGTCCAGTCTCCTGCCTCCAATTCTTTTTTCCACAAGGAAGCCACTGTAGTTGATAAGGAGGTATGTTTAGGCAAGATCACTATTGTCTCCTCCTCATTCAAAGGAGGCTTGGTGAGCTCATTGTTCCTTGTCAGGATGAAGGGAAAAGGCTTGAGACTGTTAGAAACCTTTGCACATTGACATTTGTGGGGGAACATGGCGGCCGGAAGCTAACGGTCGCGACAGAGAGCTCTCGTAATCCAGAGATGTGTGGCATATGGAGAAGGCTACTGCACCTTAATGGCATGTTAAGTAGTTGCTGAGGCGTTTTATCGGATATGAGACACCTTCGGAAAATGTAAAAACAAAAATAAAGATGAAAAGAGATCGATCTTACTTACTGGCTGCTGGTGGGCTGCGCCCCGTTGTTTGTTGATTGTTGCCGACTTAGCCAACTATGTTGGCCTCGCGGCGGGCTGCCGCTCTTAGTTGGTGCTTTTGGCGCTTGGCTGGCTTTGCCCCCCCCCGGTTCGGGCTCGGCGTGCCGGCGTGTGTCTGTCGGCTTCCGTTTTTCTCTTAACCGTTGTAGCCGGACTGCCGGGGGTCGGGCGCTGGTGTTCGCGTCTCTACCTCCGTGGTTGCTGCTGCTGCCCCACCTAGTTCCGCGTCTCAGCGTGGTGTGCTGGGTGGAGCCCGCGCGTTCAATTGTGTTTTTGGTGTTCGGCTGCCACATTCACCCTGTTGCAGATTCCCGACAGGTGAGACGACTCTCCAGCATTTTCTTTTTTGGTGTGGTTAGCCGTAGTGCTCCGGTTTCCTTGCAGCTTCTATATGGTGAGAAACCTAGAGGACTCAGGGGCGAGGCTCACTGATGGTGCAGATCGGAGGGGGCGAGATGTTGGAGCTCCCCTGCAGTCACGCCTTTGGTGCTGCCAGAGTGTGGAGGCGGAGGGCCCTTCTATTCCAACCCCGTTTATCTTTGAGCGTAGTACTGACGCCCTTCTTTCATATTTCTTGGCAGACAGAGTGGCTACAGGACCTACAAGACCTACACTTTTTGCATAATCCACAGGACATTAAATCATCGCAAGGAGAGGTACGACGTAACAAAGATGAAGGGTGTATGTATGAGCAGGGGATGGCGATTATTATAAGTAGCATATGCCCCCCTCCGCTATCTAGGGGATACACATGTTAATCCTTAAAAAACTCTGAACCTAAACTACTCTACCGTATGGAGGAGGGTGCAGGTAGTAGCCCTGATAGTAAAGAGAGTTCTGTTAAGGAAACAACCCCCTGTGCACCTGGGATCTGTCGGTATACGCTGCGCAACAGACCCCCTAGCAGTTTAGCTTTAATAACAAAACCAAAAGTTGTTTCACCTCCTATATTGGTAGTCAAGGTGACCACTAGGCAGGTAGTAGGTTCATCTGCAGGTGCCTCTGCCGCTGCGGAGGGGGCACCCCCGGGCAAGGGAAAAGGGCGTAAGAAAAAAACTAGGGGGAGCACCAATTAAAATTACGCCTTCACTGAAATCTTTCTATAAAGTTATCTCCACCAGCTCGGCAGTGTCTGGGCAGATCAACCGCACAGACAATAGCTTAAAGGGCAGGGATAAGGAACCTGTTCTAAAAATGGCAACTGCTTCCATTCCGGTTATGTCCCCGACCTCTACAACTACAGCTTCGGACACTATCAGGAACCAGGTGGTGAGGGAGTTAAGCACACAACCCTTCAATGAAATCTCTGAACATTTAGACACTGTGAAGAGTCCGTCCGTGCAGGTCCACACGGTATCTGTCCACCCGTCAATAGAGCTATCAAATAGCTTTTCAGCATTAGAGATTCAGCAAATTGAGCAGGACGATGCCCCGCCAACTTTGGTGAAAGAGGATGGGTCCCACTTAGAATTGCAGAAGCACGGAACCCCTGTGTTACCTATTCAATCTTCTTTATCACCTTTGTCATCTACCCAGTCTGTTCACTCTATTCCTGGTTCTTCGGATATGTTTGGACCTCCAGGGATGCTGGCCGATATTCGGTTAAGCTTGAAGGATGACATCAGTAGGAGGTTTGCTACATCAGAGGCTAACCAGGCATCTATCCAGGCCTCATGCGAAGTACTCGCTCAGAAGGTAGAAGAGGTCTCCCAAAGAACAGATGCTCTCGAGGCAGAATTACCAAAAATAAAGGAAGCCCTTAATGTGTCCTCTGCCTTGATGAGTAAAATGGTTAAACAAAAGCTGAAAGATGATATAGAGTTAGAAAATCATTCAAGGAAGAACAACCTGAAAATCCTAAATGTCCCCGAAGATTTAGAAGGGAACAATTTAAAGAACTTTGTTGTCTCCCTCTTGAAGGATACCATCTTGAAAGATTCAGAAGAAGTAGGTGCTGACTTGTGTGTGGACATTCAGAGGGTGCACCGTGACCCATTCAGAAGGGTTCCAGGAAGAGAACGTCCCAGAAAAATTCTGGTGAATTTCCTAACATATACCATGAAGGAGAGGATGTTGTCTCTTGCTCTGAAAGCTGACCACTTAAAATGTACTTCTTTCTCTACTGCTTTCTCTTTTTTTAATCCACTCCGACGTCTCCCATATTACGGCTACTAAGCATTGGGAAATGGGAAAGAGAATGACGACCCTGAATGCCCTGGGGGCTAAGACCCAAATGAGATTTCCCGCATCGCTACGTGTAATGTGGAACAACCACATGTATAACATTCGTCACATTGAAGAGGTCGACTCCCTAATAGAGAAGATCAGAGAGAAAAGTAGGGGCGAGAGTAGTAGTGGGGGTGGAAGTGTCAGCAAGTGTCAGTAAGGTGTAAAGGCGACATCAGTAAGTCTATCAGCTATTAGCTAAAGATATGATGTGTAGTATTTTTTCTTTTAGAATAGGATAGATGTTTATGGTGTATAGCTGAGACTCAATTAACTAAAGCAAGTAGGTTTTGTCACATGTTGAGGGGGGGGGGTTCTCTGTCTAAGGGTATTGCCCAGAGGAAAGGGAGGGTTCCCCATGGGAGCAAAAGACCGAGGGGATCACGGGTGGGAGAGAGGCTGGGTTTCTGGGAGGGTGTCAGATGAAGCGCGGGTGGGGTTGCAGTTGGAGAAAATAAAAATAAAAAAGTCCTTTTTTCATCGTAGCCGTCAGTGGAAATTCGCTTTCAGCCTGTTTAAAGTTGAAGGGAAACCTGATACAGAATGACATTCAATGAAATAAAGCTCCTGTCATGGAATGTTAATGGTCTCCGATGCCCTAGAAGACAAAGGATAATAATGAAATATTTGGAACAATCCTCCGCACAAGTTATTCTTTTACAAGAAACCCATTTAGGCTATCTTGAAGCAATAGTCGTGTTTAGAAAATATAAATGGGTGGAGAGTTTTTATTGTTCAGAGCAAACTGTGCATAATAAAGGAGTAGCGATTTTATTTAGATCTAATACAGACTGCCTCATTAAGAACACGTTAACTGACCAATCTGGGAGGTGGATTTTGGTGCAGGCGATGATTGGGGGAGGTGGAACTGGCTTTAGTGTCCTACTATGGTCCTAATGTTGATGATCCGGCTTGTCTACTTAAAATGCAGACCATATTGGCTGATGTTACCATGCCAATTATAATCGCTGGCGATTTTAATGTCCTCCTTAACCCCTCCAATGATATGTGTAATCTTAGTCACTCTTTCACAGCTCAACGCATGCGCCGGACAATGATTAATATGATGCATGAGCTCGGACTGGTGGATCTATGGAGCGTAAAGAAGGAGGGTGAACCAGCTTTTACTTTCTTTAGCAAAAAATATGGTCATTCTTCCAGATTGGACTATATCCTCACAGATAGGTCATGTCTGGACCGTTTGGTTGATATTTCTATCCTTCCAGCCATTTTGTCTGACCATGCTCCAATAACCTTCCTTTATTGTAAAGTAAAATCAACTAATGCTCCTTGGTGGACATTAAAAAGGCCAATGCTGGCCAATGAAGAGTTAATAACAGTTATTAAATCATCGACTGTGGAGTACTTCGCTGAGAATCTGGGCTCAACATCGCTGGAGTATGTTTGGGATGCGTTTAAGGCCCACACTTGCGGGGTACTCCACAGTTGGATAAGCTCCAAAAATAGGGAAGAAAGGTCAGAACTAAATAGGTTGGAGGAGGAGATCTCTAGATTGGAAAGGGTTAGAACCAACTGTCCCTCGGATAATTTGTCTCAAGTCCTTAAGGACTTGGAGGGTCTTCGCTTTACATATAGGGCTAAGTTGGATCAGAAACTTAAAGCCCAGTGAGCGGTCTATAATATGGAAAATTTTGAATATGGGGAAACGGCAGGGGCTACCCTAGCTCGGAAGATCAAAAGTGACAGAGTTAGAAATAATATTAATAAGCTAATGGTAGACGAGATTGGTACGATTTCCTGCCACCAGGAAGATATGCAGAGATGTCTCCTGTCCTGGGTTTCCTCTCTTTATAAAGAAGACGAGGCTCCATCTATTGCTTCAATTCAAGTTTGGTTGGAAAGTAAAGTCCTACCTAGCTTGTCGAGGAAGGGACGGGATTTGTTAGAACGTCCATTCTCTGATGATGAGATAAGAAGCTGTTTAAAGAAGACCAAAAACAATAAAGCGGCAGGGTCAAACATGCTCCCGGGAGAGGTATATAAAATCTTGGAAGAAGTTATCGTGCCCAGACTCAGAGAGTTGTTTAATTTTATCCTCAGTCCTGAGGGTAGAATTCCTCCTTCATGGAAGGAAGCAATAATTGTATTGATTTTGAAGCCTGGTAAAGACCTCCTTAGACCTGACTCATATAGACCTATCTCCCTGCTGAACGCAGATTATAAGATCTTCACTAGCATTTTGGCAGGGAGACTGGGGAGGGTCGCTCCACAACTGAACAATGAGGACCGAAAGGGTTTCCTACCTCGAAGATACATTCAGGAACAAACTCTACAACTAATAGGTTGTATTGACCTGGCGGTGGCACGGTCGGAACCCTTGGCGGTAGCTGCTTATGATGCCGCCAAGGCATTTGACCGTGTCAGGTGGGTGTATCTCTGGGAGACCTTAAAAGTAATGGGTTTTGGTCTTCCGTTTATTAATGTTCTAATTAAATGCTATGAAGGGGCCTCTGCTATTATCCTTCTTAATGGTTTACTGACACCAAGCTTTAGTATACAGAGGGGCACACGACAGGGATGTCCTATTTCGCCCCTGCTGTTTGATATTTACATTGAACCTCTGGCTCAAGCTTTGAGACTCGATGAGAGGATCACCCCTTTTCAGGTTTATGAGTTTAAGTATAAGTTATCCCTCTACGCAGATGACCAGCTGGTGTATACCAGTAACCCAGTAGAGGTGTTTCCCAAGGTGGAAAATATCTTGGAAGAGTTTGGTCCGCTCTCAGGATACTCGGTCAATTAATCCAAAACTAAGGTTATGTGCTGGGGAGTCGAAGTCTATGTTGCAAGACACTATGGGGAGTTTAGGTATCTGGGGATTATTATAACCCATAATATAGAGGATATTCCCACGATCAATTTGAAGAAAGAAACTAAAGAAATCAACCATCTTTTCTTGAAATGGCAGAATCTCCCCCTTACCAACTACGGGAGAGTAAACTTGGTTAAAATGTTTATCCTGCCAAAGTTGATATTTCTGTTTGGGGCTATACCACTTGACTTTCCTGGGAAGTTGCTGGGAAATATTCAAAGTAAGATAGGCAGCTTTATATGGGCTAACAAAAACTCCAGGCTGTCTTGGAAGAAGTTAAAACGAAGGTTGATTAAAGGTGGCCTTGCCCTCCTCGATATTTCTTTATATTCTCTTGTCTTTTTGTTTAAAAATATCCGCTGCTTACTCTCTAGTCCTTCTAGTTCCAATTGGGGATTGATTCTGGATGCTATGGTCCATTTTGATGGAGGTAGTATCAGGTTTTTGTATACGTTTGGTGCTCCCAGATTTTTCAAAAAGGTACGACTAAAAGTAAAGAGGTCAGTTCTCAGAGTGTGGCAAAACTTGAAAACAAAGTGGGGAATAAGATATTATTCCGATTTTGCCCCAATCTGGGACTCTCCAGGACTCCCCGCCTCCCTAAATGACACCTTGGCTATCCCTATTAAGAGGGCAGGAATTGTCATCTGGTCCGATTTAATATCACAGGACGGAGTTCATCCATGGGAGGTGTTAAAAGCTAAAACAGGGGACTCCCTCTCCCGCTTCAAATACTTGCAAATATGCTCTTGGTTTGCTGCTGAGAGAGATCTTATTGGTGGAAGCTGGGTGATCGAGAATATCCTCCAAAATGTAAACCCCCCCAAAAAAGGAAGTAGGGATATAGTATAGAGCGGTAATTGATGCAGAGGATATAGCTCTTCCTCCTCCTTATAAGGTATGGAGTGTATCACCTTTGGAAGATGTCTCTGTTGATTTTTTTTTCCCTCTCTTCATAATTTATATAAGTATGTTAAATCAGCTTCTTTAAAGAAAAAACATGTTTTGTGGTAAATAGACTGTATTATAACCCCAAAAAAATTGCTAGGTTTGCTTCAACATTAGCTTCTAAATGTCCTAGGTGCGGTGTAGCAGAGACTGATAATATACATATGTTTTTTGATTGAAATTTGGGGAAATGTGGGGAGGGCGTTGGAGGGAGTTTTTAAAGTTAAGATTAATCTTAATTTGACATTAGTTGTATTCGGTATTGAGAATAATCCTATATACCAATTATCTAATAAGTTGACTGGTTTATTCCTGTGTTTGATATTTGTAGCCTGTAGAGAGATCTGCAGGCTGTGGAAAGATCCTGAGCCACCGCAAAATGAGACCTGGTTAAGAGCAGCATTGTGCATGGCGAGATTGGACCAAGGGGAGGGGAACATCTGGGGGCCACTAATCACTTGGGGTACTGAAATGAGGCTAGTCTAAGTGCACAAGGTCCAATGATTACACCAAGCCTCACACAAATCAAGCTGGCCTGGTCGGCCTATAAGCGAATGCAAGAGGATAGACCTAGGGCGCCCAGGATGGAAGGTGGACTTTCCTATGCGAATTTGCAGATGCTTAAGGTGAAATGAGGACAAAAAAAAAGAAAACAAAGAAACCATTGCACTTTAAAATCATTGGGTCATTCAGATTAGACTTAAAAGATGCCTATTTTTCATCCTCTTTGCCCCAAACTTCAACCCTTCCTGATGTCCCGATAGAGGGACTGGACTAGATAGGGCAGAAATCTTTTCTCTGCTCCTTGGTGCTTTACCACATCACTTCATGTGGTCGTAACCCATCCCTGCTCCGAGGTATTTTTCTTGTAATGTATTTTGACAACATACTCCTCGTGCATCAGTCTTTCTCCATCCTGAACCACGGCCTCAACCTAACCATTTTTTGTCTGTTTTATCTAGGGTTCTTAATCAATTTTGAGAAGTCATCTTTAAGCATGGGCGGAAAATCCGATTCGCTTGCGGATTTTGCGGATTTTCGGTAAATTCGCAATCCGCGAGATTCGCGAATTTCCCGCAAAATCCGCAAATTCGCACGCAGCGGATTTTTTTTCTTTGCGGTGTAAGTTCGCAATTGCGAACATGTAGGTGCGGCGGGCAGCAACAATCTCGCACTCGCGAAATTACAAAAATTGCAATTCCGCACAAGAAATCTACTAGCAAGCAGCATAGACCTTCTGAAAATGATTATTTTTATCAGAATAACTCCTCAGGTTGACATTTGCCTGCACTTTTTTAGATTTGAGGCCTTTTGATTTTCTTTGGATAACTTTTGGATTAGAAATCAACTTTCTCATATAAGCTTGGTGGGGCATTAAAGTTGCTGTAATGCTGCTCTGCAGAAAAACGAGTTTTGCAAAAGTGAAAGCAGGTTCAAAAGTTCAAACTCATCATTAGTAACCGTTCCCTGTAGTGCTTCCTGACAAGGGCCCCTCCAAAGTTCAGTTGCTAGTTGCAACAATTGTTCAGTTGCTAGTTGCAACAATTGTTTGACCCTGCTCTGACCCTCACAGCAGGCTCATAGAATAGCTACAAGTAGGCCACAAAGGTCCTGGAAAAAAAAATTGCACTGCAACAGAAAGCAAATTACAGATAAGGATGCAGGTGCCAGACTGGAATTTTAAAACAGTGACACATTAATAAATCAACCCCAAATTAATTCATGTCAGTTGAAGCAGGCAGGTGTGCTTGCTTTCCCCCCCATAATCTACAGTGATGATGAACCAGAGGGTGGCATAAGGCATTGATGTACCAGAGGGTGGCATGGGTAAAACAGAGGGTGGCAGGGGTGAAACAGAGGGTACTGGGAACCTATGATGATGAACCAGACGTAGAAACAACATAATCGTGACCGTTGCGAGCCGACAAGTAAGTTCGCGATTGCGAACTGTTACAAAACCCTCGCGAACTGTCAGAAATCCTTGCGAACTGGCAGAAATCCTTGCGAACACAAAAAAATAAAATCCGCAAATTCGCGAGAATTCGCGGATTTTGCGGATTGCGAGTTCGCAAATTCGCAAAATTCGCGAACGCCAGATTCGCAAAATTCGCCCATGCTTAGTCATCTTGCACTCCACTGACTGTTTAGGCTTCATTGTAAACAAGGTTCATACACAGATACAAAGGCTTGAAAGTTTCTAAAATAAAACTGGAACTTTGGACAACCTTCTTGAGCACTATGTCTCCCTCAGATCTCTTGCCCATCTAATCTATGTTATCCATTTCCCTCCAATACCAGGGTCTCCAACATTTGAAAACCTTGCACTTCTGCCAAAGTCTGACTTATTCTGACCATATTGTTCTGGAAAGGGGGTCCTTGTCTAAGCTCCTCTGATGGCTCTCGACATGGAACCCTAGAAAGAATAGCAAAGCCATTTTAAGACCAGCTACAGAGTTGATGATTTTGTTGAAAGACAGCAGGTCAGGCTTGGGAGCCAATTAAATGGTTTATTCACTGGAGGCTCATGCTCCCTAGCAGAAAACCATTGCCATATAATTTCCTTGGAGCCCCTCTCTACCACCAAGAGCATAGCATAAAGTACATTGCTCTGTCCTGTTCAGGATGGACAATCTGCCTGCTCTCCACTATGTATACATACTCTGAGGTGTAAAATAGAAGCTCCTTATTGGCCTCTCAAAGGACCTTTTGGATCATGGACTCTCGAAAAACCTTGTACTTGTTAGAATATCGCCCTGGCCCTTCCAATTCAACTACAGATAGATATTTTCATCACCAGAGGGCTCCAGCGACTGGATACTAGAGATGTACGAAATTCATGCAGTTTGCTTTCTCGTAATTATGCGAAGTTTCAGCAAACGTACACATAATTTTGCAAAATGCAAACCTGTAATTTTGCACTATATATTTCAAGACAAAATGTGCTCTTGTGTACATTTTTGGCGATAGGATGCTTTTAACAAAAGCACCGGGAACAACAGCTGCTTGTATTCTGTTGTTTGCGTGTGTAAATGTTTAACAGGAATAGCGCATTCTAAAGGCTATTTTGATCACGATTGGCACGTAATTATGTAACGTGGCATAAATTGTCATTTCAGGAAATTCACATACCACGCTTAACGAGAAATTCCCAAATTTACTTGAATTATGCCAGCATAATTTACTTTTCGCCACAGCCTTTTGGATGCTGAACCCCAAGGTCTTTTAGGTCATCCAGGCTCTATTGAGTTCCTTTGTACACAACCTTTTTGCCTCTTGTCCCAGCTGGCAGCTTCTCTGTTTTGTCAGCTGACTCCTGGGCCCAAAGGCATGCCCCACAAATGCCTTCCTTCAGCACTGGAGCAGATTCCACACTTGTGCCTTTTTTACCCTTTTCCCTTTTTCTCAGAGACCTACTGCTGATGAGACATTTTTCTTGCAAGCTCAACGTACTCACAGTAGACTGGCCGGGTTTCCCCACCTTCAGCAACTCTCAACTGACTTTCTTGGCCTACCTCCCCTCTTCAACTTCCTTCTCCTGAATTTGGCTTGTCTTCCCATAGACTTGGTCCTTTGTGACCAGCCTGGCCTCAAAGTCTTCATCTCACCATAGAGCATCTGCAAATGTAAGCTAGAAAGCAACCTTCAATCTTGGGCGCCCAGGGTTTCTGCCATTGCAATAGCTATAGGCCGACCAGGCCAGCTTCTTTGTACAAAGCCTGGTGTAATCATTGGACTTTGATCTTAAATCAGCCGCATTTCTTTGCCCCAATATAAGAGCTGTTCCCAAATGCTAGGCTCGTCACTAACCAAGTGGCCCGAGTCCAGCTGGGCCATAGCCAAAGCGGCCTGTAATCAGTTCTCATAGAACGGGGGAGATGGATCCTTCCATAGCCTACAGATCTCTCTCCGGGCAATAAGAATCAAATCCATTATTAGACCTTTCTGTCCTACAACCAATAAAGACAGGGGGTTGTTGTCAACTCCGAATATAACCATTGATAGATTCAGCTTAAAATTAGCCTTAAAGATGGCACCAAGCGCACACTCTACATTCTGCAAAAACCCCTTTAAAACCTCAAATTCATACAATATATGCAAATCATCAGCCTGGATGGAATCACATCTGGGGCATTTTGAAGAAGCAAGGGGAGGAAATTTAGCGATTTTCTTAGGGGTATAGTATAACCTGTTAATTACATAAAAATGGTTCTTCTTTAAGGATGCCGGTTTAACAATTTTATATAGCATCTGCAGAGAGGGTTCAAACAATTCTGGAGCCACGCTCTCCAGGACTGACGTGTTCCAGACTGGGTACTGTGGAGAGCCCACTATTTCATCCACTTCCAACATCTTCCTGTACCAGAAACTGACCTCCATTTTTATAAGGTGAGTATTCTGGCATTGAAGCTCGATTTCCCAATTTCCATCAATGTGCGATTTCTCCGCAGAATACCAGGAGGTTAATTGCAGATATTTAAATCTTGAAAGGGAATCCCCTATTTTTAACCTTAAAACCTCCCAGGGATGCATCTCATTGGTGGATACAAGGTCAGACCAAAACCTAAGACCAGCTTTCTTAATAGGGAGTGCTAGGCTATCCTTTAAACAATCGGGTAGCCCCGGTGAATCCCAAATAAGGGCGAAATCAGAATAATATCGTATCCCCCATATTTTCCTAAGCCTATACCACAGGTTCAATGAAGCTGTCAAAACCTTCAAACTGACTTTTTTTAAAAATCTGGGTGCCCCAAACGTATACAAGAAACCCTTTCTGCCACCTTCAAAAGCAACCATCTTGGTTAAAATCCTCCCCCAGTAAGATCCCCCTGCTGTAGAAAATAAAGCCAGAATATTTTTAAACTGAAAAGCATTTGAATACCAGAGTATATCTGGAAGTGCCAGGCCCCCTTTCTGGAGCTTGCGTTTTCATTTTTTCCATTAGAGCCAAGCCATTTTGTTAGACCAGATAAAACGTCCTATTTTACTCTGTATTCTACTTATTTCTCTTTGTGGGAACTCTAGGGAAATGGTACTAAAAGGTAAGTTAATTTTAGCAAGATAACCATTGTAACCAAATTTACCCTACCATATATTGCAAGAGGTAGATTAGACATCTTAAAGACAGACGATCGATCTCCCTAGATATCATCTTAAGGTTAATCCTCGGAATATCTACTAAATTGTTCACAATCGTTATTCTCAAGTATCTAAATTCACTACTTATTTTGCCAGTCCAGTTATCGGCATTCCACATCTTTACATCCGTTTTGGAGGAGTTTGCAAGGTAGCCTGAATAAGAGCCAAATTCCTCAAGAAGGGCCTCCACTCTTGGGAGGATCTCAGCAGGATTATCAGTATACAGAAGCAAGTCATCCGCATAGAGGGCCAGCTTACTGCTGTAAAAATGGACACTAAATGGGACAATTGATTCATAGAGTCTTATTGCTTGGGCAAGGGGTTATATATATAGATCAAAAAGTAAGGACGAGATGGGACAACCCTGCCTTATTCCCCTTGCAATATTAACCCCTTCCATGCTGATGACGGAATCGCTCCGTCATCAGCTACAGTTGAGCTGTGCTGATGACGGAGCGGTTCCGTCATGGCCCGGCCGCCGCGCCTGCGCGGCGCTGATTTCGCGCCTGCGCGGGCGTTCTAAAGAGCGGGGCGGGTCATGACGGAACCGCTCCGTCACCAGCACAGCTCAACTGTAGCTGGTGACGGAGCGGTTCTGTCACCAGCATGCGGCGGCCGCGCGGCCGCCCCGCCCCTTTAGCGCTGCGGCGGAATAGCCGCCGCAGCGAAGGGGTTAAAACTCGATGTCACAATGCCGTTAAGCAAAATCACTGCTGAGGCACCCTGATAGCAGTTGATTAGTGTCTGTATAAAAACTGGGCCTAGACCAATTGTTCTCAGCACCTCCCACAGGAAGCCCAACGCACACGATCGAATGCCTTCGCTGTGTCAAAAGCTGCCCCAGCGAGGGGGGGTCGAGCGTGCTACAGCGAGATCAAAACTACCAATCAGCTGCAGGGTCTGTTCCTGTATGTATCTTCCCGGGATGAATCCCTTTTGGTCTGTGTTTACCAGCTGCGGGACTAGCTTGACCAGTCTCCCTGCAAGGAGGGACATAAAGATCTTATATTCCGCATTGAGCAGGGAGATTGGCCTATATGAGTCAGCCCTGCATGGATCTTTTCCTGGCTTCAGGATGAGGACTATTATGGCTTCCTTCGAAGATTTAGGTACTCTCCCCTCCGCGTTGTACACAAAATTGAATAGTTCACATAATCTTGGAATCAGCTCTACCTGTAAGATTTTATACACTTCGCCCGGTAGGGCATCCGTCCCAGCAGCTTTATTGTTCTTAATCTTGTTAATATAAGCTGAAACCTCGCTCTCCGTAATACGGGAGTCCAGGGCGGCTTGGCTACTCGCAGTAAGACCTAATAACTTTTTGAGTCTCAGCCAATCCTGAATGCTCTCCGGGCTAGGGGAAGCCTCTTCCCTGTATAGATCCGAGAATAGGGAAAGAAGACAGTTCTGCATGTCTTCATGTTTACATGAAGTTCCTCCATTCTCGTCGACAATTAACTCGTTTATATTGCTTTTAACGCGATCTGCCCGGGCCTTTCAGGCCAGAAGAGCCCCCGCTTTTTCCCTGTATTCAAAATGCTGCATGTTATGGGCTGACCACTGTGCTTTTATTTTTAATTCGAGTTTCCCCCTATAGCCCTGACGGAGATGCTCAAGATCATCGTTGATACGGGTCAATTCTTCTTTAGATGTCTGGGTGTACTAAGCCTCATCTTCTCCAAGTTCCCTATCTCCTTCTCTAACTTGTGGAGTTCCAGGAACTCTTCCCTGTTTTTTAAACAGATCAAACTGTGTAGCTGCCCCCGAAGGTTTGCTTTAAAAGTATTCCAGACAACATCTGGGGAGGTTGAGCCGATGTTATTTACAAACAAGTGTGTAGTAGATGTTTTAATCGAACAAATTAATCCAGGATCTGAGAGGCATTCTCTCTTCAGTGTCCATCTAGGCCTGGAACTTTGTCTGACACTCGAGTAGGAGAAAGAGATGGAAGCATGATTGGAGGGAATACTTGGTAAGATAGTAATATCCCCGACCCTTTCTAACCTTGATCTATCTACTAAGATATAGTCTATTCTTGAGGAATGTCCATATTTTTTACTTAAGAAGGTAAAGCCTGTATTTGCTCCCTTCTTAGCCCTCCAGACGTCAGTGAGCCCGAGATCATGCATCATGTTGATCATGGCACGGCGAATACGTGGGGCGCCAACGCAGTGGCTGAGATTAGACCTGTCCTGTGAGGGATTAAGAAGGACATTAAAGTCTCCTCCTATAATTAATGGAGTAGTCCTCCCCGTTAACTTTGCCTGCATATTATGGATGTATGATGGATCGTCAATATTTGGACCGTAAAATGATACAATAGTTAATTATCCCCAGGCTATTTCGATCTGAGCTATAATCCATTTCCCCGAATGGTCCGAAACCACAGATTTAATAATACCTTTTGCCCCCAAGCCTGATTAAAATTGCCACCCCTCTATTATGGGCAACCTGTTCTGAGGAGCAAAAGAGCTCTATCCATCAATATTTAGCAAAGATAATCTTACACTCAGAGTTGCTCAGATGAGTCTTCTGAAGAAGGCAGATCTGTGCATCAGATTGTTCAAGATATTTAAAAACTAATCTTTGCCTGCGTGGACACCTGAGTCCAGGATATAAATTTAATTAGGTTACTCATAGATTCTGTAAAAGCATTCTATTCTGTGGTTCAACATTCTGTAATATATAGAAGGTATGATTTCTAAAACGAGTCTGAGATTGAGGATATTTTTTAAGATTTCCTCCCACTGCTCCCACACCCGTGCTTTCCCTCCCACTGCTACCCCGTACCCCTCCCAACCCAGTGCAACCTCATTACAACCCAGGGAAACCCCCCCCAGGTTCTCTGGGCATAGCCCTATGGGCGGGGCCCCCCTGAAGCGATCAAAAAACATTAATGCAACAACCCTACTCGCCCTCTCTAGAGAAACCTGGGAAAAATCATCATGCATTCTACAGGGGGGAAAAAAACTACATTAGAAATTGAGTAAAACTCCCCACATCTCACCTCCCCCAAACGATGCCTCACTCCCACCTCTGATTTTTTCTATAAGAGTATCCACTTATGCAATCTGCCTCATGTTATACATGTGATTATTCCACATGACGCGCAGCGATGCCGGGAACCTCATTTGAGCCTTAGCCCCTAGTGATGTCAAAACTGTCATTCTTTTACCCATCTCCCACTGCTTTGTGGCTGTAATATGTGATATGTCGGACCTTATAGAAAATGAGAATGAACTAGAAAAAGAGCTACATTTTATCTGGCCGGCTTTCAACGCAGAGGAGAGGATCTTTTCTTTTAGCCAGTATATTAGAAAGTTTACTAAGATCTTTCTTGGTTTAGCTTTGGTAGGGTTTCTTTTGTACGGATCCCGATGAACTCTCTGAATATCAAGCGCCAAATCAATTTCTTGTGTTTCCTGGAGGATTGTGTCCTTTAGGAGAGAGATCACAAACATTTTTAAGTCCCCCCCTCCAAGCCTTCATGAGCGTTCAATAATCTTAAATTGTTTTTCCAGGAGTGATTTTCAAGACATTCAATATCGTCCTTCAACTCCCTGTTCAGTAAGGCTAACTTATCCACTTCAGCTGACGAGCTGTGCAAGGCTTCCTTGATTTTTGGGATTTCGAGTTCCACGACATCAGTTCTCCTAGATACTTCTTCCACTTTTTGTGCAAGAACTTCACGAGGACTGGATAGCAGCTTGATTAGCTTCAGAGATGGTGAATCTTTTCCCTATGTCTTCTCTCAGAGCCAACAGTATATCAGCTAGGGACCCGACCCCCATCATAGGGGGCACATCTTTTTGTGATGGCTCTGAAGAAGTCGCCTGGGGATGGGTACCTGATGAAGACAGACGGGGTGGAGGGATACGAACTACAGCAGGAACAGCCAAAGATATGTCTTGTGAAGGATTGAACTCATCACCTAGGGTAGACTGGTCTCCCAAGATCTCGTATTTATTAGATATTTTAATGGCAGGATGGATAAGAGCTGATTGCTCTACTGAGGTGTCGCCCCCAGAAGATCCAGGTGCTACTAGTGAGATTTCCGGGGAAGGGGGAGGATGACTGCTCTCTTGATTTTCCGAGGTTTGCAATTGGGGAATCTGTACATTCTGAACCGCCATATTGGTTTTATTGTGTAGGCCCTTATCCGAAGAAGCAGAAATTACTTTGTAAAAGGACTTCAGGGAAGGGGTACTTACTTTTGAGGTTGCAATTTTTTAGCCCTTCCCTTCCCTTTGGCACTCGTAGGTGTGGACTCAATTGCACCCTTGCCCTTACGCTGCCTGGGTCTCACCTCTGTAACTGGAGGTGAAATACTAGTGATATTATCAGCCTCTTCTTCTTCAAAGTTGGCCACCCGATTCCGAAGGTTGTATCTGCACACAGTTGCTTTGAGGGTACGCTGTGGCTGGGAGGGGCGACTGCTAGTGTTATTTTCCATGCAGCTTTGAGCCCCCCCCCAACTGGTCATACCCAGTGGTTCCTTTATTTCCCTCGTGTACAATTGAGCAACAGGGACTCAGATTGAACTGCTAAACACACTATTAATACTACCCCCGGAAAGTTCAACCATCCCGGTAGTCCCAGGGAACCGAGTTCCACCTGGCAAAGTCTCTGGACCTGAGCCTGACCCTGAGGTCATAAAAGTTCGACTAAAAATCGCCTCACAACAAGCTCGGTCCCGGGGAAAATCCCAAGATGACAGAGGTCCCTTCCTACCTTATGGCCTCTCTTACAGGCTCTCGGCTCCAGCCGTTTACACCTCTCTGCCTCTCCCTCGTAGTCGCTGGTGCTGACTCTATACAGCGCCTAGGGCTGGAGGCTAGGAGTACGCTTCCTCTACTTACGCGCAGCACCCAAAGCTCCTGGTGGAGAAAGCCCTGACAGTGGAGCGCCGTATACCATTCGCGTCTCTCGCGTCTCCTATCCGTCACAGTACAGCCGCAGTTCCAGCTCAAAATCCAACAGACGCCGAAGATTAGCCCTCCACTCCAAAGATAGCACGCCGGCAGGACACCACTTTCTCTCTGCCCACACACCAAGGGAGAGCCGCGCGTCTCCCGGAAGCTGCTCGATCCTCCAGCCAAACAATCTGGGAAAAAGACGTCTTCAGCTAAGATTTGGGAGTGTAAAACTCGGGGAGGTTTTAATATTATTTTAGCAACATTGAATTTCAACAAAAGAAAAAAAGTCACTCGCAGGAACTAATCGAGGTTCGAAAGTCCGAAGATACATATAAGAGGGGAGCACGTCCCAGACCATTTAGCTCCCGGCCGCCATGTTTCCCACCCTTACAGATGCATTATTCTTAACTCCACATCTATGTACCTTGACCATATCTATATTTTTAAGGTACATATATGTGGAGTATATAATAGAAAAAAATCTTACCTATAGACACTTACCTTCACAATATTTTTGTCCTTCATATTCTTGACAATATTTCTATTTCTGATATTCTGTCTAAATACCTTTCAAGCTCCTCTCCCTTTGTACAATTCACTTTCCTTCGGCTGTTAGTCTGTCATCTGATGAAACATATCTGCCCTAGGATGTCCCCACTTGCCCACTATTTGTCCACCTGAGACATTTCCAAAGTTCATAGACCTCTTCAAATAACTATTTTTCCCTTACGAGTTTTATTTTGTGGCTTACATCTGTCCTTTGCCTCATGTCCGACCAGACAGTTTTGGATGTCAGATATCTTTTTATCTGTGATTTGTATTTCTCCCCAGACCGTCCATGTTCTACATTTCAATCCTTCACCCCTTTGTCCCTCCTCTACTTTTTGTGTTATACCCTTCCTAAAAAGATCTTCTTAGAGCCAATACTTCCAGGTCTGACTCCTCTGAATAACTTCCCTTGTCCTTAGGAAACCCTTTAAACCTGTTTCCTGTCCGGCTCTAACTCTTTGATTATGAAAAATGTCATGGCCTCCACAGATGTTTCCCGTTTCAGTGCTCACTCTTCCAGATGTGTCATCACTTCCGAGACCTTCTACACTGGTTCAAGCTTGGAAGACAACCTCTGGATGCAGACTGGTCTTGTGCAGCCAGCCACCTTTAGGACTTTCCACATTAAACTAGCAGACCACTCGTCTGACTTCATCATTCAAAGACTGAATTTTCATATTACGGCTTCCATTGTCTTGCCATAAAATGGACGGTTTCCTGCCTTCAATGCAGAAGACATCTGAGATTTTATTAAAGAAAACGAGGTGAGTATAATATCCCGCGACTCTCTCCAGGTAGTAGTTCTTCTGTTACCACCTTGTGGTTTATTATGGGTCGTTTGTAGGCGTTGGGCTTTATCCCCTTCTCACTCTGGTCTTCCCAGGTCTTATGTTTCTCAAATGAAGGAGTCCTGTGTGCTGTTGCCGCAAATAATTCTGTTTCATGAACTACCACTTTTTCCGCAAGGATTTCCAACTCAGTCTCACTAAACATCACTTTCTCCTTTCAAAACACTATTGTAATATCAACTGCATAACCGATGTGGGATGTCTGTGTTGATCGACTGATACAAAATGTGGAGACTTTTGATGAACATGGGAATATACAATGGTTAAGTGATCAACCTTATATTACGCCTGTTGCTGTCTCTGGTTGCCTTTCTATCTGTACTGTCCTATGTTCTATTCTCTTAGCTATGCTCTGGTCCTTCTTGCGATGAATCTTGTAGTTCCCTTTATTCTTTCATGAATCCCCACCAACTTTCCAGTCTCGAGCATCCATCTCTCAACAGTACATCTTGTGAATCCCACTGGCATGCACAGATTTACTTCCTTAGTACCATCCCACTTACATCAGTTGCAGAGAGTGCTGCTGCTAGCTTAATAAAATTGAGTATAATACTCTTTTATGTTACTAAGATAAAGCAAAGGTCTCAATTATTAGAAACAACTGACATAAAACATGGTGACATCAGGCAAAACATTGGATCAGATCAGGATTACACCACCAACCAATGAGGCAGTGATTCACTGTTGAAGAAGGCTGAAGTATTTTGGCTAAATAGTGAATTATCAATCAAAAGATTCCCTAAAAATGGAACACATGCGTCCTCATCTCTTCTTGTGCTTTTGACTCCCAGCACCAGTCCCTATTTTCTTTGGTAAAAGCATTGCTGCTATTTGATATTTGATATTTATTGACACTTGTAGAGCGCGGCTATCGCTCCGGAAGGAGCATCTTGGCGCTAGGCGATCAGAGAGCCAGCATGGCGAGGAGTGTATCAGATGGCTGCAAGAACTGCTGAGTCGGGCTGAAGGAAAATCCAGGTCTTCAAGAGTTTCCTGAACTGGCTTTCAGAGGGGGCGTGCCTAAGGTTAAAGGGGAGACTGTTCCATGCCTTCGATGCTAGGAATGAAAAAGTTTTTCCCCCTTTTGTTTTTAGTTTTATTCTAGGTACTACAATCAAGTTTGCTTCGGCTGACCTCAAACAGCGCGATGGAATATAGTGCTGAAAGTGTTTGGCTAGATAAAGAGGGCCGGTGTTCCTGGTGGCTTTGAAGACCGTGATAAGGAGTTTAAAAAGGACTCTTTTGTGAAGGGGAAGCCAGTGCAGCGTGTTGAGGGCTGCAGAGGTCGAGGACCTTTTTGGGAGTTTAAGAACTAATCTGGCTGCAGCGTGTTGGACACTTTGCAATTTCTTTAGCGAAGACTTTTTTATTCCCGCCAGGAGGCCGTTGCAATAATCCAGCCGAGAAAGGATTAGAGCCACCGCGACTGTTTTCCTGGCGGAGATAGGGAGGAAGTCGAAGAATTTTTTCAGCTGTCGAATGAGGTTAAAGCAGCACCCAGCTGTGATGCGTACATGGTCATCGAAACTCAAGGAGGAGTCAAATTGGACACCTAGATTGCGGGCCGAGGAAACCGCACAAGGCGGAACATCAGAATTTTGAGGCCACCAGTCCTTTGGTGAGAAAAGGACGTCTTTGCCCAGTGGAATAATTTCAGTTTTTGCACTGTTGCATTTTAGGTGGTTAAGATTGAGCCAGGAAAAGACTTGGGAGAGGCAGTTCTGGAATCTGAGAGCTGTGTCGGGGTATTTTTTATCAATGGTGACGACAAGCTGAGTGTCGTCAGCGTATGAAGTAACGAGGATGTTGTGGGATTCAATCAATGTTAAGAGGGGGGCCATATATAGATTGAAAAGGAGGGGGCTAAGTATGGATCCTTGGGGCACCCCGGATGTGACGGGTCTTTCGCTGGAAAGAAAAGGTCCAAGCGAGACTGTTTGTGTTCTATGTGATAGAAATGATGTAATCCATGCTAAAGCAGTACCAGACACACCAATCTCACGCATTCTGTTAACAAGGATAGCGTGAGAGATGGTGTCGAATGCCGCGGTCAAGTCGAGTAGGATGAGTACGGCATGTTTTCCGTCATCCTGTAGGAACTTGATGGTGTCTGATAGCTCAATCAGTGCGGTTTCTGTGGAGTGGCCAGGACGAAAACCCGATTGCTGTGGATGCAAGATGTGGTTGTTTTCCACGAAGGCTTTTAATTCTTCGTGGACCAGCCGCTCGGTGATTTTGCCTAGTACAGGGAGTAGAGAAATGGGGCGCATATTAGTTAAGTCAGTGGGGGATTTATTTTGTTTTTTCAACAAGGGCTTGACTATTGCCTTCTTCCATTCAGCGGGGACAATGCCAGTGCTGAGGGAGTCATTAATAATGGCGTTGATGGAAGGGTTGACGGCTTCAATGAGGTGGTGAAGAATAATCGGAGGGCAGGAGTCAGTGGGTGCTCCTGACTTACAAGTCATAATGGCTTTCTGTGTCTGTAGCAAGGATACCACAGAGAAGTTGTCGAGTGAAGGTAGTGTGGGGCCGGCAACTTGCATATAAATTGAGGGGGGGGGGAAAGTCTCTGTGAATGGTGTTAATTTTGTCAATAAAAAAATCCGCAATTTGATCGCAGAGTGCTTGAGATGGGGGAATTTCCGTTATCAGGGCCTTGGGGTGGGTGAAGGACTTGACTATGTTGAAAATAGTCTGTTGTTTTTGTTTGGCTGCTTCTATAGCTGAGGTAAAAAACTCCCTTTTGGCTATTTTTATGTTGGAGAGGTATTGTTTCCTCTGTAAGATGTAGAGGGATCTCGAAGTATCATCGTATGTTTTCCTCCATTCTCTTTCCAGGACCCTGCATTTGAGGTGACATTCGGCAAGGGTCTGGGTATACCAAGGGGCATTTGGTTTTTTTACGCGACGGGCTGATTTCAGGCTGGTTGGTTTGGAGAAGGATGTGACTATAGTGTCAATCCAGATGTGAAGATTTTTAGAATCTAAAGTTACATCTCTGACAAGAGTGGGAAGAGGGGCAGTGGGCCGGGGACTTAGCAAAATACGTTCCGCGACTTTCTTCCAATTAGTCGGGAAGGGTGCGGGAGAGCGCATGGTGTTGGATTGCGCAGAGTGTTGTGTTGCAATGGAAAAGGGGATAAAACAGTGGTCCGTCCATATATGTGGGATAGGGGGCGAGACAGTTAGGGCAGTCAAGTTAGTGCAGATGCCATCCAGCGTGTGGCCGGCCCGGTGAGTGGGGGGTGAAACCAGTTGGGTGAGGCCAAAAGTATCTAAGGAGTGTTGAAAACTCAGCGTGTGGGGGTCTGAAAGGGCTTCGAGATGGAGATTGAAATCACCAAGAAGTGTGAAGGTGGGGTAGTGGGTCAGGAGAGTGGCAAGGGTCTCGTCCAGGGAATCCAGAAATGAAGAGGCATTCCCAGGGGGGCGATAGACGAGTCCACCTGAGAAAGAAGTGGATGGATTGATTTGAATAACAAATCCTATAGCCTCGCAGTGCTTGATAGAGGTCAGGTCAAATGCATGGCACGTGAGGGACGACCTGACGATTATGGCTATACCCCCACCCCTACCCGAGGGTCTATCACGCCTAAGGATGGAATAGTCAGTGGGGAGGGTGGTTGCTAAATCAGGGTTAGATGCGTCATTTAGCCACGTTTCAGTAATGAAGATGGCGTCGAGGCCATGCGACAGTATAAGATCGTGAATATCCTGCGCGTGGCATGTTAGGGATCTGGCATTGATGAGGCCACAGTTGAGAGTGACAGTTTTATGAGGAGGGGGAGGGGTAGGGGGAGAGATTGCGTCAGGAGGTCCTAGAGATGCCCATCTACAGAGGCGGCATGAAAAAGGGCCCCATAGATGATCAGTTAAGAGGTGAGCCTTACAGCTATGGCTGGGGCTGGTCAAGCGTATTTGGAGCAGGGCATCGGAATCATACCTGATAGTGGGATACCTGACAACAGACTTATGTAGGTAGTGGCCCTCTGTCAGCAGCATGGGTAGCGCCTCAATCAGTGTCATGAGTGCAGCTTGCACTTGATTGGTAGTTTAAGTTCAACCTATCAGTGACTTTTCACTTGAGCGGGTATGCCTGAGCATTGTCGCTGTCAAGAGCATCGATGGGTAAGGTGGTTTTAAGGTAATACTTTGAATTACCTAAGTAGTTCTTTAGATTGTTGGTGTCCCTATAAGTTCTTAGCCACCCTTATGCCCTTTCGTGCAGACTGTACCCTGTAATAGTCAGTTGTGGACTGTGGACTGCCAGGCACGGGTGGGAGTGTGTCACTGGCACTTTTTTGTGCATATGCAGGTAGGCCGAGGAATGCCCCAACTTCAATGATGACCTTTGGCGCTTCTGATATGTGCGCATGTGAGCATCTGACTCCGGAATCGGAAACTAGACTACAATGGCCCAGTTCAAGAGAGACCTCACTCCACTCAGTGAAACCTAATCCTACCACCCAGATAAGAGAAGAGCCTGTGCTGGGTTGCAGCAGTGATCTTGTGGAGAGGGATGATATGAATCCACTGGATACTGTAGTGATTTTCTTAGTGCCAAGCCATCCCAGGTGCTTCTCCTGGGGCCACACAAGACTTGTGCAGACTTCAGGGCAACCAGGGTCACAAGGTTACACTAAATGGCCTGATACTACAGATTCTTTCAGTGACTACAGTAGTTCAACTTCTCCTCCATGTCTTCTCAATGCCTACCTCTTTTAAGCAGCCCGTATATAAGGATGGCATTCATTGTCAGCTTCTTCCAGTAGGACATAGGACCTCCAGGTTTCAGTTCCTGAACCTATCAAAGACAGCTGCTAGTGAAAGCACCCCAAATCTTGAACTCATAATTATTACTTTGCCTTCACTGGTGTGGAGAATTAGGCATTGTTCAATGACATTTTTCAGATTTCTCCTCTGCTTTTCTCATAGATTAGCAAATACAGATGTGTGTACCAAGATCCAGTTCTGCTTTGGGTAAGGTCTGGTTTCGGGAGTTGGGGACCTCTTTCACAAAGGCTGCTGAGCCACACTCCTGTGATCTTTGGTATTTTCGAGGAAAGGCGGGTAGCTGGATGTTTGTCATGGGCTGTAGAAATGTCACAAAAGGAGAAGTGCACTCCCTGACTGGCTACTTCACAAAACTGTCTGCAGGATGTTTCTGGGAAAGATGACGATAACAAGGAACAAGGGGACCCTACCCACAAGGAACCAGGGTTGTAATTTTTCACAGAAACAATGGTTCCTGTGGGATAATAAATCAATCTATATTGGTATGGATACGCACAATCGCAGTGTGAAGGGTTAGGGCGATGTCAAAAGGAGAAGAGACCACAAACACCTTTGTTTTAATTTATCACAATTGTTTTTATATTTTCAGACCAGTTAATCAAATATGTACAGAAAAGAAAAAAAGACAATAGTGCGAGGTTACTCCAGTGAAACTGAAACCTAAAACATTGGTGACAAAATTGTGACATTTGTTCTTGGTTCTCAAATTTTTACAAAGTCGACCATTTCAAAATATACATAGTATGGACCGCGACTGAATACAATGGTCAGTGCAGGTTAATGGTTCGCTTTAGTTCTATGCCGAAAAATGGGGGAAATTAGGCAGAAAAGTGGTGAGGATAATCTGTGCATTTTGGAAGAAGCCTTGGTCATCCACCTTCTACTTATGTGTGGATCACTTCAAAGGCCTCAAACATTTTTATAGCTTTCTACCAAATCCCTTGCCTGTCTAACAGGCACATCTCCAACCTCCAACTAGCCACACAAACTCAGTAATTCTTAATACTGATTCCTGCTTGCTCACAGCAAAGCACCACATACTTTTTGTGTTATACCCTTCCTAAAAAGATCTTCTTAGAGCCAATACTTCCAGGTCTGACTCCTCTGAATAACTTCCCTTGTCCTTAGGAAACCCTTTAAACCTGTTTCCTGTCCGACTCTAACTCTTTGGATATGAAAAATGTCATGGCCTCCACAGATGTCTCCCGTTTCAGTGCTCACTCTTCCAGATGTGTCATCACTTCCGGGACCTTCTACACTGGTTCAAGCTTGGAAGACAACCTCTGGATGCAGACTGGTCTTGTGCAGCCAGCCACCTTTAGGACTTTCCACATTAAACTAGCAGACCACTCGTCTGACTTCATCATTCAAAGACTGAATTTGCATATTACGGCTTCCCATTGTCTTGCCATAAATTGGATGCTTTCCAGCCTTCAATGCAGAAGAAATCTGAGATTTTATTAAAGAAAACGAGGTGAGTATAATTTCCCGCGACTCTCTCCAGGTACCACCTTGTAGTTAATTATGGTTCATTGTAGGCATCTCTGCCCATGCTCCCTCACACATACAGAGCAATTATACCTGCACCAACATGTTATGGTTTATGGCCAATATCTCTTGAACAATTGTAGTAGGCATAAACAGAATTGGGAGGTTAGGCAGCACCTTTTGACTGATGTTCCTGACTCCATTCAGCCTGGAGCATATGCTAAGCCACATCTTGTGCTGTTTCTGTAATTGACTCTGCAATTAATCCCTTCGGTGTCACCACTCTTGGAGCTTTGTCCTTTTGCCAATATAACCCATCCATATCCCAAACTGAGAGAGCAGTGGACCCAGTTGAAAGGAGCTGTCAGAAATTTTAGATTGGATGGTTTAGTAGGCAATTCTCTACCTGAAGCAACAGGTAAAAACGCCTGCTGCCACCACTCACACCATGGTGAATGACAGAGCCACTTTAGGAAAAGAGGAGGGCAATTGATGTGACCCTCTTGACTGCAAAGCCCTTTTCTGGATATCATACCATTTTGCAGAGGGTCTCAGCCTCAGGCATTATTGTCATAGGTGCTGAGACAAAAATCAAAACCTTATGAAGACATGGTGCAAGAGGAACTTGAGGAATAGGGGTGTCGGTGCACCAGGATATTTCTGTCCCAATCTAAGATAAGCACATTATGGGTGAGGTCAAGGCACTGAATTTGAGGCTTTGAGGAGAAAGGAGCATGCATCAAAACCAT
Organism: Lissotriton vulgaris; assembly: GCF_964263255.1. Lineage (NCBI taxonomy): Eukaryota > Metazoa > Chordata > Amphibia > Caudata > Salamandridae > Lissotriton > Lissotriton vulgaris. Next base: position 651,311,846 of record NC_141700.1, on the reverse strand, counting down.
ACCAGAAACTTACCCAAACAGAAATTTTAATGAAGAGCCAAGTCTTCACAGATTTACAAGAGGACTAAAGACTATGGCAAGCTGGGGAAAGCAATGCCAAAGATTTTCGGAACCGGATGGACTTAGACATTCGATGACTTCATAGATGACCTAGAAGAGGCAGATGTCAAGAAAATACCTAAATAACCTTCCCCATGACAGAGTAAAAAAAGTGCTGACGAAAATATCACAAGGTGACAAAGTATCATACAAGAAAGCATTGGAAGCCAAATTCAATATGATGCAAAAAGTCGACTATGAAAGGTACATTTTCAATCAAGTGTGACAGCAAGCTGGAGAAACAATGGATGAGTTTGTTGAAAGACTTGATATGTTTATCAAAACTGCAAGTTTAGTGAAGTAGTGTGGCTCACTCAGTGAAGTAGTGTGGCTCACTGGTTAGAGGCGGCAGACCCGAGAGCAGAGGACGGCCCGGGACCAGGGTTCGATTCCCGGCGCGGCAGGTTTCTGGACCAGGGTCAGCGGACTCGATATTTCTCTCGCCTCGGTGCCCACTCTGATCAGCGATCACACTCGGCAACTCTGGGCATTAGCTTGCCTCATCTTCACTAACGGCCCCACCAGACCGCCGGGGATGCCTGGTCTCACCCTGGAGATACCCATTAAGGGACCATCTCTCAGGGAAGCCAGGAAGGGTTTCGCAGCGGTCGAAGCGCCTTGGGACCCTACGGGTAAGTAGTGCGCTATATAAATGCCAATACACACATACACAGTGAATTTAATGATAAACAAGCCATACGTCTCCGAGTTATCGATGGCTGTCTTTCAGACTCCTTCAGAAGATGCATCTTGAGTGAGAAGCTCAGCTTAGAGAAAGTACTAATGGCCACCAGGGCCGACGAAAGAGTGGACCAACAACCCGCTGACATAGAAGCTGGAATGGTTAAAAGCGAAACAGTGTTGGCCATGTAGAGTAAGAAAAAACATAGAGTAGACGCATGTAAGTCACTGTCTACCAAGAAGAAAAGGTTGTGCTTCCGATGTGGATTTTCATATCTACATGAAGAAAGATGCCCAGCCATAAGACAAATGTGGAATAGCTGCAAATGGTTTGTAAAGTGAAAGAGAAACCATCTACATCACAGTGAGAATAGAAAATGGGTGGCAGAAAGTTCCAGAAGCCTTCTCGTCATGCCCACTAAACAGAAAGGCAGCATCAGTTAACACAAGTAGAAACCAGATGAAGGCGATAGTTCATCAAGTTCATCCTACAGAAGCTCGTCATCATCCTCATTGAGCGCCAGTGAGGAAGATGGATGTGCGCTGATGGCATCGACTGTCGAACAACAGGCACATGCAAGTCTAGCTGCTTGCAAGGTAAACACGGTGTCAAAAGCAAACCACCAAATAAAACAATAAAACTCATTTGGACATTGCCACAAGATTACGATAAAGGTAACCATAACCTTCATCATAGACAGTGCTAAATCAATTAACATCTTGCCAGTTGAAAAGTTTAACAGCCTATCTCCTGCACCACGTCTCAACCCCTGAAATTCAAAAGCGTATACGTGGCCCGCTTCTAAACTGTTGCAGAGTCAACAGCCATTCACAGTGACTTTGAAACATAAGGTAGTATCAATTCAAGTGCCAATTCATGTTCTTCAAGGAGCTTCATCCAGTTCTTGCCTACTCAGCTTTGCCAATAATCAAAAGGGAGGGATCACTTGTCCTGCGTGAACCAGGGTATGCAGGAGATCGAACAACGGTGTCTCCAAATTAAACCCTCATGCACGTGTAGGGTAGCGTGGTAAGCGGTATATCTTGATTCTCCGCTTTTCTGACACGTGTGTGCATAATCATCGGGTTTTCGGTATGCAGCCTCCACCAGGAGGATCTTACCCTCGGTAAAAACAGTAGTGACCCAGTGATGTGGAGGGAGTGTAGGACGATAAAAATCCCCCGGAGACCCAGTAGTCGGAATTTTATTAAGTCTGGGTTCGGGTGGATCCCATTAGGGGAATGCTCCAGTAGTGTGCGCTCTATTGAAAAAGTTAAGTTTTCAGGACGTACTAGCATTCAAAATAATTTAAAATGGCCAACATGTTTCAGCCCTCTATGCCGTGAATCGGACTTTAGGGCTTTCTTCAGGACCCGTGGTGAAAGGTGATAGTGATGCTCGACTACTATATTTATAGCAAGCAGGTGTGTAGAAAAAAGGGAAATTATCAACCTGGGTCACTACTGTTTTTACCGAGGGTAAGATCCTCCTGGTGGAGGCTGCATACCGAAAACCCGATGATTATGCACACACGTGTCAGAAAAGCGGAGAATCAAGATATACCGCTTACCACGCTAACCTACACGTGCATGAGGGTTTAATTTGGAGACACCGTTGTTCGATCTCCTGCATACCCTGGTTCACGCAGGACAAGTGATCCCTCCCTTTTGATTATTTGTAATTACCTAAGGAAACTGAGGGATCAGCACTTTCCTTCTCCCCCTTCCATTTGATTAGCATACTCAGCTTTGCCACCACTGCTGACATGAGACTGATATCTATCAATCACATCCTCCTCACTCATTCTGCATTTGTGAATCAGTTTCGGTCATTATTTCACTGCCTGGACAACAAAAGGGCAATTGCACATCAATGAGGACGGTCATCATGTTACCCTACGGCACATCAGAGTCGCTTTCCACTTACAAGAATCCTTTGAGGAAGAATTAGAAACGCTGTTGAGGCATGACATCATCAAGCTCTCCTCTGGTCCTATTCCATGAGCATTGCCCATAGTGGTACTCCAAAAAAGGAAAGCGAGGGTGCAGTGTTGATATGCACCAGGTCAACCAAGTAATTAAGAAAGACATCCTGGCCCACACATAGTGGACATGATCATACAACTGAACAGTACCAATGTTTTCTCCCGTCTGTACCTGAACAAGGGATATCATCAACTCAAGTTGGAAGAGAATTGCAAATACATCACTAATTTTTCAACTCATGTTGGTCTGTTCAGATTAAATAAGTTGAGCTGTGAAGTTTCGTCAGACGAAGAAATATTTCAAAATGTTATACATCAAATAACTGAACCTGTCACAAATGCTTTAAATTATAGTGAAGACATACTGGTATTTGGAGCACCACGCAGGGAGCATGACAAGGCTCTTACACAAGTGTGCCAATTACTTGCTGATGCAGGTCTCACTCTGAATGCAGTAAAGTTTGGGTTTCATAAAACCAAACTCAAATTCTGGGACACACATTGTCTGATGAGGGAATGACTCCAGACCCTGATAACATGAAAACACTGTCAGCTGCTTGCACCGCGCAAGATGTTACCATGCTGCAACCATTTCTAGGTATGGCCAGTTACTGCTCAAGTTATATTCGTGATTTTGCTATTGTAAGTGCTCCATTGAAAGAGTTATTAAGTAAAAAAACAATGTTCACGATGAACTCTTTTGACAAGAACAATATACGCTCTGCAAGACGATATAACTTGCTAGATTTAATTAAAAAACACATAAAAACAAAAAATAAATAAAACACAAGGGATAAACGGAAAGATCGTAGGATGGATCATTTATACAATATTAAATAGGTATAGAAGCCAATAAGACAATGGATCTTAATCGTGTTCACTTCAGCCAAAGTGAGTGTGATTTTATTTTGGAATTAAGGCAGTAATACGTACCACAGAAAGTAAGAAAACTATTTCAAGTATATACAATATGTACAATCTGAACGTGATTTTGTGAACCCCAGTGGAGTGACCATAACCTAACAGTGGTGCAAGAAAAATTGTAAGGTAACAAAAGTGAAGGCAGTGGTTATTGGAAGCATAGGGGAAGAGTAGCCTTTAGAGTTTATGATACATTGAATTGTATTGGTGTTTTTTTAGGTTCTCTCTTTATGCAGTCGACGACGTTTCGACCCTCTCAAGATAAGGGGTCTCTTCAGGACGGGAGTGCTGGGGACATATTAGAAACGGAGTGCACACGGATACAGGTATTCCAAGGCAGATGTCAATTCAATTCTAGTCCGTCGAATATGGGTACCTGGTTAGAATCAATCTATGGCATGTACGCACAGCGCCACATCTTGGCCAGACAGCAGGGTAATTCCAATTGCTTGAATCGGGTGTAAGTGGGTGATATAGCTGGTCTGCTAGTCAATTATAGAACCACCGGACTATGTTCCCTTGATTAGGGCAAGCCCGATCTGGGCTGTGTCAGTCAGTCAGTCAATTTTCTTTATTCGATTATTTAAAATCATAAAAGAGCAAGCATTTTGCATATCCTGGTTACAGTACATTTCATTGAAGCACAGAAACAATTTATCAAATTTGAAACATTCAATCAATATTATAAAACAGATAAGCCACGATGCAACATACATAAATATCTAAAAAAGCTAAAAAAAGAAGGGTTTATTAAGCACAATTCATTTAAGAAATGAGGAAGAGAGGAAATTCATTTGTCAAAGATAAAGTGCCTGTGCCTTGTGCGGTGCTTATTTTTACGTGCGCCTGCAACCAGAAAACTAGCCACTGAAAAAGCTACATTTACATTGGGGAGGAGCTGCAAGAACAACAGGGCTGGTTTAACCTGGATGAAGCCCTGGTGGCGTAAAATAGGGAGCAGATAACTTTTCCTGAGCTCAGTGTAATGTCCGCAGAACATAATAAAGTGCATCGTATCCTGTGTCGAGAAGTGATCACAGTCGCATGGATCGGCATCCTCGGGTCGCGACCAAGATTTGAAGTTGCCCAGTACAAAATGAATTAAATCGAAGCGGAATCTCGTTAAGAGAAAGCGGTGATAGGAATTTGTGGTAAAGAGGAGATAAGGTTCCATTCCTGGGGCTAAAGAGAGCGTGCAATGTTTCCTTACCATAGTCTTTTTTAGCTCTGCTTCTTCCCTTTCCATGGCGTATAAATTTGTCAGGGTGTTTTTAACTAGTTTTATATCGCCATAAGTTATTCCTTCTGGAGAACAAAAAAGCTCCGGACGACCTGCCAGGGTAAGCTGCATTTTAACGTATCTCAACCAGGGAATGTGGAGGGCTCTATCCAGGGCTAAGCAATCTTTTAGGATGGTATGATTTAAAGTTAGCTCCTGATTGAGCCATGTTTTTATCCAACCAATCACTGGAGCTAGTTTTAATAAGTCTGAGATATAGCCCACACCAAGCTCTGTGTGTATTGCAAAGGTCGAAGTTGATTGGGGGACAGAGAGCAAGGATCTCAAAAATTTATTCTCTACGATCTGTATTTTAGCTGGGCTGGTATATCCCCAGATTACCGAGCCATACTGGGCAACTGACAAACATTTGGAATTATAAACTTTAATGATGCTTTCCATTGGGCGAGCACCCAGCTTTTTGGCAAAACCCAGCAGCCCTGCGGCCGCTCTAGCGACAGCGCTACTTTTGGCCAAAAGCTGAGGGCCCCAAGTACCCCTATCGTCAAAAGTGACACCTAAGTATGGGAAGGAGGAAACTCTCTTTACCTCCTTTCCTGCACAGGAGAAAGTTAGTGACTTTTTTTTCCTTCCTGCGGGGCCAGCAATCATTACATGTGATTTGTCTGTGTTAATTTTCATGTCCAAAGATGACATAAAAGTCCCGAAGGATGCAAGAAGTTTATTTAGCGCGACTCCGGAGCGTGCCAGGAGGACAGCGTCATCCGCGTACAGGAGTACAGGAATCTTTGTCTCCCCCGCACGCGGAATATCGCTGTGGGCTGTTATCATTACTGCCTCTAGGTCGTTGATATATAAGGTGAAGAGGAGGGGAGCAAGTATACACCCTTGCCTAACCCCCCTCTCCGACTTAAAGTGACACGTGCATCTTCCGTCCTGAGTAACTCTGACCGAGGTCAGAAGGTCCTTATGTAACTCGGCCAGGTATTCGACCAAAGGGGGGTCGAGACCCATGGCCAGGAGGATCCGCCACAGCTTCGACCTGTTGACCAGGTCAAAAGCCGATGACAGATCCATAAAGGCCATGTATAAAGATCCCTCCCTGCCGACTACATACTTATTTAGAATTAATTCTAAATTTAGGCACTGATCTAACGTTCCTCTCTTGGATCTAAAACCATATTGTGCATTAGATAAAATACCCCTACTTTCTAAAATAAGGGTCAGTCTTGATAATAGGACTCTGCCCATAATCTTTACACTAGAATCAATAAGGGAAATTGGCCTATAGCAGGCCGGGTCTGTCCTCTGACCCTTCTTAAAAATTGGCACTATAGTTGAGTTTGCCCAACTAGAGGGGAAAATAAAATCCCGTGTTGCATTAAAAACATTGGTTAAAATTTTCGAGCTAAAATCAGGGGCACTCTTAAAAAAGTCTGCCGGAACCCCATCTGGTCCTGGTGCCTTTTTACAGAGTGTATCGTTGATAGCTTTTTTCACCTCATCCTGAGTAAAAGGGGAGATGGGATTTGGCGCTAAGGAAAGAGGAAGTTCCTGGTCTATACTTGTATCATTGTGACGATAAATATTACTAAAATGTGTCACCCATTGCTCGTCTGGTATGATACAATCCGCTCTTTGATGATCTAACCCTACAAAGTATGGGTGATTTATTACTGCCCAAAATTTGGCACTGTCTTTCTGTGTCTCAGGCAGTAACAGGTTATTCCACGCTTCATCTTTTATCTCGGATTTCCTCTTTCTAATAGCCAAATTATATTTTTTCCTTAGAGATGCTACCATTACTCTGTTTCTAGGTTTGTTTTTTAAGGCTTTAAGTAGAGTTGAATGAGCCTTAGAGCAATTTGTATCGAACCATTTGGGGCCCATGGTCTTATTGCATTTAACCTTCACCGTCAGATCTAATTTGACTTGTTGACAAATAGTGCTAAAGGCCTCGACCAGGGTATTACTAGAATTTTTGTTATCTAGACATATGGCGACTTCACCTTCTACCTTGGCTAGTGTGTCTTGTAAGAAGGTTATAGGGGTAACTTTGTCCCATTTGAGCCTTCGATTTTGGTCACTCAGCGCAAGGTTTGTTGCACAAGAATTTCCAGAAGTTCTATTACCCAAAGCTCCCTGTGCTAAAACCTCTAAAATCACAGGATTGTGATCGCTAAAAACAGAGATTAAAACTTTGCAAGCAAGTACATCAGATAAAAGTCTAAAAGATACAAAAATGTAATCAATAATAGTGCCTCGGTCCTTGCCCTCATAGGTCGGTAACCGTGAGTCATTTGGGCAAGAATAAAATTCATAGAGGTTGAAGGTAGCCAAAAGCAGTTCCAGAGCCTCGCCACTAGATGTGTGTTCAAAATGCGGCGTGGGAGAATAAAAAAGAGATTCCTCTGTTTCTCTTTGGCAACCCGCCTGACAAGGATGAATATTAAAATCTCCCATGAGGATCACCTCATACCCATGAGAACTATTTGTATCATAAGTTGATAGGAGGTCCTCGAGGGATGCTAAATGCTCGGTAGGAAATTGACTGGCTGGGGAATTATAAAAATTGATAAGTAAAATAGGATGGGAGTTTGATGAGCTCAATTCCACCATTAAACAATTTTTGATGTTAGACTTAATATGCCTCGCTTTTCCTTTTACATCAAGTGAAATGTATAAAGCCAACCCACCCCTTGCTCTTCCTGCTTTACTGGGGTCTGCAGGTACATAAAAAAGTGAATAACCATCTATTGGCAGACACGCTGATGTTTCCCAAGTTTCCTGGAATGCAAGGATATCATAGTTTCTAATTAGGTCCAGCCAATTCTTATCTTTAAATTTAGCTCTAAGCCCAGCGATGTTCCAGCTCATAATTCTTCGGACCTCAGCACTTAATGAAGAATGAGCCAAAGGGCCAGGAGCTGGCTGCAAACCTTCTGAGTTATTTTCTTCTCCGGCTGGCGAGAGTCAATCATTTTGGTCCATGAATGAAAGAGGCGCAAAACGATTAAAAAGTTCAAGTGGCTGAATGACAGGATTAAACGCTGGGGGTTGGTGACGGTGAACTGAGGCGTTGTTCCTTAAATCTTGCCCCCATCTAAAGTGAGGCTCCCAATTAGTATCCCACCCTGGGGCGGGAGTCCTTGGAAAAGAGACATTCTGCTGCTCTCCATAAAAAAATTTCAAAGTAAGTGGAACCACAGTGCCTCTTCTTCGTTGGGGAGGAAAGATGTTTGTGAGAATATTGGGAAGAACGTCTGGGTTAGAGAAAGTCACTGCCACACAATCCCCTTTAAATTTTTTTGGCCGGTTTCCCAGCCAAGGGGTCCTGGTTGCAGATTTAATCACGCTTGCAAGATGATGTTTCCCACCTGGTGCTAGTCGGATATTGGTAGTTAACCAGTGTAGGGCTTTGCTGCAAAGTGAAGTTGAAGTTTCAGCTATATCCCCTTCTAATGGGGGTACGTTTGCGAGGACCAAAACCACGGGTGTGGCCTCTACGATAAATTGCAAGGGGTCCGTGGGGTGAGTTTGAGGTTGCGCTTGTATTTGCGTGGGAGGAATGTTTAGCGAAGGAGTTGGGTCTGATGTGGAACATGCTGATATGGGGCCCTCAAATGCTACTGATGGTGTTTGTTGCGTTGGATTTTGATTTGGCCCAAGCATTTCCATTTCATCTCCAACATCCGTGTTGCTTCCAGCTTCAGCTCCTCTAGGATTATTGTCCAGATTAGTAATTAGCTTAGTACATTTCTCAATACCACTTGCGACTGTATTTTGAAGTGCGCCCAGCTTCTTGACCTCTGCTTGCAGTTTATCGATCTTAGAAATGAGGGGTTTGACAATGCTATTAATTTTCATCTCAATGAGATCAGCAATTTTGTCAAGGAGGGCTTCCTCGGAGGAACAAGAAGGATGTTCCTCGACAAGAGTCATTTGTTTGTGCTTTGGAGTGGTAGCCCTCTTCCGCTTGGTCCCTGAGCGTAAACCCCCCCGCTTGGAAGGATTCTTAGTGCATTGACGTTTAGGTCTGCCAGCGTGTCCTATAAGGGATTGGTCTAGGGCAGAGACCTGGGATTGTGTATCCTGCTCTGGGTCTTGGTCAATGTCAGTGTCTATAATAACATCAGTAGGCAAGCCATCAAGAGCCGGAATTACATTCTCCGATGATCCCGATATAACTTGGGGTGTAAAATCAGCTGTAAAGTCTACAGTATGAATGTCCTGAGTTAATGTACCATCGAGCAGGATAGAGGAAGATGTAGGTGGTGATGGGCATAGCAAGTCAGGTGATAGGCTCAGCCCCAGTGACTCCCTCCTTTGCATATTTATTTTCTGAACAGTCTGGACCATGTAGTTGTTTATCTTATTTTGTTGCACTACTACAGGTTTTTTAGACATTGCTCAGGCTATGTAATATGTGAACGTGACTTACTTGAGGGACAATCGGTGTCTTCACGCTTGCAGGGTTTCTGGCCCTGCCCCTGCCTCTTCCTGCCGATGAGGGCCGTAGAGGGCCCGCCCTTTGCCCGGGCTTCGCCCCGGGCGCTCCCGCGCGCGACTCGCGGGTGCGAGGGGCGTTCCGTTCTTTCAAGCGCCGCCTGGCGCTCCTGCGGCGTCACTTCCGCCGCCGGGGCTCCTGGGAAGTGTAGTTTGGCCGGGCCGGGCTAGCCGTTTCCCTCACGGCGTCGTCTGGTAAGGCGCTGTAGCGCTAGTGATCCTGGCGCTGTCGAAGTAATTACTGTGCTCGCTGGCCGTTCACCTCACGGCTTGGAAAGTTGTCCCGCTGGAGCTCAGGGCGCTCCGTTCTTTCAAGCGCCGCCTGGCGCTCCTGCGGCGTCACTTCCGCCGCCGGGGCTCCTGGGAAGTGTAGTTTGGCCGGGCCGGGCTAGCCGTTTCCCTCACGGCGTCGTCTGGTAAGGCGCTGTAGCGCTAGTGATCCTGGCGCTGTCGAAGTAATTACTGTGCTCGCTGGCCGTTCACCTCACGGCTTGGAAAGTTGTCCCGCTGGAGCTCAGGGCGCTCCGTTCTTTCAAGCGCCGCCTGGCGCTCCTGCGGCGTCACTTCCGCCGCCGGGGCTCCTGGGAAGTGTAGTTTGGCCGGGCCGGGCTAGCCGTTTCCCTCACGGCGTCGTCTGGTAAGGCGCTGTAGCGCTAGTGATCCTGGCGCTGTCGAAGTAATTACTGTGCTCGCTGGCCGTTCACCTCACGGCTTGGAAAGTTGTCCCGCTGGAGCTCAGGGCGCTCCGTTCTTTCAAGCGCCGCCTGGCGCTCCTGCGGCGTCACTTCCGCCGCCGGGGCTCCTGGGAAGTGTAGTTTGGCCGGGCCGGGCTAGCCGTTTCCCTCACGGCGTCGTCTGGTAAGGCGCTGTAGCGCTAGTGATCCTGGCGCTGTCGAAGTAATTACTGTGCTCGCTGGCCGTTCACCTCACGGCTTGGAAAGTTGTCCCTGGGCTGTGGTATACAGTTACCTAATTACTGTCAATTCGGCCATCACAAGTTGCGATATGTGTACAAGCGGAATGTTGAGCCGGGTCCTGTGGTGTGGTCCATTGAGAGAATGGGCAAAAGTAAATGTCCCGTTCCAATGGTATGTTGATGTGAATAAAGTTTCAAAAGAATAAAACGTGTAATTGAGAATGCAACAGTGGAGAAGTGTGGCTCACTGGTTAGAGCAGGCAGACCCTGAAGCAGAGGTCAGACCCGGGACCAGGGTTCAATTCCCGACGCGGCAGGGTCTTGAGCTCAAATGTCCATGGACTCGATAATTCTCACTTCAGTGCCTGACCTAATCATGGGTTCACACTCTGCAACTCTGGGCATTAAGCTTGCTTAATCTCCACAACGGCCCCCCCACGGCGGGATGCCTGGCTTTCACCTTGGGGATGCCCTGTAGGGGCTATCTCACAGGGAAAAACCAGGACGGGTTCCCAAGGCAAGCGCGGAGATACCCCTTCGGGGGTCAATTCTGGCGCTATATAAGAAACATAATAATAATAATAATAATAACCGAGCTGGCTTAATTTGACCCCAAGCTGCACACTGAGATAACAGTGGATGCGAGCCTGGGGAGGCTGGGGGCAATCCTTGCTCAACATAATGGTCAGCCAAATGCTCAGAGACACATTGTGCCTTATGCCAGTTAAAGCCTATGTAACACAGAACGTGGTTATTCTCAGCTGAAGAAAAAGAGTCTAGCTGGAGTGTGGGCCTGCAAAAATGTTCATGTGTTTCTGTATGGAAAATGGTTCACTATCATAACAGACCACCACGCACTGCTCACTATCTTCAGAAATCTGAAAGTCAAGATATCCCCTTGCATTGACAGGTGGGGTCTAAGACTGCAAGCGTACAATTATGCAATTTTACTCAAGCAGGGTAAAGACCAGAAGCCTGCTGATTATTTTTCATGAGTACCTCTACATCGTCACAGGTCAACATCCAAGACAGCTGATGAGTACATCAACTTCATTGTGAAGTCCAGTACCCTACCAGCTATATCAATTGAACAGATTATGGAGGCCACTAAGGCTGCCAAGAACATGCATATTCTCAAAGACATAATTCTGGCTCAATCCTGGAAAAAGAGTGTTTGGCCTCATGCTAATGATGTCAAATGTCAAAAGTTCAAAAAGGTAAAGGAGAACTGTATGTGACCACGAAGGTACTATATTGAAAGTCTTAAGAATTGTCACCCCTGAGAGCCTAAGATAACAGGTCATTGAACTAGCACATTAAGGACATTGTGGTATTGTAGCTATCAGAAGAGCCCTAAGAGTCCGAGTGTGGCACCATTCTCAAATCTGACAAAGATCCACTGTTCAACAGAAGAATGTTCTGAGAGTTCCTAGTCAGAATGAATATCAAGCTTCTATAGAGTACACCTCTGTGGCCCCTAGCAAATGGTGTAGTGGAACGATTGATGGGTACGTCAAAAGGTTTAATCAGCGAGCATCCCTACAGGGAACTGAATTAAAGCAAGCCCTTTGTCAATCCCTCTGTGCTTACCGTGCTTATCGTTCAGCTCCTCACTCCACAATGACAATGGCCTGGAGAGTGATCCTTGAGCACTGACTAAGTCCATGCCACCAACACTCGAAACTGCAGGACGAAGACGTACGCTGATCACATCAAAGAGACCAAGAGACAGTCTTCAATGAAGTTGACTTAGTCATAGTCAGGCAGAAACGAAAGCGGAAAACAGTCACTCTGCTGTTGATCCTCTGAAGGTTGTGAAGGACACATGGTGACTGCACACCGTCCTGTACAGTCCATCACACAGGAATCATCACATTTCAAACACCTACCCATGCGATCATCAGCTCCTACACCTATCGATGATGCCTTCCCACCTGACAGTCCAGATTAAGCATCAGAACTTGAACCATAAGTGTCTGAACGGAATGCACCTCAACCACTTCATTTCACTCAATTTGGTCGACTAGTGGAGCATCTCGATGACTCATAGAAGAAGTATAGTATAACTGTTGCTTGTACTTTTTATTTAATAAAAGGGGAGATGTAGTGTCATGAGACTATGTGTGCTAGGACCCTTGCGGTTCTAGGTGGATTCAATAGCAGAAGGGTTATGATGTAATCAGAGACAACAGTGAGATTGTATGCTGAGGAATAAAGACGTATAATCCAGAGCTTTGTGTGTGGTGTATTCAATTTCATGCTTTTGGGCTGAGGAGGATGCTACTTTACCACTGGGCCTTTGCCTTCCTGGAGCTTGGCTGGAAACTGGCTGAATTCAAGGAAGTTGGTAGGAGAACCTGGAATCACCTAGATCTTGATTCAGATTTTAGAGATCAGCAGGCGGCTTGTTTCTTTGGCCGACTCATGGAGAAGGCTGCATATTATCCAATAGAGATCTATGACCCTAATTGCAAGCTGAGAATTCCCAATTATGCCAGTAAAAGCCCTATCAAGAATTCTGAGTAATGCAATATTTACTTCATATTTGCCAGGCCAAACCTGGTGATATTTGTAGTAGAGAAGCAGCATGGAATTCATCAATTCCTCATTTCATAGGGGACAGTTTGCAAATCAATGGTAATTTGGGTTATAACATGAGCACATGAGATTTACTGATACAATGAGGGACCTACTAACGCCATAAGTGGTGGTATTAATGTGACAACTCTTGGGTTACTGTAGACAAATGGGCTAAGTTTGACTAAACCTGGTTTGAGGGATTACGAGAGGGAGGGATTCAAGTGTTTCTGATGGGTCTAGGTTTGAAGGCAGTGATTGCTAGCTCCATTGAGGTAGGCAAGAGAAGATGTTTCTGAAGATGCAAAAATAGGAGCTATGTGTCTTTAAAAAGTGCACCAACTATATCTTCGTAAAGCTACAGAGCTGGGCCAGAGTACAATTTATGGGACCTCTGGCTGTTGAACAGTGTCAGGAATTAGGTCAGCATTAGGCAACCGCACGTTTGCCAGTCTGCGCCAATATTGTGTTCAGTGTACTTTATATATTTTTAAACAGTGCAACTTAGCAACTGGCATAGTTCCAGACTCGTTCAAACGTGCGGAAGGGGTCCCCATTTTAAAAAAGCCCAATGCCGACCCTCTAATTCTAAGTAACTTCTGCCCTATCTCGTTACTCCCGTATCTCGGGAACATACTGGAGGCCCATGTCACTCATTGCCTAAGCTTATTTATTGAAAACTCTCAGTTCCTTTACCCTCAGCAGGCGGGCTTTAGGCCGGTCCATTCCACCGAGGCTGTCATCGTGGCTGTGATGGACGAGTTTAGGAAGGGCACTGATAATAACATCTTCCAGGCTCTGGTGTTACTGGATTTATCGGCGGCCTTCGACACGGTCGATCATGAACTCCTGATCGACCGAGTCAACAATGCTGGTGTCCAAGGCCTGGCACTGAAGTGGGTTAGATCTTTTCTGCATCAGTGCTCCCAGGCGGTTCACCTTTCCTCCTTCGCGGCATCCCTCAGGACTCTGCTTTATCACCCCTCTTGTTCGACCTTTATATGCACCCCCTGATAACCTCCCTCTGTAATAGCCCGGTCTCCGTCTTTAATTATGCGGACGACCTCCAGCTGGTCTTCAAACTTGACTCCACCTTAGCGTCCCGCACTAACTTTCAAACCACCATGCTGTCTATTAGCGATTGGATGTATCATAGCCAGTTGAAGCTTAACCCCAATAAGACGGAGCTTGTTTTAACTGGAGGGCATGCTAACCCTTGGAATGCTAGCTTTTGGCCTTCCCCCTTGGGTTCTCCCCCCACCTTGCGGACTCGGTCAAGAGTCTTGGCATTATCATTTGCAAAGATCTTTCTATGAAACCTCACATTAATGCTGTTACCTCTTCCTGCTTTTTTCATCTTCGCAGAATTCGCAAAATCTGTAGGTTTCTGACCACGGAGGCTCTTATTCTTTTCATCATGGCCTTAATCACCTCTCGTATTGATTACGCCAACGCTCTTTATGTCAGCATTCCTGCTTACCAGCTCCATTGTCTGCAGCTGGTGCAAAATCAAGCTGCCAGACTTGTTTTCCGCCAGCCTAAACATCAACATGTCACTCCACTACTGAGGAACCTGTACTGGCTCCCGGTGGCAAAACGCTGCATCTTTAAACTCTGGTGTACCATTTTCAAGGCTCTCTCTGATCAGGGCCCTGCCTTCATTGCCTCCAGAATCCATCGCTATGCCCCTTCTCGTGCCCTTCGTTCCTCCCATCATAACCTGCTTGTTATTCCTTCATATAAGCGGAAAAAACATGGTGGCCTTAGATTTTCTTTTCTGGCCCCCAGGCTATGGAATTCATTTCCGAGTGAACTTAGACTCTCTCCCAGTTACGTCTCCTCAGGACACTTCTTAAAACTTATCTGTTTCGGCAAGCCTACGAGTAATCACATGTCCATCATTACCCCTTTGTCTCTAGTGCCATGAAACCGCCTGGTGTTCGTGCGCTGTATAAGTGCTTTTAACATAACATAACATAACATAACATAACATATCAGTGTGCTATTTGTGTTACTTGTTTTTAAATACCTCACCTTTTGCGTGCTACACCCCGCACCAATTTCGCCAGTCCCCGGTCCACCGGAGCATGTGCTGTTTGTGTGGAGGGACGTGGCTCCCCCTTCCTCTCCCTATTTCCGCTACCGGGGCATATTTAATCGGCATGTCTTACCGGCCGCACAGCGGACGCGCACAACGGGCGTGCCAAAGGCAAGCCCGTCTGCGCCCGTCCGTGCCAGGCCATCGCCAGACGCCAGACATGCTGCCAATTTTAGGAAATCACATCTTACTTATACCCAGAATGAGCTGCTAGTAGTCAGGATGACGTCCATGAGATGCCTAGTCCACGGGCTGGAGGGTCTAGAGGGTCCCTTCAGCTGTAAATGCTGTGGTTTCACATCTATCACTCCTGCAGTCTCTCAAGAGTGTCTTCCTTCCCCAGGCAAAAGCTTGATTATTTTGCATTTGAATTGTCCCTCTTTGGTCAAACATTGCACCGATGTCTATGACCTTCTTGAAACCGAATCGCCTGATATCTTGTTTTTAACTGAGACTTGGCTCTCTGAAGACTTGGTGGCGATACCAGGGATGGCACTCCCGGAGGATTATGGTATTCATACCCTTAATAGAGACACAAGGGGGTATTACGGCTATTGTTAAAACCGGCTACTCCTGCAACTTCACTAAACAACCCATTTTGGGCTGGGAATGCGCCTGCTTTAAAATCACTTTTAACCCCAACTATACCATGACTGGTTTATTGGTATACCGTCCACCGGGCCCATCCAAAGCTGTTAGGGAAGCGCTTGTTGATACCGTCTGTACTTTGGTGGTCAATACTTCCAACTTTACTGTCCTGGGAGATCTGAATCTTCATTTTGATAACAACCTAGATGTGGCCAACTTGATGGCAGACTTAGCGGCTTGTCAGCGGGATCAACGTGTCTCTGGTCCCACACATTCGGCTGGTCATTTGTTGAACCCTGTTTTTACCAACATTTTGTCCCTCATGGTCCAACCGCTGGTCCCTATGGCCTGGTCGGACCACTTTTTGGTCCCTCTGTCTTTTCAGGGCATTGCTCCTTTGTGTAAATTAGACAACCCCCACTCCCTTAAATGCCCATGGCATTAGTTAAATTGGGATCAATTCCAAGTCCATCTTTCGACCTCCGTTCCGGAGTTGCAGACGGATCCTGATATGGCTAATTCTGCCTTTTCAGACTGGATCAATCAGCCGTTGGATAAGTTGATCCCAGCTAAATGGTCCCCCAATTGCATGCCTAAATCTAATCCGTGGTTTAACGAAAAGTTAGTGCTGCTGCAGAAAACCTGTAAAAAATGTGAAAGGTCTTGGAGGAAAGACTTTGATCCATTATCTAGAGATCGCTATCAGGATGCAGTAATGATCTATCACAAAGCTATCCATACTGAACGCGCAGCTTTTTATGCCAAGGAAATTAGTAACAGCACCAACCCCGCAAATAGTACCTTCTCTATCGTCTCACGCCTTAAAAGTCAGAAGGGGGCGGTTGGTCCACTGATCACTTCGAATAAGCAATGTGAGGAGCTTGCCTTGTTCTTTTCAATAAAGGTACAAGACATTTATAAATGCTTTCCCACAGTCCATATGGACTGACCTGAGTGAACCAACAATGGCACGATGGGCACCTTAGAGGTTTTCCCTCAGATTCAACAGGACCGTTTACTCACCCTCTGTGCTAAAATCAAGTCAGGATCACCGACTGACCCACTGAAACCTGACCAATTTAGGAAAATCTTACCTACTATTTCTCCTCTTCTTGGTCAAGATATCAACAAATCATTAACTTCGGCTGTTGTGCCTACAGCATGGAAACAAGCCAGAATGTTACCATTGCTTAAAAAACCCTCTTTGGATGCCAAAATACCTGAGAACTTCAGGCCAATTTCATTGCTCTCTTGGCCTGCTAAGATCGCGAGGCTAATATTCATTCCATCCTTTCGGAGCACTTTACCATCAACAATACTCTAGATCCCTCACAAAACGGTTTTCGTCCCGGCCGTGGCACGGAGTCAGCACTCCTGGAGGTAACAGAACACCTTTGGACAGCGTTGGATGCAGGACAGACATCGGCACTGATCCTTTTGGATCTTAGTGCTGCGTTCGTTACTGTGTCCCATGCTATCCTGTTGCGCTTTTTGGAAGAGGCTGGTATCAGTGGCCTTGCATTGAAGTGGCTAGCGTCTTTCCTTTCTGATAGGACTTATCAGGTGATTGCCCAACCCGTTGTACTCATCTGCCTTTCCCATCAAGCACGGAGTACCACAGGGTTTCTCTCTGAGCCCTCTGCTCTTTAATTTGTACGTACAACCTTTGGCTGCAATTGCCAAGAGCAGAGGACTGACAGTGGTCTCCTACGCCGACGACACTCAGCTGGTGGTAGCCCTCTCAAGCAACTCCAGGCACGATGCCGCTAAGTTTCAAGGTGATCTTGCAGCAGTTGCTGGATGGATGACAACTAACTGCCTCCAGCTGAACGCCAGCAAGTCGGAGGTGTTGCTGGCGGAAAGGGACCATGGGTTATGGAATGAGTATTGATGGCCCATGAATATGGGCACCCCCCCCCCCTTCTAAACAGGTTGTAAAGAACTTGGGGGTTTGGATGGAATCGTCTCTCAGTTTCCAGACTCAAGGGAAGAAGGTGGCAGGCACCTGTTTTGGTTTATTACGTGGGCTTAAACCAATTTTAGGTTTTTTTGATGCCCCGACTAGACAGCTAATCATTCAAGCCTTGATTACATCTAGGCTTGATTATGCATTGCAAATTCTCTGTACCTAAAGGCTAACAGGTCAGAAATACACAGGTTACAGAGAGTACAGAACGCCGCAGCTAGAGCTCTTTTGAGCCTGCGCAGAATTTGTTCGGTGACCAGCACAATCCGTCGCCTTCATTGGCTGCCTGTGGCTCACCGGATCGAGTTCAAGGTTCTTTGTATAGCCTTTAGATCTTGAAGCTCGCTTCCCCTTATATCTTGACGATCTGCTCTCTTTTTATGTTCCCTCCCGTCAGCTTCGCTCCATGGGCCAACATTTGCTGGGGGTCCCTCGGGTCAGGAGAACCCGCGCCGGAGGTCGTTCCTTCCGGTACAGAGCGGCAACTCTTTGGAACTCTCTGCCCCCCCATATTCGTGGCCTCAGCAATTTGTATGAATTTAGGACAGCTATTACAACCTTTCTCTTTCCCACTGTGTAGGCTGCTCTCTGTGTTGATGTTGCCTTTTGCTGTTAGCGCCAGGACGCCTCTTGGCTGGGGCAGCTGTCGCTCTCTAGAAATGGGAATCACTCACTTCAAAGTACAGTCAGTTACTGAGGAGTTGTGAGTTGATAAGGAAGAAGGGTGAGTAACTCACAGGCAGCTATAAGATCTTATTGGCCGCAGACTCTGAAAGTGAGAAGGCTTGGAGCAGAGTCCAATGGCAGGCTGGGGCTTCTGTGAGGCTTGTAAGGAGGAGGAAGATCCAATCATGTCAGGTCACTGCCTCTTAGATGGTGTTAGGTCTTGCAAAGAGTCTTGAGATGTCAGGCAGGGGTCTCTAGAAGGCTGGTAGGGCTGAGAAGAGGCCGTCATACGCCGGGACATTGCCTTCAAATAGCTAGAAGGGATGGGGCGGAGTCAGTTGCAAGTCAGGCACCAACCTGTCTAGAAGCCTTGCAACTTCCCCTATAGAGCGAGGGCATGGATTCCATTGGTGCTGCAGGTGCAGTGGCACCGGGCCCTAGAGGCCCACTGGAGCCTAAATATTGCTGTGTTTTATAACTCAAGCAGGAGCCAGGGGGGGCTTTTCTTTCCTTGCACTAGAGCCCCCTGACTGCAGTTTGTGTTATAAACTACTTCAATAATCAGGCTTCAGTGGCCCCCGGGCCCTGGGCCCAGGTGCCACTGCACCTGCTGCACCAACGACACACTGCTTATACTTCTGCAATAGAGCACTTCACCACTCTTATCATCCAATGCAGAGCCTGCCTCCTTAAAATCGCAAGGGTATTGAGAAAAAACGTGAAAAAACGGGATATTTTCAGGGGGATGAAGTACAGATACGGCCCTCGAGCGTGACAGCTACATTCCTCCTGTAATGAGTAAGGCGGTGAGTGTCTCTTAATTGAGATGGGTAGTGCAGCGGCCATCACTGTGGGACTATTCCAAAGAATCGCTGGTGGGCCAGAGGCGAACAGACAGACAGAAGAGGTCACGACCTTAGAACCCCAATCTTAATGAAAACCAATGACAGCCCGGAATCCCGTGTGTGAATTCCGAGTAACTGATAATCTTGAACTAGAACTCATCGGGCGACACAATACATTTACAGAAATATTAAGGGGTTTACGGTAACTCATTATTTAGAAGGGCCGGAGGCTGGGAATGGGCAGACAGTAGAGCTCAGGGGTCATTATTGTTATTGGAGGAAGCTTTCATATTTATCGTGGTCTGCGTTCTAGTGATGAAGAAAAGAATATTGAGTGACCTTTAACCTTATGATCTCGTTCTGACATGCACTGTAAGAGCGCGCAATCTCGTTCCTTGAACTGATGTTCCCGCCAGTCTGGAGACGGCCTTCGGGCGCCAAGGAAACTTCCGGAATAATGCGGTAGCCTTTAAACCGCACCCTACCCTGCTAATGCAGGCTTGATTGAGTAAGGTGCCCGCCCAGCTCCATGTCATTACAGACACGGCTTTTTGTGCTGGGCATTTGTGTGAAAAACCTAATTCGTTCTGGGCATTTAAGAGCTTTACTCGGTCTCATTAACACCAAAGACCGGAATCGCACCTTTAAGTAACACTTCAAGGGGCACATGCATCAATATAGGCGCTCCTTAATTGCGATGATTAAGGAATCACAATTAAGGAATCGCAATTGCCTATGCATGTAAGAATCGCAAAAAAAATTGTGATTCCTACACATTCCTTAATTGCGACTCGCAAATTGTCACTCACAATTAATGAATGGCTTCCCATTGATTCCTACGGGCCCTAGGCCCATAGGAATCAATGGGAATTGCATGCGCAATTTGCGAGTACCAAATAGGTACTCGCAAATTGCGCATTCAATTTCAAGGGTGCAAGGGGGCCAAAAGGACACCCTGATGCAACCCTGAAAGTGCAATTAAAAAACATGTTGCACACACACATGCCCCAAGGGCATGTTTGTGTGCAACACAGAACTTTCAAAAATGCAATTTTGTGCATTTTTCAAAGTTTTCGCAAATTACCATGAACTTTAAGTTGATGGTAATTTGCGTTTCTTAAAAGCGAAATCACATTTTTTTTGTTGCATTGCATTTAGGGAATCGCAATTTGCGATTCCCTAAATGCAATCGCAATTTAGGTAATCGCAAATGTAGCGATTGCGATTACTTAAATAGCGATTTTTGCATTTGGGATGATGCATCCCAAATGCAAAAATTGCGGTCGCAAAGGGGTAGATTCTGCAAATCTGCCCCTTTGCGACCACAAAAAGAAATGATGCATGTGCCCCCAAGTTACACAATATGTAAATGTATGTAAATGTATTGGCATTTATATAGCGCACTACTTACCCGTAGGGTCCCAAGGCGCTTCGACCGCTGCGAAACCCTTCCTGGCTTCCCTGAGAGATGGTCCCTTAATGGGTATCTCCAGGGTGAGACCAGGCATCCCCGGCGGTCTGGTGGGGCCGTTAGTGAAGATGAGGCAAGCTAATGCCCAGAGTTGCCGAGTGTGATCGCTGATCAGAGTGGGCACCGAGGCGAGAGAATTATCGAGTCCGCTGACCCTGGTCCAGAAACCTGCCGCGCCGGGAATCGAACCCTGGTCCCGGGCCGTCCTCTGCTCTCGGGTCTGCCGCCTCTAACCAGTGAGCCACACTACTTCACCAACATGATACCATAGTGGGCTTAACTGGAAATCGATCCTATGGTCTGCTGACAACATAAGGGGACATGCATACATCGATGAGCTACCTCTCGGACTCAAGTTGCAGCTGGCCCCAGTGCTTAATTTGTAAAATAAGAAGTACCAGGGCCCTGACCAGGAGGCCACTGCAGCTTGCAACACCCATCGCCCCTATCATCGCTCTCAAAACAGCTACTAACCATCTGTCTCGCCTGCAAGTGTGACAGTTCATTTTATTCCTGGTTCCTAAAGCTAAAGGAATGGCTGTGGACGGAGGTATTAGACAATTAAGAGCCTGTGCCGAGCACCGGAAACCGCCGGCTAAAATTAAGCATTGGCTGCAGCACCCCCCCCCCATGGCATGTACTAAAGCAAAATGTTTGGTGTTTTGAGTATTGCATGTGTCAAAGAGACATTTTAATAATGTGTCCTTTTTATTTGGTGGATGCTAAGTCATACGAACTTCCACGAATTGAGGAGCAATCCCTGCATCGCCATGTTGGTACACCCTCACTATACTAAATATGTTATATTGCATGACAAAAATATAAATAAACTTAACCGCTTAATCGCATGGTAGGTGTATGGGAATAGATGTTGAGTCAAGAATAGTAAATATATACACACCAAGATGGTGTAGTAGACAAGGGAGTTGCTCCAATATTTTTGGAGGTCGATATGACCAACCTCTATATAATGTCCTACGTCTTGGTTAGTTTGGGGAGCTAATTGCTATAATGTGTTTCTATTGAGAATGGGTAAGGGAAGTGGCGAGTACTTTATTGTTTGACTTGTGATGGGAAGTTGCTCTGTGAAGTGCTGGACATACTGTACTGCATTGCCATAATCTTTGGTGGGCTCAATTTGGGGTGGTGCATTAGGTGATTTCAATTTGTGGTGAATGCTGAAGTCTGGGCTAAGAGCAGTGTCTTCCTGTATGTCCTTTATGCATCAAACCGGTTAAAAACAGTAAAGGACTGCCCTTTTAGACTGGATTAAAATGGGTTGTATGCTGTCTAAGTCTCACAAGACAGTTAAGGCCGGTCCTTAAATTGAGCCGATGGTTGCTAGTGGAGGCCACTGGCATTCATTTTTGGGGCCCTACACTTATTTTTCCTTATTAGACATTTCCTGAGAGCAAGAGAAGCAAAAACACACAAAGCAGAAAGACAGAGGAAGAGGAAGAAGGAAAACCCACCACAGGAGAAAACAGGAACCTGCAAGAGTGAGATATAAAGGGGAAGGGGTGTCTGGTAGTTAGAAGGGGGTGTCTGGTCGTAAATTAAAGAGGCATGGGGTGGATTCAAGACTACACAGCCTTGGTATTGAGTGCACCCATTGCTTAATGACACTGGCATCTGAGCAAAGCTTTGGGAACGACACTCATTCTGTTACAAAATAAGCACTGTTTGAGGCCACACTATGTACCATCTATAAAGCCACCAACTGCAGGAGAAGGGTGGAGTAACAAGACTGTTAGACAAGGCGCTACCATCTACTGTTGCGTTTCCTTTCCATTTCAGCAGTAGCGGTCAGAAGCATGGTGAACATATCTGCAGTGTAAATTGTGTTAATATTATAGCATCAGCTGCGAAGCTGTGAATGTTATTGATCCTGGAGAGCTGATGTAGAGTGAACCGATGAGAAAGATCGTCTCAAGATCAACTAATGGGCCCCATATGACAGCAGGGACCACAAATGTTTCTAACTGGAGTAAATTGCAGTGAGAGGAGCTAACAGGCACATACTTTTTGCGAAGGCAAATGGTATGATTCGCAAAAATCAGCTGTTTGCGATTGCAAAATTAGCTTTTGCGATGTATGAAACAACTTGTCACTCGCAATTTAAGAAATCGCAATTTTTTGCGATGTCTCAAATTGCGATTGCATTTAATGCAAGATGCCTTTTAACACAGCGATTTCGCTATTTTGGCCCGCTATTTACCGCAAAATCATACCAGATGGTAAATAGCAAAAATGTTGAAAATTGCGCTAAAGTGCATTTTTCAAAGTTGTAGGTTACACACACACATGCCCTTGGGACATGTGTGTGTGCAATATATCTGCACGAATCAATTTCAGGGGTGCAACAGGGTGTCCTTTTGACACCCTTGCACCCTTGAAATTGTATGCGCAATTTGCGAGTACCTATTCCCGTGCATTTCTCGCAAGAAATGCGCATGCGCGGCCACCCGCACATGCGCATTTGGTTGGATGAAGTCAGCGCAAAGAAGAAGATGAAGCCCCGGGACGCCGCATAAAAGGTAAGTGCTTTTCTTTACCTTTTAACCTATTAAAAATCCAAATTAGGGGTGTAGAAGAGGGCGGGAGGGAGGCGGGCGGCGGCCAACTTCGCTCTGTCCACGGGTGTGTGTAGTGTTGCCTACTACGCCTACTTTGCGAATCGCGTAGTAGGCAACCCTACGTGCACTCCGTGGGCGGAGCGAAGTGCTCTGCCCAAGGTTAGAAGTAAGGTATGGTTGGATGCGTAAAGACTGGTGTGAGTTAATCACATACCATGCATGATTATTTGTTGCAAACACGTTTTTATCCTTTTTAAGGGATTCAGATTTAGTTTGTTTTTGCAGTACTTTACTTGTATAATAAAAACTCTGCATTTCCTTAGTCACGTCCCTAACAAATATTCTATGCCAAGTGTAGTCTTCAAATGTTTAAGTATCAGCTCATGGGATCTGCTGTTAACCTTACTAGGTGAGCAGAAAACTTTCTTATATGTTGGGAAAGAGGTACAGCTATTCCAGGACACAGTTTCTTGCAGTAAATAAATCTGTTAAAAAAAAGACTAGACAAATTAGTCTGTACGCCAGGCCATCTTTGCATAAGTTATAATGGGAAGGCGCATGTGTGTTCTCTAATACTAAGGGCGCTGTTGAGTTTGCTGAAAAAGTCACACACCTGTTGCGTGGCACTCTTTAAATGCCTAACATGTTAAGGTTAATACTAGGTTTGTATATGGTCTCCATTGATTTATAAGCTATAAAGGTTCTGATTAACAATCACAGAGCCTCTGCTGATGGTTATCTGTATTTGCGTGTAAGTTGTATATTCCTATTCTTTTTTTTAGATATGGGGGTGCATTAAGTCCTTAAATGCATTGTTAACATATATAGATCACAAAAAAGTGTACTCGGCCGCACTCAATGCCCTTCATTGGCTGCCAATACATAAGCGTATTTTGTTTAAACTACTTGTCACCACTTTTAGGGCTTTCCACCTACAAGGTCCTAAGTACCTGTCAAACGGCTTTAGGCGCTACACACCAGTTCGGAGCCTTAGGTCATCAAATCAGAATTTATTGCGGATCCCGAGCTTTAGGCTTGCCACCAAGGGGGGGAAATCTCTCGCGGTATTGGGATCCAGGGCATGGAATAAACTCCTACGGCAGCTTCGTCAAATCCCCTCAAAAAGCCAGTTTAGGAAAGCCTTGAAAACTTGGATTTTTAGACTTTCCGATACCGCCAGTAAAGCCTTGGTGTAAATGTGCAGGATCTCCATAAACCCAACAGTCAGCCGGCCTCACTCCAACTGGCAACGGTACCAGCGCCAAGATGCTCCCTGGAGTGATAGCCGCGCTATAAAAATGTGCCTTTACATTACATTACTCAGTATGCCCTTACGTGTGTATGTCATTGATGCGAGGCACACATGTGAAGGCAAGTGACCCTTCCAGTGTTTGTACAAGGTCTGTGGAAACATTGGAGAAAGTCACTTGATTAAAGATCTTCTGTGGGGCATGGGGCACTGCATAATATGGAGCCTCACCCAAATAGTTTAAACCTTATTAATACACCGCAAGAGTGCTTGAATGCAGCTTGTGAGCTGCTCTTCTCTCAAATATATTTTCTTAATGCAAAGATACAAGTTTCTGAAGCTCACCCTAAGCCCTTAAATCAAAAGTGCCGATAAACATTGTAAACTTCCATGTAAAATTGTTTAAAATCAACTAGGGATTAGCTGGTAAATGACTTGCACAGATATTATGACATGGGCGTTGCAACAGGAAGACAGGGCACCGTGCAACCAGCCAGAGAAGTTGTAAGGCATGGGTAAAGGGGGCAATTATCAACAGGGCCCCTACTTTCCATGGGGGGGCCGCGGAAAGTGACATTTCTCTCTATTCACCTCAGTCTATTTTTGTATCTCAAGCTCTCTTCATTTTTGCTGTTTATGTCAGTTCTTAAGTTGTAAAATAAACTAAATGTTATGTCCAAAGATATTCCTGGGGGGAGTGGGGGGGGGGCACTGCAGCTTGCACCACCCATAAGCCCTGACAAAGCTGCCAAGTACAAGCATTAATGCCACCTTCTAAACCATCGCACTAGCACAATGTGACAATTTGGACTATAGAAGGTGGCCTAAGGCTATAAAAGGTATAAAAATGGTCAGGGCATTGTGGTATTATGATTATTTTTAATAGTATATTGGATTGTTTAATACTCTGCTCCTGTGCGCTTTTCAAAATAGACTGACAGCAGGTCCTGTGGGGGGCGGTCATAAATATATGAAGTGTTAAGAAATAAGTGCCCCTGCCAGGCACCGGATAACACCAGCACAAATTAACAACTGATCTCTGTCGCTCTCTCTACTCAGTGTCATCTTAAGAATTTTATACACTTAGGCAAGACATATTTCAATTGATTTTGGTTGACCCTGTTTCTGAAACTTTAACTATAATTATACTACTATTAGCAATATTCAGCAGGAAGGAGCAGAAAATGAATAACACAATTCTAAATTGTTCTGAACATGTGCATGGACTTTAATTCACTGAAATCCCAGGGGTGTTGGAAGTGACATCACGTGCTCTTTGACCTCCACTTTCACTCAAAGCCACTTACACACGCACACAAATTCACACATATAAAGTCTCTCACACATAAACACCCCCAAAAAATTTAAAAGCATTTTTTAATTATCTCAGCTGCCATGGAAGGGCATATTCCAGCTTATTGTATTCCATTTTTATTACACAATTAATGAATAATATATTTGATGTATTCACTGTTATTGTAATAAAAAATTGACAGAAAATAAAGAGTGGAGCCCCAGCTGCCTCTGTGTTCCTGGCACTGAATGTAACCACCTTTGAGGCCAGATGTCCCAAAGGCAGTGCTAGAGGTAGCAACGGGCAAGCCAGGGGTCGCATCTGTGGACCCTGGCAACCCCTAAATGACGTCCATGAACATGGGCTCCGAAAATATGTTGTGCCCCCAAAATCCCTAAGCTGACGGCACAAGCAGGGATTGCACATACAGGTAACTACTAATCAGCCAGACTGATTTCACTTGATCTGTTTTCCCTGCGCAGTAAACAAAGAAATCCAGGAACTTGTCTCTGCAAATCCTCATGCTGCCCTGAAGTGTCCCAAGGCAGATGGAAGCTTCACAACCCTTGCCTTTACTTTCAATGAACTGCAGAACATGCTTTGAAAACAATTTGTAGATTGAAGGTTATATTCACCAAGGGATGTGTAAGAAAAGAAGCCCACTTAAGAAACCTGGTGAGCTTACTTGTTTCTGTTTTGCACTAATTACAGTATGCCTAGGCCTCTAGAGCATGGAGGCTTTGTTGGAGACATTCTGAAATGTTGCTGTTTTTGATTTAGCCGCGTTGTACAGAACTTTAATGTCAACAGGAAAACATATTAGGAAAAATCAAGAATTATTCCTTGTACATTAATGTCATTTAGGAGCTGCCAGGGGTCGCAGCTGCAACCCCTGGTGTGCCCCTTGCGACCTATGGCACTATTGTGCGACCCCTGGTCTCTGAGGTGGCTTACTCAGTGCCAGGGACACAGGAGCAGCTAATCCTCATGGCTATCGTTCGGTCTCCATTCTCCTTGTGTTTTTGTCAGTTTTGCTTTTATTCAAATTGTGAATAATCATATTATTCCTTATTGCAATAAACATGCAGTAGAATTAGCTATAGTATGACTGTCAGCTAAGGTAAGTAGCAAATGCCTTAAGAAAATTAGAATATGGTGTGTGCATCAGTCACGGCCCGTGCAGGTAAGAGCGGTGGGTGGGCGGTTGTATGTGGGGTGGGGGGTCGCCAGGCAACAAGGAGGTAAACTTACATTTAAAAGCACTTACCTTGCGCTTGACGCATCGCGGAGTGCAAGGTAAGTGGTTTTCGTTTTTTAAAAATGTAGGTTTACCTCGTCGTTGTTTGTCGACTTCCCCCCACTCCGCCCCACCTCTCTTACCTGCACGGACAGTGCCTGGTGTGCAGGTGTGCAGGTGAGAGCGTGTTTATGTGAGAGAGTGTATATATGGGTAAGCGTGTGTGTGAAGAACGTGAAGACCAAATGGCGTGCGATGTCACTTTCACTATGCCTGGCCTTTTGGTGAATTGGCGTTCATGTCCTTGTAGCCCAATGTGGATTTCTAAGATGGCTGTAATAAGGTTGTGGGTTGGCATTCAATATTTCTTGGGACGGTATAATATCTAGCTACAGCATTGCCCATTTTGTAACCAGAAGGCGTAGGCGTGGACCGAAATGTGTGACTGCATCATTTTGACAAATGTTTTAATATTGGGCAAAAGTTTCTGTAGTATCGCTTATCTGCCAAAAAATTCAGAGTGTATAAAAGCAATTCAGTTTGCAGTATACACTATGCAATAAACATATATCCACATTGAGGCAATGCAAAGCTTCCATTTAGATCTCCAGTGGTCCCATTCCAGGAGCTGGCAGGTCATGCACAATAAGATAACTTGATTTTATATAGCGTGACACGCTGCAATCTCTTGTTTCTAAACACTGTAAATAACACGCTTTCCTATAACACAATCTAAAGGTGCCGACGTGGAAAGCTGGCCTTGCTGGGATTTGAACTTGTGACTAGCAAATCATTGCACGCTTCTGTAGTGTATATTATAAATATTTATGTATTTTTCTTTTTGTAGGTACAACGATGCAGGGCCGGTCCTAGGCCTTCTGAGGCCCTGGGCGAAAGGGAAGATGTGAGGCCCCTCTAAGTGACATCACAGAAAGTGACTACGCAAATTAATTGGTGAGAATGTACGGCAAATCACCATCATACTCAAGCATCACGTGGCACACACTGTCATCTTTTTCCTCACGCATCCTAAAGCTACAAGCAAAGAGGTGTATTTATGACCATGTCACTAATGTATTTATGACATTCATAGACAGGGTACGTATCTTCCGGTTTCATTGACATTTCTGAAACCAGCTTAGAACGCATTGCTCACCTCCCCCGCAGCCCCCCTCCCCTTCTCTTACCCAATGAACGTCAACAACAACTCTCTTACACCCCTGGTGCCCATTCCTGTATCTATAAGCCAGTGCACAGAGGCATTCGCCAATAATCTAACACTAGACAGTCTCATGGACAAATAAACTGACAGCCACCACAAAACGAAGTCTTACTGTATAGGAGACAGACCCTCACTCTCACAGTAAAACCCACCAACGACAGTAATAACATAACGTCACATGCGTGATGTCACGTAAGACGCAGTGTACTGTGTCAGTGACGTTCTGACAGCACACAATGCCATCTCTTGCACCACGGACACTAGCTCCCTGGGCATCTCTTGACCTGCGTCTCGAGCACTTACCCTACCTGGATGCTCACGCCCCAGACTGTCTGTCACTTTGTCTTCCTGCATCTGTTTCCCTCCTCCCCCTTTTACTCCACCTGTTTCACTCCAGCCATCTGTGCCTCTCTTGTCCCCTCCCTGTCTGTTCTTCTGTTGTCTACCCCTCTCCCCTGCCCCCCTTTATCTACTTGCATTTATTTCTGTCACCTCCTCGTACCCCACAAGCAATTTGCCCCATGTGCCATTACAGCTACGTTTCCTCAGCTAACGGGCACGCCTGTGTGCAAGTCTGCTCCTGAAGCTGCATTATGACGTCTTGAGCCAGACCGTGAAAATTTGCACTGGTGCAAGACATGTGCAAATGCTTTAAGCATTTTTTTTCTTCTTGCATCTTTAGGAGCAGACCAGACTGGGGACAGGGTTGCAAGAAGTGCCCCATGACCGAACAATTTTGCACCAGTGGCGGGCAATCTTGCCCCAGGGTTTGGGCTGACCGAGTCAAAAAATGTAACTTCACTTGGTGCAGGGCTCGCACAGATCAGTCCCTGCAAACACAATTTTGAAGTGGTCTGTAAACATCTGTGTAAATTGCAGCCTCAGCAGTACAAACGATTGATTTGAAGCAGGTCTCTTACCTTAACGTAAGGTACAGAACTCAACAACGACTCAACGGGGCCCCGACCGACTCCTGCCTGCAGCCGTGCCCACGCGTCCCGATCCGAGTAGTGAGTGACTGACTGACTGCTCTCGTATGCGTCACACTGAGCGGGGCTGGCCATAAAATCATGTCCAGGGCCGTCATTGCTAGCGCTTTCGCGCGCTACCAGATTGACGGCCCTGGGACCCACTGTCACCCGCATCGGCAAGGCCGGCGTCACGTCACGTCACCACCACTAAGGCAGCACCACCAAGCTAGGTGGTGGGGTGCGTGCGTCACGGTGCGTGTGCACAGACAGTGTTTAGTGCTCCTTCCCTGCCCTAGTTACTGCCTGCGGCTCGGCCCCTGCGCGAGCGCGACAATAGTGCTGTGCGCACTGCGTAGCGCTTTTCCCATGATTATTTTATTCCCGCAACTGCGGGGCGGGGGCCCCCCTGAGCCCGAGGCCCTGGGCAGCTGCCCATACCGACCATGGCTAGGACCGGCCCTGCAAAGATGAGCATGAATTTGTATGTCCAAGTATGATTGCTTCCATGTTTTCAAAACGCTCTTGGGTGAGGAAAATCCGCAATAAGTCTAGAAAGAGTCCTGGTTACGATTGTTTGGCATACCAGGTGTGTACTGGACTAGTTCATGAAGGCCCTTTAAAGCCAGTGGCAGCTTTTCATCAACTTAATGTGCAAATAATGTTGTAAAATGACCTATTTGGCACCATGCTGTAAATTTCTTTCTTGGGGACACTCCCAATCTCTTGTTCTAGATGTCTGTTTCCCTTGCTTCATGCAATTTGAAGCTGACATTTATAGCCACCACTTTCAAAGCCATATGTTGTTTGTGTAGCAGAAATTTGTATTGCGTTGTATTATGACTTCGTGTTGCCTTGCAGCACCGTCGAGGGACGCTCACGGGCAGCCATGCGCTCTAGAAATCTGTTAAATAAAAATAAATAAATACTGTATGTAGTGTTTAATTTGAGGCAGTGGTTGCCGGTTGGGCCACCGGCACGATTCGTGTGGACCGGCACTTATTTTCCCACATCAGGAAGTTACTGATTGCAAGAGAGTGAAAAACACACAAAGCAGAAAGGAGGAGGAAGAGAAAGAAGGAAAAACCCGCACAAATGGAGAAAGTAGAAACCTGCAAGAGTGAGATAAAGGGGAAGGAGTGCCTGGTACTGGATTAAAGAGGCCCGAGGTGGATTCAAGACTGCACAGCTTTGGTATTCGGTGTGCTGACCCAATTGCAGAAGCCGCAGGCTTCTGAGCAGAGCTTTGAGCACTGGCTCTTTGTTTTTTTACAAATTAAGAACTGCTAATGAGTGCAATAGTTCCATGTGAACTGTGCAGCCTAATCAAATTTAATCGTAAAGCACTTAAAACTAATAGTTGATTTCTTAGCATGGGCAGAGGGGGCATTTGTTTCCAGCAGAGGGTGCCCTGATGCAGTGCCGGGGGAGGGGAGTAGAGACTTAGGGCAGCAAACAGGGGGTGAGCGGCTCCACCACTTTTTGTCCTGGCACCATTCCCCTGCTTACCACTTGCTAATGTTGAGCAGTATTTATATGAAGTCTAGAAGTGCAGCTTAGCTTCAAGCAACACTTTATTAATAGAAGAACTAGGCAGGTCTTCCAGGACTCATAAATGAGACTCAGGACTCCGGGACCCTGTGGCTCTAAAGGGTATGCCATCACTTACTGGTAGAAGGTTTTGATGGCAACTAGTCACCAGAGAGTGGCATAGTTAGACAGCCCCTGCATTCTGTCCATCAATTGTTGTTTTTGCATTTGTCACCCCGAGTGGGATGGGTATGCTCAAACGTGAGTCCCAGGCTATCCATACCACTGGAGTCAAGCTATCCTGGCTGAAGACGGCTGATAGCCAGAAACCGGTCCTAGGATGCTTGATTCCGGTCCAGGGAAGACATGGCTTGGCAGTTCGGGCTGGACTGTTCCCATGAGGCACAGGGTCAAGGCTGATTTGCATATGGCCATGTCTGAACTGGGGTGGTGTGGAGTGCAAAAAAACGATGGATTTAGGCCCAGATCTCTGTACTGGGGTGAATGTATAAAATTGTTCTGCATTCTGTCCATCAATTGTTGTTTTTGCATAGTTAGACAGCCCACCAAACCCATAGCCTGGTCTCAGAAGCTGAGTGATGCCCATCTCAAACGTCTGAACACACTATGGTAGTCAGCCAGAATGAGGCAGCACTCCTGAGACCCAGTCTTGGTGCTTTGCTCTGCGGTCCACCCACTTAAGAAGAAATATGTTCAGAGCCAGGCAACACAAGGTCAAGGAGGATCTCCAAAATGATAAAATGTGTCACCAGCCCAGCACATGTTTGTGTTAATCTAGGGATCAGCCCAGTGGAAAGCCAGGCACAGCTGGGGCACAGTATTGTCACCAACTACTGCATAGAGTGAGAATTCCACCTAGCCAGGCTTAGCAGTCAGTAGTCCTGGAGACTCCCACAGAAACCAAGTGCATGTCTGGAGATAGCAGAATCTTGAACCCATGTGAGACGTAACCGCAGGCGCGTAGGTAACATAACATAGCTCTAAATCATTAACAGTAGCCTGGAGGGTGAAAGCAAAATTGCCTCTGGGGTAGAGAAATACAGCAGTGAGAGTTTCATTCATTATATCTTCTAATTACTAGGGATGGGTGGACCTCGCAGAGATTCTCTCAGTGGAATTTCGCTGAGTTACATAAAAACGCTGCAATTTAGTGCCGGTAGTGGGAGCAGCACTGAAAATCAGCACAAATGGTGCAATGTGTTTCGCACAAGCGCATTGCCATTCGAGTTGATCTTGCTACCGCTGTAGGAGAAAATGTACTCAAACGGTAGCCCTCTGATCACAACTGCCCGTGTCAGAAAATCGCACTGGGGGACTCAAAATCTCGCTTGTACTCATCAGCTTGCATTTTCTAGACCTCAGCGGGAGAATAATTCCACCACACGGCGGCTGGTGGAATTTGGCCAGAACTCTGCCAAATCTGCGGGCGAAACAAAACATTCCGCCCACCTCTACTTACTACTAGAGGACGTAATAAATGTTTCATTTCTCCCAGCAGTACCTTCTCATCACTTGATGACTCTAGAAATTTGAACTTTTCCCAGAAGTGACTTCGCAATGTTATAAAAACCCATTCATGAAAGCTTCACCTTTAAGTGCCTTCTTCATAGTTTGGTGACCATAGGCAATACCAGCTTCCTCCAACAGTTTCCACTGGCTGTTACAGGATTCGTGGAGTTTGGGCTTTTCTTCAATGTTTTGTCAGTGTCATACTGGCATCCTCACTGTTACCTTCAACCGGTATTGTCTTCTCTGGGCCCTAGGATGTCAACTATGATGCCAGGCAGTATCAACCTTCTCTAGCACTGCCATGTCAGTGTCAGAAGTTGTACTTGTTAATATTACTATTTTGCAAAATAATAGTTTTGCATAGCTTTCTTTACTTTTTTCAGTATTTTACTTAAAAGCTCTGTAATTTCTATGCATGTTTGTTGGCACTTGGTGGCTTCAGTACGCCTACGGGCAATTATGGACCTATCCAAGGACCAAGACTGCCTCTGTCCTCCCCAGATTAGTAGCGACTCTCACACCTATGGGTGTTTCCTTGATGTTAAATTTCCCATCGAAATAATTAGTAAGTAGAAAGCGTGGCCTCCCCGTACCTCTCCTCTGGGATGTATAGGCTTGACTTTTTTACACAGTCACCTGGATCTCCCCCAGGAGTTTGTGCAACAAGCCTGAAGACCTGGAAGATCTTTCATGTCCACGCATGAACATGCACAGTTTTCTTCTCCATTATGTGCCCGTAGACGAAACATGTGTTGGCTCAATTTGTGGCAACCGGTGATGTTAAAGAAGTGAACCATACTGTATTTGGACATATATGAAAATTGAATAAACCACCATGAAAATGGATTAAGAAGACTATGACTTGGACTGATTACGTTTTTCTGTGAATGTGGCTCAGGACTTTGTTATTTGTTTTTGACCAAGCAATGCACCCTATTTTTATTCAGATCACAGTGGTTACTGCATTTGTACTTATGTCTATATCATTATTTCATAAAGTGCCAAATACTGTCAACTTGTGGTGACTTGAGAACATTTTGTACAGCAAAAGGATGTTGAAAAGGTACAGTTTGGGTTCCTAGGAGCTGTAAGTGAATGAGAACGCGAGCAAGTATGCACATGTGGTAATTGAAGTGAGAGAACCTGCCGCAGGTCATGGGGTGTCTCAGTTGAAGTGCTCCCCTACCCTCAAGGGAATTTAATATGGGTGCCATGGTCTGGCTACCACAGAGACCTACCTGTAAATTGCAGGGTATTCTGCAAAGAGCTATTAATTGAGTACAAATTAGATGGGTTTTAACTAGGCTCCTGGAATAAAATACAAAACAGTCACAATTTCAGAAGCAGGGCGAATGGATATAAGAATTATGTGGCAAACTTGTCACTAATTAGGCTATCAGTAGATACTTATGTAGCATCACACAGTTCTATCTGGGTGAGTGAATGAGTAAGTGAATATAGTCATTTTTATAGTGTATTATTCAAGCCAGATGTCTCTGTGACCTAGTTATCTGGATAGAGGCAGGCATACGGAAGCAGTATGGAAGGTAAGAGTTACCTTCTAGTTCTGTCTGGAGGTTCTAGGTTGATTTCATTCCTTAAATACTTGTAAAAGTATCAAACATGAAAGATTCCTGATTTTTCACCCTATTAAGGATTTTGTAGTGAACCCTGCAGTTAGTTTTTTTATAAACAGATTTCATTGTGTCAAGCGTCAAAAACAATGCAGAGCTCTGTAACCCAGAGGCCTTCTGCCACAGTATAAAATGCTGAATAATTGCATTGACAATTAGAATCTAAATTTCCAGAAAAAAATAAAAATAATAGAACATAAACAATATAACTTCCCCTATTGCACTTTTGCATCACTGCATCTTAAACACCACTCCAACGCCCACTTTACCAAATGTAAAAGATCACTGAATCGTTGATCCCTCACTACACCGCCCGGAACAATCAACCCAGAATCGAGGCATTCATAGAGGAAATCGGCTCGAGGTATAGCCCTCGATAGTTTGCCCATAGCATCCAGATCTTTGACGTTTTTGAGGGCAGCTGCGAACCTTAAATATTGGAATCTCTAACCCCATACAGAAATCTAGGCCACTTTTCCATGCTGACAGAGAAGGTGGGACCACTGCTTTCCATTTCCGTGCAATATCCCTTTTAGCCAACGTAAGACCCAGCAACATTAAATGTCGTTCATAAATATTTCCCCCGATACCCTCCATTATATGTAACAATACAAACTTAGGCGAGGAGGGAAGCTACCACCCCAGCACCTCCACAAGGCAGGCCAAAACCCCTTGCCAGAAAATTCTGAGTGCTGTGCAATGCCATATCATATGGATTAGAGTTCCCTCTTCCTGGTCACATCATAGGCGCATCGGGGATGACACCAGGCCTGCCCTTCACAGCCTAACCCTGATATTCTAAACCTGGTGTAGGTATTTAAATTGAACTAGGCGGAGCTGCGTCGCATTTGCAGCCTCTCGTGGGGAGGCCAATGCCTCCGTCCCGTCATCCCCATCCAATGGACCAAGATCCCCCTCCCAAGATTCTCTAAGTTTGTCTAAGGTGGCAGGACTATTTGTCTCCAATTGAGAATGTAAAGGAAGTGGATACTGCGATACGTACCGACGCCGTAAGGTCTGTGTATAACAATGTTAGGTAGGATAAAAAGTGTGGACCTAAATTTAACTGATCTAGAAGGGCGAATAGATATATTCAACTAAGGTAATTGAATACCCTATCCATATCTGCCAGTAAGAGCGCAGCTTGTTCACCCAAGCCCCGGATGGTAGCTTTGGCGATGGGCGCTCAGCGAATATTATGGTGTGTAGCCCACTGGGGCATAAAACCTGTTTGGTCGGGACGGATCACAGTTGTAATATGGGATTGGAGGCGATTGGCCAACGCTTTAGCCAAAATGTTCGCCTCTACATTTAACAGGGAGATGGGGGAGATACGAGGCCTGCTGATCTGGGGGTAGGCCCGGTTTATGGAACACGACAAATTCAGCATGTCTCCAATCCCTTGTGAGGCCGCCGCCATCTCTTGCTTCCTCCACCACCCTAAGGAAATGAGGTTCCAGTTTCGAGAAATATTTCCTAGAAAACTCACATGGATTTCCATTAGGGCCTGGGGCTTTCCCAGAATTCAAATCTCCCAGAGCTGTACTCAGCTCCTTCTCAGTAAGCGGGAGATCCAACTCTGCATGAGCCTCATCGGAGAAGGCCCGGGGTGGCAAGTCCTTTATAAAGCGATAGATCATAGCTTCCGGCAGGTATTCCTTGGGAGTGTATAAGTCAATGAAATAATTTGTGAAACTCTTCACAATTAGAGAGGGGTCCCCGATAATTTTCCCATCTGAGCCTGGCATACTGGGAAGAACTAGGGGCCCAAAGGCCCCCTGGCACAAACGATGGAGTAACTTGCTGGGCCTGTCTCCCTACTGGTAGATCCTAATATAGGGCGCCAGTCAATCCAATTGGGCCTCGTCCATCAACAGATCGGGGTGTGTCTGTCTCGCCATTAGCAACTGCAGACGCACCGGACTTCCCCCCTCCTCCGTGCTACTCCGCTCAAGTTCCAGAATATGAGCCTCCGACTTCAGTAGCAACTCCTTCTGGATCCGATATGCTGCTGAGCAATATGATATATCTATGCCTCGTAAAGTTTGTTTCATTGCCTCCCATAAGGGTTTAGCCCTATCTACCGGCCCTATTTTTAGGTGTACAAATTAAGTTATGGCTATACCTTTCTATGCAGGAACCCTTCACATTTTAATACACCACCACACTTTTGCCACAACTTGTGTCACACACAATTTAGAATTTCCTGTGTGTTATTCTCACTCACTGTGAGCTACTAAATTTGGCTGGAATGTGGTTCAACTATGGAGTAATTTCCACTTTCGTAAACCGCTCCGGAGGTAGTAAATTAATCAGCTATTATTCCCTCTCAGTCATTTTTAGGTTTTGGGGGCCTAGCACAAGAAATACTTTGCTCAGCCTGTTCGGAGCACCTTTGAATTTTATTACCCATTTTCTGCTAATCCAAGCCTGCATGATGCCAGCAGTGCTCAGGGATGTAGCTTGGTCATTAAGAGTGGGGGTGAGCTTTACATTTCCCGACAAGCACGCTAGCATATAATGTTAAAGTAGATGAAACCACCAGAAGGGTGAATGTGAGGGGCCTACCGGTCAGTGGAATGGGAGAGGAATTTGGATTGGTACGGGCACTAAGTGGCAGAAAACACAATATTTTGCAATTTAAAAATACATACATTTCAGAACAGAGTGTGTTTTTGTCTGTGTGCATGTAACATTTCCCTGTGAAATCTGACAGACACCTCACCATAACCGACTGCTAGCTAGGGGTGGGCGGACATTTCCGTTCCGCCCACGGAATGAGCGGAAATTTGCACTTTCCGTCTTCTTCAAAGAAGGCGGAAAAATGGGTCAAATTTCCGCCCATTCGCGGGCGGAATGGAAGTTGCCCGCCCGCCCGCCTCCTGCTTCCCGCCCGCCTACTTAAATTAAATGTAAAGGCTAAATACACAACTTAAATCAAACTTACCTTATTGTGCTGCAATCTTCCCCATCGCGGCTGCATCTTTGGAAACTGCGCATGCGCGGGAGCCTGCGCATGCGTAGTCCTGGCAAGAACTACACGTCTCAAAAGTGTAAAAGGTTTGAGGTTAGGAGGAAAACAATGTATATTGCCACTGTTTAAGATTTTATCTTAGCACTATCACTAAAGGCAGGGGCGGTGCATTCATAAGAGCGCCAGGGCATTGGTGCGATGGGGAAGATTGCAGCGCAATAAGGTAAATTTGATTTAAGTTGTGTATTTAGCCTTTACATTTAATTTAAGAAGGCGGGCAGGAAGCGGGAAGCGGGCGGCCGGGCGGCTTGCGAAATGGAAATATCATGGAGAGGCGCAGAAATTGCTTCAATCTCCGTGCCTCTCCGCGATAGTCCCTTCCGTGACTTCCGCCCACCCCTATTGCTAGCACCTGTACCAAACTACTTACCAGGAGCTACATTTATTAGGGGGTGTGTAACTTCACAAACACCCCTCCATGAAGCTACTCTCATGACAGTGCTGAAGAATATGTTAGACTTTCGGAAACAAGGTCACAATTAAACAGTTGAAATATGTCTTACCAGAGACCCAACAAATCCTTAATATGACATTGGATAGAGAGGACGGGGGGCACAGATGGAGGGTGGAAACGGAGAGATACAGAGAAAAAGAAATAGAACAGACTGAGGTCAAACAGTGAGAAGTCACTATCCTTGGAGATTCATGGAGGTGGAGGTGACTGTCAATGGCCCACTTGTCCTTGCCTTAAATTGTCTCTAATTCTAGCTACAGCATGCAACAGAGATTAGGCAAAGCAGAGGCTGGGCTGCGTGTGATGTGGTCCAAGAGGCTTGATTACACTTTGTGTGATGTTGATTAAATAACTCATGTGGCTCTATTTTATGTTTAACAACTTATGGGTAATAGGAGCAATGTTGTCTTAGGGACCATTCTCTGATCTAAGGCCTCTGATCTCTGCACCTTGAAAGATAGCTCTGCCTGTTGTCTGAGTCCTGAACTTGTAGGAAAGCTCTGCAATCTGAGACCTTCTGTCTGACGCTTGAGCTTATAATATAGCTCTGCTGCCTGAAACCTGCTGTCTGAGGCCTGCACTTGTAATATAGCTCTGATGTCAGCGCCCTGAACTTGTAATATAGGTCTGAGCCTGAGACCTGCTGTCTCAGACCTGAGCTTGCACTATATCTCTGTTGCCTCAAACCAACTGTTTGAGGCCTGCGCTTGTAATATAGCTCTGCAATCTGAGACCTTCTGTCTGACGCTTGAGCTTATAATATAGCTCTGCTGCCTGAAACCTGCTGTCTTAGGCCTGCACTTGTAATATAGCTCTGATGTCAGCGGCCTGAGCTTGTAATATAGCTGTGCAGCTCTAGTCCCGCTGTCTGTGCCAGAGCTTGTAATATATCTCCTTTTCCTGAGACCTGCTGTCTGACACCTGAGCTAGTAATATAGCTCTGCTGCCTGAAACCTGCTATCTGAGGCCTGTGCTTGTAATATGCCTCCGTTGCCTGAGACCTGCTGTCTGACACCTGAGCTAGTAATATAACTCTGCTCCCTGAAACTGCTCTCTGTGCTTTTAATATAGCCCTGCTGTCTGTGACTCGCTGTCTGCTTCCGGAACTTGTAATATAGCTCTGATGCCTGAAACCCGGAAACCTGCTGTCTGAGGCCTGCGCTTGTAATATAGCTTTGATGTCAGAGGCCTGAGCTTGTAATATAGATCTGTTGCCTGGAAACTGCTCTCTGTGCTTTTAATATAGCTCTGCTGTGCGCGACCCGCTGTTTGCTTCCAGAACTTGTAATATAGCTCTGATGCCTGAAACCCGGAAACCTGCTGTTTGAGGCCTGCACTTGTAATATAGCTCTGATGCCTGAAACCCGGAAACCCGCTGTCTGAGGCCTGCACTTGTAATATAGCTCTGTTGCCTGAAACCCACTGACTGAGGCCTGCGCTTGTAATGTAGCTCTAATGCCTGAAACCTGCTGTGTGAGGCCTAAACTTGTAATATAGCTCTGATGTAGGAGGCTTGAGCTTGTAATATAGCTCTGATGCCTGAAACCCGGAAACCTGCTGTCTGAGGCCTGCGCTTGTAATATAGCTTTGATGTCAGAGGCCTGAGCTTGTAATATAGATCTGTTGCCTGGAAACTGCTCTCTGTGCTTTTAATATAGCTCTGCTGTGCGCGACCCGCTGTTTGCTTCCAGAACTTGTAATATAGCTCTGATGCCTGAAACCCGGAAACCTGCTGTTTGAGGCCTGCACTTGTAATATAGCTCTGATGCCTGAAACCCGGAAACCCGCTGTCTGAGGCCTGCACTTGTAATATAGCTCTGTTGCCTGAAACCCACTGACTGAGGCCTGCGCTTGTAATGTAGCTCTAATGCCTGAAACCCGCTGTGTGAGGCCTAAACTTGTAATATAGCTCTGATGTAGGAGGCTTGAGCTTGTAATATAGCTCTGATGCCTGAAACCCGGAAACCTGCTGTTTGAGGCCTGCACTTGTAATATAGCTCTGCTGCCTGAAAAACGCTGTTGGAGGCCTGCACTTGTAATATAGCTCTAATGCCTGAAACCCGCTGTGTACACTTGTAATATAGCTCTGATGTAGGAGGCTTGAGCTTGTAATATAGCTTTGTTGTCTGGAACCTGCTGTCAGTGCTTATAATATAGCTTTACTGCCTGAAACCCTCTGTCTGCGGCCAAATCTTGTAATATAGCTCTGCTGACTAGGACCTGCTGCTTCTGGCTTGGGCATGTAATATAGCTTTGCCGTCCGAGACCCGCTGTCTGCGGACAGAGCTTGTAATATAGCTCTGCTGCCTGAAACCCGCTGTCAGAGGCCTGCACGTGTAATATAGCTTAGATGCCTGAAACCCGCTGTCTGAGGCCTACACTTGTAGTATAGCTCTGATGTAGGAGGGTCGAGCTTGTAATATAGCTCTGTTGCCTGGAACCTGCTGGCAGTGCTTATAATATAGCTTTACTGCCTGAAACCCGCTGTCAGCGGCCAAATCTTGTAATATAGCTCTGCTGCCTAAGTCCTGCTGCTTCTGGCTTGGGCATGTAATATAGCTTTGCTGTCCGAGACCCGCTGTCTGCGGACAGAGCTTGTAATATAGCTCTGCTGTCTGA
Organism: Lissotriton vulgaris; assembly: GCF_964263255.1. NCBI lineage: Eukaryota > Metazoa > Chordata > Amphibia > Caudata > Salamandridae > Lissotriton > Lissotriton vulgaris. Next base: position 651,271,940 of record NC_141700.1, on the reverse strand, counting down.
AACCCGCTGTCGGAGGCCTGCACTTGTAATATAGCTCTGCTACCTGAAACCCGCTGTCGGAGGCCTGCACTTGTAATATAGTTCTGCTGCCTGAAACCCGCTGTCTGCGGCCAGAGCATGTAATATAGCTCTGCTGCCTGAAACCCGCTGTCTGTGGCCAGAGCTTGTAAATATAGCTCTGCTGCCTGAAACCCGCTGTCAGCGGCCAGAGCATGTAATATAGCTCTGCTGCCTGAAACCCGCTGTCAGCGGCCAGAGCATGTAATATAGCTCTGCTGCCTGAAACCCGCTGTCGGAGGCCTGCACTTGTAATGTAGCTCTGATGTCGGAGTTCTGAGCTTGTAATATACTGTTGCCTGGAACCTGTTGTGTGCTTGTAGTATAGCTCTGCTGGCTGAGTCCAGACAGTGTAACCTCTGAGTCTGCACTTGTATGTTTTAAGGAGGCTGAAATATAGGGCTGCACTTGTGGGCTGTGTCTCACTTAAGGAATAGCTCAGCTGTTCAGTACTAATAGCAGTGCACAATGACTGACCGCCAGGCTAAACATAGTCAGAGCATCGCCTTAATGATGTACTTAACTTCCTGCATGAGCCTGGCGCCTGTAACGTTTGTGAAAATTGAGATTTAGCACTGTTGTTGAACTCCAAACCCTCTTTGATCTTTGGAACTTGAGAGATAGCTCTGCTGTCTGAAGCTACTGCCTGTAATAGCCCCCTGAGGGATCGCCCTTAGACCTCAGCTTATGGACTGTGTGTCTATTGAAGAATAGACCTGCTCTATGAAGACAGAGCTGGTAGTCAGTGAAACCTGAGGTGTAGCTCTGCTGTCTAAGTTCTCTCAATCTCATGACCTTTAAGTCCAGCCCATTCGCTCTGCTGCCTGCACCTGTTAGACATCTCTGCTGTCTGAAGTCTGAGTTTGTATATTTCTTTAGGAAAGCTCCGCGTTGGCGCACAGTGATCTGTTTCATATTCCACCACAGATGTCAGCTGACAGTGATTGGGTGACTGGCCGAGAGCCCTTTAAAAGAATTTGATGTTTGACTTTAGTAAGAACTCGTTTGAAAGCAAACAATATAATCATGATTTACTCGCAAACACTTGGCAGTAGTCATGGGACTTTATAAGTTTGCTGATACTCTCAGAAGTATGATCTGCAAACTGCCAGCATGTGAACTAATATTGGCTAAGAAACCAGTTCAGTTCATTAAGTCTTTATTGCGATTTTTCATCATAAAAGACAGAAGTTTCCAAGAATAAAACAAGTTCCATCATTTTAAAATAAATCATCATACTCAAAATCTAAGAAACCATCAATGGATGAGGGCAAACGGATGCTTGCTAAAAACTTCATTGGACAGAGGTGTTACACAAGCGCGAGTAGCCTTTGTGGTTCCACATTTAAATCTTTAAATTCTTCTACTTTCTTTTCACACTATAAGTTCCAGAACTGGGCTGGCTTTGGGGCGGTGCAACAGTGCAGCAACACTGAACACTGCCCTGGAGGGGGATGGGGGGGGGGGGGGCGCGAGGGGACTGACCTGTGTTTAGCAATAACTTCGGATTTAAAAGCACCTGCTGCAGATTTCCTTGTGGTCCAGCTTTCAGGCAGCAACAAAAATGTCAAGATAACTTTTGTGATTAATGTTCCTGCTAGAAAGAGAGAGATAGAGTTTTGTCTAGTGGCAGTCTTGGCTCATCATACGGTAGCTCAGTGGGCTAATATGCCTGTTGCTAAGAAGAGACCTGTATTTTATGCGGATAGTGAGTGGATTAGTAAATCCAACCTTCACCAGTGCTTTAAAACAAATGAAATGCATTTCTAGAGAGGAGCTATAGAGAGATGAAGGGCACTTTTATGGGGTGGTAGTAAGGGAATCTGTGGAGGGGGTCATGGGTGGCAGGTGGGGGTCAAAAAACATTGTTGCAAAATCACCACCAGCGCTAACGTGGGCCCGGACGTTAGTGCACAGACTATGCCACGTTAAAATACTCCAAATGCAAGTCATTTATCAAAGTCCTGGCACTGATCCCTGAACACACACAGTTTATATTTTAATGAAGGAAGCCTTCATGGATGTCTTCCAGCAGAGAAACAAGATAAGGTCTGCAAGTAAAGACTTGATCTATAATAATGAATACATTTGAGGTTGCTGAACCTTTTCATCTTAAAATCCAGGTACTTGGATTGCCTAGCGCCCGTTTTCTCTGTCTTTGTGCTAAAGACAACTCATCTTTCAGACTCTGGGCCCGATTCACTAAGGGAAACTTAGACGCTTGGTCTAAACTTAGACCAGACATCTAAGTCTGCGACTTTGGGAGTTCGCAAAGGACAATTACGTGTGCTTTCTTTTTTGTCGAACTCGGGTGGAGATCCACCCCGGGTGCAGAAATAAAGATAATACTCGTAAATGTCCTTTGTGAATTCCCAAAGTCACAAACTTAGACGTTTGGTTTATAGGTTTAGACCAAACATCTAAATTTACCTTTGTGAATCGGGCCGTATAATTCTTTTTTTTTTTTTTCTGTTTAAGAAATTTTTATTTAAAGAAAGTACAACACAAAAGATAATATAATAGTACAGTAGAACCAAGTGATATACATGTGATACACATGAAAAAGTAGTAAAAAATAAAAAATAAAAATATATATATATAACAGTTCATTTGTAACAGAAGAAATAAGAAGATAGAGAGATAGAAGAGATAGAAAGAGAGAAAGAGAAAAGAGGGGAAAGAAAGAAGAAGAAAAAGGAAAGGGTAAAAGAGAGTAAGCGAAGAAGAGAAATAGTAGATAGATAGGTTCAGAAATCAGAGAGAAGGGGGTGATGAGAGATAATTGGAGAAAGGGAGCCAAAGAAGATCAGATTTAACTTTAGAGGAGACAGACGAGGAGGAAGCAATAGAAATCCTATGCTCATCACAAACAAAGTTCCACCAAGTAAGCACAGATAATTTGGAATTATCCTTCCAACAAGAAAGAATTACTTTAAACGCAATAGCAATAAAAAGATCCAGTAATCTAACATTCGAAGGAGCAATATCAATATCTACTGAAACAGATCCTAAAAACACATTCAAGAATGATAAGGGAATAGAACAATGAAATATACGCATGCAAATAACCCAAACAGAGTTCCAAAAGGCAAAAACAGATGAACACTCATATAATTGATGTTTAAGTGTACCAGTGAGTGAAGAACATGACCAACATAGAGTACTAGAGGAAGGAGAAAATTTGGCGATACTACAGGGAGTGAGAATGGATCTATTATAAATAAAATATAACGATTGAGTAATGCGGGCTGCAACAGAGGTCTTAAACAATTTGCTCCATATACTATTCCATTCATCAACAGAGAGAGATACTGACAAATCAGATTCCCAAGCAATCTCAGTTGCTGATTTAGATCGTTCCAAAACATTTGAAGACAGCAATTGATAAACAGGAGCAGCTTTGGGTTGACGTAGAGAAAATAAAGGATAAAGGGGGGAAGAAGGAGAGAATGAGGGTAGAGTATCAGAGGAAGGAAAGGTTGATAAGTGTGAGGTAATAGCATTAGCAATGAATGAATGAATGAATGAAAATCATCTTATACCGCGCGAACTTAGCCCAAAGGGCGTCAAGGCGCCTAACAAAAATATAAAGAAGGAGTCAGGTGCTAGTTTACTGGTATGCCTCGATAAAAAGCCATGTCTTTAAAGCTTTCCTAAACAGCCAAATAGAAGGTTGCAGTTTTAAATCAGGAGGGAGGGTATTCCACAACTTAGGGGCCACAAACGAAAAGGCCTTTCCTCCCCACCTGACTCTGATAACTCGAGGAACAGACAGGAGATTCTTACTGGAGGAACGCAGGTTTCTGGTAGGGGTGTATGGGACCACCAGGGATCTTATGCTTTCCGCACAGTCGCCGAACAAGGCCCCATAAACCAGGCACAGGATTTTAAAAGAGATCCTGGCCTGGATCGGGAGCCAATGTAGGCTCTTCCTGGCTGATATAGCTGAGGAGAACCTAGGGACCTCAAGAACAAAGCTCGCTGCCGCATTTTGAACGGTCTACAGGCGTTGTATCAGGCCTTTATTAATGCCCGCATAGAGCGCGTTGCAATAGTCTAGCCGGGAGGCGACTAAAGCAACCACGATCTGTTTGCGGGCTTGCAGGGAGAGATAGTGGGAGATTTGCCTTAGCAAATAATTAGCAATAATCGTATATTCCTTGAGAAAAGACATGGGTAGATTATACAAAACTTGCAGTTCAAAAAAAGAAATAATGGCATTATTGGCAAAAAACTGATGTACAAAGATAATATCCTTTTCTTTCCAATATTTGTAATAGAAAGATCTGCCTTTATATTTGAGAAATTTGTTATACCAGATACATGAGGACAAAAAACATTGGAGTGGAGACAAGTCTTTAGCAAATAAATCATGCAGTAGAGTTTGAGAATATTTTAAAACAGTATGTTTGGATAAAAACGAGCAATTAGACATAAAAACAGTATGTTGAAATGAAAAACCTTGTAACAATGATCGTTCGAAGGTTATCCATTTAGGAATCGGGGAGTCATGAAAATCAAAAGCTAAAGAGAAGGATTGCTTAATGAGGAATGCAGAGTGATAAAGTTTGAAATGAGGAAATTGAACCCCGCCTTCCAATTTAGGGCGTATGAGTTTATGTAAGGCAATACGAGGGTGCTTGTTGTTCCACAGGAATTTGGAGCAAATGGAGTTTAAACGAGTAAAGTAAAAATTAGGAATTTTCATGGGGAGCATTGATACAGTATATAATATGTGAGGCGTAATCATCATTTTGATGGTATCAAGTCTACCCCACCATGATAAGAATAGAGAGGACCAACTTTGAAGGAGGGATTGAATTTTCTGAGTGAGGGACGCAAATGTGGCTTTAAGGGTATCAGTAAGGGAGGGTGAAAACCAAATGCCCAGGTATTTGATTTTGGAGGGACACCAAGCAAAGTCAGTGGAGGAAAACATGAAATGGTAACAAGTAGAATTTAAAGGCAGGACTTCAGTTTTAGATAAATTTAGTTTATATCCGGAGACTGAGGAGTAAAGGCGGACTTCGTCCATAAAAGGAGGAAGAGAAGTAACAGGGTTAGACATGTATACTAAAATATCATCCGCATATGCAGACAATTTAGTTTCAACAGATGAAAGTTTAAATCCAGAAATTTGGGGATTAGAACGAATACGTTCAAGGAAGGGTTCAAGGCAAAGTATGAATAGTAACGGGGATAAGGGACACCCTTGTCTCGTTCCTCTACCTAAGGGAAAAAATCTAGAAAATTGGTTAGTGACAAAAATACTGGCACAGGGAGCGGAATATAGGAGTTTGACTAAAGAAATAAAAGAGGGGCCGAAACCAAACCATTGCAAGGTGCGAAACATAAATTGCCAGTTCATACGGTCAAAGGCCTTTTCTGCATCTAGGGATAGGGCAGCTAAAGGGGCTTTAAAATGTTTACTATGGGAAATGACATTAGCGAACATACGAGCATTGTCCGAAGCAAGCCTGCCTTTAACAAATCCAACTTGGTCAGTTTTAATTAAAAGTGGGATGATTGAGTCAAGACGGGAAGCAAGGATTTTGGCAAAAATTTTACAGTCATAATTGATCAAGGAAATAGGGCGATAGTTTTTACATTGGGAATGGTCTTTATCCGGTTTGGGAATTATGACGATAAGTGCATCCAGGAAAGAACCAGAGGCCTTAGCAGTAGCAAAGAAGGAATTAAACAGTTGTAATAATTTTGGTACAAAAATAGCATGGAGGGCAGAATATAACTCAATTGGTAATCCGTCTGGGCCAGGGGCCTTTGATTTTTTAAGGGAATTGATGGCCAGAAGAATCTCTTGAGAAGTAATATCCTTTTCTAATTGATTAAATTCCTCAGGGAGTTTCAGAGGAGGGGGGAGAGTCTCAAAAAAAGAAGATACATTTTGATCTGTAGGGTAGGTATCATCGGTGTATAAATTATGATAGTAGGTGTGAAAAACCTCTGCAATATCTTCATCAGAGGTAACTAATGAATTTGTAGAGTCAATCAGGATAGGACCCACAGTTTTACGTTCAGATTTGATTTTTAGGTAATTCGCCAACATTTTACCAGCCTTATTCTGACCTCCGTGAAATTTAGATTTAATTTTCAATAAATTGTTACATGCTTCCGTTGTAGCTATTTTATTCAGTTCGGATTTTGCTTTAACAAGATTATGAAGGGCAGTAGAATCTTTAGACAAGAAATACAAATGTTCCAGCTTCTTAATGGAAGTGAGTTGTTCCGAGTATTTAGATATATTACGTTTCTTCTTTTTGGAGACATACGAGATTATAAAAGCTCTTAGGGCAGCTTTGAAGGCATCCCAGTTATTTGGAACTGATGTGTTCGTAGGAACATTGAAAGTGAAAAACTCAGCTATAAAAGACTGAACCTCCTTCATGAAGACAACATCTGACAAAAGGAAGGTGTTGAATTTCCAACGACTGAATCTGGACGAGGTAAGGGTGAAATCAAGGGTAGCAGAGACAGGAGCATGGTCCGAAATAAAAATAGAACCAATTTCAGATTTATGTAATGTGGGGAGGAGAGATTTACTGACTAGAATATAATCAATTCTAGATCTAGTATGATGTACATTCGAATAAAACGTGCATTCCAAAGTATCCGGATTACAAGTTTTCCATACATCATATAGGGGGCGGGAGGAGATGGCAGATTGGAAGCATTTATGAGTTTTGTCAGGACGAAATTTAGTGGAGGGGAGTCTATCAGAGAAGGGATCCAACCATTGGTTAAAATCACCAGAAATAACAATATTGGGACATTCAATAGAGGAAATAAGAACTTTAACCTCATTCCAAAATTCAGGAGAAGGGCGGGTAGGACCATAAATGTTCAGAAAGACCAATGTCTTATTTTGGATATTAACTTTAGCCATAACCCAACGGCCTTCAGTATCAGCTTTGGAGGAGAGAATTTGGACACATAAACTTTTATGAAATAAAATTGCAACACCTCCCTTATTATTAACAGCAGGAGAATAAACAACTTGACCCACCCATTGTCTCTTGAGTTTAGAGGATTCCGAATCCGTACAGTGGGTCTCTTGAAGAAAGGCAACCTGTGAATTAAGCTTGGATAAATGTGACAATACCTTTTGACGCTTGACAGGGTGACCCAAACCACGAACGTTCCACGTGACAAGATTACACATGATGGAAGGTGAGGAAGGGGGCGAACATCTGGGGCGAACACATTGCAGGAGAATGACTAAAGGAAAAGAGATAAGCAGCACAAACATTAGAAAAAGAGAAAATATCCAAGAAAAGTACATATATTAGAAAAAATATGCCAAAAAGTACCAGAGACGAACTAACAAGGAACAAAATACAAAAATCAAGGAATGGAACAGTTGAAAAAGAAAGAAAAGGGAAAGAGATATCGGACAAAAGTGCATAATGAAGGAAAAGAAAAAGGAAGACTAGAGAGAAGAAAGAAAAGAGATAGAAAAAGGAAGACGAATAAGTAGACAGATCAAGGCAAGAACAGAACTGCCTGATCTGAGAGGAAAGAGAACAACAAAACATCTGGAGCGAGGAGACGCCGAAGGAGATACAGACCCCCCCTAAACGCCCGAAGAGAAGTAGAGAGAAGCAAAGAACAGCACGATATAGAGAAGACAAACATGTTAAGGTTAGAAACATTCCGATAATACAGCAACAGGCGGAAGGAAAAAGAGAAGTAAAAAAAGCCTAATAAAGGCATCAGGTAGTCACATCCATGCTAGGTGCAGAGGCAGATTGGAGATATTCATGCAACTTCTGAGGATCATCAAAGGTGCGAGTGAGACCATTATGAGTGATTTTGCAGAAGCACGGGTGCAGAATTCCATATTGAATATTCAGTTGTCTCATCTGAGGACGAAGATTGAGGAACTCCTTACGCCGGGCGTTGGTTGCATTTGATAAATCTTGGGAGATGAAAATATTGTGTCCTGACCACACAAGGCGACGCTTGAGCCTGGCAGCTTTGAGGACGGTCATTAATTCAGCAAACCCAAGGAAGAGAAGGATAATACCACAAGGTTTTGAGGAATTAGAAGTGGGACGGCCAAGGCGGTGAGCTCTCTGGATATTTAGAGGATGAGAAGTCGGTTGAAGGTCCAACACTTCAAGGAGGAATTTACGAAGAAAAGTCACCATATCAGACCCCTCAAGATTCTCCGGAACTCCGTAAATACGTAGGTTGTTCCTACGATTGCGATTTTCAAGGTCCTCAGTGTGGAGTTTGAGTTGTTTAATTTCCTTTTCCAGCAGGGGTATCCTAGTAGAGACATCTTGAATATCGCCAACACGCTGCTCCAAACTCAGAACCTTTCCTTCCATAACAACCCACCTCTCTTCAATCAGCTTGAGCTTCTCATTAGTGGCAGACATAAAGGGTTGGAGACCCTTAACCTCCTCCAAGATGGAGTCTAAAATAGGATTCTGAGAGGTATGAATAGGAGAAGGAGGGTCATTTTTAAGGCGTTTGGGCGTGGTTCCTGTGTTGGACGACCTTGAAGTGGCAGCGTTATGCGTCATTATTTCAATATAGGAGCACACCAAACACGCAGGAAAAAAGAGAAATGATTATTGCGCAGCAGGAGCTCAAAAACACCACCTGGTGTGGAGGAAATGAGCAAATAGTGAGAGGAAAATGAAGCAGTGAATTTGCTCAAATAGCCTGAGGTGCAGCCCACACTGACGTAATGAGATAAAATAGTTCAGTCAGATTCCACAGAATTGCAGGGCGAGGAAATCCCCAGAGGGCTATATATCATAACAGCAAAGCGTTCATTAAAGATGAGAGGAGTAGGGGGTGGTATCAAGCCCCATAGCATGGAATTTGAATAAAAGAGGAAAACAGCACACCATCGCAGAAAAACTGAAGAAAGAGAAAATGGCGGGCAATATTCATTCATTGAAGCATGGAACATGTGGTAAGAATTGCGAGCCACAAAAAGAGGGGGTAGTGGTGCAATGACGCCATATCTTAATTAAGATAGCGAGGGAAACAGAGCGTGCAGCAAAAAAAACATTCCAGGAGGACAGCTTGAGGCGAAATCGGACTCACGTGAAGAGACGCGGGCTCAGCGGCTCAAAATGGCGGCCGCCCGCGTCCCGATGCAGTCACAGAAGACAGTGTCCAAATAGCCCCCAAAACGGCATTAGACGCTCTGAAGTTGCTCACCGCCGCCGCCGAACATGTTCCGCCGTGGAAATATGGTAAATTCCGGCCTCGGAATGCAGAATTGACGGCTGGAAGAACATCGGGAGCCCGCACTTCTCAGGAGCTCACGGGGAATCCGCCATCTCGCGTCAGCGCGTAAGCCACGCCCCCGGGCCGTATAATTCTATCAGAAACCAATCTCACTAGGATTTCTTTCAAGTGTGCAATTATCCACTTGTTTAATGTTTCCAATTTTCCACTTAATGATTTGTTTTTCTAAGTCGTTTCATCTTCCTATAGTGCACCCATCTTTTTGATTTTGAAGCTCTCAATTTTTGACCTTTGATGTTTACTGACTGCCGAGGCCTGTTGTTCAGATGGCAGCCACAAGTGCTCTGCTAAAATAACGTGTCTTTGTTGTACCAGTGCAGTAAGTACTTTTGTGAGATTGGCCTGCCTTTTTTCGGGCCTTATGCTTACACTGTCTGCATCTTCCCTTCCTGCAGAGGCAATTCAAGAGCCCATACCCGAAGAGGTGGTAGCTATGTCTGACGTTGATGGTGATATTTAGAACTAATTATCAGCATTTGCGCTCATTTGCATTATGCCCCAGAAAGAGCAGGTTAATTGTGGGTTACAGTGATAGAGAGGTTGCTTATCGAGTGAAGTGATACTATTCTGGCTTCTAAGATTCAACATTCCTGATCAGGACACCTCTCTTTTTTGCAGCATTCAAACCGCTTTCCTTTATAGTTATCACACTTAGCCTATCAATATTACCCTCACCCGACTGTCTTCCATACCCTTCACCACCCTAATCCAAAGCCTCATGAACCCTACTCTTCCCCACCCACTCCACTTCCTCATAGTCCTGCCCATTCCCCCCTGTGCCCCTATCCCCCATGTAGCGAATCCTACACAGCCAATGCATCCTTTGATATGTCTATGATGGCCGCTTTCCACTTCCCATCCAGCAGATCATCAGTATATGTTCACGTGAATCTCTCCTATTGCTTCATATCCTCAACCAGTCCACTTTTAGCGCATCCTTGATTCTCCTCTAGTAATAGCAAGCAGAAACATGGTCATGCTCCAAGGAACAACTGTGAAGTTACTAACATGTCTGCCTTATATCTCATTTGGGCTGCACCCTATGACATCAATGCAACATTTCTAGAACATTCCTTTGCATTCATCTCTGAATTAAAGAAGCACGCTCTTTCATCTTTAACAACTTTCAGTCTAGCAGGGCTCAGTAAGAATGATTGACAGTCCTTCTGCCGGAAGGGATTGGTCATTTATCGGACTCTCTATCTTCTTTCAACTGTGGTGTGGCAGAAATCAGGCCTTGTGAAAAAGTATGACATTGGAATCGCTTTTAGAATTGGGTCATGACTTCTTCATATATTTTCTATTTCAGTAAAAAAAATCCAGAAAAAAAATAGGATAGCTCTCGCCTTAGTCTCTGTATCTTGGCTTGGTCTTTCAGCTAATGAATATCTCATGGCTAATGGAAATCTGTATGCTCTATGCATTTCTGTCTCCCAATTCCATTCACTGATGTCAGAGAAAACAGACTTAAAAAGTTTTATAATAAATCCTCATACATCGTTTTCTCCTGAGCCTTCACTGATACTAACCACACACATTATTACAATGATCCTGGTTCTCTAGATTTTCAAGTTTCCACTGAACATCAACCAGCTGGGAGTCATGAGCCCTAACTTAAGCTTGCATGCCCAAGATATCTAATTCTATGGATTCTGTCCGCTCCTCTATTACAGACAAATGGTCTGTTATGTCTTCATAGGCTTTCGCTAACTTTCAAACTGCCCTTTCAAGTATTCTTGTAGAAGCTCAGGCTTTAATGTTGGCCTTCCTAGTCTCTCCTCTGTGAGCTGTAATGCCCAGGTAGATAGCCTCTAAAGTTGAAGCAGCTCGGTCGGTAAGTCCTGCCTGGAAAATTGCTGGGAGCCGTAACAGAAGCATTGTTTGCCAGTACCCGAAAGGAGTAGTCCAACATGAAGGCCCCAATCGATTCCTTTCTACAGTCTGTCCTAGAAGCTGGTTTTCTTACCGTTCACGGAACCTCACCAGTGTTAGCCTACAATGTAGAATTAGGATCTGATTCTTCTGAGCCTTATCTGGCTATGCTAATGTCTGTATTTGTATTGCTCTTGGACGGTCCGTAGAGAGGTCAAAAAGGGACTACAACCTCTAACCAATCTGTTATGTTATATTGTTATGTTATGTTATATTTAATTTATACAGCGCACGGCTACTCGAAGTGTCCTGGCGCTTGCTCCAGAAAGTAAATCACCACCAGATCAGAAGCTAAAAAAGCAGCGTTTTTAGTTTTTTCTTAACAAGCATTGCCTCTTGGATGCCACGGAGGGCCAACGGTAGCATATTCCAAGCCAAACCAGCTTTACGAACAAAAGAGCTCCCACCAAGCCTATGGCGATTAAAACGAGGGGTCTGTATTAGTAGTTGGTGGGACGAACGAAGTTGTCTAGTGGGTTTATAAAAGGCAAATCTCTTCTGAAGATAGATAGGGCCTAACCCATAAAGGGCCCGATGAGGTATAGATAGCATTTTAAATTTTAGCCGAGATTCAACTGGGAGCCAGTGCAGGTTATGCAAATGGTTGCAAACACTCTCTCTGGATGAAAGTCCCAGTAGCAATCTGGCTGCTGAAGTTTGGACTACTTGCAGTCCAAAATGTTCCTGTTCTGTCTTTATAGAACAAAGGCAGTCAGGATCTGTCCTGCTATAATGTCTTATATTTTTGTCATGTGAGCCCGCAGCCAGCCCATCTTTGCCTTCGGTTTTGGCCGGAGGCATGTCTGACCTGCAGGTTCCGTATACAGCCCTGTTAATGCTGGAGTCTCACAGCCCCCTTGGTGTGGGTTAGAAGCTCTGCATTCTCAAAGAAATTTCAAAGGCCATCATTATAGGGGTGCAAATAGCCCATCATTTTGTGCCTGCAGAAACAGATCAGCTAAAGTTGCAACTATGATGGCATTACCATACACAGCTGCAATTGCAAAGTCATTATAGGGACCTCACCTCTCACAACCCTCTAAGCCCTAGTTCAGGCCGTTCCTCACCTTTCCTAGTCCCTAGCCCGGGAGGGGTGGGACACCTGAACAGATGATCTGATGTGCATATGGGTTATTTGCTATGATAAAGCATCTTCAGCATCTACATCCTGGCTATGTGCAGCATTCTTGATGAGCCTCCCTTACCCCGTACCTGTAGGCCCGGTCCTGATCCAGCAAAAAGTTTGGCGATCGAGGCTGCCTTTGGCTTTGCAGCAGTCTCTTGACCACCACAGATTTGATCTGCAAGGTCATCTGCTTCCCATCTGCTGAAGTGTCAGCTGCTGGGACATCCCTGGTATGGGTATGAGTTGAGTGAGTGCCATAGTAGCAGGGTTTGGCTGGTTGGGCAACTTGGGCTGTTTGGCGCCATTCTGGCTTTCTGACTCCACACCCTGCAACAGGAGAGGCGAGGCCAATGGGAAATGCCTCCAGACAGGAGATGCTTCAATGCTGTTATTACTGAGCTCCTTATGCCACCTACATCATTAATTTAAATTATGCAGGCCATCCAAGAGAGGGAGAATGAAGGTAAGCGCTTATAGCTTGATGTCTTGGAGAGAGGAGAGCTAAGGCCGATCACATGGTCGACATCTTAAATCCTAAAAAATTGTCGACTGGCAGTGTAATTATTATATGTTTTATGAAATTATGTAAATCTGAGCCTTTAGGTGTTGAAGGAAGGGTGTCACCGCTTGTGAGCATCTGTGCCTTGGTGGAGGTACCACTGACTCACTTGTCTGTTCTTCAGTCACATGGGTTATGGTCCAGAAAGTATACATTTATTGATTTTACTGTGCATGAATTATTTCAGAGCCCTGATCTGATTCTACATCAGCTTGCAAAATTAGAACTATATGATTGCCCATTGATCCCTTGCCATTAGACAATGTGGACAACAGGAATTGGTCTGGATTTATTTGATTCGGGTGATAAGCACACTTGGCTTACTTTGTTTGCTGCTCTGATGAAGACCCATGTGCAGAAGTGGCCAACACAATTCTCTACAAATACCTCTTGAAGTCATTGTGGACTAGGATAACAGTACAGGCAATTCAACGTATATTTTTAATCACAGAACAGATACTTTATCATTTATCCCAATGCCATGTTGCCCATTGTGGGCCACAGCAACGCACGCACATGCATGCACACACACACACACACACCTATTTCATTACCTACAAAAAAGAATGTTTGTCTGTATTGGCAGCATTTATAAACTTACATGCTAAATGTGTATGTTATGTGTATTAAATGTAGTAATTGAAGAAGCAAATATTTTGCCCTGTCGACCTTGGCTAGATGCCACGCAGAAGGGGGAATCTTCCTTCCGAGTCTCAGCCTCTACTATTTGACCACCAAGCTGTTAATAGTAAATGATTGGTCTTTTTCAATACATCACTCACCCTCCCTGATGGAAGATAGATGTGCAATGGAGCCGGAATGCTATGTCCAGGAACTATATGGAGGGAAGGGCTGGCCCACCTGACTCCGCAGAGAGTGGCTGTTGTTAAGACAAGAAAACAGGTGAACTGAGCCATGGGATGGCAGGGCAGATTGACATTTGAGATCCCTGCTGGCACTCAGATATCCTAAGCAATATGTGAAGGATGGAGGGATATGGGAAATGCTTGGACTCTCTGAATTTGGGGACATCTGGAAAGATTGGGAGATGATCCCATTTGCTAACTTGCAGATAGAATATGAACTGACAGGAAGTCAATTCCTCCAATACCAGCAAATGTGATACCTCATGTGGAGGTGTGCGGCCCTCAAGGCAGAAGTGACAGAGGAATCCCCGCTAGAGTATAGGGTGCTGGGCGCTCCCCTGCCTAGTCAAGCAGTATCCCACATTTACTCTACTCTCCGTCACATTATCCTCCCACCACTTGATACGCTATAAGAGAAATGGGAAAGAGATCTGGCAGAATTGAAGACAATGATTGGGGGATGGTGTGTCGATGCCCAGGGGAGGTAGCGATCAGAATGGGTTCTGTAGTGACCTGACAAGTAGGGACCGAGGACACTAGGACCCTGTGGGTCATGAGGGAGGTGACCAGGTCACCGGACACCACATCCGGTCAGGGGACAGGAAGAGGACAGTATAGCTATGACCAAGGAAGAGGATAGATGTGCCGTGACCCGCTCCCCACTCGGCAAATAAAAGAAGAGATAATCACATACTTGTTGTCCTGTGTTCTATGCGCTATAGGCGACCAGCAACAACATGACAACTGGCGACGAGGGCACCTGACGAATCCACACGTGCAGGAAGTCGGACGAAACGCGAAACGGCGAAAGAAAGACGCGAGGAGCTACACGGGAGCCCACCCCGACAGCGTCCAACGAAATCATCTGAGCGCGGTAAGGAGCGTTCAATAACCAGCGCTAGTGCCCGTAATTGGAAGCGCGAGGTCCTCGCGCTTGAAAATCAAAGCGCGAGGTCTTGCGAGAGGGGCACATCTCGGCGGCCATTACACAGTCAGGCAAAGAAGGCCAATCAGGGCATTGAAGCACCGCGGCGGCCATATTAGAAACAGGCAACGCGAGATTTCGATTGTGAAATCTCGCGTGAACACGGCGGCCATTTTGCGTTGAGACACTGAAGAAAAGTACCATTGAAATTGCAGGGCGGCCATTTTAAAGACAGGCAGAATCGAAGAATAAGCAGAACACAGGGGAAATCAAGAAGAAAAAGAATAGGAGGCACAAAAAAAACTCAACAGTAACAGGAATCAACAGAGCTGCCATTTCAGAGTCAGACAAAGAGTAAAAGAAGCAGAAAAAGACATTAAAAGGACAAGAAAAAAAAAAAGGACAAGGAAAGCCTAGAAAAGGCTAAAACAAAGTAAAATAATAGAAGAAGATGAAGAAAAAGGGAAATAAAGGAGACACAAGAGAAAAGAAACTAGAAAAGGTTAAAATAAAGTAAAACAAAAGAAGAAGAAGAAGAAAAAGGTGAACAAAAGAAGAAAGAGCAGATAAAAGGAAGAAGGCAAGAATGGCAGATCCAAAGCCCAGCGCACAATACAGGAGACCACTACCGTTCAACTTATCGAAGCCACAAACAGGAATAGGGTGGGAGAAGTGGGTCAGACGGTTTGAAAGATATATGGAAGCGACAGATGTAACAGATGGAAAGACACTAGGGTTACTGCTGAACTTAGCAGGGGATGACGTCGAAGAGCTTCTGGTGACACTGCCTACCGAAGAAACAAAAACATATGAACAATTAAAAAAATGCCTAACAGTCAAATTCGACCCACAACGAAACATTGACTTCGAACGATATACATTTACCATTGCGTGTCAACAAGTAGGCGAAACACTAGATGACTTCGCGACAAGGCTGAGAAAATTGGTGACACATTGTGAGTTCGACAAATTTGATAACGAGCAAGCAATAAGGCTACGGATCATAGAAGGCTGTCGCGACACAGGATTCAGGGCGAGAATACTCAAGGAACCGACCTCATTGGAGAACATCTTGTCGCTAGTGAGATCAGAGGCGAGAGCAACGGAACATGCCAAGGAAATGGAAAGAGGGAAGAACGTTGAAATCGAAAACGCACACTTTACGACAAACAGATATCGCACAGGCCGATGGAAGAATGACTGGAGGGAACAAAAAGAGAGGAGACAACCTGAAGGAACATGCTACAAGTGCGGAATGAAATTTCCACACAGAGGCCCATGCCCAGCGTTTGGCCAGACGTGCAGAAGATGTGGTGGAAGAAATCACTACGCCAGTATGTGCCAAGGTGCACAATTCAGAGACGACAGGGGAAGAACAGGAAGACAACAGGAGTCGACAACAAGATACGTCAGGTATGTTGACAACGAAAGGAGAAGTTCATAACGAGGGGCAGGCGAAGAAGAGGAAGAAGAGAAAGTGGAAAGACTATACCACATGTCAGAGGTGCACACAGAGCGGAGCGAGGAAGACGAAGCAGGAGAAACAACACACCCAGCAGACAGAAGCACCCCAGGAAAGACGGACTCGACAAAGATAAGAGTAGGAGCGCATGAAGCAGACTTTGTACTGGACAGTGGTGCAACATGCAACGTCATGTGTGTATCAGAGTACGAGAGAATGGAAGTAAAGCCGACACTGAGAGCGTCCAAGGTGAAAGTTTTTACCTGGGGGGCAAAGAAACAGATAACTAACTTGGGAAAGTTCACAGAGGAACTGAGATACAAGGACAAAGTAACCAAGGAGGACATCCATGTTCTAAAAGGCGATGTCCCAGGACCATGCCTGATGAGCAATAGCACCGCTCAAACGATGGACCTTATAACGATGACATATGAAAAAGACAAAAGACATACTGAGAGCAAGCGAAGAGAAGACGCAGGGACCAAAGAAAGAAGAAGAGAACAAAAAAGAATGATTGAGGGAAGAAACACAACAAAGGGCGGCAGTAGAAAGAGAGGAGCCGGAAGCAAAACGGAGAGCAGAGAACAACGATCAAGACGAAGAGAGGCTGGCAAAAGGAGAGCAGACGGAGGACAACTGAAGAACAGAAGCAAGGCTAAGAGGAGAGAGGAACGACAAAGACGAAGAGAGGCTGGCAAATGGAGAGCAGATGGAGGACAACTGAAAGGCAGAAGCAAAGCTGATGGCAGAAAACAACGACCAAGGAGGGGATGCAAGGGGACAAAGAGACTACGTAGAAAAACATAGGAGTCAGAGACTGGGGAGAAGGGTCGACAAGACTTACGGACTCTGTCTCTCTCTCTCTCTCTCTCTCTCCATCTCTCTTTTTCTTTCTCACCACAACATAAGCAAATGGGGTCAAGGGTTGAAGGGGCGGAAATGATCAGGAGGACAGTATCATAAACATTTGTTTGCAACAAAGGGGGAGATGTAGTGACCTGACAAGTAGGGACCGAGGACACTAGGACCCTGTGGGTCATGAGGGAGGTGACCAGGTCACCGGACACCACATCCGGTCAGGGGACAGGAAGAGGACAGTATAGCTATGACCAAGGAAGAGGACAGACGTGCCGTGACCCGCTCCCCACTCGGAAAATAAAAGAAGAGATAATCACATACTTGTTGTCCTGTGTTCTATGCGCTATAGGCGATCAGCAACAACACGAAAGGTTCCTGGCTAATTCAACTGAAACCTTTTCACAGGGCATACTATACAAGGTCCTGATTATTCCAGATGGAGAGGCCTGCAGATGAGCATTGTCTTTGGGGCTGTCAGATGAGAGGTTCCCTGATTCACAATATTTGGTAATGTGCAGCGGCCCGAGCATACGGGGAGCAGATAGGTGGCAGGCTGTTGGAGGTACTCGACTTTAGAGTGACGTTCACTCCGTAATTGATCACCATAGGCATATAGGAGGAAAGAAACCCTTTTCACTATGCCTTGCTCTTTATTAATATGGCCCTCATGGTGGTGCGGAAAATCTGATTAAAAGTTGGGGGAAGAGGTCACAGCCAACCCTGCAGGAGTGGGAAGAAGATGTGGACTGATGTATGGGAGACAAGTTAATGTACCAAGCAAGGGGCTCTCCACGTAAATTTGACAAAATAATGGGCCCGTGGATGGCAGCAAGAGACATGACATGATGAGGGTACAGCGGAGACTGCAGGTAGTAAAGGAGAGGAATGTAAGATTTTCAAAACGGGACATGAGACCATGCATTGTCCCAGGGAGAGTCATGGTTCATTTGTGGGGACAGGTTACTTTTGAATGTATGCTCGATTACATGCCTCATACAGATGGGAGGAGGTTGTTTTGTTGTTTATCTCTGTATGAAACTTAAAAAACTTTTATTAAAGAAGAAGCAAATATTTTTCCATCCTTGAATTAAACCTATCTACATTAGCCACTTTGGCTACCACTTTTAGGCTTTCATAAGTATCCCTGTCCTCCAGGAGTGATATGGTGACAATGCAGCCATACCTTATATAGAAATGAGCAGTGGCATTTATCATTGTTCCAGGTGTGCCACATCCATGTCAAATTTTTAGACTTGCCACTGACTATGTAAATTATTATCTCAAATTGGATTGAATGCCTATAAATGAAACCTATGTGCATATCCTTAAAACCTGGCTTAGATCCAACATTTGCGCAGAAGTTATCAATGCCACCCCCTTCAACATGCCATGACACAACAACCCCCAGCATGAAAACTCATTTGGAACATAGAGAGGGATAGTATATTTTTTTATATACAATAAAAAAAAATTACAGAAATAAAAAAAGAAAACTCATTTGGGCAATAGTCATCATATTTTTACAATAAGAGCAGGCTTTCAGCATTGCCTCTTTAGGGGTTTACTGTGTACCTTCTAAATCCACTTTTCCCCTGTGCAGATAACATGTCCAGCCTGTGATGCTTCATGAGCAGCACCAACTGCTCATTTGATCATTCCTAGCAGCTCCGACTCCTCCGCCCGCTAAGGCGGAGGAGCGTCGCCTCACTGTTCTCTGAGCAGTGCAAAAACAAAAAATAAAATAACAAAACGATGTTATTATCAGTTTATTTTTCAGCAGTGGCTCATTGGTTGCATTTTAGGTGGGGGCGGGGCGGGGCTGTTGTCACAGCCACCAGGGGGATGAGTGATGGGCACTTTTTAAGTGCTCATGATGGTTTGGCCAGCCGTCTTGGGCCAGCCAAACATTCATGCGCATTTAGCATTTCTCCACCCGGCTGTATGGTACAGCCTGGGTGGAGAACATGCACAGTCTTCCACACCCTGTCTGAGTGCCAAACAATGGCGCTCAGACCAATCACAACGTTGTTGTCATGCTGGTGACAGCAGAGTCGTGATTGGTTACTGGAGTCTGGGAGCCTGTGTGCTTACTGCTTCGTCAACAGAAGGAGGAAGGAGGAGAGGCAGGGGCAGGTAAGTCAAAGTTTTTTTTCCTAATACCCCCCCACCCCTCAGCCCCCTGCCCCCCCCCCCCCCCCCCCCCCCACCCTCCAGTAGCCACCGCTGATTCCTAGAACATCAATTTAAAGACCTGGCAAGCCCCGTAATTCGGCCTTTGAAGGAAATCATTCTAGAATTACGCATCCCTCCGCAACATCAACTCTTTAATCAGCCCCATGTGTTCTGTAATTACTTGGATCCATTACATAATTTCGTGGAATAGCAATGTTTAGTTTCTGCTGTCTCTAAAAATACACTTGAAACTTTGAGTTTGCTGGTTAAGAGAGTGTGAGGTTAGTTGTACCACTTCATTCCATTCCTCTGCAGTCCTGAAATCGACATTGAAGTGTTTGTGCTATGCTGCGAGCTAGTGGCTGAGAAACTCTACACTGACATGCTTTGGGTGTTCATGTACCACAACATTCTTTTTATGCTATTTTTAAATCCTGTCATCATCTCTCTAACCCGTGGCTCATCTGTTGCACACTTTGTGTATGTCTGCATGACCCATAGTTTGTGGTTTGCTTTCTAGTTAGTTAAATTGGTGGGTTAACTGCCTACTGTTGTGATCTTTGTAGCGCCTGCAAGTCTTCTTTTACGTTGTGCCAAATAAGGCTCATCGGGTTGCTATGATACGTTTGTGACCCAATAAAATTGGGAGCACGGCGATGCTACATACATACATCCAGCAATACCAACCATTACTAGTTGATGAGATTGTCCGAGTACTCAGGCACAGCCTGTACCTTCTGCAACAAAGGGGAGCTGTAGAGGGAAATACACCAAGAGTGCTCTCCTCTCAGACCAATTATTATAACAAAGCCCTTGGTCAAAGAAACACACTCAATTCTTAATTCAAGGGATCCCCCATTAATCCATTCAGGAAGGAATCGGTTCTAGTATTCATCTAGAAAGACCCCCTGTGTGTGTTATACATTTTAAAGCATCCCCTGTGCCCAGGAATGACCACAGAAAAATGAAATGAAAAAATATGTGGAAAAATATAGGAAGTGCCTCATGTAATCAACCAACCTGTAGCTCATTAGCACCAGGTTGGTTGCTTGCGTGAGACACTTCCTATATTTGTCCTATCCTATATGCAGGTTCTCACCAAGTTGTTTAATTTGTCATCATCAGCAACTTTACTATATATATATGGAGGAACCAACACACACACAAGGACAGAAGAATGTTGTGTGTGTATATCTGTAAAGTCCTGTAGTGTATGGCAAACATCTCAAAAACCTCCCTAGGTCATCATATGAGGAGGAGAAAATTCTTCCTCAGAAGAAAAGAGATTAAAAAAGAGCTGTGTGTGGCCTTCAGCACCTGTCTTTAATTTTTGTGCTCACTGTCATGGTTAAAAACAGACTGTTTAGATGATTTTACAATGTTTTGACCTTGGGTGTGGGAATGGCAGTGCCCTACCACACCATGCATACTCCACTCTATGATGGTCTACTCCACTTTGCCACTCTACGCCCCTCTATTCTACGCCACTCTGTATCACTCCACTCTACAGTACTCTATACCGCTTCACTCCATGCCTGTCCACTCTACTCCACTCTACACCACTATACTCCTTTAAACGTCACTCTACTTTACTCCATTGTATGCAACTCCACTCTACTACACTCTATTCTGCACTATTCTACTCCACTCTACGTCACTCAACAAATCTCTATACCACTTAATTTTGCAAAACTCTAGTACATAGTACACTCTATGCCACTACACTCTGCACCTCTCTAAGCCATTCTACATCGTTATGTGACACTTCACTCTATCCCACTCCGCTCTACTCCACTCTACGTCACTCTATGACACTCTACTCCATACGTCACGCCACTCCACAGTACTTTACTACACTCTACATCACTTCACTCTAGGCCGCTCTACTCCTCTGTTTCGACACTCCAGTCTCCGACACTCTAAGTCTCCCTATGACACTATGCCACTGCGGTCTACTATACTCCAAGCCACTTTACTCTACTCTACGCTACTCCACTCTGCTCTACTTTACTCCACTCTACGCCTCTCCATGCTACGTCACTCCACTTTGACACACTAGTCCACTCTAGTCCTCTCTATGCCACCACTCTATGCCACTTTAATCTATGCCACTGTACTCCACTCTATGATGCTCAACTCTACGGCACTCCACTTTAGGATCACTTCACTCTACAACACTCCACTCTACTACACTCTACACCACTCCAAATCACTCCATACCACTCTACACCACTTTACCCAACTGTACACTATGCCACTCTACTCCGTCACTTTACTCCACTCAGTGCCCTTTCACCCTACGCTGCTCAATTTTATGCCTCACCGCTCTACAATCATCACTCTACAACCCATTTTTTTATGACATTCTACACCCCTCCACTCTACTACCCAACTCTGACACTCTATTCCACTTTACCACACTCTAAATCTCTCCACTCTGTGACACTTTACTCCACTCTACTATATGCTCCTTCACTTTACAATCCTCCGCTCTGCACCACTCCACTCTACGACACTCTATGTCCCTCCACTCTACGACACTTTAATCCACTCCTCTACAAACCCCTCCACTTGACACTCTGTGCTGCTCCACCCTACTGCACTTTACTACACTCTATGGCAAACTAATCTACAACACTCTGCTACTGTATGCCACTCTACTCGGTGGAGAATCTCTGTTTTGAGTAGTTTGCTTTTCCCCCTGATTTTTCTCTGCCCTATTTGCTTCAGGGGTCCCCTCTGATTGAGTGGCCACTCTACTCCACGCCACTCTACTCTACTCCACTCTATGCAAGTCTACTCCACTCTGCTCCACTTTACGCCACTCTACTTTACTCCACTCCACTGTACTCTATTCCACTCTATAGCACTCTTCAAAACTCCACTCTATGACACTCCTCGCTGACACGCCTCTCTGCAATACTCAACTCCACTCTACGATGCTCCTTTTACTTTCACAGTATCAGTGCTCGGGGAGTATATCTCAGCCCGAGCACTCATTGGTGTGGGATAGATATAATTGGACCTGAATAGGGCTGGGCTTTCCCTACACAATGCTGGCTCCGCCTCCTGTGATTCGACTGATGACCCTAGCCTATCCTCTGAATGGGGAGGGGGGGCTGAGCACAACAGAGTGCTCCAAAACCAGTTGCATCTGGTTTGTCCCTAACCCTGTGCTACCAGACAAAGGAATTATGTGTATAAGAAGGGGCTGTGACCCCATGCAAAATGTTCTCTTCCTGATCCTAACTTGTAGGGGGCCTGCTGCTGCTGGGCGCCAGGAAGACCGCCACTGGGGACTGCCTCCCTGCCTGAAAGGCCCTGTGAGCTGGCCCCTGGGCCCAGCCTTTGCCCCCCCTTTTCCTTCCTAAGGATTTTGTTCCTAAACCTTGCCTGCCAGCCCCTCAGAGGCGCGTGATTGTTCCCCCAGAGCAGCGCTGCTGTTTTCCCCTGCAGCACGGAGCTGCGAGCGTATTGAAGGATTCCCCGGCGTAGGGATCCCCTTTGTTTTGCTGACTTACGGTGCGGGAGCCTACCCCGCTTATCGGCCGTTTTATCGGGCGAGCGGGAGCCTACCTTGCGTATTCATACTCTTTCTTAACCCATGACGGGTGCCCACCCCGCCAGGGGCGTGCTGCTCGTCTTGAAACCCTAGCGGATGCCCACCCCGCCAGGGACCTTTTCTTGAAGAGGGTGCCTACCCCTCGTTTTGCTCGGGAACTTCACCGCCGCCGGCCCGGGGCTTCCGGGCAGAGTGCTGTGCCCACCTCCTGGCCTTCGGGATTTCCGCCTCGTCATCCCTGGGCTGCGCAGGGATTGGTCCAGCCTCGAGGGCTTCCCCGCGCGCACCCAGGAAGCAGAGCGAGCTCCGAAGAAGAACCAGGAAGCGGACGGGAGCCCACCCAGCGCTCCTGTGGCCCACCGAGAGAGGCGCGCCAGTAAAAGAGCCCCGAGGCGCCTCTGAGAAAGTAGAAGGGCTGCCGGCGTGGCAGGGCTCCTGTGGTGTGATGAGAGCCCCACAACACCGCTGCAGCCAGAGGGAAGCTGGCCGGGATGTCGGAGCCTCCCTGCAACAGATCTCTTTGAGTGCGGGTGCCTCGGGGTGGGGAAAGCTCCAACCTAATTGTAGAGGGGCCCAGGAAGGCAGCGGGCCGCTCCAACGAACACAGGGGCATTTTGTTGGCAATCGAGTCCCCCGAGCGGGACTCCAATGAAGGGGGCAGTTGTTGAGAGCCCACAAGAGGCTCCTGGGGACATTGTTTTTTCGAGCCTGAAAGGCTCCAACGTGAAATGGGGCATTTTGTCATTTAGGGCCACAAGGCACCCACATGTTGAGGCACAGTTGGTCCCGAGCCCACGAGGCTCCCACGTTGCTTTGGGTCCCATTGTCTCTGTGAAAGCCCAGAGGAGATCCCCAGCACTTAGTGGGCAGCTGCTACGTTTAGGCCCCTTGCACATCTTCTTTGGCTGCCTGCGCAGCCAGCCCAGACATTTTGGACATTGGGCCTGTGAGCCCCTGAGAGACCAGGTTGGCCTGGGGTCCGCCCTGTGTACTTTTTGCCGCAAATGTGATACTTGCCTAAAGTGAAAATATGCAATGCCTGTTTGCCTATACTTCTAAATGTATTTTTATGCTTAGGAGGTTGTGTTTCATAGTATAGGTTATGCTAGTGAGTTCCTGGTGCCCTGCGTGATATATGCCTAAGATGGTTAGGGTTGCGTAGTGTGTACTTACCTGTTGCCAGTGGTTACTGGTGGTGTGCTACATTTGCTTTTTGGTGCTACAATAGTTCTATGTTCTAAGCGCTATTCCTACAAGTATTCTTTGTTCTAAAAGTGCTATTTCTACCAAGTGCTTATTCCTGACAGTGGCCCACGTGGCCCTGTCCTGTGTATATAATCCCCTGTAAATTCTTCCTGTGCCAGTGGCACAGTGTAAAGTGCGTGTTTATTATCTAATGTGTTTGGTATAACACAAAGGCTATTTTTATATATAATCTTGTGTGGAGTTTCCTTTGTGGTGGGCCTTGGGTGTTGTTGCTGGGTGCGCGCGCAAACGCTTTACACATCGCCTCCGGGATAAGCCTGACTGCTCGTGCCAAGCTACCAAGGGGGTGAGCAGGGGTTATCTTTGGCGGGTGACTTCCTTGCCCTGACGTAGAATGGTGGTTTCTGCCTAGCTTTGGTGCAAGCCTTAGCCAACCAGAAATCCCCATTTCTAACAGCGGCGAAATGCGTGAATATCGCTGGGAATCCAACGATATTCAGGCATTAACACCAATAGGGTCTTAACCTGAATATCCAACTCACATTGGATATACAGGTTAAGAAGTGGTCTGAGCAGGGGTTAGTTTTCAGCGATATTCGCGCTTAGCGCACATTTTTTATCACTATGCCTGCATTGATAATAGGCGATAGCGATGTTAGCGACTGCTTTCAGTCGCTAACAGGTTGGGTACGCCCACTTTGCATGTCATTAGCGATAAATATTGCTGACATGCAAAGTGGGCCCCAAACCGCTCGCTATCACCTAAAAGCTGTTGCTAACTGATGTTAGCGACAGCTTACTAATAGGGCAATGAAATTTTCGCTGCTTTGCGGCCAAAAACAGCCGCAAAAGCGGCGATAATTTAATTTTGCCTGCCTTGGTAATATGCCCCCACGTCTCTAGAGGCATAGTGATATTACACCATAACCACTATAAACAGCTCCACTGGCTGCCTTTCTAGCAACATCCTCGTCAAGCTGAGCAGCATAAACTAATGACACTTGCAAGCAAAATCCGCATATTCAGCAAAGGCAGGCCACAAGCAGCACGGGCAATAATGGTAGAATAGGTTTTGTGAGTTGAACGCTCACTGCTAAGACCTACAGTGGTCTGCCAAGCATGAGTTTGAATCCTAGCATGGCCAATTCAGCTTTACACCCTTCCGAGGTCAGTAAATTGAGTACCATTAATTTTGTTGGTAGTAACACCTGTTATTTACAGCACTTAAGAAAAGCAGAAGCGGAGCAAGGAGCATCTTATAATGAGGTTATCATTACTATTGCAAGACTTGTAATTGAAAAGACACTAAATGATGCACAAAAAAACCTCTCTTCTGCCTGCGCCCACAATCTATTGAACAATCTTTCTCTGAACCTCACTCTGCCCTCTTCCCTGTGCTCTCCGCCTCTACCTTGAGCCCATAGAAACACTGGATAGTGCTGTAAAATCAATACCTAAAATACATGGAGACATGAACAGTGCCGCACATCATGCTGAGCCCCTTAGCTTAAATGTATAGCTAATAAAGAGTTGACCCACCCTGTCTGGGATTGCTTATATTACTGCTGGAGAGGGCCACGCCTGGGAGTTCGCGACAGACTGTTGCTATGAGATGCAGGGTCAGCACTGATTTGGATAATGTGGGTCTCTTTCTAGAGTGGCACAGTGGGTGCAAATGAGGGGTTGTAATACTACTAAGAGCACCTGCTAGTTTACAAGCATTCCTCACATCACGTTTTGTGTGTTTCATGTAACACCCTAAGTGACCAGGGTATGACCTGATGGAAGTCCCTCACTCACTTTGTCATAGACTGCAAGCTACATCACACTGATGAGGCCAAATAAGTCTGAAACCGTCCATGGGTTTCTGGTGTTCCTTTCTCAAGGAAGCCTGGCAGCTTGGGATGGACTCTTCTCCCAAGGAGCTGGGTCAGTACAGATTTGCATTAGGTGGGCCTCTTAGTGGAGCAGTGGGAGAAAAACAATGGGCTGGAATGCTACCCAGAGTGATTGGGAGTGGTTTAGATTATTTTGAAGCATTCCTACCATCATCCTCAGAGTGTTTGACATATGGCTGAATTGTCATTCTATAAATGTGCCGCTATTAAGCACTGCCCCTGTGCTTGTAGAACTGTTGTGCCTCAGACATAGGGAGGAAGTGTTATGTGAAACTGCCCTACCTCCAATTTCTAAGTAAAGTCAACAGTTCTTCACACAATAGTCAGGTGTATAGAAACATCACACATGGCAGCACATGCCATTCCTACCACATTTGCATGAAAACATTGACCGGTGCTGCATCACCTGTGGAGCTACCATACCTCAGAGGTACCCAAACATTTAATAGTAATATGCAAATCTGGTACTTCTGCACTGTACCTCAGAAGCACAGAATCGATACACTGTTCTGGACAACCTCTGCTGCTGCCATTTTTTTCAAATCATTAGAAACAGTTCTCTACATTAGCCAGAATTGCCTCATTGTAAATATGTAGTTGTTAAAGACATATATAGACCCCTGTATGGGCATGGAAACAGCACTATATTGACGAGATAAGGCAAGTCCTTGATTAAGATGACCATGCAGGACTGATCATGCTATCTTGTCCTCCACCTTCGAAAGGCTGGACCATGGCATTCTCCTTCAAAGACTGCAGCAAATCAATATCTCTGGTTTGGTTAGTCATTGGTTTTCTTCTTTTCTGACTAATAGCAACAAGCACTGGCAAAAAGCCATTTGGTTTTGTTTTCTCATGGTGTTAGAGGGAGGCATTTTCGCGTTTACAGTAGTTAGAGAGACTTAAAAAAATTATATGTGTGTGTGTGTATATATATATGTGTGTGTGTGTGTATATGTATATATATATATATATATCTATATATATATACATATATATATATATATATAATGTCCCAAACACCTTCGAAAGAAAGTCAGAGGCCGCATAGGGGGAATACTTTGGAGACTCTTTATTGCAGTTAAGGCAAAGGGGCGCGGGCGTATGCATTTCGGCCGTGTGGCCTCTTTAGCGCCCAGCATGTAACAGAAAATGATCGCGCCGCCAAACAGTTCTGCCCCACCTGATACAGGTTTAGTTCTTGTTAGCTCCTCCCTCAAGCGGAGATCAGTGTCACCTGCTCGAGTCCTCCGTTGGAAAGGCGAACTACCAATCCCAGCATGCCGTAGGTTGCCAGGACCGCCGCCAAAGTGTGGAGAATGCAGGACCATCTGGCGGCTCTCTCCCACAGTGTCCCGCAATGCCTTCCACAATAGCGAGACTCCTTGTGTCCCCCAGCTGCACCACCGCCACACTCCAGTATGTCTCTTCAACGGGGGCAAGTGCGGCAATGCGCCTCGCCCTAGGCAGAGTACCATGACTCTGACCCGCTTGTGGTGGTGAGCTTGGTCCTTTCCGATAACTCGGATTCAAAGAAAGTTTTGCCAAAGCACAACTGCGCCTATGAAGACCAAGCCAACTTGCGTGCAGGGGCCCCTGTAGCATGCCGCTGGCTCGCGATGCACCAAATGTCCCAAACACCTTCAAAAGAAAGTCAGAGGCCGCATAGGGGGAATACTTTGGAGACTCTTTATTGAAGTTAGGGCAAAGGGGCGGGGCCTATGCATTTCGGCCATGTGGCCTCTTCAGGGCCCAGCATGTAACAGAAAATGATTGCGCCGCCAAACAGTTCTGCCCCACATGATACAGGTTAAGTTCTTGTTAGCTCCTCCCTCAAGCGGAGATCAGGGTCACCTGCTCGAGTCCTCCGTTGGAAAGGTGAACTACCAATCCCAGCATGCCGTAGGTTGCCAGGACCGCCGCCAAAGTGTGGAGAATGCAGGACCATCTGGCAGCTCTCTCCCACAGTGTCCCGCAATGCCTTCCACAATAGCGAGACTCCTTGTGTCCCCCAGCTGCACCACCACCACACTCCGGTATGTCTCTTCAACGGGGGCAAGTGTGGCAATGAGCCTCGCCCTAGGCAGAGTACCATGACTCTGACCCGCTTCTGTTCCTCCCGCTTGTGGTGGTGAGCTTGGTCCTTTCCGATAACTCGGATTCAAAGAAAGTTTTGCCAAAGCACAACTGCGCCAGTGAAGACCAAGCCAACTTGCGTGCAGGGGCCCCTGTAGCATGCCGCTGGCTCGCGATGCACCAAATGTCCCAAACACCTTCAAAACAAAGTCAGAGGCCGCATAGGGGGAATACATTGGAGACTCTTTATTGCAGTTAAGGCAAAGGGGCGCGGGCGTATGCATTTCGGCCGTGTGGCCTCTTCAGCACCCAGCATGTAACAGAAAATGACCGCGCCGCCAAACAGTTCTGCCCCACCTGATACACGTTAAGTTCTTGTTAGCTCCTCCCTCAAGAGGAGATCAGTGTCACCTGCTCGAGCCCTCCATTGGAAAAGCGAACTACCAATCCAAGCATGCCGTAGGTTGCCAGGACTTTCGTCAAAGTGTGGAGAATGCTGGACCATCTGGCGACTCACTCCCACAGTGTCCCACAAAGCCTTCCACAATATAGATATTTCAACACAGCAATCGCTGCAACTCAATCCGCTTGATGACGGCATGCCGTGGTGGGTTAGCGAAACCCGTAATATCCCAAAACACTCTGTTCTTCAAATTGGAAATAGAACACAGAGCCACAGCACCAAAATGCTGTTTAGGTGAAATTCAATGGCAGCACTTAACGCGTTTCAGAAAACAACGTTTTCTTGGTCACAAGTAACGAGGTTGTACACAGTGAAAGTTTTTAAATAAACATCACGTGATTGTGCAAAACATAAAAAGTGAAAACAGACTTCTCGCTGTTACAATTATTATGAACATCGTATTTCGGCATACATATGTTTTATAGATTATTCAGTGCCATTTGTCATTGTATCTATCGTATCCATATAAATACATAGATGTGCAATCATTGAATAAATTTTGTTACTGCGATGTTGGAATGCATTCAATCGTGGAATCTTAAAACTTTATTGTTCCCGCATGCTGTAACCAGGCAGCCTTCTCTATTGTAGATTATACAATGTGTATTAACGCATTATATTCACGCGTGTTATATCCGAAAGTGCATGCAATTATTGAATCCTCTCAGCATAATACTAGCCAACAGTTAATTACGGCTAGACTATTCATGATATTAGGTCACCACTATCAGTTATCTATAGTTCATGATAAAGAAACTCTATATGCACAATTCTGCCCCAGTGGGCATAGTAACAAATTAATGGCGTACCATGTGCAACACAAAAAATAATACTGAAGAGAAGGAGCTAATAAGTAATGCAAAAGACTTATGGAACAATAAATCATATCATTAATCTACTTAAGTCATTCCGCTGTAGTGGTTGCTTGACATAATGATTCCAATTCATGAACACCTTTCATTAAGTGCGAGATCTGAAAAAAATATACACAAAGCACCATAACACAAAAAGTGAATTAAAAACAGTATATCTACACGCAGCGTATAAGTAGGGCAACAGGTTTTCAAAAATCTTAAAAACAGTAATAAACACATTAGGTATTCAAAATATAAGATCCAAAAGAGGGGAGGTGAAGGAGACAATCTATAGCTTAGTCACCTAGGTGGACTGACAGTTCTTCATCAATGTTATGCCCTAACAGTTGTACTGTGTGGTATTGTACTATCATTTTAGACTCCAAGCGTCTAAGCTCAAGAACTCTGTTACTTCCCCTCTCTCTTGCTGGAATAGTGTCAAGGACGCAGACGGATAGGAGACTGGTGTTTTGTTTATGTGTTTCCTTAAAGTGTCGCGCTAAGGAGTATTGTTTATCTTCTTTTGTGATTGCCCTCAGGTGTTCAAGGATTCTCTTTTTGGCTGGGCGAATCGTACTGCCATTGTAATATTTATCACATGGACACATGAGGGCATACACAGCATTGAGTTGCATGTGACATGTTTCATTATCACAAAAGGTTTGCAGTTTCCTGGTAGTTTTACTTGTTTATAGTTCTTACTATTTTTGCACGCTTTACATTTGTTACAGGTGAAAAAGCCACGTATAGAACTCCCCCCTTGATATTTGGCGATAGGAGTCACCGTGCCTTGGCATATGATGTCTTTTAACGATTCTTCCTTTCTAAACATAATTTGAGGAAAGTCTTCCACCACAGTAGACAGATCCTTATCTGTTTTCAGGACTCTCCAAAATTTATTGAGACTGTTCCTAACTCCTTGTGCTTGGTTAGAGTAAGTGGTAATGAATCTGATCTTTGTGTCAGATCTGTCAGCGACCGACTCTACTATTTAATCTCTAAGAGATCCTTTCTGTCGCTTTTGTCAGCTTCATTACAAGCTTTACTTATATCGGCCTGAGTGTAGCCTCTTTCAAGGAAACGTTTGGTCATGCATGCTTTTTCGAGTTCATGTCCCTGGGGGGAGCTACAATTTCTTTTTGCTCATAGCAGCTCTCCCAAAGGGATGCTGCGTATGAGATTAGTAGGGTGGCAGCTTCTAGCGTGAAATAGGCTGTTGCCAGCCGTATCTTTTCTAAATAGGAAGCTTTCTAGATGATTGCCTGTTACCACTACTTTTAAATCCAAAAATTCAATTGATTCTTTCTCGATCCTGCTGCTGAACTTGAGATGCAATGAAATGTTGTTGAGTGTCTACAAAATGAGTGGCCTGTTTATATGTACCTCTCCAGACACAAAAAATGTCGTCAATATACCTTACCCACGCAACAACATTCTGACCTGCTCCTCCCACCAGCCTAGATAGAGACCCGCAAAGCTGGGGGCGAAGCAGGTCCCCACCGCTGTTCCGAGTATCTGGTGGTAGATTACCTTGTCGAAGATAAAGAAATTTAGTGGGAGGCACTTATACATCATATCAAGGATTATCTTTGTATGGAACAGATACGAAATGGACGATTTTTGAAAACACTATGCCAGGCCTTAATTCCTGCGTCATGGGGAATGCAGGTACATAGGCTTGTCACATCAAGGCACATCATTAGATATTGATCTTTCCATTCAATTTGATCAATGACTCTAAGGAAATCACTTGTATCTTTTATAAAAGATGGAAGCCCTTGAACAAGTGGCTGTAAATAAAAATCAATGTAGCGTGAAGTGTTCTCAAGGCAACTGCCTCTAGACTACACTATGGGTCTGCCTGGGGGGTTGGTTTCATTTTTATGTAGCTTTGGGAGTAGGTAGAATGCTGGGAGCTTAGGGTATCTACACTTGAGGAACTCAAATTCCTTTCATTCCAACAGCTCACGTTCTCTCCACTCTATCAATTGTTCTTGATATTCCTTATGTGCTTGTTCGCTTTTGTAGTTGTTTCATAGTTTTCTTTATCATTAAGTTGGCCTAAGCCTAGTGTTAAATACATAGTTCTTGACATCACAACTACGTTTCCCCCTTTGTCTGACTTTTTCACTACTATATTTGTGTAATTTTTAATAGTTTGTATGACTTCGTAGTGTTCTTTGCTAAGATTATATCTCTTAAAGTGGTGCAGAGTAAAAATATTGAGTTTTTAATATCGATTGGACATAATATCGAGTAACAAATATAGAATGGACAGAATATCGACTGGACATAATATAGACTACCAAAATATCGACTAGAAAAATATCGAATAGAATGGACATAATATCAAATCAAAAATATAGAATGGACATAATATCGACTAGACATAATATAGACAACAAAAATATCGAATTTAAGGTAAGTTAATATTATTTTTTAATTTTTGTGTAATATAATTCTGTAGCGGGTTGTGGGTTTATAGGGGAATAGGGTGGGAAGTAATTTAATTATAATTAATGAAATATGTGAATTTATTTATTGGTATGTATTTATAATTAATTGTTAATTAATTATTAATTGGTAATTAATTAAAATATATTTGGTAATTAATTTTAATTGAATAATTGATAAATATGTTAATTTTAGTATTTTATTTTGTGTAGCGGGTTGCGGGTTTATAGGGGAATAGGGTGGGAAGTAATTTAATTATAAATAATTAAATATGTTAATTTATTTATTGGTATTTATTTAGAATTAATTGTGAATTAAGTATTAAATGGCAATTAATTAAAATATATTTGGTAATTAATTTTAATTGAATAATTGATAAATATGTTAATTTTAGTATTTTATTTTGTGTAGCGGGTTGCGGGTTTATAGGGGAATAGGGTGGGAAGTAATTTAATTATAATTAACTAAATATGTAAAATTAATTATTGGTAAATATTAAGAATTAATTGTTAATTTATTATTAATTGTTAATTAAATTGTTAGTTTATTGTAATTGATTAAATGATAAATATGTTAATTTTATTACATTACTTTCTGTAGTGGGTTGTGTGCTTATAGGTGAATAGCTTGGGAAGTAATTTAATTGCAAGTAATTACTATTTTTAAATATTTATTTTGGGTCTAATTTTTATATATTTTATATCGTAAATTAATTTATTGGTAATTTGTAAATAATTAGTCAATTTTTACCCCTACGCTATCCAACGCTTTCCCTACTGTTGCGCTTACTGGAGTGGGAATAGTAATTTTTACCCCTACGCTATCCAACGCTTTCCCTACTGTTGCACTCTCTGGAGTTGGAATAGTAATTTTTACTCCTACGCTATCCAACGCTTTCCCTACTGTTGCACTCTCTGCAGTGGGAATAGTAAATTTTACTCCTACGCTATCCAACGCTTTCCCTACTGTTGCACTTACTGGAGTAGGAATACTAATTTTTACCCCTACGCTATCCAACACTTTCCCTACTGTTGCACTCACGGGAGTGGGAATAGTAATTTTTACCCCTACGCTATCCAACGCTTTCCCTACTGTTGCGCTCACTGGAGTGGGAATAGTAATTTTTACCCCTACCCTATCCAACGCTTTCCCTACTGTTGCACTCTCTGGAGTTGGAATAGTAATTTTTACTCCTACGCTATCCAACGCTTGCCCACTGTTGCACTCTCTGCAGTGGGAATAGTAAATTTAACTCCTACGCTATCCAACGCTTTCCCTACTGTTGCACTTACTGGAGTAGGAATACTAATTTTTACCCCTACGCTATCCAACACTTTCCCTACTGTTGCACTCACGGGAGTGGGAATAGTAATTTTTACCCCTACGCTATCCAACGCTTTCCCTACTGTTGCGCTCACTGGAGTGGGAATAGTAATTTTTACCCCTACCCTATCCAACGCTTTCCCTACTGTTGCACTTACTGGAGTGGAAATAGTAATTTTTACCCCTATGCTATCCAACGCTTTCCTTACTGTTGCACTCTCTGGAGTTGGAATAGTAATGTTTACCCCTACGCTATCCAACGCTTTCCCTACTGTAGCACTTACTGGATTAGGAATAGTAATTTTTACCACTTCACTATCCAACGCTTTCCCTACTGTTGCACTCATTGGAGTGGGAATAGTAATTTTTACTCCTACGCTATCCAACGCTTTCCCTACTGTTGCACTCTCTGGAGTGGGAATAGTTATTTTTACTCCTACGCTATCCAATGCTTTCCCTACTGTTGCGCTCTCTGGAGTGGGAATATTAATTGTTATCCCTACGCTATCCAGCGCATTCCCTACAGTTGCACTCACTGGAGTGGGAATAGTAAATTTAACCCTCTCGCTATCCTACTTAAAAAATATTGTATATGTTTTGTTAATAATATGTATATATATATATATATATATATATATATATATATATATATATATAAAACATCCAACGGCAACCTCAATGGAGTATCCCTCGTCAAGTGGGGGTGGCGCGCTGCCGGCGAGGAAACCGGTAGTCAATATTCAAGCAAAACGGCGTTCCAAGCGCGCTACTCAGGTACCAAAAGAATCCACACCAACAAGCAGGTCTGTCAAGTAGGTAGGGTTTATTCACGCCATAAGCCCTACGTGACGCGTTTCGCACTCCGTGAGTGCTTGTTCACACTCACGGAGTGCGAAACGCGTCACGTAGGGCTTATGGCGTGAATAAACCCTACCTACTTGACAGACCTGCTTGTTGGTGTGGATTCTTTTGGTACCTGAGTAGCGCGCTTGGAACGCCGTTTTGCTTGAATATATATATATATATATATATATATATATATATATATATGTGTTTTAAATTGTTTTTTTTTAAGTTACATTAATTATTTATTAATTTTAAGTTTATTTAAGTATTTTAAGTATGTTTAAAATAATTATATTTATTATTATATTACTTTTACATTACTTTTAAGATATTTTACAAATTCGATATTTTGACTGTCTATATTTTTTCCTATCGATATTTTTGAGTCGATATTTTTGTACTTACCTGTTTGTAGATAGGAAGTCGATATTCTGTCATTCGATATTTTTACCTTGATATTTCTGCAACTCGATATTTTGACTGTCGATATTATGTCAGTGAACCACTAAGTATGTTTTTCTACTTATTTTGTCAAATTCTTTAATGACTCCCTTTTCGAAGGAATCAATTGCATCATTAGTTATTTGGGAGAGAAAGATTGATTTCAGTTTAAACCTTCTTGTGTGACATAGGTCAAGGTGAATATTGTCATTGATTAGATTTAGATGGGGGTCGTCTATGACATGTTCTCCATCTTCCAATTGATGCATGGTATGTAATAGTTCTATGTCCCCTATACTAAAGCTGCTAGGGACCATGGGTGTCTTACTGTTGGTGTCAGTAACTTTACTGTTACTGGCAAACCATTTTCTCAGTTTGAGTTTGCGGGTAAATTGGAAGAGATCAATTTGACTCTGAGTATAATTATATAAAGTAGAGTGATTGCACATGTTTGTATTTATATGGATACAATAGATATAATGATAAATGGCACTGAATAATCTATAAAACATATGTATTACGAAATACGATGTTCATAATAATTGTAACAGTGAGAAGTCTGCTTTCACTTTTTATGTTTTGCACAATCACGTGATGTTTATTTAAAAACTTTCACTGTGGACAACCTCGTTACTCGTGACCAAAGAAACTTTGTTTTCTGAAACGCGTTGAGTGCTGCCATTAAATTTCACCTAAACAGCAATTTGGTGCCGTGGCTCTGTGTTCTATTTCCAATTTCAAGAACGGAGTGTTTTGGGATATATATATATAGCATTGCCCAGAATACTGGTACCAGCTGGTGACTGGGCACCGCATACGCAAACGCCGATGTAATGAGGTGCATTTGGCGTTATCAATTTTGATGGTGGGTCCCCCTCAACCCTGAGGTTGTGCCATATTGTGACTATTTGTATGCCAACTGTCAGCGCCCATCTTTTCTACTAATCAATGCCTTTGTCCCAGTGTGAGACACCTTTGACACTGACCCTGCAACATTATTATCCTAATGTTCATCATCCACTCAACAGCTCACCAGTTTGTGGCATTATGGGATTTGGAGTCCTAGGGGTTTGGGAGCACGTGCTCGGCAGATTTTGAGTTGCAAGAATACACATTTTTTTGAACATGCAACCCCAAGATGAGACTTTAATTATCCAGTCCCGGTGCTTGGTTCTATCAGGATTGTGACATGGATATTTCGGCAGTAAACACTTCGATTTCAAAGTTGAGGTCAGAGGTCATGCTGCTGTGGACTTGTTTTCAGCTCGGGTGAGCTTTTGGGACATTGATTAACAAAAGCAAACATGGACATTAACATTTGACAGCAGTGGCATTTTTAAATTATGTGTTATTCATTTTTATCTAGGCAACACAGGATTACGAGTTGGGCTGCATTTTTCTTAATAACACCCACATTAATCCCGCTGTGATTCACATGTATAATTATCCATGTGGGCAACATTTTCGATATTTTAAACTAAATACATGCACTGCGCGTGATATTTATGAAGTTATGCCTCACCTGCATTTATGCTGATTCTTTAGCTGGTGACAGTGTATACATGCTGTACTGCATCTGTGAGTTGATCACATACTTCATAGTATGTTGTTTATGTTTATTCATCAGTCCGGTGGGAAGGGCTATTTAATACAGGTACAATTCAGCGCCAAACTAGATTGACAAAGGCCTCTTGAAGGCTGAAACGCGTCTCTCCTTGTGCTTGGGATGGAGGGCGACCTGTGTCTATCTAGTTCAGCATTGCTTTTCTTTGTTCCAAAGGGCAAAAACAGCGTTTTTAAGCGCTATAAAAAACATATTCCTAATATTATTGCATATTGCAGCCTTTCTTCTGGTGACTGAGATGTGTACACGTTCACTAAACTGGGCACTAGGGAGTAATTGAGCAGTGTATTTGAGAACTTTAATGACTCCTAGTGCATCAAGTCAAATCTGCCTATGTCAGGTGCAACTCTTTAGCGAGGCCTGGCTTCTGTTCAAGGCAGTCTGCTTGCTGCAAGTTTCACATCAATACTTTTAATGGAGACAAGAGAACTAGAAGTCCCAGAATGCAAAGTGCTCTAGGCAAAATAGCTAATGCTGTGCTATTTATGAAAACTGTTTAGTGTGTGGAGGGGCCGTGATTCACAAGAGTGGAGGTCATGATGACTACCCACTTCAAATGCTAGTGATCAATAGAATATCGTCATCATTAAAATAACCCGTTCCATATTGGACAACACAGTCTGGGAACTATACTTTAACTTTGTATGGGTTTACAAGTCACCACATGCTTATAACAGTATGTTAAACAAGCATTGGCAACGCCAATAGGTTGTGCCTTTAGAATCTATTGGTTTTGACAGTGGATTTAGCAATATATTACAGTGTATACATTTCTTATTTAAAGTAGTTTTGCATTGGAATTAGCTTTACTGAGTACTGGCAAAGCCAAGAGGTCTCAGCTTTTAACCCTGAGCTATTGGGTTTTCCAATGATCCTATGGTAGGTGTTAGCTGATTCACATTTATGTGTCTGGGTGGGCACTACTTGTGGAAGGGTGTTCATCATGGGGCTCGACTGAGAGCTCAGGAGCTGAGGCTGAAGTCAGTGGGCCGTAACGGTGTTCAGGATTACATGCTCATTCAATCCTTGGCCTTTCTCCTGTGTGCTGATAGTGATAGTCATATATGTACCATTGTAGTTAACAATTCTAATTATTTACAACAAAAACATTCCTACTCATATCAAACTGCTAACAAGCACTCCCAAAGCCAATAGGTCGGGTTTACTTTAGGCATTCTTGTGTGATATGTATGGATGCAATAGCAGAAATCTCAAAAAGAGGTCCCTAAATGCTGATCACGCACCAAGCTGTGAAAAGTATAGGATTGTGGCTTATATGTTTTAAGTCACACCTTTACTTATTTAGGCCACACTCCTCCTAACACCCTCTCCATATTTTTCAAGTCAAATCTACACCTTTTGGACCAGGAAGCAGTAATGAGTGCTTTGATCCTCTGTGTCACTTTCTCTGGAGGGTCTCTGGGAGGGCAGGCCCACAGCTGGTGTTACATTTCAGAGGGCGGAGTTGTGCACACCAGTGAAAGAAAGCTGAGGGCCTGACCTCCACTGTGTTGTTGCGGTGCTCTGGCTGTCACTGTGCCCCTTAAGAAGTGGAGCTGCAGTATTTGTTCCCTGGAAAAGTTGATCCAAATGTTATGCAGGTCATTTGTTCCATTGCAAATTAGTTCTAAATTTCCTCAGAATCTGTGGGAGTCAAGTACAAAGTGAAACACACAGGCGAGAGACAGAAACAATATGAACAGGAGACCAATTTATGGAGAACAGGGAGTGCAAGAAACCAACAGGAGGACGGAGGAAGTAACACTGAGGGTGTGTGTGGAGGAAGCAACATGTAAGGTGGGGGGAGGGAAGCAAAACCAAAGGGGATGATGGACGGAGTGTTGAACATTGCAAGCACTCACCCCCAGTACACTGATCTGGGTTTAATCCATCATCATTCTTTAGCTCACTCCGCCACACCAATTCAGACATGGTCATATGCAAATCAGTCTGACCCTGTGCAAGGGAACAGTCAAGCCCAAACTGCCAAGCCATTTCTTCCCTTGTACCGAAACAAGCATCCTGGCACCGGTTTCTGGCTAATCAGCCGTCATCAGCCAAGCTAGCTTGAATCCAGTGGCAAAATGAGCAAGGGACCCAGGTCTGGGCATTCCCTGCCAAGTGGGGAGGGAAGCAAACAAAAGGAAGAAAGAGCAACATGGATCAGGGGTAAAGCTAAAAGGGTGACAGAGCAATGGAAGAGGGCAGGGAGACGCACATGGGCAAAGGAGAGCACAATACGGAGATGGGGAGAAAAGCACTCTAAGGAGACAGCTGAAGAACACATGTACTCGACAAGAGTAAAAAAACAAAAGGAAAATGAGCAGTGGAAGGACAAAAGTTATGTGTCCATGCTCCAGGAGAGGAGCAAACACAAGAAGTGGAAGGAAAACCCACACAAGCTACCGAACAGGAAGCATGCAAAGGAGAGTGACACAGAAGTAAACCAATGGTAAGCAATGGACAGAGTCTAAGCCCACTGTAAACTAACATCTTGCAGCAGACAGTGCATTTGTTGTTTTGTATGTAAGACCTGAAAATGATCTCGGACAGTAATTCCCCCTCCAGACACAGGGTCAGTTTGTATGGGGGCATCTATCTGTTTAAAAAAAAACATATTTAATCCTTTGCAATGGATCTATGTCCGGATTAATTTGAAAATATGCAGTGCACATGGGGTTTGTGGTGTCCTTTAATTGCGCTGGATTGTTTTCTTAAGATTTAGTAGTTGTTTCAAAAATGATTTAGCGCTGTGATAAAGCAGTGGGTTAGCTACTGAAAGTTCAAGCCAGCTGGATCTGGCTCTGCTCGATGGGGAACCAGGGTTAAAATCCTGACTTCAGCTCAACATGCTGAAAATTCAAGGAAATCATTAAATCTCCTGTATTGAAAAAAATTGTGTAACTTGGACATGGTTGTATGTTCTCTGATCAGGTTTGTGGTATGAAAAACTGGCAAAAATGTGGCTTTTGTCTCAAAGGCAAAGAATTAAAGACAATGCTTTAACCTGTGATGAAGAGATACCCATCTTGAGGGTGAGCTGCACAGTGTGAAACCAGAAAAACGGGGATTGCTTAGCTGCTTGACCAAATTTTGTGATCCTAGGCGAATACTTAGGGGGTCATTAGGATGACTAAGTCCGCCCGCCATCCTATCGGGACTAGGGACCGCCCGCCATAAGGGCGGGGGTCCCGATGTTGGAATTAGGATGCGCCCGCCACAGTGGCGGGCGCATCCCTCAGTTTTAACATTGTGGCGGGCGGTGCTCTCTGCACCGCCCGCCACAATGTCATAAATGAATGTATGCATTTGCATACAAGAAGCGGCAGGCACCGCGCGGTGCCTGCCGCTTCTTGTATGCAAATGCTGGGGGGTACCACAGGTACCCCCCATGTGCACCCCCCTACTCACCTTCACTCTGGGGGCCCGCAGGGAGCCCCCAGAGTGAAGACCGCATGCCTTACCGTGGCGGTGGCATCTCCTTTGGCCCATCATAATATGTCTGGCGGTGTCTATTAGACACCGCCACCATATTATTCCTATTACGACCCGGCCGCAAGGCGACCGGGCGGAAAAGCGACGGTCCCCCCACCATCCTAATATGGCGGGGGGAATTCTGGTGATGATGTCGGGCGGATTGCCCCCGCCAGGCCGGCGGTGGCTACCGCCAGCCTGGTGGGGACAATCCGCCCGACATCATAATGGGCCACATAGTTTTATGGATTCTTCTTTTTCTTCATTAACACATAGGAGAAGACCTTCACATTTGTCAGTACCGGATGTGAACTGTACAAAGACCTTTCTTGATTTGAATAGACTATAGTGTTTCTCTATCCATAATAAGAATCTAGGCCACAGATAGGGTAGACATGACAACTGACTTGCCTCGAACTTCTCTAATAGCATTGTCATCAAGGTGGGGGCAAGAATGTGTTTAAGTTCAAGACGGGCGGACTTAGTCCGCCCGCCATCCTATCGGGACTAGGGACCGCCCGCCCGCCATAAGGGCGGGGGTCCCGATGTTGGAATTAGGATGCGCCCACCACAGTGGCGGGCGCATTTCTTAGTTTTTACATTGTGGCGGGCGGTGCTCTCTGCACCCCCCACCACAATGTCATAAATGAATGTATGCATTTGCATACAAGAAGCGTCAGGCACCGCGCGGTGCCTGCTGCTTCTTGTATGCAAATGCTGGCGGGTACCCCAAATGTGCACCCCCCTACTCACCGTCACTCTGGGGGCCCGCAGTGGGCCCCAAGAGTGAAGACCGTATGCCTTTCCGTGGCGGCATCGCCGCCACGGAAAGGCATCTCCTTTGGCCCATCATAATATGTCTGGCGGTGTCTATTAGACACCGCCACCATATTATTCCTTTTCCGCCCCAGCCGCAAGGTGACCAGGGCGGAAAAGCGGCGGACGGTCTTTCCGTCCGCCGCGGTCCCTCCCGCCATCCTAATTTGGCGGGGGGGGGAATTCTGGTGATGATGTTGGGCGGATTGCCCCCGCCAGGCCGGCGGTGGCTACTGCCAGCCTTGCGGGCAGAATTCCGCCCGACATCATAATGGGCCCCATAGTTTCATGGATTCTTCTTTTTCTTCATTAACACATAGGAGAAGACCTTCACATTTGTCAGTACCGGATGTGAACTGTACAAAGACCTTTCTTGATTTGAATAGACTATAGTGTTTCTCTATCCATAATAAGAATCTAGGCCACAGATAGGGTAGACATGACAACTGACTTGCCTCGAACTTCTCTAATAGCATTGTCATCAAGGTGGGGGCAAGAATGTGTTTATGTTCATGTTTAAAAACTGTGCCTTCTAATAAATACTTCTCAATGAAGTATATATTCTGACATACTGAGGTGGCATGAATTTGCATGTTAAAGAAAAAACTTTTTGTTTAATTTTAGAAGAGACTTTATCAAGTTTTTACATAATATTGATGCATGATGTACATGCAAAATATTTTCACCGCCTGGTTCATGCACAGGCTCTTAGAGCCAAGCCAGACCCTTGGTGCGGCTCCTGCTCGGCACGCCGTGTTGATATGTTCACTCACCCATCTCTACTGTGACATCTTGGTTTAGCACTGCTTATTTAATTCCTTATCTTGCCTTTACCTGACCGAATGGCACAGATTTATTTCGATCTCGAAATGAAGGATTAAATGAACTAACTGGTTTTAAATCTGCCACTACCAGGTGGCACACATCTCTCTGCACAAGTCACCCTCCAGTTCATGAATGTTAGCACTTCTTTTTGCAATTCAGCTAGATCAAAGCAACACATGATATTTCCTGCTAGGATTACACTGCCTCACATCAGACCCATCTGAAATATTTACGATATGATGTTTTATTTTCAAATGAAATGCTAAAAAAAAAGAATGACGTCTGAAAAATAACAGCTGACCAGTTACACTTTGCAAAAAGGTAATATTTGCCCTATCCTGTCATAAGCATAGCTACTTTGAAAAAACAAATGAAAGCTCTTAAACACACATTTGTTATGAGAAATGTGACCCCCCTGGCCACGTTTGCTATTTTCAAAACGATTTAGTAATAAAAATAGTAATAAGGGTTCTCCCTGAGCACAACGTGTTGGCTAAAAGCCAGGCTGGCTGAAAGTGTCACACGTAACACAGTGTTGCCCCACAGCCATATATTCTGTTTTAACGTTGTTGTCATGTGATCAATTAGAATGAACCCTGAATTCCTTTTTTCCAGTCATTGACCAGGAACTGTATCAGCAAAAAATGAGTGAATCCTCCAAAAGCTTTTTTCAAGGGTTCCTTGAATATATGTCCAATATGATAGGATTTTCAATCTAAAAGAGGTGTAGAGAAATATAACAAATCTAAAACAGTAAATATTAAGCAGGTGTAAGAAGTAACAGCTTTATAATTAGGTATGCATCATAAAATTGTTAATAAACAAAGTAGAAATATATGTGCACATAGTAATAGGAAATAATTATTCTGTAGAATTAAATACGGAAACGCTAAGTCTTTGGGGAGTTTTGAAGAATAAGGGGATAGGGAAAAAGGGAGGAAGAAAATGTGTGATTGACCAAAGTTATGATAAAAATGGTCAGATCAAAACGCATCAGAAAAGAACAAAAGCAATATAATAAATGTACTGAGAATGCATTTGAAGTAAGTAGTAAAAGGAACAATTCTGAAATTGAGTGATGATCATGAAATTCAATAATTCATAGAGGTTAAAGGGAAACAGGAGCTGTAGTTGGCTCAATAGTAGACAATGTAGTGGCGGCTGTTGACATTTGAAAGTGGTGGGTGTAAGATTTGCGTATGTCTTTTATGTAGAGAGTGACCAGAGGTAGCTTAATAGACAAATATGGGGTCCAGGATGGGTCCTTCTCGAGAAAAAAAATAAAAAAGGTTGGCACATTGTGCATTTTAAAGCAAATGAATGTAGTGATAAAGCAAGGCTTATAAAGCAGCTGGAACATATACTCTTGAAATATTAAACGCATTAAAAACGCCCCCATAACTTACTGCAGTAATGTGTTCAACAGTTACTTTAACTGCAGCCCTTTAAAGTGTGTACTTAGCCAATGTCTTGCATTGCATGCAGCATAAACTTTGGAAGAAAATGCTCTAACCAGGCTTTGGGAAACACCCACAGCTGCTGGCTGCAATTGGTCATATAGAAATGTGTGCAGACAGGTCTTTAAGAGGGATGAAAAAGGTGAGGGGGTGAGGTCTCTGCAAGGGAAGATATAAAAATACATTTCTGATTCCCATAGTATGCCACCCAACCGGTATTTTGGTTCCTCTCTGAGATGTAATTGCATCCTAATATATATTACAAAACAACTGACAAACTCCTAAAACGTGTCAGTAAGATTGTCTTTGTCAATGGTTTTTAGCTGTTTAAGATAAACGAGTAACAACAATGATTTGTTAAAAATACTTAACATTGGAAATGTTTCAACTCTGAAATTGTGAGTCTGTAAATTAAATAATATTGAAGCCTGTGGAAGGAGTTTTGGCCTTCATTTATGTGAGCTTTATATCATGTATGTATGCTCTGTTTCTCTACGCATCTTGTCCATCTGCACATCTTCAACCGCCTTTCTTTCCTCTTCAGCAAACTCTTTCACTCTTCCCAGAATGCACTTCATCGCATCTCCCTCACCTCACCACTTCCAAACATATACTACTCTCACTCACATTTAAGAAATGTATTTGCTTTTGCTTTTGCCTTGTACTTATTTGTACATCTGTGTACTTTCTTCACACACATTTACACAGAATTTCAATTGTAACCAGAATACATGGGCATTGTTCTGTGTGCTCTGCAGAGAGGCCAACCCACTTTGCACTTTGGCTTAGCCTCAGTGCCAGAGATCTCAACCAAAACCCCTAATAAACACCTGGCATGGCTCAAAGTATGCCATATGTGAGTAGTAAGATGCACAGGAAAAAATACAGAAACACAATATGAAGAGCTAACACTCTTGAAAAATACAAGATTAAGTAAAACATATAAAATAAGAGAGTAACTATATCACTAACATGCATTGCCTTAACATTGTTAGCACTCATTGTTTGTAAATCAAACCATGTTTTGGCATTAATATTAAGGGCATGAAGATAGCACATATTTTTCCCATTGTGCTTGACTCGGATAGTTGGATCAACTTTGCAAGAGAATAAAAACCCTGCTCGTCTTTTGGATCAATTTAGCTGGAGAACGAATACAGCAGTTCCACTTCTAAATGGGCTAAT
This sequence comes from Lissotriton vulgaris, assembly GCF_964263255.1. NCBI lineage: Eukaryota > Metazoa > Chordata > Amphibia > Caudata > Salamandridae > Lissotriton > Lissotriton vulgaris. Next base: position 651,228,191 of record NC_141700.1, on the reverse strand, counting down.
GACGTGCCGCCGGGGCCTGGGGTGTCACTGTGGGGCAAGTTGACATGACCAGGGGTTTCAGCACAATATACATAACACAAGATTAGCATTAGAACACTTACCATTACCGAGGACAAGGCAGCAAATCACATGTGCGTGCATCTATTCCTCTGTGTGACGAATAGGAACTTGTGGGATCTATGTCTGTAAATGATGGGCATCTGGATTCGTGCAAGGATGGAGACTCCAATGTCCAAAAGCGTGAGGCTGAAAGCATCACTGGCCTATAGTGGATACTGCCATAAACCACAATGGCAATGAAGGGCTTTAGAAAGGTAAGCCCTGCGTCATGCGTTGCCATGTGAAAAGTTGATTTACTGCCTAGCTTCCATCTCCTGCTTTAGAGCGAGATGGAGTAGGCAGCCTGGGACAGACAGCCCAGACTTAAATACATTGATTTGTTTAGAGATACAATTGTATCTCTAAATAAATCATTCTATTTAATATTTGTGTAGGAATGTGTAGGAATTGAGTGGGATTTCAGTGGAGAGACCGACCCTGTTGATCGTGGTTAGATATGTTGTGATTAAATGCCACATGAGTTATATGATGTGAAGTCATAGAGTAGAGATTGTGTAAGCTCTGTCTAGGTTATGGTGGTAACATGCTATATACCACCAGGATTTAGTGGCAAGGTTTGCAGAATTTTGCCAGTTTACCGTGATATGTTGTAGTGGAAGAGCAAGTAAAAGATTGAATAATTTTTTGCTATAAGGGTTGAGAGGGACATTATCACCTAAGGAACCCCCAAAAAATAATATAATATGAAATGGGATGGAGGAGGCGCGCACACACACCGGGCTCGAGACGCTCTCTCCTGGAGCTGGAAGAGCAATGCCAAGATTCCGGACATACTTGGGTGCGTGCACGCTCGGTCCGAAGACAGGGGTGCCACGGTGTATTTGAAAAGATACTGGATAAGGCGTGGCTTGGACGGCAGAGGCTAATGGCTGCCTGATCGAGCCGTCGCGCCAGAACGGAGCTAGCGACTGGATTACGAAAGTGAAGAAATGAGCATCAAGATCTAAAAAACGCACATACTGTGATCGGAACTGAACAGCTACGGAGAGAGACAAGTCTGAGTCCGCAGGACGACCCGGGAGAGGAGTTCTACGCAATCCCAGAAAATAGGTGTGGTGAGACTGGAATCCTAAAATGGCGATCGGCACCAGGAGTAAAGAAGGACCGCACAGTCCCCCCAAGTAAGGAAGCGCCTTACTGCACAATCTCGGTCAGCACACCAAGGGGGTGGATACGGGCACAGATGGGTGCAGCAACCACTACGCTTTCCTCACCGACTCGGCACTACCACCCAAGACGGCACTTCGGTGCTACAAGCACACTCATTAGAGAGGAGTGGGGCGAGAGCAGAGACGGGAACGGGACGAGTAAGCCTAAGCGCCCCCCGAATATAGAGGCGACAGCTCCCCTGTGCCCCCTCCCCCGTGATAACAGGCAGAAGCAATTTGAGTGCAGTGGGCAACATCTCAGACCCACCTGGCCGACATTGCCGGAACACGACCGAAATGAACTGTTGCGCGGACTAGGGCAGCACGAGACCCACTGCTGGCAGGAACGATCGCAGGTTCTCGAGGTCACTGGAGGTCGCTACCACCTACCGCCTACCGTCCACAAACTTTCAGCGGATGGACAAGATGGCGCCCATCTACAAAAACGACAACTAAAGGTCGAGTAACCAACATCGAGTGCCCCACACCACCAAAAACCAGCAACCGCTGCTTGCGCACACCAACGATTAGAACCTTCTTAGGCTAAACGTGAACCGAACGTTGCGACAGACCAATTGAAGCGCAGAATTGCCACACAGCGCATCAAGACGTGCAGTCCACCACAAACACAAGCCACATCTCAGGCATGGCTGTGCTAGCACCGTCCAAGAGCAAAGCTGAAGCACACAAGTGGCGGAGAGAGAGAAACATCCCCCGGACACACCAGCAAGCAAGTTAGCCGAAAGTGGGGGCTGTAACTAACTGGGGGTGCCTGCCGAGACAAAGTAAAGGTGAACAGACCATCCGGGGAGGGGTCAGTCAAGAGATCGGAGACTAGCCCTGCAGCACCCGTAGAAGCTCCTGGGCACCCCGCGCCTCCACCAACCGTATCTTGAACACAGCAACACTGAGTGCCCACTAAGCTTAAACGAGAAGCAAATGCTTGCGGCCGACCGACCGTCTTACTGGGCCGGAGATACTCAGGAGCACGCAGAATAGCCCCACAGCCCAAGGAGCCATGCAGAGCACCCCGAAACACTCAGGCTGCGTGTCGGAGAGAAGAGGGTTAAAGGAATAAGTATCAATGAACAGGGCCCAGGGCACAGAGACGCGGGCGGGGTACTAGATCTCCACAATCCGGTGATGATTACGCAGAGCTGTGCCACCCAACCCTGACCAGAAACCGCACCTGTGGAAGCCTACGCATGAGCCTGGCATTGAGGAAACAACATAAAAAAACATAACAAAACCAGCAGTGAACAATCACGTCACCTCAGCAACAACCTACACGGAATATTCAGCTACTTACACACAAACTAAGCCAACCTACGCGGGTAAAAGGTAGTTACACCATCAGACCCCTAGCAAGCAGTGCACCTACAGAAGGAAGAATGGAGGACAGAGAATACAGACTGCAAACACAACTACAGAAGAAAAGCAAGGGGGAACCAGAGATATCAGACTCCCCAATTAAACAGAAACCGGACATAAATAACACACTAGACACTACCCTGAAGAAACTGGCGGAAGTACACGACCTTGCGAAGTCTACGAAACTCACCACTGAACCAATACAGCTAGAGCTAGCTGCAGTAAGGGCAGACTTAAACACAGTGAATATCAGACTGGCAAATGCGGAACAACGCATCAGCGATACTGAAGATATAACCCTAAGCACTAAAAAAGAATTGAAGACCCTCAGCACATAAACGGACTCCCCACAAAGAACAAGGGCGGAGATGGAAGACAAGAGCCGCAGAGGAAATATTCGGATACTGGGAATTCCGGAAGGAGCAGAGGAGGCGGTGGGATCATGTGCCAACTTCCTCGAGGACCTTATCCCGAAGATCACAAACCTAAAGTTCGCCCGCCAATTTGAACTAGATAAAGCCTTCAGAGACCCAGCTTCAAGACAGCCCACAACGCAATTCACTAGACCCATTATATGCAGACCCCTGAGATCGCAAAACACGGAGGGCATCTTCAACTTTGCCACAAAGAACCACCAAATCAGCTGGAAAGGACACAAAATCATACTAACACAGGACTACTCAAAAACTACAGTGGACACCAGTAAAGGATTTCTCGCCCAACGCAAGCTGCTCAAAAATAGAGACATCCAATTCACCTTTGTCGCTCCCACCAAATTTAAAATAACAGACAGGGGGAAAACTCACTTCTTCACGGATCCACAGGAGTTGCACCAGTACCTGAAAGGACCATCAATACCAGACATGGACACGGCAACACACGGCACGGCCAAAAGAGGCCCTTCTCCTGAACCAAACACTGACTGAAGAAATAACGGTACACTACCTAAGCTACCTCAAGATATACAACCTAACCTACCTGAAGGTGACAAAGTAACCTTCTAGAGGAACCAAACTACCTTAAAGAAAGGGAGGGTTCCTGTTGACGTCAACAATGAACGATGAACAGCCACCAACCCAGCACAACAACCCAGCAAACAACCAAACTACCAGGGAATTCCCAAATGGAGAGACAATCATACTACTGCCCAAGGCGTCAACTGGACACACTCCAAAACCCACAGAGTATCCTTTATCAAACAATATTATAGACTCCTACATAACTGTTTTACATCCAGGGCTGCTCCTCCTTACGGGAGGCGGCTAGCCATCAGCAAATGTGTAACGTCTTAATGCGATAAACCATTGTTTAAACAATAGACTGAGAACAGCTGCTGTAATGGCTTATAGCAGACTAAGCTCCGGAGGCGTAATAGCGATCCTGCCGTCACACCTTCCACATTCTAATTGTTGGTGGAGGGGGGAGGGAGCAGGAGGGAGCAGGGGGGGAAGAAGGGGGAGGGTAGGGGCATGGGAGGAGGGAGGAATGGGAGGATCTTTTTCTAAACTTATCTCTGTATTTTCCTCACTTTACTTATTCAAACTCGGGCATATCCTGAGCCAGGCGACCACGCAGGGCTATACCTTTTTGTGGGTGGGGCACAGAAAACAGCCAGTTCACACCCTAGACAATGGCTAGCAACAACTCTATCTCACTCGCAACGGACCTCAAAATAACCTCACTAAATGTTAAGGGCGTGAACCACCCCATCATGTGCAGGAAGATAGTAGAGTACCTAGCCAAATCCAAGAGTGACATTGTCCTGCTACAGGAAACAAAACTCGATGAAGAAAGCTACAAACTAGTCAGGGCAAAGTATGCTCTCCTGCGACTAAAAAGAGAGGAGGCATCATAACGCTCATCTCCAAAAACTCAAAACTTTCGATAAACTCGCACACACACGACAAAGAGGGCAGGCTACTGCTGACTAACATCACAAGAGGAAGCGACCAAATTCAAGTGGCAAATCTGTACGGCCCCAACTCAGATGATCTTCCCTACTGAAAAGAAGTAGCAGTTGCCCTAGCCAAAGTACCACAGAATGAACTATTAATAGTAGCAGGAGACATCAACATGCCGTTAGACCCCCTGATGGACAGCCAATATCTATGCCAATACTACCCCAACAACTCCCATGTAGCACTCCTTAACATGTGCACGAAATATAACCTCAAAGACACATGGAGACTGCTACACCCGACCACGAGAGACTACACCTTCTACTCAAACCCACAGAAATTGCACACAAGAATAGACTACATCCTAATCTCAGGGGCTCATGCACACATGATAGAGCAGGCCTCAATAGAACCGAGACTAGTCTCGGACCACTCAGCAATCACCCTGAAACTGGTGGGCTCTCACAATGAGGCGCTCCCTCGAAGATGGAGATTTAGAAACAACACTACCACAGACCCAGCCACAAAAAGGAAGTAATAGATGCCCTAACCGAATACATAACCAATATTGATAATGGCGAAGTTAACGTAGACACATTGTGGGACGCTCTAAAAGCCACAATCAGGGGGACACTAATAGGCATATCAGCTAGACTACACAAGAAGACAAATTGAAGACTAACAGAACTGGAGGCCAAAATCAAAAATCTAGAGCTTGAGCTCCTAAAAAACAACCAAAAAGACACGACCCTCCATAAGTTACGCCCAGCAAATACGAGTACAACAAAATCGTTAGTGAGAGGGCCGGCCTCTGGTTCAACAGATGTAAAGCCCTAAACTTGTGCGAGTCCAAAAGAGCAGGGAAACTCCTGGCATCCTACCTGAAATATAAAAGCAACCCGAGGTCAATCGCATCAATCACCGACGCGGACAACAAAACTTACACTAAACACAAAGAGATCCTTAGAACCTTTAGACAATTCTACTCAGACCTATATAAGAATGACAATGAGTTAGACAAAGAAATATGCAAAAAGTATTTAGAAAGACTAGGCCTACCGAGACTTGATAGCTCAGACAGCACTAATCTGCACTAAAACGGTGAAGAGATAGAAATGGCAGCCAGGTCCCTAAAAAAGAACAAAGTCCCCGGCCCGGACGGATACACAGCAGACTTTTACAAATCCTTCCTCCCTCAACTGGCCCCGCTCATGAAAAGAGTCTTTAACAACACAGCGGCCACAGGGAAAATACCAGCATCCATGACAGGCGCGACTATAACAGTAATATCTAAGGAAGATAAAGACCCCCAACTACCGAAAAACTACAGACCAATCTCCCTTATCAATGTAGACTGTAACATCTATGCAAAGATTCTGGCAGCTAGATTGAACAAGGTACTGCCCAAACTTATAAGCAACACCCAGGTGGGCTTCATGAAAGGCAGAAAGGCCAGTGACAACACACGCCTTCAATGCCACGTGCTAGAACAAGCCTCGCAGAGTCCACTCCAAGCGGTTACCATTGCACTGGACGCGGAGAAAGCCTTCGATAAAGTCTCATAGGCATTCCTAGAGCAATGCATGCATATATTTAACCTAGGAGAAAGATACGTTAAAATGGCAATGGCCCTGTATCAATCACCAACAGCGAGCATCACAATAAACGGGGCACTCTCGGAACCGTTCACACTCCAACAAGGAATGAACAGGGCTGCCCACTGTCGCCCGCGCTCATCCTCTTAGCCCTAGAACCCCTAATCCAAGATATAAAACTAAATGAGAAAATAAAGGGGGTGAGCATCGGTCAAACTACAGTAAAAGTAGCAGCGTACGCAGACGATATACTAATAATGACACAACATCCAAAGACATCGATAGAAGCACTTATGTCCACAATCAACAACTATGCTGAGTTCTCAGGGTACAAACTCAACAACGACAAGTCAGAATGTAAGCCACTAAACATCCACTCCACTAAAGAGGTTCTGGGATCCTCGGGAATCACGTGGCAGACAGGTCACATCAAATACCTGGGTATCTACTTCAGCTCGGACCCGATCTCCACCCTAAGACACAATGAGAAACTCAAACTGGACAAAACTAAGAAAAGATTAGAGGCCTGGTCACCTAAATTCATGACCTGGTGGGGGAGAAGCGAAACAATAAAAATGATGATCACCCCCCCTAGTAAACTACCTTACAAGCATGCTCCCACTCTTCCTCTCAGACGATTTCCACCAACAACTAGATAAAATGTGCAACAGATTTCTCTGGCGAGACAAAAAAGGCTAGGATAAGCTTGAAGAAACTGAGAAGGCCCAAAAGTCAGGGCGGGGTAAACATAGCAGACTGCAGAACCTTTCAACTGGCATTCCTTACCAAGCAGGGCACACATTGGATAGAGCAGCCGACAGAAAATGCACCAGTTTGGCTAAAGCTAGAAAAGGCAATATTAAAATATCTCAACCCACTAGCTCTCCTCACGGCCGACACACACCCCCTTGCGAACAACACAATATTGAAAAACACTAAGATAGCACTACTGAAGCTAGACAAAAAAATGAAGGTCAGTATTAAAGGTTCCAAAGCTGAATCCCTATGGGCAAATAGCGCCATAAAATACAAGGGGAAAAAGCTCTACTTCGAGAACTGGATAGAAAAGAGCATCACACACCCCTGTCAGCTGGAAGCGGAATCCGCGCCGCTGACATTTGCCAACCTAAGAGCCTCCCACCAACTCGATGACTCAGACCTCTACAGATTCCTCAAGATCAAAACAGCAATGACGAAATCCAAAATTACAAATACCAACCCATCAATCTTCCAATACGTAACTAGCATAAGCAACCTGGGACACCAGGTCTCACGCCTATACAAAACCCTTAGCACACAAAAAACAAGTATCAACGAAAAGACGGAAAGGTATTGGAACTGCCGCATACACCCCCCACTGGATGACCGGGAGTGGAACACTCTTTGGTCATCCGCCACACGAAATAAGATCACCCCAGTCCTTGCACAAACCAAACTGTGGCTCTTACATAAAACATTCTGGACCCCAGACCGGCTACATAAATTAGGACTCAGAGACAGCCCCACATGCTGGAACTGCAATGCAGCCAAAGGTGACCTGGAACACCTCATTTTTCTGTGCCCTACACTCAATGGGTTTTGTGGGAGGGTATTTCACTTTATAGACAAGGCACTTAACTGTAAAATAAAAAGAGATTTTGCATCGATCACAACGGCTTTCATCCAAACGGAACTCCCCACAGAGGGAGAAAGAGAGCTTTTGGACCTTCTCCTAACCGCCGTAGTCAAGCTAGTACTCACAAACGAGAAGGACACCTCTAAAGCATCATACAGCGGCTGGCTCAGCTGGATCACTTACCTAAGAGGAGCCGACTCCCTAGCGATAAGATACTCACCCTGGAAAACCTCCTCCAGAAGCCTTTGGGAATCACTGGACAAGAACTTTCCCCCTTTTGACCCACCTTAAATACTTTAACAGTTGTACGAACAACCAATAAAATATATGCCACAGACACTACATTCGCTGAAGCTGTCGGATCTACAGGGTATTCTCTCTCTCTCTTTACTTATTCACACTTTCCTCTTCTTCCATACTATTTCTAGCCTACCATTACTGTATAACCAGCAAAGGGGTGCCATCTGAATAATATGTACCATGTACTATGTACCTTGTACCGCATAGGATGGTTACCCATAAGAAGATATCCCCGTGCACTGTATGTATAAATACCATAAGTAAAAATAAAAAATAAAAAAAATGAAAAGATACTGGATTCTAGAACAAGTGTAAAATCAAATGGAGGCAGATAAGCCAGCAACAAACATTCACGCTCAGAATGAAACAGAGACACTGCAGACGTGCTGCGCCCTAATATTACACATTTGAGAGGATTTGTCCATTTGTCAGGGAGGATGCCTGGATCACACAAGTCCATCCGCTATATTCTAACATTGTAATTGGTCCCTCAGCAGCAAGATGTTTAGCAATTCTTTTACTCAGGGGGACACCAACAGTGTAGCACCTTCCACCGGCACAATCGTTTTTAAATACAGCACAAAAACCGAAATATCAAAACATCTAATTCTCTCTCCAACACTGCAACTCGATAAATCTCACAAGCTGGCAACACAGAAAAGCACGCATCAAGGAGGCTTCACGAATGCTTCACGATATGTCTATATTGCTCATTTAAAAGGGAAAAGAGAAGTGCTAATTCACAAAGCTGGGCTATAAAAAGCAAGCCATCTACTACACTAAGCTCACAGGAGTACTTGTTGAAATGGATGTATGACGTTACAACGTATACTTTTACCATGCATGCCTTTTCAACGCGGTATTTTCAACGAAAACCTTTACAACGTATAGTGCTTTGGGGTGCTGGATAGTGAATAGTTTAATTTACTATTCCAACTCCAGTCCCCGTGGACACTAGGGAAGGTGTTGGATAGTAAATTAAACTTATTCCCTATCCTAGAGCGCCCCCAGCGCAATGCGTTGTAATGGTTTGCGTTGTAAAGGTTGCGTCGTAAAGGCACTGCGTTGTAAAAGTTGCGTCGTAAAGGATGTTTCCCGTTTAAATCTACGACAATCATAGATATTCAGGACTTCCACTTCGCATAATGTACTCATATAGTGGAAAATCCTCAGGAGTAAATCGTGCATCAATTTTTTTCCACAAGGAAAATATGTTATTCTCCACAAGGTTCTATTTGTTCTTGTGGAGGACCCCATCCTCTTGCAGCCCCATGAGAAATGTGGATGTTGTCTCCTGGTTCTCACACGGCGAAAGGTGCGCAGTTCTGATTTTGCAGGAGTTGCTTTAGTGCATTTGAAAAATTGGAAAACTACTCACCAAGCTGCTCGAGAATACCCACAAACATAGGAGTTTGTGGGGCTTTACTGCCGTTTGCGAACATCCCATCATCACAACCTCCTTCCAGCCGTATTCTTACATTTTCAAAGGCAGTGAAAAGTAGTTGTAAATATGAACGCCTTGCTTGGGACTGCAACTTTGTAGCTTTATTACAATAGTCTACTTGCTACCTTCTTGGTACTTAGCAGCACTCAGAGGTTACTATTCTCAAGCATTAGAACAACATCCCAATGATAGGCCATGCAAATATATATTCTGCCAACACATCTTCTGCCTACAGCAGTGCAAGGTTTGACCAGGAGGTTCTCCATAGTCTGCTGTGCGATGCTTCCTTTCTTCTGCTTATTTTCTTTCTCAATTGTCCCGTGGAACCTTCCCACACTAGTGGGATGGGGGTCAAAACTTAAGTATGGGATATAATTACGTTTTTCTTATTCTCTCACTCCATAGGCTCTAATCCATTGTTAACGCCCTCCCATCAATCCCACACGCATAGATGACACCCCAAAGGCAGGGGGGGGGGCATTCTCTTATGTCCAACTTCTCCCAATCCTGCAATGCACTAAACCACTTCTAAGCCAAAAAAAATTCCTAAAATTGTTCCCAAGAATTCTCCAGCAAAGGACCTTGCCAACTGCAGGTCCATCACATCACCACAAAGATAATTGATAAAGTAGGCTTTTTCCAACTGTAAGAATAAATAAAAAGTAGTCACTGCAACATGATTATTAATTTAGTTACTGATCTCAGAGCAGCCTAACGATCACTTCCATCTGAATCATGGATAACATCCTGCTCTTCTCCAACCAGGGAGACCCCTGCCCGCTCACTCTGCCCCACTGACCATCAGGCAGGAAATAGCTTTTTGGAAACTCACATTGGATTCTCAGACATGAAACGCCAGCAATGCAAATTTATCTGGATTTGGGAGCATTCCAAAGGTACTCTGTTTATTAAATTAATAAACCATTAAAATAAATAAATAAATACATAAATGGGATGGAGGAATGAAAAATACTATTAATTTGTCTCTAGACATCATGCCAAAAGCTAAGAGTGTTAGGGCAGGAAAGCAGCATATGTTCAGCATTCTGTCCATCAATTGTTCTTTTTGCATGTGTCACCCGAGTGGGACTGGTATGCTCAGACGCGAGTCTCGTGCTCTCCATGCCACTGGAGTCAATCTAGCCTGGCTGAAGAGGGGTGATACCCCAAAACAGGTCCCAGGAAGCTTGATTCTGGTCCAGGTAGGCCCTGTCCTGGCAGATCCGGCTGGACTGTACCCGTGGGGAACAGGATTAAGACTGATTTACATATAACTTGGTTTCAACTGGAATGCCGTGGAGAGCAAAAATGATGGATTTAGGCCCAGATCTCTGTACTGGGATGAATGTATGACATTGTTCTGAATTCTGTCCATCAATTGTTTTGTTTGCATTTGTCTCCCCTAGTGGGACCAGTATGCTCAGACGTGGGTGTTATGCTCTCCATGCCAATGGAGTCAAGCGAGCCTGGCTGAGGAGGGGTGTTAACCCGAAACCCATCCCAAGATGATTGTTTCCTGTCCAGGGAGGACCTGGCCTGTCAGTTTGGATTGGACTGCTCTCATGGAGAGGAGCATCAAAACTGATTTGCATTTGGCTGAGTTTAAACTGGAATGGCATGGGGCCAAAAAAAACAATGGATTTAGGCCCAGATCTCTTTACTGAAGTGAATGTTTGATATTGCACACCATTGTGTCCGTCAGTTGTTTTTTTTCTATTTGTCACCTCGAGTGGGACGGGTATGCCCAGAGATGGGTCCCGTGGTCTCCATGCCACTGGAGCCAAGCTCGACTGGATGATGAGGGGTAATCCCCAAAAACCAGTCCCAAGATGCTTGTTTCGGGTCCAGGGAGGACCTAGCCTGGCAGTTCAGGCTGGGCTGTACCCATAGGGAGCAGGGTCAAGACTGATTTGCATATGGCTGAGCTTCGCTGGAATCACATAGGAAGCAAAAAAACAATGGCTTTAGGCCCACATCTCTGTACTGTGGTGAATGTTTGACATTGTTCAGCATTCTGTCCATCAACTATCCTTTTTGTATTTATCACAATGAGTAGGCCGGGTATGCTCAGACGTGGGTCCTGTGTTCTCCATGCCACTGGAGTCATGCTAGCCTTGCTGTTGAGGGGTGATATTCCAAAACCCACCTCAGGACGTTTGTTTCTGGTCTAGGGAAGACATGACCTGGCAGTTCAGGCTGGACTGTTTCCATGGGGAGCAGGGTCTAGACTCATTTGCATATGGCTAGGTTTACCCTGGAACGGTGTGGGGTGAAAGCAAAGTATGGATTTAGGCCCAGATGTATGTACTGGGGTGAATGTTCAGCATTCTGTCCATCAATTGTTCTTTTTGCACTATGCAAGCTTTAAAATGACCAGCATGGGGGATCAGGATTATGGGAGAATTTGGAGAGAGATGTTGGGGTAAAGTGAAGTCTACTGTAAATAAAATAAAGTGTTTGAGTAAGAGTAACAGTTCTAGATGTTTTATGGAGTTTCAACTATAATTTATTCCATAAGGAAGTTAGCCATGAGCAGTCCATGTCAACCTCCCATAGCTTTTCTGTACATATTTTGAATCGAGAAGGTGGAGCAGTCATTAAAGATTTTATGGTATTGGTAATTTAGAAAGTAAGTGATATGAAGGAGAATGCACCGGTAATGGAGGAATATTGTGTGGTAAGGTAACGAAAATATCTGACAGGATATTGAGAAGAAGGAGGAATTTGTTTTCAAAATTGAGGAAAGGATATTGGGTTACTATCGAGGAATAGGTCTCCCACCCAAAAAAGGCCATTGTCCCTCCAAAACCTCCAAAAGAGAGGTCGGTTGTGAAATTTAATAAGATTATTGTAGCAGATGAATATCTGTAGGAAACAATTGCGTGTAAGTGTAGGGTAAGAAGTAGAGCGAGGCAATATATGGGAGATATGTTTAAAACCTGAGGTGGAAAGATATGCAGGAGTAGAGGAATGGAAAGATATTCTTGGAAAGAAAAAGGTGAAATTAAAGATGTTTCTATTGCTATCCAAAGTGGTAAAGAGGAGGGTGGATTTTGAGCAACCAAAGGTGGCCTGCCAAAGACAAAAAGACTTATGATATTGTTCGAAGTTTTTTCAGGAGTATTTTCAGGAGTATAAATTGATCTGTAAAATTGAACAAGCTCTTCAAGGATGTCTGAATCTTGATAAATTGAAGTGCCTGTGGGAGACTGTAGAGACTTCATTTTGTGACGTTCTTTTTTAACCTATAAAATAGTTGACCAGGAGTTGGCCCATTTTATTACGACCACCATAATATCTAGAACGGCTTTTTAATAAATAATTAGAGGTATTGCCAAAGGACATTTTGTTAAAATGTATTTTAGCAACAATTAAATCTTGTAAGACCGTTGGGGATTCGGAAGTGTAACATTTATGTTCTAAGGTCTTAATGTCAGACAATTAAGTAGTATGTTGAGCAATAAATGTCTTCTTTTTCCTGGCAACATAATCGATAATGAAGCCTGTGCTGTAGCTTTAAAAGAATCCAAAAGGAGTAGTTGGGGGTGCACAGGGGGATGTTGATTGCTGAAGAAGAAATTATTTGTAAAGGTCATAAAAGAGGAAAACAGTGTGTTTGAGAGTAGAGAGTTATTAAATGTCCATTGATTGGAGTGTGGTTGAGGGGGGTATAAATCAAAATCTGCTACTACGGGTGCATGGTTTGAGAGTAAAATGAGTTCAATCACTGCATTAATTAGGATACATGATAGGGATTTACTAATGAATATGTGATCTAATCTGGTAAGGGATTTGTGATCAGAAGAGAAAAACATGTTCTCTCATACTGAGGGACTGGCTAATTTCCAAGAGTCTGTCAGTCTGTGTGAGAAATAAAGGAGCTAAACTGCCTGTGCATTTTATGTGGAATAAATTTAACAGGAAAATGTCGATCGACTTGATTGTACTTGTTCTTGTTACATGCTTTAGTATTTGAATTTCTTCATTGCAAATTTCTTTTCTCCTATCTATGACATGTGGGTAGTGTTGCCGTGGAGCGGGGATTGCCTAAGTCGAGTGCTTCCGGAAGGCTGTCATTCATAGACAGCAAGGGGGGTGGATGATTCCTTTTTCTGGATACTGGGGGGGTAGGGTGCTGGGGGGCTAGGGAATGTTTAGGAGAGGTGTCTCTTTTAGGCTATTTGCATTTCTAGTCAGTGAGTGGAAAGGTGGGAGGGGGTCAAAGGGGACAGGCAATTCATAACTTCTTTGTATAATATTGTTTTTTTAAAAAGAGGAGGGATTTTTTTATCAAAGCAGAATCAGGGAGAAGATAATAAAATCAAGATTATGTAATGTCTAGTCTAAAATATATGTGCTGGAATGTTGCTGGACTGAACCAATCAAGGAAGCGTCAATTGATCCGCGAGATACTTAAAGTATTTATACCACATATACTAGGTTTAACTGAAACCCATCTGGCATATAAGGAAAAGCATATGCTCAAGCAATTAGGATAAGATGCCTTACCGTGTACCTCCCAGAAAGTGTTAATCTGTGGGGTAGCCATAATTAAATCTAAAAATATTATAATTAATATACTCAGGACCACTGCAGATCCTAGGGGAAGATGGGCCATAGCCAGTTGTGGCTGGCATGACTCGTGGGTGGGGGTGCGGGTTGGGAGTATCATGCAGGGGTTCACGCGGGGGTTAATTAATAAAACCTTGCCTTTCCGGGTCCCACGCGGTCACAGCTCCTGGTTGGGTCCAGTGGAACAGGAAGCAGGTAGCCTCCCTCCCGTTCCCTAAGCCAATTACAACGCTGCAATGGCAGCGTTGTCATTGGTGGGGACGGCGCCCAGCCAGGCGCCTATGGGGAGGCAATTTTCTCCATGTAGGCTACATGCAGCCTACATGGAGAAAAGGGAGAGTGCGAATGACTCGTTTGGTCGGCACATTTAGGGCGCACAGCATTAGGCTAGCCACACCATAAAATGGTAGTTTTACCATTTTATGTTTCTGCATCTTGCACTGCGAGAAAGCAGTGGGGCGATGCTCCTCCGCCCTAATAGAGGAGCGGCCCCTGACTATAGCTCAGCTAACAACAGCTGAACAGAAGTTAACTATGTGTGTGGCGTATGGTCCAAACATGGACGATCCTGATATATATGAATATCTAAGTTCAGAGTTACTGGACTGAGCGGGAGACCTAATTATTATGGGGGATTTTAACTGTATAATTGATTATAGGACCGACCCTACAAACTGACAATCACATGTAAGGACGATTAATACCTGTGCTTCTATATTGGAACTTATGCAACTTCATGGTCTAGACAATGCATGGAGGACACTATTCCCTTCTGCACCATAGTACACCTATTATTTATCATCCCATAAATAATATTCACTTATTGACATGATTCTCATTAAAGATATGGCATTGGAGAACACTTATGTTGAGGTTTGTCCCAAGACCACATCGGATCATAACCCCATCATTCCCACTGTACAGATCTGAATAAGAGGCAGGGGAGGCTATTGTCTATTTTCATTTCCCTCACCACCTTCTTACAAATCCAGAGTATCGCTTACACCTCAGAGGTGCGCTGGGAGAATTTTACTAAATAACAAGGGATCTGCTTCAGCAGCAGTCGTCTGCGACTGTATGAAGGCACATATCAGGGGGCTGACACTTCAGTTTATTTTTTACTAAAAATCGATCCATGCATGAGGAATCTGGACAATATCGTCAGGACTATCTAGACTTAGAATTACAACACGCACAGGCAATAATGGCAAGGGATCCAGCTTAACAATCAATATATCTAGCGCTGATTGAGAAGCGGCAGAGGCTTTTTTTTTGTTTAAGAAATTTTTATTAAGCATTAAAGAGTGATACAAGAAATATGTCATGAAAAATTAGGAAAAAGTACATATGAGTGTAATAATAATTAAACAGACATCAATCTACAGTAATTTATATAGAGAAAGAAAGGTATGGAAAGATAGAAAGGGGAGAGGAGAGAGGAAAGGATCAGAAAGGAGAGAAGAAAAGGGAGAAAGCAGAAGACAGGAAAAGAGGAGAGAGGAGAAAGATGAAAGAAGAAAAAGGAAGAAAAAATGGAGGGATCATGGGGGATAAGAAGCACGCGGTAAGGGGGGAGGATTGGAAGAGAGGTATGAAGTAAAGGGAAGCCATAATAAGTCAGATTTAATTTTCAAAGGAACAGAGGTAGAAGAGGCAATAGAAATTCTATGTTCGTCACATATATAATTCCACCAAGTGTGAACCGAGAGTTTCGAATTATCTTTCCAACACGATAAAACAACTTTAAATGCAAGTGCAATAAAAAGATCTAACAGTTTAGCAGAAGAAGGTGTAGTAATATCAATATCATCAGCTAAGGAACCTAAAAATATGTGTATAAAGGACAATTGTGAAGAAAAAGATAACATTTTCATGCATATATTCCAAACATTAGTCCAGAAAGACAAAACTGGGGAACAATAGTAAAGTTGGTGTTGTAGAGTACCAGGAACTGTGGAACAGGACCAACATAAAGGAGAAGATGTTGGAGAAAATTTATGTATAGTAACCGGGGTAATAACAACTCTGTGATAAATAAAAAGTAAGGATTGGGTAATGCGTGCAGCAACAGAAACTTTGAAGAGTCGAGACCATAAACGATCCCATAGCGCAGTGTCAAAGGAGACATCCAAATCATTTTCCCAAGCAGTCTCCACTGTAGACTTAGTTCGGACAGAGCAATTAGATAGTAAAAGCGAATATACAAGAGCAGCTTTAGGTTGTTGGGAAGAGAAGAGAGGGTAAAGTGGAGTGAGAGGAGTGAAAGAAGAAAAAGAATCAGAAGAAGAGGATAATGAGGATAAATGAGACTGAATAGCAGAGATTATAATAGAGTATTCAGCAAGAAAAGAAGAAGGTAAGTTACACTTATTTTGTAGATCTACAAACGAAAGGAGATTAGAATCAAGAAAAAATTGATGTACAAACATTATATCCTTTTCTTTCCAGTGTTTAAAATAAAATGATTTACCTTTAT
This sequence comes from Lissotriton vulgaris, assembly GCF_964263255.1. Classification (NCBI taxonomy): domain Eukaryota; kingdom Metazoa; phylum Chordata; class Amphibia; order Caudata; family Salamandridae; genus Lissotriton; species Lissotriton vulgaris. The sequence goes on along the minus strand of NC_141700.1, from coordinate 651,211,652 downwards.
ATCTGAGAAATTTGTTGTACCAAACTACAGATGATAAAAAACATTGAAGAGGGTAAAGGGAGGAGGAAAAAACATTTTGCAAGGTAGATTGGCAATATTTCAAAATAGGATATTTGGATATAAAGGTACAATTTGACATGAAAGGAACATGTTGAAATGAGAAATCCTTTAAAAAAGAGCGTTCCAGGAGCACCCATTTAGGAACAGGAGTATCAAGGAAATCATAAGCCAAGGAGAAGGATTGTTTGATAAGAAAGGCAGAGTGGTAAGAGCAAAAATCAGGGAAACGAACACCACCCTCATTTTTAGGACGAACTAACTTATGTAATCCAATGCGGGGATGTTTATTGTTCCACAAAAATTTTGTACACAGTGAATTGATACGGGAAATATAGGATTTAGGGATTTTGAAAGGGAGCATAGAGACTGTATATAAAACATGAGGGGTAATCATCATTTTGATGGTGTCCAATCTGCCCCACCAAGAAAGAAATAAGGGAGACCAAATCTGTAGAAGTGATTGAATTTTGTTAAGTAACGAATCAAATGTTAATTTAAGGGTATCTTTTAGAGAGGAAGAAAACCATATACCGAGGTATTTGATTTTAGATGGGCACCATGCAAAATCAGTATTACTGAACATATATTGAAAACACAAAGAATTAAGGGGAAGCACTTCAGTTTTGGAGAGATTGAGCTTATATCCCGATATTGAGGAATATAACTGAACTTCATCTAAAAAGGGCGGGAGGGAAGATTCAGGATTAGACATGTAAATGAGGACATCATCAGCGTACGCTGAGAGTTTAGCTTCAATAGAGGAGAATTTTAAACCAGTTATATGAGGATTAGAACGAATACGTTGCAAAAAGGGTTCAAGGCAAAGGATAAATAATAAAGGGGAAAGGGGACAACCTTGTCTTGTGCCTCTTGTTAAAGAGAAAAATCTGGAAAATTGATTATTAACAAAAATACTGGCACGAGGGGAAGAGTAAAGGAGTTTGACTAATGCTATAAAATTTGGACCAAAACCAAACCAAGTAAGGGTTCGAAACATGTATTGCCAATTAATACGATCGAAAGCTTTTTCAGCATCTAGGGAGAGGGCTGCCAATGGGATTTTGACATTTTTACTATAAGAGAGGACATTAGAAAAAAGACGTGCATTATCAGCAGCAAGTCTGCCCTTAACAAATCCCACCTGGTCTGTGTTGATTAAGCGAGGTATAACAGAATCAAGGCGAGAGGCAAGAATTTTAGCGAAAATTTTACAATCATAATTAATTAAGGAAATGGGGCGGAAATTTTTACATTGGGTATGGTCCTTATCAGGTTTCGGGATGATGACAATGAGGGCATCTAAAAAGGACCCAGAGGCCTTAGCTTCAGAAATAAAGGAGTTAAATAATTGAAGGAGCTTGGGAGCAAAAAAAGAATGAAAGGCGGAATAAAATTCAATCGGTAGGCCATCAGGACCGGGGGCTTTTGATTTTTTAAGGGAATGAATAGCTGAGGTAATCTCTTGGAGGGTAATTTCACGTTCTAGGTGTGAAAATTCATCAGGAAGGGCTGGGGGAGAGGGAAGAACTTCAAAAAAAGTTGTTAGGTTGGCATCTGTAGGATGAGTATCATCTGTATATAAGGCTTGGTAGTAGTTGTGGAAAACTTCAGCAATGTCTTCATCAGAGGTGACCAGCTTGTTGAGTGAGTCATTGAAAATTGGACCAACAGCTTTACGTTCAGATTTGATTTTCAAGTAGTTGGCCAACATTTTACCTGCTTTGTTCTGACCCCCATGATATTTAGATTTTATTTTAAGAAGAGTATGACAAGCTTCATTAGTTATAATTTTATTGAGATCAGTTTTGGCCTGAATCAGGTCCTGAAGGGCAGATGGGGATTTGGAGGAGAAATATGTATGTTCAAGGGTTTTAATATGTTTAAGTTGATCTTCATAATTTTGCTTGTTAAGCTTCTTTTTGGCAGAAACATAGGAAATCGTAAAAGCACGAAGAGAAGCCTTAAAAGCATCCCAAGTGTTAGGAATGGAAGTATCAACGGGGTTATTAAGGGAAAAATATTCATTAAAAAACTCAGTACATTTTTTCATAAAAGTGGCATCAGATAAAAGAAAAGAGTTAAATTTCCAGCGACTAAAAGTGGATGGAGTAATGGATAAATCCAGGGTAGTGTAGACCGGTGCATGGTCAGAAATAAAAATAGAGCCAATAACAGATTTTTGAAGGGAGGGAAGGAGAGACTTACTAATCATAATATAGTCGATCCTTGAGCGTGTGTGGTGGACATTAGAAAAAAAAGTATATTCCAGTAAATCAGGATTACACACTTTCCAAGAGTCATGCAAAGGACGAGAGGCAATGGCAGATTGAAAAGCCTTATGGGTTTTATCAGGTTGGAATTTACTTGAGGACAAGCGGTCTGAAAAAGGGTCTAGCCATTGGTTAAAGTCACCAGCAACGATGAAGTTAGGGCAGTCAATGGATGAAATAAGTAATTTAATGTCTTTCCAAAATTTGGGATCTGGACGAACAGGGCCATAAATATTTAATAAGACCATCGTCTTGTTCTGAATAACAACCTTTGCCATTGCCCAACGACCTTCATCATCATTTTGAGAGGAAATAATTTGAGCATTTAAAGACTTATGAAATAATATAGCAACCCCTCCTTTTTTGTTGACCGCAGGAGAAAATACAACCTGACCCACCCATTGTCTTTTCAATTTAAGGGAATCAATGTCCGAGCAATGAGTTTCTTGAAGAAAGGCAACCTGTGAATGAAATTTGGTTAAGTGAGACAATACCTTCTGACGCTTGACAGGATGACCAAGACCACGAACATTCCAAGAGACAAAATTACACATGTCGGATGAAGGGAGGAATGGGCGGAGAGTGGATGCAACACACAGCAAGGAGATCACTACATAGAAGAAGACAAAAAATAACGGTTAAACTTTGGGGTAGGGGAGCGCTCATTTCAAGAAGGGAAAGAAAAGTCAAGTAGCATGGAAAAAAGATATACAGAAGTAAAGAAAACAGCAGAGGTAGCTTGAGAAGAAGGAAGCAAGAAGAGAGAGAGAAGAGAAAAAAAGAGGGAAGAGACATAAAGATGGAAAGAGAATGAAGAAACAGACCAAGGCACAAAGGCTTGATCTGAGAAGAAAACAGTAACCAAAACATGCGAGACGCGGGTACACCAGAGAGAGGACATGACCCATGAGCAAACCAGATACGGACATATGAGAAAAGGATATACACGAGGATGTGAGAAGGAAGTTAAGAGCAAGGTAGAAAGGGGAGACACGTTAAGAGTGAATATATAAATTGGAGGAATGAGTTTAGAAAAGGAGAAACATTGAAAGACGAAAAGGCATTAGCTGGCAGTTTCCATGGTAGAAGGAGTGATACTCATCAAATAGTCTCGAAGTTTCTGGGGATCATCATACGACTTGGTACGCCCATTGTGTGTGATCTTGCAGAAACAGGGATGAAGAATTCCATATTGAATATTGAGTTGTCGCATCGTGGGACGAAGGTTCAGGAATTCCTTACGTCGAGCGTTGGTAGCAGAAGAGAGGTCTTGGGAAATGAAGATGTTGTGACCAGACCACTGAAGGCGACGTTTGGCCCTGGCAGCTTTTAGAACATTCATGAGTTCTGTGAACTCCAAGAATAGCATGATGATTCCACGTGGTTTGGTTGCGTTGGAATTGATACGGCCAAGACGATGCGCTCTCTGGATGTTGAGAGGATGAGTCGATGGGGAGAGTTCCAAAAGTTCCTGAAGAAGTTTTCGAATAAAAGAGACCATGTCGGACCCCTCCAAATTTTCCGGAACACCATAAACGCGTAGGTTGTTGCGTCTATTTCTATTTTCCAAATCCTCAGTGTGCAATTTGAGTTTGTGGATTTCCTGTTCCAAAAGTGGAATCCGGGTTGAGAGGTCTTGGACATCGCTAACACGGTGCTCCAAGTTCAAAACCTTATTTTCCATGACGACCCATCGCTCCTCGATCTGCTGAAGCTTAGCGTTGGTAGCAGTCATAAAAGGTTGAAGACCTCGCACCTCCTCAGGGATTGAGTCAAGAACAGGATTATTCGAAGTGTTAATGGGGGAGGGAGGGTCATTCTTTTGCCTTTTAGGTTTTGTTCCTGTTTGCGACAATTTCGGCGAAGTAGAGAGACTCGCCATAGTGCAGGATGATGGAAGGAAGCTGTGTCCAATGCTGCTGTCGACAATGAAATATAATGTGGACGCCCAAATGTAATAGGGGCACACCTTGTGGCAGAAAAAAGAGGACACTGAGAGACACTGCTTGTCAGTGCGCAGCTGAAGAAACAGCCACACGAGGACAAACAATAGGCATCCACTAACTTAAATAGTTGACATTGTGACGAACCTTCATGGCGTTATGGAGTGTTAGAATAAATGAAATGTAGCGCCAAGACATTCACCAGGAAGCATGGACAACGCATTGAGGCAGTGGAAACAAACCGATGGTCGTTGGAGGCCAGAAGAACAAGAAGCTTGTAGTAACGCTGAGGTAAATGTCAAGTGTGTGAGCAAAACATTAGTAGAGGGTAAATCACCAGAAGTACAAAATGGCGGTCGTTTCACCACACAGATAAGAAAAAACTGCGCATTTGAAATGTAAAACGGGAGCAGCGTTTAAAAATGCAGAAGAGTCCACAACAACTCATAAAAAATCTTAGGGACAGAGGTGGTACCAGTGCCAGGCTAGCGCCAGAGTGAGGAGCAGGAACAGCGTAGAGAAAGCAGACGAACCGGCGGCATACAAAATGGCGGCCGTTCGTAACTCGAGTTGAAGAGATAGTTACCAATAGAAATTGTTCGTGATACAGCGCTCCTTTTGGCCGGCAAAGTGCAGCATTGTGAAGTCCCCACCTTCCGATCCTGCAATCCGTGAAGAAAAACCGTCCGAAGGCGGTTTTGGTGATTTCTCACGGCATCCGCGGGTCGTCCGATACGGAGCTCACGGGAGAGACGTCCTCCACCGCCGGCGCGTAAGCCACGCCCCCCGAAGCGGCAGAGGCTTAATCGAGGATTATCTGAAAAAAGTTGCTGCTAGTTATCATAGGAATAAAATGTTACAATACGAATATGGTGAGAAAGTGGGCCGGCTTTTCGCGCATCAAATTTCTGACAAGAACGCTATATCTAATATCAAGCGCATTGAGGGTGATGGAGGAGTGATATATACGCAACCTCAATCTATCGCTGAGCAATTCATATTTTTCTATAAAAGGTTGTACAGTAAGCCAGGTGGCCCTGTTAACTCTAATATTATGGAATATGTGCAAGAGAGTTGTTTATCTTGGCTTAAGTCTCAGCAGTTGTCTGTGCTACAAGGCCATTGCATGTTGGGGGAGATTAAAGAGGCTATTGGTGCCCTGTCCTCTGGTAAAGGAGCGGGTGATGATACAATCCTCCTCAAGTTCTATAAGGTATTCAGGGATATACTAGCACCCGAATTTGCCGATTTGATTACATAGCTTGCTGATGGAGGAGATGCTCCTGTAACCTGGGGAATGACTATCATTGTAATGTTTCTTAAAAAGGGTAAGCCATCAGAGGAAAGTGACTCGTACCAACCCATTTCATTGATTAACTCTGCTAATGTCTTTTCTAAAATTTAGGAAAATCATCTGGATCCTCTCATGCATGGCTTAATGTCAGACCATCGTTTTGTTTCTGGCAGAGATACTGCGGCCCATGTCAATAACGTAATAGCGGCCTTCGATGTCGCATGGAAAAATAAGGGCCAGATTGGTATGATAATGCGAGACGGCGAGAAGACTTTCGACAGAGTAACCTGGGATTTACTTTGGTCAACAAAGGGGGCATTCAGACATCGAGGTCGGTTTATCACACTTGTCTAGACACTATATAGGAAACCTGTGGCTAAGGTTATGTTGAGTGGCATATCTTAATTTCCAGTATATAGGGGTACTTGTGAGGGTTGTACCCTTTCCCCCTTTATTATTCGCTCTATATATCAAGTCATTTAAAAAGTCATCTACTGCAGAACAAGGGTATCCAACTAGTTAACTTAAACAGCATTAACCTTACGATAACTGCCTATGCCAATGACATAGCGTTTTTGTGCCAAACCACTAGAAGCCCTAGCACACATACCAAGAAAATCCATGCTTTTTGGAGCCTTCCTCGGATATAAACTGAATCTGTCTAAAACACAGATAATCCTTAATTTCCAGCTGCACACATCAATCTTAGGGGTAACAGATACAGCTACATATCTAGGCATAAGATTGAGCAGCCGTGTTGAAGATATTATATCTCTTAACTATGAGCCACTCTTGAAACTCGTGAGGCCTAAATTACGGTATTGGCACTGGTTCCCTCTTAGTATATTGGGATGGTGTAATATTATTAAAATGAACATACTGCCTAAATTTCTTTATTTATTTAATTCAATTCAATTAGTGGACTGGACTCTTTTTTTAAGCGCCTGGAGAGTGTGATTGGTAGCTTTATCTGGGTTTATAGGAGGGCCAGGCATGCTATAAGCTTTATTAAATTTAAATACAAGCAAGGGGGTTTCAAGCTTCCGGCTTTTAAATTATATTATTGGGCATCATTTGCTGGGTGGATCCAGAGCCTGCTAATAGGGAGTGAAGCCGGGCTGCTCTCATTGGGATATCAACTTGCATGTGGCCCTGTTATCGCATATGTATTTCCTAAACTAACAGACCATAATTACTACAAGAGGATTACGTTCAAGATAGTCACGGATATAGCACAGATATGTCAGGAAATCGGTAAGAAATACTTGTTACCTACACTTCACATTTACACTCCTTTGCGGGGCAATCCAATATTTGCATACATATTCCATGACAATGTGGAAAAAATACGAGAACGTCAGGGTATTAATAATCTTGGCCATCTGTATGATCACCAGGGGTTTCATATGTTTGACTCATTACAATTGGAATATGGGCTTCCACAGCATTCCTTTTTTAAGTACTTACAGGTAAGGGATTGCCTATTATATGAGTGTAAGTTGCAAATCGAATAAGAAACATCTGAAATACTGGCCTTTTTGTACGAAGCCTCTGGTCAAATTTCCATTAGTCTATTTTATCAGGGGTTTCCCTCACAAGCACAAGATGATAGCATGCAAATAGCTTCAAGATGGAGCCTGTTTCTTTTCTCTGAAATTACGGTTAATGAAATTCAGGAGCACCTAGCAATTCTAGATTGGCCAGTGGACTCCGTTAGTCTAAAGGTTCAACAATTTAGGACTATCTGAATGCTTTACTACATGCATCTCAAATGGGCACTGTCCCGAGTTCCTCACAAATCATACTGTCTGAAATATAATTATAATGCAGCAAATTCAGCTCATATGTTTGTTGACTGCCCAGTGCTAAATAAATTCTAGACTAATTTATTATCACTTCTTACAGAATACTTAGGGTATGAATTCCAACTCACTAATAAAGAAATTCTTTTAGGCTACACGCAGTGATATGTGGGTTACTCAGGGTCCTTGTTCTCGATCCTTATTATGAGCACTCGCTTATGTATTGCTAGCGCTTGGATTAATTCTATGCCACCAATAGTAACAGAATGGTGGGAAAAAGTGCAACAAGTCTGTGAATCCGAAGCAGCCCTAGCCTAACTTAGAGATTCTAGATCCCTTAGGAGGTTTGAAAGGATCTGGTTCAGCTTACATTGGGATTGATAAATCACAGAATCTGAGAAAACATAGATTTATATATCTTATCTATTCTACAATATCTCTCCCTCTTTTCCTTTGTCTTCTTTTGTTTTACTCTCCTCTGCTGTTCGCATTAATATCTATGTGGTTTAAGTTAATAATGATGTATATGTAACGTTTTGTACATTATTATATTGCAGTAATGAATGCTGGCTCCAGTGAAAAATAAAGAAACAATAAAAAAAAAGAAATTTCTTGAGACAAAGCTGGTAATGAGGTGTCAGGCTCAAGAATAAAAATAAGTATATATTCAGCATAAACTGTTGCTTTTAATTGATGAGTGTCATCATGAAAACAAGAGATTGAAGGGTTTTGGTTGATTTTAACAAGAAATGGTTTGAGGGCAAGAATGAATAATAATGCGAATAAAGGACAGCCCTGTCTTACGTCTCTATGAAGAGGAAAGCATTGCAAGGATATACCATTAACCAATACCAAAGCCATTGGAGAGTCGTACAGAATAGAATTTAAGGAAAAAAGCGTTAGGCTAATACCATGCCATTGTAAAGCTTTCAGCATGAAAGAGCATTTGAGTCTATTGAAAGCCTTTTCCGCATTGTTGGTGATGGTCATGAGAGGATAGTTTAAGTTTGGAGCTTTACTTAAAATATCAAAGAATATTCTGGTATTATCGGAGCTCATGCTGCCATTAATGAAACCTACTTGTTCCGTCCAATTAGAAGAGGTAAGTAAGATTCAATACGCAAAGCGAGGAGTTTAGCCAAGATGCTGTAGTCAACATTTACCAATGAAATAGGTCTATCATTTTTACATAAAGTGAGATATTTACCTCTTTTACGAAAGAGGCAGATTGATGCTTCAAAGAAAATGCATTTGAAACAATGAGACTCAGAAAATGACGAAAACAGGGTCAGTATTTTTGGAACTAAGAGGGAGGAAAAATTAGAATAAAACTCAATAGGAGAACTGTGTGGACCGGGTGATTTACCTTGTTTTAATAAAGACAGGGCTATATTAATTTTGAGAAGTGATATGTCCCAATCTAAAGTAGAGAAATCCAAATTAGGGTTATGGCATTTGTGAATTGAAGAGAGAAAAGAATCAATGTCATTTACATAAGAGTACATTTTCAGGAGTATAAAGTGATCTGTAAAATTGAACAAGCTCTTCAAGGATGTCTGAATCTTGATAAATTGAGGTGCCTGTGGGAGACTGTAGAGACTTCATTTTGTGACGCTCTTTTTTAACCTTAAAATAGTTGGCCAGGAGATGGCCCATTTTATTACGACCACCATAATATCTAGAACGGCTTTTTAATAAATAATTAGAGGTATTGCCAAAGGACATTTTGTTAAAATGTATTTTAGCAACAATTAAATCTTGTAAGACCGTTGGGGATTCGGAAGTGTAACATTTATGTTCTAAGGTCTTAATGTCAGACAATTAAGTAGTATGTTGAGCAAGAAATGTCTTCTTTTTCCTGGCAACATAATCGATAATGAAGCCTGTGCAGTAGCTTTAAAAGAATCCAAAAGGTTTAGTTGGGGGTGCACAGGGGGATGTTGATTTCTGGAGAAGAAATTGTTTGTAAAGGTCATAAAAGAGGAACGCAGTGTGTTTGAGAGTAGAGAGTTATTAAATGTCCATTGATTGGAGTGTGGTTGAGGGGGGTATAAATCAAAATCTGCTACTATGGGTGCATGGTTTGAGAGTAAAATGGGTTCAACCACTGCACTAATTAGGATACAGGATAGAGATTTATTAATGAATATGTGATCTAATCTGGTAAGGGATTTGTGATCAGAAGAGAAGAACATGTACTCTCATACTGAGGGACTGGCTAATTTCCAAGAGTCTGTCAGTCTGTGTGAGAAATAAAGGAGCTAAACTGCCTGTGCATTTTATGTGGAATAAATTTAACAGGAGAATGTAGATCCAGAAATGGATCTCATATTTGATGGCAATCTCCAGCTAAAAGAAAATATTCATCAGTAAATTGAAGAGATTTTTTCTCAAGATCAGACAAGAACACAACATCGTTTTGGGTTGGAGCATAAACATTAAAAACAGTAATATGTATTTTGTAAAGGATAATTTGGTAACAATCCATCTACCACGTGAGTCTGTTCCCTGTGAAAGTATAGAAATATCGAAATGCATTTTACAGAGAATAATAGCACCAATTTTCTTGTCTAAGGTGGGGGAGACAAGTACCTTATCGACCCAGGATCTTTTCAATTTCTGTGCTTCTGGGTCAGTGAGGTGAGTTTCTTGGAGAAATGCTAGAACTGGTTTATATGTTGTCAAATGGGAAAGAACTAACCCTGGGCGTAGTGTGCGGAGTGGGGCTACGCGGAGCTACGCGAAGTGGGCACAAAACTACGCCCACCCGCGCACTCCGCGTAGCCCCACTACGCGCCGCCCGCCTCCCTCCCGCCCTCCCTAAATACTTAAATAATAGGATAGAAAGCTTTTAAAAACACTTACCTTGTCCGCCGCATCCCCGGGGCTCCCTCTTGCCGTCCCGCGATTCGCGCCGCCACCGATTCAGATACTAATGCGCATGCGCGGGCGCCCGCGCATTTCTCGTGAGAAATGCACATGCACGGCCGCCCGCGCATGCGCATTAGTATCCGAAATGGCGGCGCGAATCCAGGGACGGCGAGAGGGAGCCCCAGGGACGCGGCGGACAAGGTAAGTGTTTTTAAAAGCTTTCTATCCTTTTATTTAAGTATTTAGGGAGGGCGGGAGGGAGGCGGGTGGCGGCCGGCTACGCACCGTCTGCGGAGCGCGCGTAGTGCCGCCTGGCTACGCCCGCTACGCAAAATGCGTAGGAGACGGCACTACGCGCACTCCGTGCACAGAGCGTAGCTGGCCGCCCACCCTTAGAAAGAACTATGTGCCTCTCAATAGGGTGGTTTAAATCTCCTACATTCCAAGTTATAACTTCTTAATGTCAATGCTTATACAATATCTGGGAATAAACTGACCAACACTGGGTACGTGATAACTGGGAAGGATGATGAAAATGGAAAGTAAAGGTGTATCAAGAAAAGAGGTTGAAAAGAAGCCACTAGTGGGATAAAAGGAAAGGGGGGACAGGAAGGACAGAGAAAAATAAAAAACAGAATTTAGTACAAACCACAGATGTTGTGACTGAGCTATTGACACAAAGACGATACCTCAGGTATTGAAGTGCAGAAGGACGATGACGTAGAGAGGTGGTGTGTTCCACATCACACCTACCATCTTCTATTTCAACAGCCCGCAGCCACTGAATGCTGAATAGAGGACCCTGTCACAAATCGAAACAGCGAGCATTTAGAATCCTGGCATTTTCCCTTTAGGAGAGGCCAGTTCCTGTCAGGCTCCGCCCCGAGAAGTCTGTCATTTCCCTTACGGGGGGGGGTTGGGGAAGCCGAGAGAGATGCAGATGCTCAGATGTTGGAGGCAGCAGCCAACAAGGAGGAAGACGCGAAAGAAGACAGTGAGAAAAGAAATGCCACCCTGTGAAGACAGGAAGTTCCGATACGAGGCGAAGGATCCGAAGAGCGGCAAAGAAACAAAGGAAGCAACAAATCATCCCGCCAGGCTCACAGAAGAGCGTGGCTAAGCCAAGTACGTGCCCAGTTCCTGGGGCTGTTCGGAAGGAGGGAGGCTAAGGGCACAACAGGGTAAGCCACAAATAAGCTCCAAGAGTAGTTGCAGGCTCTGTCCTCCCCTTTCCTTACTGAAGGGACTTGGTGGTGGGTGACCATCCCTTGGGTGAATACTCACTTCCCTCGCTTGTCTGAATAGGTGGTGTATCAGTAACACTTACCTGTATTCGTTCTTTCTTTTCAGGGACACTGAAAAGATGTCTGTTCTTCCCTGAACAGAGGAATAGGGACCATTACATAGCAGAAGACTAACGGGACATACAAACATAAAAAGAAAGAGGACACCGAGAGAAGACCCAGAAGGAAAATAAAAATTATCCAACGTGTATTTTCTCTCTCGACTGGTCATTATAATCGGCAACAACTATGTAACTGTAAGGTATCAGGGTAGGGGTGGCTATGGCACATCATGAGTATGACAGAATTAGAGCACCACATATCACACAAGGCCAAAAACAGTGATGATGAGGTGATGACATAGGATGGAACAGGACGAAATATACCTAAAATAAGAAAAGAATAAACTAATTTGAGTAGGAGAAACCAGGTACGTGAAACAAAAGTACAACTCTCAACTAGAAGACACAGCTATGTCCATGGAAGTTGAAGAATTTGCCCTCAGGAATTTCTTTAGGTCTGAAGGTCCCTCAAAAGTTTAGTATTGATCCTTATAGGTCACTTTAAAATTGCAGGGTTGAAGAATGTCAAAGCGTGCACTTAAGGAAGTTAATGCTGGAAGAAGAGAAAGAAAAACCTTCCATCTATATGCTGTTGGCTTGGCGACATCCTGTGTGAAAAAGAGCTTGGAGCCAGAATAAAGTAATTGTTTTTTAGATTTGGAGGCTTGTAGAACCTTAGGGAGATCAATATATTCCATGAATAGGATAATATTGCCTCTGAGTTTGAGTGAAGAGGTAGAAGTAGGAGACCTAAGACGAGTCAATGGGGTCTTTGAATATTGAGTTGCGCTGATTTTGGCAGATCCAAAAGCTGTGGTAAGTAGTTAGTAAAGAAAGAGACAGGATCCTTGTTTCACCCTCCGGAGGCCATAAATTTGAAGATTATTTTGGTGGCTTCTATTTTCTAAATCTTTAGCGTATTTTTGAAGAGTCTTAATCTGTTGTGCATTGAAGGTATTTTTGAGGATTCTTCCTGAAGGTCGCTGATACGTTGTTCAGCTTCTGCAAGACTTTAATCCATAACGGACTATTTGGAATCCAGCTCTTGTATTCTAGTATTAGGAAGAATGGCCAGTCATGGGAACAACAGGAATTTTGAAGTCCAACTTGAACTTGTGTGTTTTCTTTTGCCCATAAACATGTAGTGGTATGAGGAGTAAGCAAGTCAATTGGAATACTGTTTGCCACAAAATTAAATGAAGAGAGTAGATAGGACTATACAGGCAGTGAGCAGGAGCTTTAAAGCATCACAGAGCAACAAAAAAAAAGGCAAGCAATACTATTCAGATGTATGGAGGGACTTCAGCGAGAGGAAAAGCCTTTAAAATAGTAGCAAGATTGGGCTGGCAATCCTTGGGTAATACCTCAAGAATCTTCATCAGGGCATGAAGAAAACATTTGAGGAAGTGCTAGAAAAAAGAAAATGGGTGCTGAGTCTGTGGGAAAAAAGACGTGGTGGAAAATGGTTGAGGCGCTGCAGCCGACGTAGAGAGTCCAGAGAACCAGGATTGTGCCAAAGTTCGTCACTGTACCCTCTGCAACATTTTCTCCTCTTTATGGCATGCAGGTAGCTAGTTTCAGAGGATTGCCTGGCGAAAATGCCTCCAGTGCTGCACAGAGGCTGCTGCTTCCATTCCTCTTGGCGCACAAGCCACGCCCCCAATATGGTAAGAGTTATGGTGTTTGGAAATTAATGTATTCCATCAAGATTTTCACAGCAATTTGCTTTATTTCTTTAGTTTATTTGTAGAAAGAAAGTTACCTTCCAACATGTATTTTTCAGTCCAATAAAGGAAAGAGTTTCAATCACAAAGTATCGTTATGAGTCACACTTTGTATTTAACAAGTAAACTGATAGATCTTGAAGTCCACTTATTGACGCATAACGAAACTTAGAGATTAAAACAGTAAAAATCTTGATGGAATACATACATTTCTAATTATGCCTTTGGTACACTTTTATTGTTTTAACTATTATCATATTGGACCTATTTTGAGAATTTTGAAGGATGCACTCATTTTTGTTGACATTTGAATTAAAAGGAGGTGTTGTTGGCCCAACCCTCACATGAGTGGCACGTTTTCCTCTTCAACTAAACTCAAAGGTTCTAATAAGGGTATTAATTTGTGGGCCATGAGCTTCGGGCCTCAAAATAGAACTCACTACTGTCCAAGAATTAAACTAAAAATCGAAATTTCCAGCATGACCCAATGGCAGGTGTGAGGTGCTTTGCCTGTCCTCACATTCTAATCCATGCCACTTTGCGTTCTTATTACCATAGTTCTACTGCTTTGTAACAGATGCATAGCGTGTGGTATGTGAGAAAAAGGAAAACTATAACATGCTAAAAATCTCACCCCTCACTTGTGCAGCACGAGTGCTAAGTAGCATGGAAAGAAGGAGACCATGTGAGGCTAGTGTCTAATTAGGCAGGACATTAGCGTGCTGCATGGTCCTTACCCATGTTCCTGTGAATCAAAGTGCGCTTTTCAGTTTGGGCACATACACAATTCCCAGTAAGTGCCTTCCTATCAGGAGTAAGGGGATGCTCATTGGGGGTGGGTGCAGGGGTCTTTCTGCTCCTTTTGGACCAGATCTGTCAGAGGTTTGTAGACCTGATAACATAGATCTTGAAACAACTTCTGGAAAAGATAGGCTGAGGGGTAGTATCACGTGGTTATAGAAAAAAAGAAGAAAAAAATGAAAAGCGGAACTAGTGGGTAGAGGACGACATTAAAAAAGAAAAGCAGGATGGCAGGGGCATGGGCGGCAAAGGACGAACTTGTAAGATGGGAATCAACACAGAGGAAAGCGAGCGCACCAAAATAGACTCTGTAAAAGAGTGTTAAATGTGTTTTAAACTTTAAAAAAATAACGCCCATAACAATAGTAGTGGAAGGATACACAAGGAAACCAACGAAAAAACATGGTAAAAGTGGTATGCTCCAGCAAAAGTTGTCGGTATCAAGACCACAACCAGGGACTGCCCCTGCCTTCTTATCACTGTAACATAACAGTGGTCATGTGTAGAGTAGTCTAAGGGGCACTTTTCTCTCCCCCCCCCCCCATTTAACATCTGCATGACCTTCCCCTAATACAGCCTTCCCCAAAGGCTCTTCTAACGTCAAATCACTAGGAGAATGGATAAATGACAACTTGTCAACCACAAAGGAGCAAATTAAGTCTGTGTCCTCCTCTTTTTTTCGAACTCTTCTCACAATTAACAAACTATTACCATTCCTGCCTAAATCTGTACATGCCAAAGAAGTCGCAGTCTGTCTTCTGGCTCGACTGGGTAATTGCAATGGTCTGTACCATTAGCTTCTCAACCCCGCACTCAACAAACTAAAGCACAACCAAAATCTGGTCATTAGTATGACAGTCAGTAGTCAGTTCTTTGAATGTTTAGCAATGCAAATGGGGCAGATAGAAAGCTGACCTGGCTAATTGTCAAAGAGAGAATCCTTTTGAGGTCAGGCTCGACATCGCAGACATGATCACCAGAAAAAAGAGCTTCCAGAAACACTGCCAGAAGAGGGTCTTTGGCTTGGGCCACCTCTTGCGTTCCTTGATTACAGCATTTGATTGTACAGAGTTTGCGTGCCTGCATGGAAAAAGAGTGCTTGGTGAGAGGTAAGTGGTGTTCCCACATCTAACATGGCCTCTGCATTTAAACGTAATGACGCAGTGGTATTGAAGAGAAGACGTGGCATGACACAACAGTGATTTTGTCCTTTTAGCATAGTATTGGGCTCTGCTGCTTATGCAGTACTGTACTTGTTTTTCCTGAGTTTCGTACGTCACAAAGGTGACGTTAGTGGTGGTGCAGCCAAAATAGGTGCATAGAAGCCCAACCACTAATTTTGTATTTCTTGCAAGACCCTGCAGTTTAATTGATTTTTAATTTCTCTCTACGCTCAATTTCTTCCCTCCTTCACCCCTTCAACCAGCACTGCGGGGTGTACACAATTAACGTAATTTCCTCTTGCAATATTGCGTGAAATTCCAGAATAATTATGCGAAATCACACAAAATTAAATGTTAGTCTAGAATTTAAGGGCAGATGAATCAAGATTCCATTTTGCGATTTCCAAATAGCGATTTTTAAGGAATCGCTATTTAGAAATCGCAAAATGGAATGTATGTAGAAAATCGCTATATTTTAGCGATTTCTTAGTCTTCCTTATTTGCGAATTCGCATTTTGCGAATTCGCAATTAAGGAATAATTTCCCATGCATTCCTATGGGCCAGGAGGCCCATAGGAATGATTGTGAAAATATTCTCAATTTGCGATTCGCAATTTGCTAATCGCAAATTGAGAATATTTTCAAGGGTGCAGGGGTGTCTCAAAGACACCCTGCTGCACCCCTGAAATCTACATGTGTGTGCATATGGCACACATACATGCCCTATGGGCATGTGTGTGCGTCACATGCCACCTTCAAAAATGCCAAATTGTGCATTTTTAAAAGAATTCGCAAATTAACATCAACTACAAGTTGGTGGTAATTTGGGATTTCTTAACCAAAATTCGCAATTGTAAAATGCTACATACATAGCATTTAAGCGATCGCTAAATTGCGATTCCTTAAATGCTATGGCAAAATAAGGAATCGCAAATTTTTGCGATTCCTTAATTTACAAACTTTTGATGCATGCCAAAACATGCAAATAGACCGTTTGCGATTCGCAAAAGGCTTGATACATCAAGGCCTTAGTGATATATTTTAGGGTGAAATGAATTCTTGCGCCCATTTTGGACCAAATAGCGCATTTCGAGCTAAAAAAAAATAGAGCAAAGAGAACAAGTACTGTGAACAGCTGCTCTGTTCTTTTCATTCACCTGTCCCCTTGGTCCCTTAAAAGGATATTTACCCGAACAGACTTTAAATTACAAGATTGTGGCATAACGGCCTAATGTTAGAAAATGTGTGCAACAAGTTTAACATGAAATTACGCGAGATTCTACTGGCATAATGAAGGCCTACTCAGTTCATCTATGCTGGTTCTTTTCTTCAACATCATAATCCTTCTTGGAGTGTACAGGCATAGGCTAAATAAATAATAGTGTTTGAATATCTTTATTCGGCAAATTAATCACCATAAAAGAATACATATACATATACATTTCAAAATTTCCAATAAAAATTTATAAAATACAGTAAAAGCATGGACACCTCATTCGTTAGTTTGCTGGCAGTAAATTCGTCGTCATCTTGTGAGACCCCCCGGGTGCAGTTTTAGTAAGCGGGAACGTGTCAACCATGCACTTCCCAAAAATTTAGCCACCCCACAAATCATACTGGCAGATGAAGAGTCTGTGGAGAGGACACGGAGTGCCTGGCTATGGCACCTCAACCCTAATTCCCTACAGACGGGTTTCAACCAGAATTTCCGCGCCCCTTTATAGGCTGGGCAGGCGAAAAACAAGTGAGCCACCGATTCCTTTGGGGCCGCACAGCCAGGGCATGCACGCGAGAGGGCATCTGCATTCGTCCATCTCACCGTAAAGTCATACACCGGGAGCGTCCCATATCGCAATTTTAGGTACAGCGCTCGATCCAACGGTTTAGTTATCAAGTCGAGAAAGGGTTCCAATTTTCTCACACACTTGATTGACAAAAATTGATCAGTAAGTGAGCCCACATTCGTAAGCCTCGTGGCGTTGCTCTGTACCCAGTCCCAGTATAGTTTTTTAATAACGTCTTTGGGTGGCGGTGATTGTGACTCCCATGCCTCTCTTAGACCCAAGCTAAAAGCCAGTTCTTTCAGATTATTTAGCCATCCTATTTTTTTACTTGTGTCTAGTAAGAGTAGATCGTCCAGCCCTTCTGCATACTTTGCGAGCTCCTCAGTTCTTCTTAGACGGGACCAGAAGAGCAACGGGCGTAGCCTCACCAGGTCCTTTAATGTTTTTCTGCCCAGATCTAATCTTAGTGGGATCATTGGGGTGGAAGCGGGAAGAGCTACCACTTTCCTAAAGAAATTGTTTTCCGCTACCATCAAATCTGAAACCCCTTCAAACCCCCAAAGTTCGGAGCCATAAAGTGCAGCAGGAAGAATCTGTCCCTCATAGATGGCCATAGCTGGGGAGACCGGTTTACTAGTTGATTCACGGAGCTCCTTCAGCGTCACCCCGGATACTCTACGATGACTTAGTAACATTTTGGAAAGATGATCCTTCCAGGTCATGCGACTGTTTATCCGGACGCCAAGATAGTCAAAAGATTCGACCAGCTCGAGGGGAGCGTTGTTGAGCACAAAGTTATTTTTGAATCTTTTTGAGGGTGCAAAAGCCATCAATTTGGTTTTCGATGTATTGATGGTTAAGCCTCGAGTGGTACAGAAGGAGCTGAACCGATTCAAGAGTTTTTGTAAGCCCACCGGGGATTTGGAAATTAATAGGGTGTCATCAGCGAAGAGAAGTGTGGGGATTCTCTCCCCCGCCAGGGATGGGGCATCCGACTCCTCCCCCTTCAGATGGTCCACCACTCCATTTACAAATAGGGAGAAGAGGGTCGGAGCCATAACACAGCCCTGACGTACTCCTCTCCGCACTGGGATCCTGTCTGTAAGTTGTCCCTGGGATCCCCATCTAACCCTCGCATAATTCCCCTCGTGTAGCTTTACGATTAGGCTCAGAAGGCCACTGGGAAAACCCATCTCACCAAGTATTTCCCAAAGTTTTGTACGAGGGACCAGGTCGAATGCAGTTTTGAGATCAATGAAGGCCATATACAAACTGCCTTTTTTGATGGTAACCGCCTTCCAATAGATGGCAAAAAAATGAAAGACCTGGTCCATCGTGCCTACCTTCCTTCTGAACCCCGCTTGTAAGTGCGAGAGGATACTGGCCTCCTCTATCCAGTCGCCTACTCTTGAAATGATGACCCTGCCGACCACTTTCTGGATTATGTCTATCAAACTGATGGGTCTGTAGTTCGCAGGGTCATCTCTAGCCCCTTTCTTAAACACAGTAACTACCTCGGCCCCTTTCCAGGAGTCTGGTACCTGGTGTCCCCTCGAGATCAGATTCATTATTGTAGCAATTAGTTTGGCCCAGGCCTCAGGCTCCGCCATCAACAGATCTCCAGGGATCCCATCCTGCCCGGCGGCTTTCTTAGGGGTCAGGTGTCTAATCGCCATCACTACTTCAGCGGTTGAAAATAAAGGGACATTATCCTCTATGGGGTCCCCTTCACCCAGGCTATTCACCCCAGGTCTAGTTGTTTCCTCCGAGTCTCCATATAGGGATGAAAAATGAGTAAACCATTGCTGGCTAGTTATATGATCAGCCAATGGTTGCGAATTTCTCTGCCTTGTTCTATTAATCAAATCCCAGAAAAGGTTCGGGTTCCTACTGCTCACAGCCTTAGAAAGATCCTGCCAATGCTGTTCCTCCCACTCCCGTTTGGCCAATGATAATGCTTTCAGATAATCCTTCCTGGCCGCTCTAACCAGTAAAGGGTCCCCTGAAAGCAGAGCTTTTGTCAGTTTTTTCCTTTTGCTCTTACAATGGTCAGTATACCATGGTTTACAAAGAGTAGAGGGTATGGCGGGAGCCCTATTACTTTTCCCCTTCGAGATAAAAAATTGGCCAACTTGATCTATTGTGGCTTTATAGGCAGAGTCAAGGGAGGGGTGTTGGGGACTGGTGGTCCGATTTTCACCAACCCAGACCACTAAGTTAGAGGACAAACCCACCACCAGGGATTTAATGATTCCTATATCGCCCTCATTAAGGTTAGCCTTATCCCATTTCAGCCTACGGTTATTGTTATATGGGATAACTTCTTTAGTAGTTTTTAAGGTGACATTCGCTCGCCTGTCATTCAGAACACCCCAATTGAACTTGCAACACAGGGGATTGTGGTCACTATCCTGGCTTGGGACGACCTCCATATCAATAAGGTCCGCCCAGAATCCAACATCCATTAGGATGTAATCGATTCGGGACGGCCCTGAGAGTCTATTAAAGGTAAAAGCCCCTGTCTGGTCGGATATTGTCCTGCCATTGAGGGCTCTTAGTTTGTGGTCCCTTGTCAGTGCATTAATTTGTATGGCCCTGGGTGTCCACTTCCTAATAGGGGGCAGGGAAAGAGTTGGGATGGACCATTTTGAATCCTCCTCTTCAATTCCTAAAGGGTCATCTCCGAGAAGGGGTTCAAATGTACAATTAAAATCACCCCCCACAAGGATTTTAGATGAACCGGAGCAATTCGCTAAGGCCGAGTCCAGAGCTGTTAAGGTCAAGGAGGGAGAGTCACCCAGTGTCCCTCTCGCATAGACATTAAAAAGGTCAAGCCTGACGACATCCTCCCGTCCTCTTGCCGAAAGGTGGAGTATATCATTACACTCCACATTATGGCATGTGACCACCCAGTTCAGATCTATTTTTATCCAAACTATAAGACCACCTGCTGGTCTACCCTTCCCCTTGCTTACAGCGGGCACAGAGTGGGTGGTATACCCTGATTTATGCAGCGGAACTAGACTCCATGTTTCCTGAAACAGGCAAACATCAAACTGCTCAATGAGTGTGTGCCACTCCGGGATTTCTAACTTCCTCTTTAGCCCAGCAATATTCCAAGAAAGGAGGTTTATTAACCGCCGTCCTCTGGGCATAGAAGTGTAACCCACCTCAATCATACTCTCGTTAACCTCCCTGGTCATAGGGCTCCCCCCCTCTTGGGCCAATGAAAAGGAGGTTACAAAGCCACCAACCATACTCGTCGAGGGCCCAGCTAACCTAGAATCCTCAATAATGTCATTGGTGGTGACCATATGGGCTGTGAGTAGACTAACTTCTTCTGTATCTATGCTACCACAAGGTAGACGAGGGTCCTCATCCCCAGGGAGTTCATTTCCATTCCCCCCCCCCCCATGCCCCCAACTTCAATCGCAGTCTTCCAGCCCTGACAGCTGGGAAAACCGATTGTAAGTATCCAACGGGGTAAAGGGTCTCAAGTGGTTCATCCTAGAGTCCTGGTTCAACATATATCTATGGGGAGCCATGGACCAGGCGGAGCGTAGATCAGGCACCCTGGTGAACTGATGCTCATACTGGGGATGATTATTAATATAGGGTAGTGTAAAAGGCGGCCTATAAGACTGTGGTCTGTTTGAATATTTAGAGGTAGTAACTTCTGACCTGGGGTAGAAGTATGTTAAAGCCCGTGGGGTAATACAGGTTTCCCCATTCCCAGGTGGCCAGTTTAAGATGTAGTCAACTGCCCGAGGGTCTCTAAAATTGACCACCACTAGGTCCCCCTCTATATCTTTAGTTCTACTCCCCAGCCAGTTGATCCGTCTAACATGAGCTATGTCCCCATCTATATTAGGCGCTATCGGCCTGTGCAACCGCAACCAGTGGATAATTTTGTTCTTGAGATCAACATATCCCTCCTTCTTATTTTCTGTCAACTGAGGGACCCCTGTTAAAATCACCACGTAGGGCACAGCTTCTGGAGGAATCTCTACTTGTGGGACCCTTTTATAAGGTATTCTGCTATTTCCACCCTCCCCGTGTGCATTCTGCTTGTTGCTCGTCGGGGCCTTTAAGGTTGGTTTGGTGGAGGCCGCACCCGATTCAGTGGCTGATGCCTTTAGTTGTTTAGGCGGTGGTGTGTTGTGAGGTGGGGGCACAGCTCTCCCCTGAGGGAGGCAAGTTTGCTTAGTCGGAGCAGGGGCAGAAGAATTTTTAGATTTCCTTTGAGGTGTGGTAGTGGGGGGCCCTGTTAAGGGTGTGGAATGCACCGCCACACTTCCTTTATTTTTGGTAAGAGTAGACATACTGGTTATAGCAGCTTCCAATATGGTTAATCTAATTTCCACCTTTTTAATAGACTCATTGATAGGTAGAAGGAGAGATCTCAGCAAAAATTCTAAGTTCCCTGTCACTGTGGGGGGAAGTGGGGGTGTAGTAATGGTGGGGGTGACTCTATCGTTGTTATCAGGAGCCACATCTTGTGTGGTTACTACAGATGGACAATGAACCGGTAGGACCACTACCTGTGGTGTATGATCCTGCTCTACTACTGGAGGAATCTCAGTTATAATCGGGGTTTTTGTCCCTTTACCAAAGTCAGTGTGCGATGTTTTGGCTTTACCTGGTACCACCCTTTGTTTCTTCCTTTTTTTACTAGGGGGAGGGCGGTGGGTCTGGGCTGCAGGAAGGAACTTAACTTTCTGCTTCCTGGATTTAGGTGTATCTATCACACGACTACAACTAGGAGTGGGTGAAACAATTATAATATTATCCGAGGGCAAACAAGGAGTGGCTACAAAGTCACGAAACAATAGAGGGACTCCATCTAGACTTACGTTATCCTCACTCAGGGCATTCGAATCACCCTCCCGGTTCAATTCAAGTAGACTATCAGTGAGGGGTCTATGTTTCATATTCTCAACTGAGCGACGCCGCTCTGCCCTACGCTCTGCTAGGATAGAATCCTTTTCTCCCTCACTCCTCTTAGGAAAGTAATTCTCCAGAGAACCATTACGTAATCTGGATTTTTTACCCGGAGTTGCTTCTTCTGATGCTATATCCATCTTGTAGTGAAAAAAATGTCCACCGGACTACAAACGAAAGAGGTCAGGCCCGGCCCGGCCTCCTCCGGCCCCGGACGGCCACAGACGGTCCCGCCCTTGTCCCGGGCTTCTCCCGGCGCCCTCCCGTGCGCTCCCGCGCAGCGGGAAAGACTGCTCCTTTTAAAGATGTACAAGGGTGACCTAGGGGGCGTGGCCGGCAGGGAGAGGAGCCCAGCTGACACGGGCGCGCGGGGACTCCTGGAACTTAGAGTCCACCCGCTCTACCCTCGCAGCCCTGCCGGTGTCCCAACAAGCCCCAGGCAAGTTCCCCACAGCTGCTAAGTCCGCGAAGCGGGACCCGCGCAGCGGGTCCGGCGAGCAGCAGCGGCTTAGCAGGCAGGTTTCAGAGCACAGAGGTCCGTGGCGTGGCAAGAGTCCAGGTCAGCTTCCCGCTGCTGTGAGGGCTGAAGATGATTAAATACAGCTGTGTTGGGGGCGCGGCCGGCAGGGAGAGGAGCCCAGCTGACACGGGCGCGCGGGGACTCCTGGAACTTAGAGTCCACCCGCTCTACCCTCGCAGCCCTGCCGGTGTCCCAACAAGCCCCAGGCAAGTTCCCCACAGCTGCTAAGTCCGCGAAGCGGGACCCGCGCAGCGGGTCCGGCGAGCAGCAGCGGCTTAGCAGGCAGGTTTCAGAGCACAGAGGTCCGTGGCGTGGCAAGAGTCCAGGTCAGCTTCCCGCTGCTGTGAGGGCTGAAGATGATTAAATACAGCTGTGTTGGGGGCGCGGCCGGCAGGGAGAGGAGCCCAGCTGACACGGGCGCGCGGGGACTCCTGGAACTTAGAGTCCACCCGCTCTACCCTCGCAGCCCTGCCGGTGTCCCAACAAGCCCCAGGCAAGTTCCCCACAGCTGCTAAGTCCGCGAAGCGGGACCCGCGCAGCGGGTCCGGCGAGCAGCAGCGGCTTAGCAGGCAGGTTTCAGAGCACAGAGGTCCGTGGCGTGGCAAGAGTCCAGGTCAGCTAAATAAACATATCCTATCCAATTGCTCCCTGTCAAATGCGTGAAAATATCAATCAAGTCACACATTGACATTTATAAACTGAATAAAGATTCAGAACAATGATGTGTTCTCAGCGGAACTGTGCCATACGGGCTGCATAGATATTTAATAAAGTGCAGCGTAGAGTCAGAAGAACCATCCATCCTGGGCTGTAACAAAAGAAAGAAATAACTAAGCGATTAAAAAAGTTATTCTGAAATTCTACAGTCCACATAGTTGTGAGCGCCTGTGATTTCCCCAAGTGTTATTAAACATGTATATTGCTCTGAACAGTTGTAGAAAAGGGAGCCAATCAAAACGCGTTATGTAAGTGTTACGTCGGTCAAACCTTGGTATATAATGTAAAGTATTGCTGATCCTCTGTTATGTCTCTGCTTTGAGCCATATCCGCTCACGAAAAAAATCGCTGTATATTAAGAAAATCGGATTACCAGATTATTTAGTTTGCTCGGAAACAGCACCGAGCTTTCTTTTTACAAAATATTCTATCCTGGAACGTAAATCCGATTAGCTGACACTGAAGAGAATTAAGACGTCAGGGGGGACCCAGCACAGACAAGATCTTCGAGACAGCAACACATTTGCCTGCTGTCAAACATTGTTTGACCATTAGGGGTGGTTCTTTATCAAGTGTTGCAACATTCTTGAATAAATGTTGATCTTCCTGAAAGCTATGGGCAGCCTGTGCCAAAAAGTTTTCACCCAAGTTTGAGTTAACAAAGTAAACAAACCCTTCATTGATTTACATGGTCAGTTTTGGGAAAATGTAACAAAAAATTAAATGACATTGCCTTGCTGGTCATATAAATTGTCATGGCTTTCATGAAATTGTCCGAGGTCGTGGGTTAAACCTCTTTAACCTACCCAAAGACACCTTTTTTTTAATTAGAGTGTCATGATTTGGAAGGGTAATGCACTTACCCCTCCTGTCTCAAAACCTGATAAAATGAGCTTCAGCACCTCCAAGACCCGGAACAGGAAGTTTCCTGTTGTCCAGAAATGTAACGTGCCACTTTGGTGGCAGACTCGTGGCCCTTAGAAGGCCCATCATCAGGGCCATTTTAACAGCATTATAGGCCCCCAGGCAAAGCAGTGCACTGAGCCCTGCCACAACCACTCACAGGAATAAAAATGTTTAACAGAAAATGTGTGTTAAATTCTGGTCTGCATGGGGCCCCTATGCCCGTGGGGCTCCCAGGCAACTGCCCAGCGTGCCCATGCGTTAAGACGGCCCTGCCCATCACCATGGCGCAGGGGAAAATGCTACCTATGCACAGGAACAAGATGCCAGACTTCAACAGGCAGGATGACCTCACGGGCTTCTAAAGATAATCGTAGGTCAGTGAGGAATCCCGGCCTGACGAAGAAGAGGACGCAAATCCTGCCAAAAAGAGGGTTCCAGGCTTCCCGAAGAGGAGGACTACAAAGAGCAGATCAACTCAGACCAAGATGCTGATGGTACTGAGAACCAGGACAGAAGCTGAGAGGGAGGAGAGGAGGTGGAATGGTAGCTTTGGCTCATCCCACAAGAAGGAGAATGCTATCCTCAGCCAAGACCACAGCCCAAAGATGAGTCACAGAGCAAGCAAGTAGTGAGGCACGGAAGGGCAGTATACATTTTTTTTAAAAACAAGTGGGGGCAGTGCAAAGAAATATCTTGTAGCTTATGTTAACCAAGAGGCCAAAAGTTTGAATAAAGAAAAATCTAAACGGGGAAGGCAGGGGACAGGGTGTGGTGGGGGGGGGATACAACTGATAGAAATGGAAACCATATTAGAAGAGGGAAAAGGGTAGGATCTTTACAATTAACGAAAAAAAACAACATGAAGCTAAAAAAGAGAAAAGGAGAGGCTTCCAAGTAATCAAACTCAGACAGGGACTAAATGTGGATGGCGAGGAAAGCCAGGTTGGTACACTAGCCAAGCAAAATTAAAAACGAATAAATATTTTGTGCAAATAAAGATATCCCACCAATTAAGGGAAGGCATATTTATAATATTCTGAAGAGATTACTCATTGTCTTTAATAACGAAGGGAGTGTAAAAGAAAAACGTACCTATATCTTTTCTCGAGAAAATCTTCTACTGATGTAACTAATGGAGAAGTACAGAAAACCATAAAATACCCAGAAGCCTGAAGGAACTAGAACAAAGAAGAACCGTATAGGAAGACGACACTAATGATATTGTTAAGAAAAAATTTACTGTTTATTGGTGATCAATGCAACCAACTCTGATAAAAAAAATCCTGACATTCCCTCAAAAAGCTCACTGTTTCTGTAGCGTGAACGTGAATGTCTCATTGTTGCATGAATGGCTGTTTTAAGAAAATCAACTCACCTTTTTAAATCCACATTCCCAACTTCAAGGACATACTTATTCATATATAGCACAATAATAACTATTGTGGTTTCCCTCCTCTTATGGCAGAATATTTCACCTGGCCTTTTAAACTGTTAGAGGCTTCGGCACACATGAACTAGCTGAAAATGTCTAACTAGTCTGCAGTAAAGTAGTAATAACGTTTCTCCAAGGTAAACAGGAGCCCAGATCCTTGGAGAAACTTTCCTGCCACTCCCTACTCTCTTTGGACATGGTGGCTCATTGCAAATCTAAGATTACCCCCAAAGAAAGTACCTAAAAAGTGTGAGGGCGTTTTATACCCTAATGGTAAGACCACTTGCTTTGTAACAAATCAATTGAGCTGTCCTTGCAGTGCATGGATTCTTGAGGACATCTACCTGAAAATGACAAGTTAATTCTACTGAGAAATCTCCTTAGGCCCTTAAAATGACAGCACATAACTAAGAGTTAACCTGAGAGACATCAGGGACGTTTAGAAAACTAATGGGGGCAATCTGTAATTTGAGGGTTGGATGGGACTAGCAAATGACAAACATCCCGGCCCCCTACCTTTCCAAACAAAATCACTTGGAAAGGCTTAGCAGAGGGGAATTCACATTTGAATCATAATTAGGGCTCCCGGTCTTATGGTATTTATTTTACAGACAAGAAAATAAATGGTTTTCTGTCTGTATTTATCTGTAAAAATCAGTAAAAGTGGAAAACAGGGAGCCTTAATGATAATGCAGTCTAAAGCGCCACTGGAAGATGCTTGTTTGAGGGAAGAACTGGGACACACCACAAGGCTGAATCATACTGTGGATCAATGTTTGGTTGCAATGTCTGACTTTACATTTACACTCACTGTTCATCTCCTATTCTAAATGCTCCTCTGGTCACCAGCCTTGCTCAACATTAAGGTGCTTCTTTGCTTAGACCATAGTAACCATTGGGACGGACAACTAGGGTTCACAAATGCTATTGATTCAACTCAAACCAAGGCTAAAAGATAATAATAACCTTGAATTTGTAAAGCGCACAGCTACCTCCGAAGTGGTTTCCGGTGCTGGGGGCTCTTAGGAAGATTAAGCCAGCTATTGCCCAGAGTCACATGGTGCTGACCTGCCGCCGGGAATCAAACCGTGAACCCCGCGGTCCGGGTCAGGCACCCTGCCCGCTGCGCCACACCTCTTCCACACAAGATCATTACAAAGATACCCACAATAATAATAACCTTGAATTTGCAAAGCGCACAGCTACCTCCAAAGTGGTTTCCCGGCGCTGGGGCCCTTGGGAAGATTAAGCGAGTTATTGCCCAGAGTCACATGGTGCTGGGCTGACCTGCCGCCAGCACCAGGGATTGAACCGTGAACGCCGTGGTCCGGTCAGGCACACTTGCCACTGTGCCACACCTCTTCCATACAAGATCATTACAAAGACACCCACAAAGTAGCAAGAAGATGATACACTCTATCCTGGTAAAACGCTGGTACAAGAGACACTAACCCCTGTCGGTGTGATATGTTTTCTTCTTTCTTCATGATTTAGTTTCTATTGTTTCTTTCTCAACTTCTGCCTATAATGTTTTTCAACTTAAATAGACTTGGGGGCAGATTTATGAAGGCCTTGCGCCGCCGGTGCGTCACTTTTTCCCATGTTAAAAATGACGCACCGGCGGCGCAAGGCCTTCATAAATCTGCCCCTTGGTGTTCATAAACTCTGGGCCTGTTCACAACAGCATTTTTGAGTAAGTAAAGTAGTTCTCCAATAGTCCTCTGTTAAGTGCTGTATTAGCCCGAACATCTAAAATGGGGATTTTCGAGGACTATTAAGATATTTTTTAGCACAAATAGAACAGACTGTGCCCTCTTTGCATTTTACTGAAAGTGAGTTGGACGTTTCAAGTCTGATTCAAAAAGCAAATTGGAGTATGTAAACAGGTAGTACTAATTCATGTATTCATAAATGCTTTTGTAAATTGGCACAGTAGTCTCTCTGTGTCAACCGTTTGACAGAAGACTACAGCTCCCAGAATGCTTCAGGTTGTTAGTTGAAAGCTAAGGTCTTTAACATTGTTTTTATGGGTATATGGGGGCCATATAGTACTCCTATAGGAATGTGTTTTCAATGTGCATATGCTTCTTTAGTAATGAAGACTCCTGAGAGGTCTTTAAAAGTGGTTAATGACTGCCTCCTGAGCTGAAGGTGAGAGTAGACATCAAGGATGGAAGGCCTTGACCTTGAATCTAGGTCTCTTCAGTGGTCTGTAGTGCTGCACATTATAAAACTCTCCTTAAAATCCTTTTGGAGCAAATGTGGCTGAATTGTACAGTTCTTGGACCTCCCCATATCTAGAAAACTGAAGCCACTGCTTTAAGATGGCCAACTTCTTCTCCAACCCGTGTGTGTCCATTTCGGTGTACCACCACGACCTATTAATTCCTCCTATCCTTTTTAGCCTTCACTAGCAGCCACTTCTCTCCACCCTCAAATGTTCCAAAATCTTATACCACTTCTTTGCTGCCAGCTCCAAGCTCTGAGAATCTTCTCCCCTAAAAACTAGGAACACACGGCCAGTGTTCTTGAGGATATTTTTCTCTGAATGTCTCATCACCACCTGAAATATAATTCCCTGAAAACTGAGTTCCAACTGATATATCAACAGCTCAATTTAAAGTAGAGTCCTCCATGTAACCAAATCTTTTTTTCCTGAAACAGACTTTAAAATAATAATCTAATTGCTTGTGGTAACAAGATTTGACTATGGAAACACTTTCCAAGAAGGAATTCCAAAGCTACAGCTCGCTCCTCTGAAAGCAGCCCTCAAAGCTGCTGGTAAGAGAGCCATTGGCTCCAGAAATTTTGACCACATCTCACTGAGTCCGGGATCAATTGAAAGGATCCCCAGTGTAGCAAGAATCATCTTTAAGCTTGCTTGCATAACCCATGAAGCTCGAGTTCTGGGAATACCTGCTTAACTTGTCCAAAATCTCAGTTGGAAGGTGCCCCGCAGGATAGAAACACCTGGGGGCATATTAGCAAGAATGTCGTTTAAATTATTGCTGTTTTAGCGGCAGGAAACTGTCGCTAAAACAGCGATAATGGGCTTGCTAATATGCGTTATAGAATTCCAATAGAAGCCCAGGTTAGATACCCTGCACATCTAACCTGGGCTTCTATTGGAATTCTATAATGCATATTAGCAAGCCTATTATCGCCGTTTAGCGGCAGTTTCTTGCCGCTAAAACAGCGATAATTTTAACGATGTTCTTGCTAATATGCCCTGGAATCCTTGAGGCAGTCTTTCCCAGAAATTGCTCCTAGGGTTTGGAATTCCATTCTGCCAACACTTAGGGTAACTTCAGAAAAGAACTGAAGACCCTAATACAGTCACTTCCAATGTGAATGAGCATGTTCACCATCACTGAAACCTATTTAACGTATACACCACCTTTAGCTTCTTACATAGCACGACGTTTTTCATATATCATGTTTTTGTGCTATGTGATTTATTTAATTTTTGTTTGTTAAAGTTTGTCACATTCGAGAAACTGGCTCTGTGTGTAGCACTCTGCCACCCTTTGAGTCTTGTTTGTGCTGTTAAGATACTTCTAACCAACATATAAAAAAGATAAAACCCCTCCCATTGTGCTATGTTGTGTTTGAATATGACACATGATGTCACATCCCGATGTACCCCATTCATTTAGGAATGGTTTGAAACACTGCAATGGTTTCCCCCTACTGGTGTGGCACTAAAGGCTTTAAAAACTCCATGGTGGCCACTATTTTCTACCATGCAATTTTTTTAGCAGCTACACATGACAATAGCATGATTTCATGGATGTAGTTTGTCCCCTCAATGTTATAATTTTAACATTTTACCAATAATCTAAGAAATCCAAGGGGTGACATCTGAGAACAGGTTAACCTAATATAAACTGCAACCTGTGAAGCGAAAATATGCTTAAATAATCTACTCAATTTCATCAAAAACATAAAATCATATTGCGAGGCTTCTAGGTGCAAGACTGGTCTGGTGCGGCTGCACACCTGGGCGAGGAGATTAAATTCCAGGCGCGCCGCCAGGGGCCTCGGTTGTGCTGCTCCTTGCGGCTGCCGCGTTCAGGCTCTGGGGTTTGATATGTTACTCCCTTTGAAATGTAGAAAAGGCCTTCAGGTGCCGTCCAAGCAGCAGAGAAGGCGTCTTCCTCTTTGTAGCAGCGAATATTAGCAGCAGCATGTCACTTAAACATTGGATTTCTTTCTTGTGGTATATGATGGCTTCTCTGCTTGAAACGGAAACAGGCTACAAGGGGAGAATTTACTTTAATCTTGGTGGGTTAATATCAAACAACGTATATGATATGCCTTGTTAAAAAGATTGTAAAAATCATGTCTCTTGTAAACGTGACATGGTCAACCCAAGTTGGACATCTCTCAAAGGGCCATATGTATCAACAAACCCTTTTGCGATTCCTAAATAGCGATTTTTAAGGAATCGCTATTTAGGAATCGCAAAATGGTATGTATGAAGAAATTCGCTTTTTTTAGCGAAACCTTAATCTTCCTTATTTGCGAATTCGCATTTTGCGAATTCGCAATTAAGGAATAATTTCCAATGCATTCCTATGGGCCAGGAGGCCCATAGGAATGATTGCGAAATAATTCTCAAATTGCGAATTTGCAATTTGCTAATCGCAATTTGAGAATTATTTCAAGGGTGCAGGGGTGTCTCAAAGACACCCTGCTGCACCCCTGAAATGTACATGAGTGTGCATATGGCGCACATACATGCCCTATGGGCATGTGTGTGCATCACATGCCACCTTCAAAAATGCCAAATTGTGCATTTTTGAAGAATTCGCAAGTTACCATCAACTACAAGTTGGTGGTAATTTGCAAATTCTTAACCATAATTTGCAGCCCAAAAATGCTACATACATAGCATTTAAGGAATCGCGAAATTGCGATTCCTTAAATGCTGTGGCAAAATAAGGAATCGCAAATCTTTGCTATTCCTTATTTTGCGAATATTTCATACATCCCAAAACATGCAAAAAGGCCGTTTGCGATTCGCAAAGGCCGAAATTCAGCGAATTTTTGCCTTTGCGATTCGAAAAAGGCTTGATACATATGGCCCAAAGATATTTAACAATCACAGACGTGCGCCATGTTTTGCCTCTTTTTGTAATGTATACAGAAGAGTAGCGAAGCTTGGGTGAGCTTGTACTTGCGATTTCTTTGTATTCTTTTTTTTTAAACACTCATATATGATCATAGAAAGCTACATAGTGTCAGAGGCACAAGGAGGTATCAGAAGAGATCGGTATTCATTTTTTTTGCAGTTTTATATAGCGCAAACTCGGCCAAAAGGAATCGGAGCGCTTTACATGAGCACCAGATACGTTATGCAAGGATACATCCATTTTTGGTAGGCCCGGAAAGATTAAGTGATTCGCCCAGAATCACAGGATGTTAAGCCGACTCTGAGGCTCAAATCTGGTTCCCCAGCGTAAAATTATGCAGCTCTGGGCGTTAGGCCACATCCTCTCCGTTGTGTGGGAAAAGATCTAAAGAAAGAAGATTTGTGGTGAAGAGGTGTTGAAATGAGTTTGTGAAGAAGAAGCTTCAATTGTGCCGAGAGATGCCCTCAATAACTGAATCTCAGTGATGGCAATGTGAGGCGTTGCTGGAAGGTCTGGTTGGGTGGCATGGAACAAATTGGAGCCCGGGCCAGGGAAGGCGAAGCCGGATCCAATGGGAGCCCGGGACAAACGCCGCCCGTAAAAGGGGGTAGCAGGACAGGGGGAGCTTCCTCCGATCGTGAAACCGTAAGTAGCGTGGCGGAAGGAACCTAAGAAAAATAGACATAAGAGATAAATTACTAGAGGTAGATGGAAGGCTCACACAGTGTCCTTGTCAGGGGCGGATTGGCAATGCGGGCATTCGGGCATTGGCCGAAGGGCCGGTGTCTCCGTGCCCTCTGTGGTCTGGTTTTTTTCTCCCCTTTCCCAGCCGCACAGTGAAGCTGCATTCATTTCTCTGTCTCTGTCTCCGTGCTCTCTGTGGACTAGGAAAGGGGAGGAAAAAACGGCCCACAGAGGGCACAGAGACAGAGACAGAGAAATGAATGCAGCTTCCCTGTGCGGCTGTACAGCGATTCTCTGCTGTGGCCTATCCTTCACCCCCTGCCCTGCAAAGCAATCACCCTGAGGGTGTCTGGGGAGGGGGTGATTCTTTGAAAAAATCGCCCTCCCTGGGGGCCAGGTGTTTCTCAGGCCTTTGAGCCATTTTCACCTCGGCCCCCCTGGGGCCCACGCAGCTCCTAAACAGTGTTAGTTTTAACACCTCTACACAGCCCTTCACATTCAGGGCATAGTGGGCGAGGAAGAATGGGTCTTGCTGTGGGGGCCAGGTGATCTTTGCAACTTGCACCATCTTCACCTCAGCCTCCCCCTGGCTACCATGGATGACCCAGCAGCTGTGTTTTGTGCTCCCCTGCCAGGACATTGCCCTGAGGCCTGGAGGGCTGGGGAGGGCTGATTAATTTACTAATTGTAGAGGTTTCACTGCTATTTATGTGCTCCTGAGCTGAAGGTCTGGGGAGGGCTGAGTAGGTTAGTAATAGCAGGGGCTACGCTGCTTATTAGGTGCTCCTTCCCTGGAGGGCTCGAATAATTTTGTGACAGAAAGGGGCCTTGCTGTTTTTTTAGTTGCTCAGCATGGCGCCATTGTCACCTTTCCCCTGTGTCTCCTGTGCAAGAACAGTATCCTCTCACTTTCATTCTTAAGGATTTTGGGGGCCCTGGGCCAAACATATTTTTGGGCCCCTGTTCGGAACAGATTTGAATTTATAATCCAATTTCTGCTCTTTGATGCCCTCCTTCAGCTGGTCACTGGACAGTGCACTACCATACTTGTCCAAATTCTTAATGTATTTACATCTAATATTCAAGGACATTGACGTGTGCAACCAAATAGTGCTTTATGAAAGGGCTCGCCCCTTGAATGTGGGCCACGCCCCTTAATTGTAGGCCACGCCCCTTGAATGTGGGCTGCTTTTTTCGTCAGTGCCCGGGCCAAATTGTGATCCCAATCCGACCCTGGTCCTTGTGATGCCTCGCGGCAGGGGTACCGAGGGAGCAAGTTGTCAGGACTCAGCCTCAGGCAGGATAGAGGAGATGCTCACACAGGGTCCTTGGGATGCCACACAGCAGGGACCCGTAGGAGCTGGGAGTGGCCAATAAGGGCTCAGCGGCAAGCGGGATGGCACTTGCAGCCCAGGCAGGTCCTGACGAACATCCACCAAGTTGGTAACAAGGTGGAGCCTAAACCCGCGAATCAGAGACCCAGCTATGCGGGCCTCCTGCCCAGAAAATGGTTTGGCTGAGACCACATAATGACCAAGAATGTACTGAGATAAGTGCAAAGACAATAAGATATGTTATAATGGATGTTATAAAGGACCATTAGAAATGACCATGATATTGCAAAATGTATAACCATGTTATGTTTAAATAAACAGCGACATTTTAAGGCACCAAAGGCATGTTGTCACTGGTGTGATTTAAAGGGTATGATGGACGCAGTTGAAGTAGGGCAGGGGGAGGATGACTCGCCTCTTGGGAGGGGTTGTTGGTAAAGGTAGTCCGATGCAGGTCTCTTAGCCCTTAACCCCGGACGCACTCCACAATGCATCGAAGCTGCCCCAGGACGTACCCACGGTCCCTTCGCCTGCCGCTCCTGCAAGTTTGCCTGCATCAAGACCAACACCAAATCCACGCCCTCCAAACACAGCTCCGACTCGAACCACCTGAAGTGCATCCTGCTGAACACCCGCTCGGTCCACAGACACTCCATTGAACTTTGGAACCTACTCGACACTACATCGCCGGACGTCGCCTTCCTCACAGAAACATGGATGAACGCCTCTTCAGCACCCGACATCGCCATTGCCATCCCGGACACTTACAAGATCATCCGAAAAGACCGCACCAACCAAACAGGAGGAGGCATCGCCATCGTCCACAAGAACACCATCAGAATCACGACCAGCTCCGACGACAACCTCGCTACCGCCGAACACCTTCACTTCCAGATCCACACCGACCCCAGGACTACACTTAGAGGCACCCTCATCTACAGACCACCAGGAACCCGTAAACAATTCAGCGAAGACATCACTGACTTCATCAGCCCACACGCCCTTGCTTCCGAGAACTACATTCTTCTAGGAGACGTCAACTTCCACCTGGAAAACAAGAACGACAGCAATACCACCACCCTTCTGGACAACCTGGCCAATCTCGGACTCAAACAACTTGTTGACTCCCCCACCCATGTAGCCGGACATACGCTCGACCCAATCTTCACCTCCAGCAAACACATTTCCTTCGATCGCACCACAGCTCTCCATTGGACGGGCCACAGTTGTGTTCACTTCAGCTACAAAACCACCTCGACCCACAACCCCCCACAACCTATTCCTCGAAGAAACTGGAACAAAATCACCACCGACCAACTCCTCACATCACTCAACCAAAACCCTCCCACCCTCTCATTGGACCCAAACCAAGCTGCCACCAAACTCAAACAGTGGATCACCCACAGCGCTGACGAATTAGCACCCTTGAAAAACCACCAGATCAAATCAGGTAACAAAAAGGCCCCCTGGTTCAACGATGACCTTAAGAAATCCAAGAAGCTATGCCGTACTCTAGAGAAAACATGGAGAAAAAACCCATCCACCGACAACATGACCACCTTCAAAGCAGCCACCCGCAAACACCACCAACTGATTCGATCCACCAAGAAATCAGCATTCAAGGATCGACTCGACAACAACGCCCATAACAGCAAGGAACTCTTCAACATCGTCAGAGAATTCCCCAACCCCACCGCAGCCTCAAATGACATTTCTCCCTCCCAAGACCTCTGCTATTCATTATCATCCTTCTTCTACAACAAAATTGCCGACATACATAACAGCTTCAAGAACATTTCCAACGAACAACCCTCCCCACCCCCCTCCAAACCTACACCGCCCGCTAACAACCTCAGCGCATGGAACCCAATCACCACCGAAGACACCATCCGCCTAATGAACTACATCCACTCTGGCTCGCCAACCCACCCATGTCCCCACCACATCTTCAACAAAGCAGACTCCATCATCGCACCCCATCTCCGTGATGTAATCAACTGCTCCTTCAACTCTGCTACCTTCCCAGAAAGCTGGAAACACGCCGAACTCAGCGCCCTCCTGAAGAAACCCACAGCAGACCCCACTGAACTTAAGAACTACCGCCCAATATCCCTCCTCCCATTCCCTGCCAAAGTCATTGAGAAAGCCGTCAATAGCCAGCTCGCCACCTTCCTTGAATCCAACAACTCCCTCGATCCCTCTCAGTCCGGATTTCGAGCCAAACACAGCACTGAAACCGCCCTCATTGCAGCGACAGACGACATCCGAACACTACTGGACAACGGAGAAACAGTGGCCCTCATTCTACTCGACCTCTCCGCCGCTTTGAACACAGTCTGTCACAGCACCCTTATACAGCGCCTCAACAACATCGGCATACAAGGAAAAGCCTTGGACTGGATCGTCTCGTTCCTCGCTGGGAGAACTCAGAGAGTCCGACTTCCCCCATTCAAATCAGAGGCCACCGAAGTCATCTGTGGTGTACTACAAGGATCTTCACTCAGCCCCACCCTCTTCAACGTATACATGAGTCCCCTCGCATCCATCGCGCGCCAACACAACCTCAACATCATCTCCTACGCAGACGACACCCAGCTGATCCTCTCCCTCACCAAAGACCCAAACACTGCCAAAACCAATCTATACGAAGGAATGAAAGAAGTAGCCGAATGGATGAAGAACAGCCGTTTAAAACTTAACTCGGACAAAACGGAAGTCCTCGTCTTAGGATCATCCCTCTCTACCTGGGACGACTCATAGTGGCCACCGGCCCTGGGTACAGCACCCATACCTACAGACCAGGCACGTAACCTGGGCTTCATCCTAGACTCCTCCCTCTCGATGACCAGACAAGTCAACGCCGTCTCATCTTCATGCTTCAACATCCTACGCATGCTCAAAAAAATCTTCCGCTGGATCCCCACCGAAACAAGAAAGACAGTCACCCATGCACTGGTCACCAGCCGATTGGATTATGGAAATACCCTTTACGCCGGGACCACTGCCAAACTACAGAAAAAACTCCAACGCATCCAAAACGCCTCAGCCAGACTCATACTGGACATTCCCCATCATGCTTACATTTCCGGTCACCTGAAGGATCTCCACTGGCTCCCCGTCAACAAGAGAATAACGTTCCGTCTCCTCACCCACGCACACAAGGCCCTCTATGACCTAGGACCCGAATGTCTCAACACACGACTGTCCTTCTACACACCCACCCACCAACGATGATCATCCAACCAAGCCCTCGCCGCAATTCCGCGCATCCACAGATCCACCATGGGAGGAAGATCCTTCTCCTACTTAGCGGCCAAAACCTGGAATTCTCTCCCCACTCACCTCCGACTTACACAGAACCACCTCTCCTTCAGAAAACAACTAAAAACCTGGCTATTCGATAAGTAATGCACCCACCCCCCCTCAAGCGCCTTAAGACCCTCTGGGTGAGTAGTGCGCTATACAAATTCCTGAACTTGAACTTGAACTACATTGTTTTGTGTACCAAGCAGAGTTTGAGTTAGATTCGTTCAGTGACAGCCAGCGAGGGATTTTAATGCTGGTGTTGCAAATGGATTCTTTCAAACTAAGATTGAGTTGGGCAAGAAAGTGTTGCACTCTTGGTAGTTTACTCATGGCTTGAATTTATTTATTGGTTGTACAATTTGAAACTCTGTAGTTTGTTTGTACATGGGTACAAATAACGCTGATTTTGACCAGAGGTACCCTATTTTCCCACAGTGTTGGGGAAAAAGGGGGAACTTTTCTTTATGCTAGGACTGACTTGGCCCTTCCCCTTCCGGCATCTTTCCAGCTCAATAATGTTTCCCCTGGTTTCCCAGTTGACCAGATAGCCACATGCAGAACCAACGCATTACACAAAAAGTGAAGCTGGCATGGATGCTGAGCCTCCAACATGCCAAGGGTAGTGTAAGCTCTATTGCACACCCTATGTGTCCTGTGACATGAACTGGTTGATGATTTCTCCCACCCTTGTCCCTGAATACCCTGCTATGTGCTGCTGAGAGTTGAAGGAAGAGCATGGCGTGGAAACTACAGATAGCAAACATGGCTCTCAGAGCCCTGTGTATTCTCCTATTCCTGCTACTTCCATCATGATCCCTGAGACCAGGAAGAAAGGGGTACACCCTGGCTGCCAGCTTCTACTCTTGGATACCTCTATTTGCTGTCCATCTAGGCTTGCAACAAGATGTTCTCCCACAAGATATCGAATAAGTCTTATGTGAGTTTGGCCCATGTCTTGCTGAAAAATATTGAATGAGGTGTTTGTCAGGGCACACCTACCTGCAATTTGTGAATGCGCTTATTGGTTGGGTGTGAAATACCACCAAATAGGCGCTTGGCATTGCAATAACTAAAGCAAAATGTTTCAAAGTTTAACCGTAAGTGGTTGTGGTGAATGAAGGTGCAGGCACGGGGCCTGTGGTCAGCCGGCTGCACATGGACTTTTTGCTCTGTAGTTTGGACTAGTTGAAACACTTCCGATGTGTAGTCCAAAATTCACGAATATCGTGTTAAATTTTTTTTAAAAAATTCTCAAATGTTGATCTAATTTATGCATGAAAGGGGATGGGTTGTGCAGAAACTTTCTCAATGAAGCATTTTATGCTTGAACAAGTATCCTGCTGCTATCGTGCTTTACTTTTTTGTGCATAGTATGCCCTTTTGTTAAAGAAGTAATATGAGATTCTCACAAACATCATTTCTCATCAAAAGCTAAACTGTATGCAATTTACATTAAATTTCCTGGAAAAATAGGCAGTTTTTGCTCATGTATTGTAATACAGGGAAACCACTTCTAATTGCCGTAAAATGCAGAGTGCATATTTTTGCATCCAACGTCAGGTTAGGTTTTGTCCCGGGGACTGATTTTCAACGTTGTATCAAGTGAGCAAGAGACACAGGAATGAGCCGCAAGCAATAAACTGAAATGGTCAGGGGCACTGCTCCATGCCTTGTCAGTTGGTAAGGCATGTGGTATCACCAATTGTGGCTTTGGCTGCTTCCCATAAAATATCTTTCAAACTCAATCACAGAAAGGCACAACTTTCCTCTCTTGCTTTATTTGTGAAGTCTGTGCTGTGCCTGATGCACCTGGGATCATCATTTTCTCAATCTATTAATGCACAATGGAGGCACGCTGCCCACATGCAAAGGGACAAGTAGCCAGGCAACTCCAGTTACCTGAATAACTTTTTCCAATATTGGTGTGTTTGCTTGTTCAAAAGTACTTGAAATTGAACCCTTTGTGCTCTGCTCATTTGTGGCCAGCAACATTTTCATTAAATTGAACTGAAGACAGTAGAATCTCTCAGAATGAGACTTTCCTCTTTTATTTATTTTCTGGTGGGTAGCTTGGAGACTAATATAGTTCTCAATTCAGCCTTCACCACAGTATCATGTTTACAGTGCACAGGTGCCCTTGTGTTTTTAGGCACAACATGACCTGTTAACCATCAGTCCTGTTTAAAATACAGCCCTGTCTTACAATCACCTAAAAGCGTGGTGTGATATAGAAAGAGTATTGTATTGTATCCTACATCGATCATAAGACAATCCGAGATATGGCAGCATTGAAACACTTTGCATTAGAGAAAGAGACTATAGTAACAGAATGAAGTGAAACTTCTGCTAATTCTAAATATGATATTCATGTAAGCAATTGAACATGGATCCATTCTCTGATCTGATGATTGGCAACTGGCTCTCATGGAGTGAGTTGCGTCACCTACGGTGTAAGTGTGCCAAGGTCCATAACATATATATACACACCCAAGAGCAAGGGTCACTGACCCGAAACGCGTAGAGTGATTGCCTTAAAACTGTCGAATTAAAAGGCTTTTGGGAGATCGAAGTGTTCGTGTGTTTTCTTCTAAGAGATATTGAAGAAACTTTTGACTCAACATATATATAGGTATCTTGTTGTATACTCGCACCTAGTTGTTGCATTGTTCATTTTGTATATATGTGCCTTTATAGACTTTCGACCAGAATGTTACTAATGGATTTAACCAGATATTGCACATTTTACTTGTAAATATCGGCTTGACATGTGGTTTCAGGGATTTATCCCAATACTGGCAATCTGACACAAATCTGCTGTGTAGGTTTAACAGAATCGACGTGTAATATTTTCACTATGTCTATTACACCGCTGCTGAATGCGCTACGTTGGTTGGTTACTGCTAAATGCACTTGCACTTTGAATTCTGCCGTTTCCCTGTTAAACACCATGTGACCAAGGCCTCTGGGAGGCCGAAACGTTATGCTGTCTGGTTGTTGCAGAATAAAATAACTCACGGAAAATCTTTGGGTCTGCTGTTTTCTTGAGGCCGCGTTGCTGCAGGATACTTCGTCGCTCCTTGCTGAGAACCCGTGTGGATATATATATATATATATGTATATGTGCCACAACCAAAGTTACCCTTTAGTGAAGACGCCACCAGTTGAGAGAGAAATCCTTATTTATTGCAGATAGCAGCAGCAACAGCTCCCAAATAAAATCCATAAAATGCAGCCAAACGCGTTTCAGACAATTCATTCCTTGTTCACTGGCTCTTTACAGCTACAGCAGCAATTGTGGGAGACTCGTTTTTAAATCATACAGTCCCGTCCCAGTGGGCGAGAGCCTGCATGGCATCTTGGTACTTGTTGTCTTCCTCACAGTTAATCCCAAGTGGGTGCCGCAATGTCTGTAATAGCAATATTGTTCCCAAGTGGGTGAATCAAAGATGGGAAACTGCACCAAAGCCATTACCTCGCTTCACAATACTGAGCTCTCACTTCTCTCAGCGCTGTACTTCAAGCGCTGCAGAACCGCGTGTCAGCGGCGGGTTAAACTCTCTGCTCCAAGCATATGGACTTTTGAGTGTGCGTGTTCATTTTTGGATTGTTTGAATACGAAGCCCGGCGGTGGTTCTACAGGCATCACCCACCACCTGGCAGCGGGCTCGATCTCGTAAGGAACCTCTTTGTTGAATTGCATTTGCGGAGGGATTGTGAGCCGGCCGCTCTCTACATGTTCGAAGAGGTTGAAAAAAAGGACAACGAAATCT
The DNA here is from genome assembly GCF_964263255.1 of Lissotriton vulgaris. Classification (NCBI taxonomy): domain Eukaryota; kingdom Metazoa; phylum Chordata; class Amphibia; order Caudata; family Salamandridae; genus Lissotriton; species Lissotriton vulgaris. The sequence continues at coordinate 651,171,850 of NC_141700.1, read as the reverse complement.
GAGAGAAAGGCGGTCACTACAGGGGTAAGCCCGGCTCCTAGGGGGTGCTTTTGTGTAGGTGGGGGCATGCATGTACTTGCACACTGGCGGACTCCCTCGCAAGGGCTGTACCGGGGGTTGGGTACTTGCATCTCTGATGGGCTGGCCAAACTTTGGGGAAAGGATTATACAGCACTGACTCTGTACTTACTGAGGTAACCAGAGAATGTACTAACAACTGCAGAGTTATATGGGACGTGCAGGTCAGCATCCCGAAACCATTGAAGTTACCTGAACTCTCCTTACCTATTACCCCCTTTCATTCTCTCAACTATTGGTACTCTAATATAGCGGCACCAGGAACCAGCTATCAAGACCTGGGACAAGTCCATATGCAACCCGAGCAGAAGTTGGAACAAAGGGACGTAACTGCCTATCTGTCCCAACTATTACGTGCACCTACCAACCATATTGCACATTGAGAAACTTGAACTTAGACACCAGCACATTAACCTGATACTGGTGGCACTAAGGGCATCAAACTACGATCATGGCAGAAGAAACCAAAAGACGACTAGCAGCGCAGGCACTTTTTGCACGTGCACCAGGGATAGGACAAGCCGCCAGGGTGTCACACAATCAGCACACTTCCTTGAATACCAAACTGAAGAAATATGAGAAATTAAAAAAAACAAGAAACATTAAAGTGGTGGGAGGCAATCTACCTACAAGACTATGTGGATAAAAAAATGGTTTGACGCGGACTGCGAATATATATTACTCCATCACATGAATCTCCCAACACGGGCATGTTAGAAGAATGGATGGAAAACTCTTCAACAAGTTCTAGTAACATGTTATGCATACTCATCAAGTATGCCTGGGAAAATAGGTAGAGAATAATCAAAGAAAGTACCAGAATAGAGAATGAATTTCAATCGAACAGTGATCAGGAAACCATTAACAAATTCAGGGAAGACCATAAAATTTGACTTGCCAAACATGAAGAAGACATCAAAATCAGAAAACAGAGAATACTGCATCCTGATTGTATTGATTATGAGGAGGGACGTATTTTAACCTACAGCCATAAATACGACCATTTATACAACCAACGAACCAATGATAACAATCAAGGTCTACCTACAATCACCACAATTAATTTACAACGAGCAACAGTTACAAGTGACTCCGATACTGATCCGTCAGCGCACACTGCAAGCTCCTCATCCGAACTCGAAGTACAGTCCAGGCCGGCAACTTTTTTAGGTGAGTTCCTGATACTCAGAAAAAAACGACAACCAGGGAGAAACAACTCAACACCGACTCCTACCATGAGGGGACGTGGGAGAGGCTGGGGACGGGGAAGAGGAAGAGGCAGGGGTGCAGCAAACAAAGGCTACTTAAAAGAAAACACAGATCTAAGAAGCAACAAGCTCATGGGATGCAAGCATGGCAGCTCCAAGTAGGGACAAAAATGATGGAAATTGAAATGGTAAACAAAACAATTGTTAATCTTACTTCACGATTGCTTACCCATTTCGAAAAAAAACACATTATGTTTAGGACTAAACTTCTGTCCCACAGAACTTTTTAATTATGCTGAAACACCTGTTGACATTTTTAAATTTATCAGAAAACTGAAGTTACAAAAATGGCACACTCTCAAAAGTAATAGACCACCTGAAAACAGTAGGTCAGTCCCAGAGGTACCTTTCCCATCCCAACTAGGAATTAGTATTGATGATGCCGAAACATTGCAGGTGATGTATGAACTTCAACAGTCCAGCATTGACATTGGTGAAGAAGTTTCTTCTTCTTCCTTCTCTGATTGGCCAATCACCACCGACAGAGCTGCTTGTTCAGCTTTCCAACCTCGTTCAGTTTTCTGCCCAAATATTCTGTATGACTGTATCGACACCTTTCACGAAGTGGTAACAAGGGAACTCATTAAAAACAAATATGAATTCAACACCAGCAGAGCATCGGCGAGCAACTTGTCTAAAGAAGAAAGAAACCTCATTATATCCCTGTCCGAAGAAAAAAACATTGAGATTCATCGTTCAGAAAAAGGGGGAACATTGTTTTATGGGACAGGAATTACATTAATGAGGCACGTAGACAACTTGATGAGAATTTTTATTGTTCTTGTAACACTACATCATACAATGAGAGCATTACCTCCATATGGAGCAAACTGAATGAATGGCAAGAGTCGGGAATCATATCCTGGCATGAGTATTGTTTCTTAAAAAATTACTATACTAAGCTGCCGATCTTGTACCTTCTCCCGAAGTTACACAAACACCCTGCAATCCCCCCTGGTAGGCCCATTGTATCATCTGTAGGAAATGTATGTGAGAACATCTCTAAAGCCGAGAAAAGTAGAAAAGATCTTCTTCTCTCTAGACAACCAAGTCAGGATTCTTACCTCTAATGCAGACTCAGAGATGGATAGCAAAATGGAAAAATTCCTTAAATTCACTCAAATTAGCGAGGAGGAGGTAGCGAACCGACTACAAAGGATAAAGTCAGGCTCCCCTCGTGACACTTGCCCTGCCACAATTGCAAAACTAACACCTTCTACCATTGCAGCGGGACTTACCCCCTGTTTAATCTCATGCTGGATAGCAGGGAATTCCCTTCACGATGGAAGCAAGCATCCATCCTGCCCCTTCTTAAAAAATCTAACCTGGAGATAACCGAGCTGAATAACTAACGGCCCATTGCCAGATTACCCCTCCCAGCCAAAATCATGGAGGGTATACTAAACACGCAGCTGAGCACCTTCCTGAGGACAGGAGAACATCTAGATCCATCTCAGCATGGATTACGGGCAGGCACAGCACAGAATTGGCGCTGATCAAGTCTGCGGAAGACATAAGAAGAGTGATGGATGCAGGAGGCAGATCCGCTCTGATCCTGCTGGATTTGTCCGCGGCCTTCGACACGGTCCATCATAAGTTATTGGTGGACCGGTTGGGGGCCTGCGGAATTCAAGGAAAGGCATTGAAGATCTTGCAGGCTTTCCTTTCCAACAGGACTCAGACGGTGGCCTTGGGGGACTTTAAATCACGCCCATTTGTGCTTCCATGCAGAGTTCCCCAGGGGTCCTCCCTGAGTCCGACCCTTTTTAATGTGTATGCCTCCACCCTAGCGCCAGTGATTCGATCCTTTGGTTTTAATCTTACATCGTACGCAGACGACACGCAGATTGTGGTGTCGCTGCTCCCGGGTGGAACTGATAGCACAGCAGACAGGTTCAGAGGCTGTATGCGAAAGGTCAACAACTGGATGGCACAAAACTGTCTCAAGCTCAATTCAGCAAAGACAGAAGTGCTTCTTTTTGGGTCTAAGGACAACTTCTGGTCCCCACGTTGGTGGCCAGAGGAAATGGGGACCCCCCCATCACCGGTGGCGAAGGTCAAAAACCTGGACGTACTTATGGACGAGTCGTTGTCCTTCAAACCACAAATTAATGCACTATCCTCATCAACCCACTATGTGTTAAAAAACATTCGTAAAGTTCTGCCGTTTCTGGCGGATGAACACAGGAAAACAGTGGTAACAGGATTGGTGTTGTCCCGATTAGATTACTGCAACAGCCTTCTGCTGAATGCCCAACAAGGACTTCTAAACAAACTCCAGATCCTACAGAATGCAGCAGCTCGCCTGATCACGGGCACCCCTATGTTTGATTGTTAGCCATCGTGTAAAAGAATTCCCTATACCCAATACATCCATGAAAAAGAAGATATCATAGTTCCTCACCTGCAGTAGCTGCTATGTCATTTACATTTTGGAGTGTCCTTGCAGACTTAAATATGTAGGCAGTACTACCTCTATGGTCAAAAAAAGGGTCCTGGAACACCTTAGGGCTATTACCAACAAAGATATGCTTTATCCCATTGCAAGGAATTTCCAGGAGAGGCACCAATCCAACAGCTCCCTCCTATGCTTCTTTGCCATAGAACAAATCAACATGGGACACAGTGGGGCAGCAGAGAAGTGACATCAGGAAGAAGGAATCCAAATGGATAGTTGAGTTAGAAACCTGTTTCCCTGGGGGCTATACCCTTGATGAAGAGCTAGCAACCCACCTGTAAGACAACTAATATGTATAACTTAAAACGTAGTACCCTGTTGCTTTGATGCTCATGTTTAAATATAATTTTGTCTAATTTTCTTACAGTTTCTCTCCTCATTGAAATTCAGATTTGAAATGTAATGTTTGCAATCTGTGCAATTTTATGAGTCTCAATTGTATAATATTCGGTCTCTTATCTTGTTTTTTCACAGGAGGAAAGGAAGGGACCCACCACTGGAGAGTCGGTCACTGCACATGGTCCCTACCATTTTCTTCACCCGGGCTTGGGCTAACACTCACACTCACAATAAAATAAGAGCCACTATTGTTTTGATGCTCACTTTCTGGATTGGTGATAGCACTGTTTCTTACACAAGCATTGGACTTCCTAGGACCCTTTCAATAACACTTGGCGAATGCAGGATTTTCTGCAATTGCACATGACTTACCTTAATTAGCATATGCTTTGATCAGATCTAGATGCCAATCTGGCATTTACACACCCATTTCTGTATCACGTAATGAGTGTTAAGTGGTCAACCCCCTCAACACTCATCCGTTGCCTGTAGTTACGAGATAAAGAGGTGGAATGTTTGAAACTTTGCCACTTGGCGAGTGCATATGCAAGCCTCTAACTCTACCGCCTCGCACAGGCCTAGGGACACAACTGGTATGTTACAATTACCATGCCATGTAGTTACTGACCTTGGGTCAGAAATGAACAATTATCAATATATATATATACATATATATATATATATATATATATATATATATATATATATATATATATATATATATGCAATCCATGGTCCCTCGTAGAAGAACCGGGCACACACGCAGGATTGTTTCAGGCAGCAGCTTTAATCGATAATGGCATGATGCATTTCGGATAATAGCTTCGTCAGATGCCCTCCCAGCATATAGTTGCTGCTGGAATCCGATTCAAATGCTTGCTCCGCTACGATGGGCAGAAGGCTTCAGGTGTTCGTGGCAGGAATTCGGGACAAGGTAAGTGCCCTCCCCCAAGTGGGAGGTCCTTTCACTCCTAGCAGTCACACCTTCGTCCAAGCATTTCTGTTGCCCCCCACCATCCATCATCTTGCCGCCTCCTAGCTCCTTGGAAAACCTGACATGGAGCATTCAGTTGCCGGAGAGCGGCGGCGCTGCAGTGTTCCAAGTTCATTGAAAAATCCAAGTTTGTTTGCCACTCGTACTGCAGCAGAGCTTGTAATATGGGGCGCCCAGGTGCATAGTGGCAACGTACCAAAACACGCAATCCATGGTCCCTCGTAGAAGAACCGGGCACACACGCAGGATTGTTTCAGGCAGCAGCTTTAATCGGTAATGGCATGATGCATTTCGGATAATACCTTCGTCAGATGCCCTCCCAGTATATAGTTGCTGCTGGAATCCGATTCAAATGCTTGCTCCGCTACGATGGGCAGAAGGCTTCAGGTGTTCGTGGCGGGAATTCGGGACAAGGTAAGTACCCTCCCCCAAGTGGGAGGTCCTTTCACTCCTACCAGTCACGCCTTCGTCCAAGCATTTCTGTTGCCCCCCACAATCCATCATCTTGCCGCCTCTTAGCTCCTTGGAAAACCTGACATGGAGCATTCAGTTGCCGGAGAGCGGCGGCGCTGCAGTGTTCCAAGTTCATTGAAAAATCCAAGTTTGTTTGCCACTCGTACTGCAGCACAGCTTGTAAGATGGGGCGCCCAGGTGCATAGTGGCAACGCACCAAAACACGCAATCCATGGTCCCTCGTAGAAGAACCGGGCACACACGCAGGATTGTTTCAGGCAGCAGCTTTAATCGGTAATGGCATGATGCATTTCGGATAATACCTTCGTCAGATGAAGAGGTGGAATGTTTAAAACTTTGCCACTTGGCAAGTGCATATGCAAGCCTCTAACTCTACCGCCTCGCACAGGCCTAGGGACACAACTGGTATGTTACAATTACCATGCCATGTAGTTATATATATATATATATATATATATATATATATATATATATATACATACAGGTAAATCCCTCCTCAACAGAAGAAAGAAGCAGCAGCCCAGAGGGGAAGTGTAAGGAGGGGATTTATTAAAATAATAACAGTCTGGAGGCGGCGAATGCATTTTGGCGCATTAGCCTTCCTCAGCGCCCAACACCTGACAAAAAGTCTTGAAAAGCCAGCCAGCTGCTCGTTGATAACTTCGCCACTCCGCTCCTCCTGAACTACAGGGCCCAGTGTGCACTTGGGGGGAGGTTCACAAGAAAGCACAGGAGCTAAAAAAAAAATCTGAAAAAAAATCTGAACCAGTCTTAGACACTAAAAACAACAAAGAAATAAGAAGAAACTCAAGAATAAGAATTTAAAAGCCCCGGGGGATATTACACCATCACTGCGCTCTTATTTTAGAGTCCTACCCCAAGTTCTGCCGATTACACAGATTACCCAGGATATGGCAGCAGTTGAGATGGAAAGCAATAAACAAATGCAGAGTAACCCTGACTCATTATCAACTGGGGGTGTAATTAATGTGCAATAAGATGAGGGGCAAGGGGCCGAAGCTTCGGCTATTCCACCCACACCTTTGGCTTCAAAAATCCCTACAGAGAAGGGAACTCACAACAGGACAATATCTCAAGAGGGGCCCGTCCCTGGATGCATCAGTTGGAAGGGAGGCTGAACAAAACATAGTTCTAGATTTTGGTAAATCGCTTGAGGCGATAGTCTCCTCCATCGCAACAATGAGAGAAGAGATTAGACAGGAATTTGTAGTCTCTAAAGTAAATCAAAATGAAATAAGAGCAACCTGTGAGGAGCTAGGTCATAAGGTTGATGACCTTTATGAAAGGACCGAGACTCTAGAAAGCTCTGTGGGTCTACTAACAAACAATTTGGAGTGCGCCAGGTCAAAAATATACAACCTCCAAAAAGAGGGAGAAAGCATGAAAGAGCGAATAGAAGTGTTGGAAAACTTTTCTAGACGCAACAACATTCGACTTTTGAAGATACCGGAAGGGAAGGAAAGTGGAGATCTTAAGGGTTACATAACAAATCTAATAAAAGAGGCACTCAACTTGGAGGAAACGGTTGAAGAACTCGGTAAGGATACCCAACGGATACATAGAGATCCATTTCGTTTGAACCCAGCAAGGACTAAACCTAGGAAAGTGTTAGTTAACTTCCTGACGTATACTCTTAAGGAGAAAATACTAAACTTAGCCCTGAAAGCTGGTACAATAAAAGGTCCTGATTTTTCTTTTGAGATTCGCTCTGATCTCTCAAAAACGACACTGGACAGACAGTGGGAATTGGGTCAGCGCATGGATAAATTTAGATCTTACGGGGCTACGGTGCAGATGAGATTTCCTGCATTCCTGCGCGTCATGTATAACAATAAGATGCATAATGTCCGCACAACACATGACGCAGATGAGCTGTTAGAATCTATCCGAGATCATGCCCAAGCTCAAGCCCACGACCAGGCTCACTCTCATAAGGTTTAGTAATCAAACCTATACATAGATAAATGAAAAAGGAAGATATCAAATAGGGAAATCGGTAACACAAAAGGGAAAAAAAGGGAGGGCATAAAAGGTAATAGAGGGGGAAAAAAAAAGAAAAAGAATTAAAAAAAGAGAAAAAAGGGTGGAAAGTGAAGGGAGGAAAAAGGGAGGAAAAAGAGAAGTGGGAAAGGGAAGAAAGGGAGAAAAAAAAACGAAAAAAAAACCACGCACAATAAATATAGATAGTCACGGGAGAACATGCATAGGGAAAGGCAGGATTGAATAATTAAATAAATTTCTAAAAAAAAAAAAGAAAAAGGAGAGAAGAAAGAAAAGGAAAAAAAAGAAAAAAAAAGGTTATATATATATATATATATATATATATATATATATATATATATATATATATATATATATATATATTCACTGAAAAAACCATAGGTTTCACACCAGTTATAGTTAGGAATTAGCATTTAAAAAACCTATTAAATTCACTGACAAAACCAGTTATAGTTAGCTGGAAATTTTACTGACATAAAACCATTGAAATTCCCACGTTATAGTTAGTTGGACTCACTATAACTTGCCCGCCTGCAATGCACTGCTGATGACGTCACATATTACATCACTCATGACATGGTCAGTGACATCACTCATGACATCACTGATGACACCATCCTTGTGACAGAGTGACAGACCTAATTTCAGTGTAATGTAACGCTTGAAACACATATTCAAAAATAGAAACAAACATTTTCAAAAAAATGGAGATACCCAAACCAGTAACAACAACCAATTCAGTAATTGCACCATCTATATACACATCCACTCATTCACCAACAGTTCTATATAGTCACTCATATATATACTCACTCATCATATGTAGTGATACACCTATACATCCTGTTACACATCAGCAATCATCCAAAAGTTACTCACACACATACTCACACATGCAAATAAACTATTGAAAATCCATTTATTTGCATATACATTTATACACACACTACCACCTTACTTCTAAGGAAACTTACACATACTTACTCTCTTAAACAATCACTTATAGAAACACATACTTATTTAAACAGGAACTCCTACAATCTCTCACTATATATACTATACTCACTTATATACATCAATACTCACATATACTAGATTAAAACATATGTCGTTACTAATGAAGACACTAGTGAGACAGTCATTCACTCACTAACACACACATATACACACTCATCCACCCATACAGTCCTGCACATATGCTGTCTTCAAAACACATACAAACAGTGAGTCTGTCACCAACCCCTGCAGCCACTTATACACAAAGAGAAACACTGATACAAACATTTAAATATTTAAACAATACTCGCTAATATATGTATTCACTAAGATACACTTAATAAGCCAGTTAACCAACCAATTTTTTTTAAAAAAAACATCCATTTACACACTTATTTAAACATTTATTCTTCCATCGACCTTTACAAATACATATATAAAACAAATGTATTTTTCAGAAAGACACACATTCACTGGATGGTGTCATCAGTGATGTCATGAGTGATGTCACTGACCATGTCATGAGTGATGTAATATGTGACGTCATCAGCAGTGCATTGCAGGCGGGCAAGTTATAGTGAGTCCAACTAACTATAACGTGGGAATTTCAATGGTTTTATGTCAGTAAAATTTCCAGCTAACTATAACTGGTTTTGTCAGTGAATTTAATAGGTTTTTTAAATGCTAATTCCTAACTATAACTGGTGTGAAACCTATGGTTTTTTCAGTGAATTTCAAAGGTTTTTTAAATGCTAATTCCTAACTATAACTGGTGTGAAACCTATGGTTTTTTCAGTGAATTTCAAAGGTTTTTTTAATGCTAATTCCTAACTATATAAGACCTGAAAGCCCACCAGGAATCTCCAGTATGCGCCAGGGGACTGCATTGCGGGGAGGTGTAATGAAGCCACAACCCTTTTTACCCCTCTCTGCAACGCAGCCCCCGTGCATGTTTGAAGAGGGGGAACTAATTCCCCTTGCATACTGGGGGCCCCTGGGGGCCAATTAGCCCACCTGGAACCTCCAGTATGCGCCAGGGGCTGCATTGCAGAGGTGTAATGAGACTATGCCCCTTGTTACACCTCTCTGCAACGCAGCCCACTGCCACGTTTGCAGAGGGGGAACTAATTCCCCTTGCATACTGGGGGTCCCTGGGGTCAACTAGTCCACCAGGAGCCTCCAGTATGCGCGAGGGAGCTGCATTGCAGAGAAGTGTAATGAGGCCACACCCTTGTTACACCTCTCTGCAATGCAGGCCACTGGCGCGTTTGCAGAGGGGGGACTAATTCCCCTTGCATACTGGGGGTCCCTGCATCATATCTGCCCAAACACCGATATTCCGAACGATTGTAAATGACTTTTCTTGAGAAACATTTGGATTTGGATTATCATGTCCTATACTTTGGAATTTTTGAAAGACTGACTTTGAGGATGCTATAAATTACTCAAGTCTGCCCGAATTGTATGGGTAAAATTGATACCTAGTCACTTTGAATAAGAATATACTTTTGTCTCGTCTAACATTTGGAAGAAATATCTAGTTATATGACAACTGGATACCGACATAACTTGAAGGAAATAAGAACGCCCTGAAGAAGTTCTGTTGTACAGAACGAAACGTTTCGGCTGGCTGTGGTGCATAAACTTAAGGAAAATAAAAGCATTTGAATATACACCAAGATTCAGTGCTTCAATAAGGACTCTAAGTGATATGATTTGATTGGACTCATTGTGAAAGTGGTGCTGTGCCAAACTTTGGAATATTCTCCACTACTGTCTACTACTTACTCTCTCCTACTCCACTACTCTCAAATACTCACTCTTTACTACTCATTCTCTACTACTCTACTACTCTCTACTACTCTCTCTCTACTACTCACTCCCTACTACTCACTATCTACTACTCTCTACTACTCTCTCTCTACTACTCACTCTTTACTACTCACTACTACTCTCTACTACTCACTCTCTACTTCTCACTCTCTACTACTCTCTACTACTCACTCTCTACTACTCTCCCTCTACTACACACTCTCTACTACTCACTCTCTACTACTCACTCTCTACTAGTCTCTACTACTCACTCTCTACTACTCACTACTATTCTCTCTGCTACTCATTCTCTACTACTCTCTACTACTCACTCTCTACTATTCACTCTCTACTACTCACTCTCTACTACTCACTCTCTACTACTCTCTACTACTCACTTTCTACTGCTCTCTACTACTCACTCTACTACTTACTCTCTACTACTCTCTACTACTCACTCTCTACTACTCACTCTCTACTACTCACTCTCTACTACTCTCTACTACTCACTCTACTATTCACTCTACTACTCTCTACTACTCACTCTCTGCTACTCTCTCTACTGCTCTCTACTACTCTCTACTACTCACTCTCTACTCTCTATTACTCACTCTCTACTCTCTACCTCTCTACCTCTCTTCTTCTCTCTCTCTACTAATCTCTACCTCTCTACCGCTACCTCTCTACCTCTCTACCTCTACACCTCTACCTCTCTACCTCTCTCTACATGCACACATATTCACATATATGCATATATATATGCATATGCATTTATATATATGTATGTGTATGTATAAAAAAAAAAAAACATTTTTTTTTAAATCAGCTACTTTTAAAACTGTCATTCTTTTTCCCCATGGTACGCTCCCCGGTACGCGCCCCGGTGCGCGTACCGGGCGCTCCCCCCGCGAAAATCAAAAAAAAATTATTTTTTTTTTGCCCCGCGGGGCCCTTTTATTGCCCCCACATCAAACCTAGGGGGTCAAGGGGGGGTCTACTCTGCCCCCTTATGGTCATTTCCCTCTTTGTTTTGGCCACCTCTCGTGTCTCGATCCTACCGAGACACAAGATGGCAGCCGCTCCGGACTGTTTAGAATGTTTACAGACACCCCAGAGCCAATCAGCTTTCTGCGTGCAAGTTGCGTGGCGCGCCCGGTGCGCGTACCGGAGCGCGGCTATAGATATATATATTTTTTTGAACCTTAATTACTCAAAATCCACTGGAGCACATATCTTGAGACATAGCAAAGGCACATCGGGCTACCAGTCCCTACAATTTTGCCAAGTTTGGTGGAAATCCATTCAGCCGTTCGGGCTAAAAGTGAAATCGACCGCCCTATGGAAATTAACATGGGGAAAACGCGTTTTGGAACCCCCCTTTTATCTCGGCCCCCGCTTGACGAATCCCCCCCAAACTTTCAGGGAAGGACCAGAACGCCGCGAGGCCATTGTGAGGAAATTTTGAGGCAGATTCGTCAACCGGCGCCAAAGTTATTCCAAATAGAATTTTGAGATTTAACATTGAAAAAAATCCTAACTATAACTACCTACTGGCGACCGCCAGTAGGTAATATATATATGTATATAATACAAGTTGAAAATAGCACTTAACTCCCGACTAACTCCCGCCTACGACTACTTCAAAGAGGAAGAAGAAAAGGGGAAGGAAAAAAATTTTTCTTTCTCTTTTTTTTACTTGAGGCCCAATTTTTTTTTTCCCTACTTGCTCACAGATTAACATACTCTTGTAATAATAGGTAGCAGTAGTAGCTCATGGATGGGCTGTAGATGGGCGTTAACCTGGCTAAAGATCAAGCCAGAGTAAACAAGGGGGGGTTTCCCGGGGTAAGGGTAGGGGGGGTGGTGGTAGAATAGAAAAAAAAGATCCTCATTTGTGTTCCTCTACTGTTGGTTTAAACATCCAACCATCACAATCTTCACTAAAATAGGCTTTTTCCATGCCATGTCTAAGAAAATTCATATAAATACCAAAAAACGAAGGGTGTCAGGAGAAGATGCAAAATATGACATGTACTAAATTCTTGTCCTGGAACGTAAATGGTCTGCGCGTGAGAGGAAGACGTGAGCGCATATTACAATATCTGAGAGACTCACGGGCGCAGGTCATAGCGTTGCAGGAAACACACCTTCTCAGAACAGAAGCAAATACCATATTAAAAAAACATAGGTGGATTGATAAATTTTGTTCCACAGACCATAATGCTAACATAAGAGGAGTAGTGTTCATTTTTAAAAAGTCTGCAAAGGCAGAAATACTAGAGTGCAGGGAAGACCAAACAGGAAAATGGCTACTAGTAAGAGTTTCGCTTGATGGTCAGATTAAAATTTTGGTGGGTTACTATGTCCCAAATTCGGATGACCCATCACATCTAGATGCAATAAGGACTCAATTACTAACAGCACAAGAGCCAATAATCTGGATGGGTGATTTTAATATCGTTCTTGATCCCAAACTAGACAAATCAATAAGATCTAAAACTATTGGCTCTATCAAATCTAGAGAAACACTTAAAGTAATTATGACACACAAGGGTCTGGCTGATCTTTGGAGAGAAAAAGTGGGTAAAAAGATTGGGGTGTCCTATTGGAACAGTCGGTTTAAACACAAATCCAGAATAGACTACGCCTTTTTTAGTTACTTTCTAAAAGACACTCTAGAATCAATAGAATATTTACCATCACATCTATCAGACCATTCGGCGTTAGAGTTTACTCTTAAGTCTGAAACCACTGTCAAACACCCTTCACGATCCTTTGATAGGACACTCCTGCTGGAAGAAGAGGAAATTAACTTTCTAATTAAGGAATCTATAACCTTCTTCAATTTAAATAGAAACTCAGCAACCCCAACAATCATCTGGGAGACATTTAAAGCGTTTTTAAGAGGGCAAATTACCAACAGAGCCTTCCATAGGCGGAAGTTATACTTTGACAAGATAAATAGAATAGAACAAGACATGAAAACCTTAGAGTCAAAAACGGCCTCGCCATCAAGAACAGCTGAAGAACAAGAAAAACTGGCTGAATTGAAAGCTGAGTTAGAACATACACTGCAGGAGAGAATAAATAGAAGGTGGGAAGTGAGTAAATCTTCTCAATTTGAGTTTGGAGAAAGTGCAGGAAAAATTCTGGCTTGGAAAATCAAATCTGATAAAGCCCTAAACTACATCAGGGAAATTAAGATAGAAGGTGAGCTAGAGACAAGAACTACCAGTCCTGAGATAGGGAGAGCATTTCTTGAATTTTTTCAGGATATTTACAAAGAGGATCTCCCCAACGATCCAAACGCAAGAGATAGCTAGTTGGAAGCTATTACACTACCAAACTTCTCAACAACCCAGAGCAAATCATTAGAATCAGTCATTACACAAGAGGAGGTGAAAAAAGCTATCAGTCAAACTAAGAAAGGCAAAGCGGCAGGCCCGGATGGTTTGCCGGGAGAGATCTACAAAGCTCTTGAAAACGCCATTACATCAGTACTAACTGAACTCTTTAACGGCATTCTATTGGAAGAACAGCCTATGCCTAAATCTTGGGGTGAGGCCACAGTTATTCTCATCCCAAAACCAGGGAAATCCCCATTAGAGTGCGGGTCATACAGACCAATATCGTTACTTAATAACGACTATAAAATCTTTACAACTATAATTGCCACAAGATTGGCTAGCGTTATTGGCACAGTAGTCCATCAAGATCAGAAAGGATTTATTAAGGGGCGACAATTAGCTGAGCTAACGCACAAGCTAATTGGGGCTATAGATATTGCCACTGCTTTCTCTCTCCCCTTGGCCACCCTGACTCTAGACGCAACTAAGGCGTTTGACAGAGTTAACTGGCTCTACCTAAATGACGTCTTAAAAAAATTAAACTCTGGCGAAGTGTTCTGCAGAACTATTAAGCAGCTATACAACTCACCATCAGCTAGGCTGCTGGTTAACGGGTCCCTGACTGAAGCATTTGGCATTACACGAGGAACAAGGCAGGGCTGCCCGCTTTCCCCTCTCCTGTTTGATTTATACATCGAGCCTTTTGCCCAGGTGTTAAGGGAAGAGGCGAACATTTTCATCCTTTTGTTTTGGAGAGTGGGAAAGACGGGTAGCATTATATGCAGACGACATATTAGTGTTTACATCTGATCCAGTCAAGGCATACCCAGTGGTTATACAACGGGCTGTAGAATTCGGCCATGTCTCGGGTTACGACATAAACTCGAGTAAGAGTGAGATTATGGCATGGAACCTACCCAACTTAGATGTTGGAATAAACATCTCATCCTCAATGCGGTATTTGGGAATCAAAATAACCCAAGATGTGGGCAGCCTTGCACAAACTAACTTGGAAAGAATACACAGTGAAAGCAAAAGACTTATGAAATCTTGGACACACCTGCCTCTCTCTATAACAGGAAGGGTAAACCTAGTTAAAATGTGTATTCTCCCAAAATTCACCTTTCTTTTTAACACTATCCCAATAACTATGGACACAAAAATGATCGAAAAAAGTCAAAGAGAAATCAACTCTTTTATATGGAATTACAAGACCACAAGAATATCATGGAAGAAGCTCAGAAGAAGAAGAGAAAAAGGGGGCCTTGCACTACCGGACCTAATGTTCTATTCATGGGCGTTTCAGATGTCTTATTCTAGAATGCTTCTTAAAATGCCATCTAATTTACCTAATACATCCATGTACGGAGCCATGCTAAGGGGGACAAATCTAGCAGCAGATGGCTTTATGTTTAAATTTGGAAGTCAGACATTCTTCAAAAATATAAAATTGAAAATATTACACTCATGGGCCAAAAATTGGTTTAACATCAGGAAAAAACTGGGATTATCTTATTACTCAAACTATTCCCCAATATGGGACTCTCCCGGGTTACCCCTATGCCTGAAAGACAATTTGTCCACTATAATAGAACAAGCAGGCATCAGTAAATGGGGCCAACTATTTAAAGAGAAAAAACTGATAACTTGGGATGAGCTACATGATCAAGTAGGCCCTGGGCTTTCCAGATTTAAATATATTCAACTGGATAGTTGGGCAAGATCTGAAACCCGTACAGATAGTAATATTGGAAAAATAAGCAAAACGGAACAACAAATGGTAGAACGACCAACTGGAGGAAAAGAAGTAGCTAGATGGTACTGGCTTCTGCTGGAGGAAAGCGAAGGGGAGTTTAAACTCCCGGATGCGTTATGGGGGACAGAAATTGGGACTCCATGCGAGGAGAGGTGGATAAACTCTTTTGAGCTATTACGCAATATAGTAAAGCCTTCTTGGCTAGTACGAAATCAAATTTTTTCGGTACATCGGGCATATTTAACACCACGGAAACTCTCTAAATATCAATTGGACAAGAAATGTAATAAATGTAATTTAGCAGATGCATGCGATATACATATGTTCCTAGAATGCCCAAATATAACAAAATTCTGGGAAGACGTGAAAAACACTTTAAATTCCATACTAAACACTTCTCTGTCAATAACTCTCCCACTTGTCATCTTTGGGACGGAAGACAACATCACAGGCAAGGAAAAGTCATTTCTTTTTTACGCAATTTTATTAGCGAGAAGACAGATTTGCATACAATGGGTAGAGAAGACACCTCCTCTACACTGTTCATGGCTCACATCATTATACGAGATATCCAAAAGAGATCTAAAAAGATCTGTAAATAAGAGAAAGCTGGCTTTCTGGGATCTCTTGACCAATTGGAGATGATCCGGGGTTTCCCCCCCACCCCCCGGGTCCGATGATTATGCCATCTTTACTCTTTTGGACCAAGGGCTAGGACAGTTCCGAATAAGGTCCGGCAGGTTGAAATACACCTAGATGGAGTCAAAAGAACGCACCCTTAACTGTTTCTCTCGGCATATATCTCCCACCAATAGTATAAATCACGTCAGTAATGTCGTGCAAGGTGGTTGGTATTTTTCGTCGAAAGGGGAAGGCAGATGAGGACACAAAAAAAAAGTTTAAAAAAAAAATAGATAATGGCGCCACTCCGCTCCTCCCCCATGCGATTCCGCTCACCTGTTGCGGTGCGATGTGTATCTGCGCACCACAACCCCCAGAATGCATCATGCTTACACAATCCAGGCCGGTGTGATGGTGGAGGGTAAACGATGTTCCAAAGTGGTGTGATACGTCGGAGGCGAGGAAAAAGCAGCAGAATTTGATAGGCTGATTCGGGTTGTTCCATTAAAACAAAGTCACTCCTTGGGCCCCCTCAAACTGTCAGTCCTTCAGGCAGGGCGAAAATAAGAGCAGGGGCTTGGTGCCCAAAACAGAGGTATTTCGACCTCAACCACCCTGATCACCATGCGAGAGGGACGGGTTCCGGACGAATCCATAATTGAAAACAGGAGCAAGCAGAGTCCGGACCCTAGGCGACAGGGACTTGCTGCAGTGCGCCTCTGGCTGTGCGCAGGAAAATATGCAGGTAAATCCCTCCTCAACAGAAGAAAGAAGCAGCAGCCCAGAGGGGAAGTGTAAGGAGGGGCTTTATTAAAATAATAACAGTCTGGTGGCGGTGAATGCATTTCGGCGCATTAGCCTTCCTAAGCGCCCAACACCTGACAAAAAGTCTCGAAAAGCCAGCCAGCTGCTCGTTGATAACTTCGCCACTCCGCTCCTCCTGAACTACAGGGCCCAGTGTGCACTTGGGGGGAGGTTCACCTGTTGCGGTGCGATGTGTATCTTTGCACCACAACCCCCAGAATGCCTCATGCTTACACAATCCAGGCCGGTGTGATGGTGGAGGGTAAACGATGTTCCAAAATGGTGTGATACGTCGGAGGCAAGGAAAAAGCAGTAGGATTTGATAGGCTGATTCGGGTTGTTCCATTAAAACAAAGTCACTCCTTGGGCCCCCTCAAACTGTCAGTCCTTCAGGCAGGGCGAAAATATATATATATATTGCTTTTGCACACTGCTCTATTTTGCACAGATGCATCAATTTTGCACATAAAGGAAATGTATTTTAAAATATTAATTTATTCATCAATGTTTTAAAACATGAAGTCTCCTAATATAGAGAAATGCTTGAATGCACTTTCTTATAGTGACGTGTTTTTATGTGCAGTTTTTTACTTACAACAACGTGGTTTTTTAAATATTTTGATTAAACCTGTAAGTATTTCTTCAGTGTCCATGTCAATGGTTGTAGTGTCAACCAATAATGTGACAGATTTTTCAGCACTGTGCACTTTAAAATCTGCTTGCTTCTCAAATGGCGTTGTGTGACCAAGGCCTCTGGGTAGGTCAAAACGTTATGCTGGCAGGCTGCTGAAAAATTAAATAAAAAAAGATTTCTCACCTGCATACTTTGGGTTGGCTCTCGCTGCTTTCAGTGCGATGTCAGCAGGCAGGAATAGGTTAAAAAATGTGTCAGTTCATTTCTAAGCTTTTAAACATTCTCAGGTGGATCATGCCAGCTGGTGGGTTAATTAATGAATTCAGCACTATGGGACTTGTAGTTTTTCACTTTGATGAACACATCCTTTGGTGGATTCTGCCGACTTAACATCTATTTTGGCACAATTCTTTCTCTCTGGTGAGTTTCAAAAAAACAATGGCAATTGATCAACTCCCTCAACGAGGAAGAAAATATCATCTACGCCCTGCCGAAAAAGGTGGTAACATTGTGCTTTGGAACAGGGCGGCATACATTGCTGAGGCCACCAAACAAAATAAATCTTAGTTCTGATAGTACTCTCTCACATCTTCCTCTGTTGTGGTTGAATGTAGGTGACTTTTTTCATATACTGCCTGGTAAAACTTTCAAGTATAGTAGAACATCTACCTCCAAACCTCTATTTCCATGCTGAACTGCAAACACCAGCATGTCTTCCACCAGAGGCAGAATGATGACTGATCGATTTCCACAAAGCATGTGGTTTAGGAGGAGTTGACAGTCATATCACTCTTGTAAGTCCTCTGCTGTAAAACAGGCCCTGGAATGTGGTCATTCAACAAACCAGACAGCCCTCAATATTTTCCATGCTCTCAGACTCGAGAAGATGATCAACAGAGAACTTCATTTGGGCGTTAGAGGCCCTCATCCTACCAAACACCTCCAGCTCACACTTGGACATTGACCCATAGAAACCTTCAACTGGCATCTAGAAATGCTCTGTCCTTCTTGAGACCCTGCAAGGACACCTTTAGACATCTAGTTTTCTCTCAGACACTTTAGAAGCTCTCCTGGTCCTCAGCAAGTCTTCAGAAGGCTCCCAACATTCCTGGAGAACTCATCTCTCGACCCCAGCTTACCTCAGAGAGTGTCGGCAGACCTTTAGACATCCCCATTTCATCAATAGACATACTTCCATCTGGCCATCATACACTCTCTGTGATAACTCCAGGTGTTCCTTCATCACAAGCATTCTCCATTTTTGTGTCTATGGTCCCCTGTTGGATTTCTTCCTTCTGCTGCCATTCTGGTTTCTTCACATTTCTTTTAGGGTGATGCCTGGGATGGACTTCAAGGTCTTTATGGCATGCTGTCTCTCACTAGCGTTGGCACTGTCCTCACCTTTTATATCAGACCTAGCCAACAACATGGCTCACTATTATTAAAAAAAACAATATCATACCAGTACCCATTATTGCACGCAACACAATACTAAACCTCACTATCACGTTACATCAAACAATACAGATCACATCACACCATACCACAACCTAGGAAATCACTCCACACCAATACGGACAAAACCAAAATTTCACTCACAATATAACCCAAACCATGCTGTTCTATATAAGAAATCACATCACAAAATCCCACTGTTATCAACAATTCCATAACAATAACACAACAATTATTAGCACTTCTCATCATGCTACTTAGCAAAAGATTTCCCCATTGCGCACTGCAGTTGTCTGCCCTACACCACATCTCAGAAAAACAAAACAAGGACCGGGCAATTTCGAATTTGCGTCACAGTGATTAACTTGAGGCCTTTTCACAGTTGTCCATGTTATTTATGTATGACAATTTTTTTGTTTACACACTGTGTTTTGATAATTTCCTTTCAGTTCACTGAATTTGTATTTGTATATTGTTATAAATGTTGTGTTGTATCTTTTGATGCCAAAAAAATCTTAAAATATTTTATAAAAACAAAGAGTCAATCAATACAAATGGTTGTCCAACCTAGTGATTTATTATACTAGGCTGTGTACTGTGACGCAAATTCGAAACTGCCCGGTCCTTGTTTTGTTTTTCTGCATAATAGTGGTCCAGGCCGGCCAGTGACAGGACCCAAGCCTTTCCCAGTTTTCCCTACACCACATCTCATCATACCATGCTACCGAACACACGTTCAACCCACTCATCCAAACTACCCACAGCTAAAACACTGTCAGCATAGTACTCATCACCATATGTCACCAAACACAACACAACAACACTCAGAAAACAGATAATATACTTCTCTTAACACGGTATAACGCACCTTAAATCCCTACACAATTCCTTCAATCTCCACTTCATCCCTCAAAGACTACTGGACCCACACCACACAAGAACACGCCTCACTAGACAGCATCAACCCACACTACACCACCCAACACAATATTATATAATTTCTTCAGCACTACATAACAATGCTACAAAGCACAGCAAAGACCACTATTTTGTAGCCACCACATTTATATAAAACCACACAGAGAAGCACATTGCAAAAAGACTTAGAAAGTGGAGTGCTGATAGAATAATGGTATGTGATTACATGCATAAATTGCCCGCCACTGATTTTGGATCTCTATTGAATGAATGCTTGCAGCCTTCTCTCAGTAGTTCAATAGTTCAAAAACATCAGATCTGTCTGGTACTCACAATCATGTTTTCTGCAAGGTGAGATTGATTAATGACTTACTAATTTCATTTATCATGCTGGGGAGGTGTAATAAAAAATAAATGCGTATAGCATGATTTGCTCTGCTTAAAGGCGTTCAAGGTACTTTCATGCAGTAGAGCCACTCCTTGTCCTTAAAGCAAAATTTTTTCTTAGAATTTGAAGTTTTATGTTTTACTATTAAAGCTAAATTATTCTTCTGAACTTGAAGCCAAGGTCTTTCTTTACTGCGCTGAATTATTTTTCCTAATTCGAAGATGAAGCATTTATTTACCTTTAAGCCTGATCATTTCTTTGATTGTAAAGCTAATGGTAATTCTTTGCTGTTGAAGCTACACTATTTCTCTGGATTTGGAGTAAAAGTCTTTCTTTACTGTTGAAGCTGAATTATTTTTCCGAGTTTGAGGATGAATGAAGTGCGTTTACTACTGAGGCTAAATATTTTTTCAAGGCAGAGTGTAATTTTAACTTTAAGGTTGAGTATGAATATTTTTATCAAAGGAAATTGGGTTTTTGATTGAGGTTGGTGAAGACCCTTCTCAAGCAACAACCGCAATTAATGTCTGGGGGAACTATAAAAGACATTTAATCTGTGCTTAACCCACTGGTAGCTTGGCACAAAAGCAGTCAGGCTTAATTTAGAGGCAATGTGTAAAGTGTTTATGGAGTACACTAACAGTAAGAGAGTGGCAACACAACACATTAAAAATCTCACACCAATTTAGGAAAATTAAGTACATTTTGATAAGTAAAATGAGATCAAAATCACAAAAATACAATACTGGAGATTTGCAATTTCAAAGATTTAGGTAGGTATAGTGCCTAAAAGTACAAAGCGCCACTTATAGTCATTTAGTCCGGGTAAAGTCACATGGTCAGACCGACTGCGATGCTGTATGAAATGGATACAAGGATCAGGTAAGTCCCACTGGAAAAGTTTGGCGTGAAGAGTCCAGTTTGCAGTAGAGGAGGTTGTGAGGACAGCATTGCAGATAGTCATCACTGTAGTGCAAAGAGCAAGCCAGCTAACACAAACAGTTGTCGCTGTTGCACAAAGATCCTGAGGAGTGTCATGAACTGTTGTTCCTGTAGTGACGTGTCGGAGGTCACCACAGGCTGCCGTTGCCATATTATGAACAGCAGATCTTGGTTTGCCATTCATTGCTGGTGGTCGCTGCAGCACAAAAAGTCAAGTTCACTGGAGCTTCGTGTTGTTGGACCTTGTGTACAGAAAGATCTCGGCCTGTTTATGGTTACAAAGAGCCCACAATTTCAGGATTTCTCCCTTCACAGGAGGAGCTCAACTGAGGCCATCCACAGGTCCAGGATCTGGCGAGGCACCTCTTGGGGATCAGTAACTCACTCCAGCAGAGGCCACAGGGCTCAGGCAGGACCAGTACAGCAGCCCACCTAGGCAATTGCAGGGAAACCTCTGGAGCTTGTTGTGTCCCTGTTGCTCAGAACAAGTCAGCCACCTGACCTGTGGTATCACTCTGGATGTGCAGGGATCAAGCAGCAAGGCGTGCCTCAAGCAGCAGGGCAGTGCTCTGAGGTTACTAGGTAAGCCTCAAGCAGCAGGACAGTCCTCTGGTAGCAGCAAGACGGCCCTCAGAGGTACAAAGCAGCCTCAAGCAGCCAGATAGTCATCTGGAGTACAAGACAGTCCTTCTGAGGTTGCCCCGCAAGTCCAGGAGTAAACTGAAGATTGGGTTTGATGGTCCTATTGTTATACCTTGTGTCAGATTTGAAGTTTATAAAAACTGCATACAAAGTGCAATGGCAGGCCTGAGACATGTTAAACAGGGCTATTTAAGTGGGTGGCCCAATAAGTGCTGCAGGCCCACTAGTAGCATTTAATTTACAGGTCTTGGGTACATGTTGTACCACTTTACTAGTGACCTATAAGTACATAAAATTTGGTAATCCAGTGTAGACCAATTTTACCATGTTTTGAGGTGTGAGCACAAGCACTTGAGCACTGGTTAGCAGTTCTTAACCCAAGAATTTCAGCAACTGGGGGTGAGTAGGCAAAACATTTAGAGGAAGAACACCTTAACCTCTTCCATGCTCGTGACGGCCGGGAGCTGTCACATGTCACGGTGGACGTATGCGCAGGACGGCCCCTGGCCGTCCGAATCCCCTCCCATTAATGAAAACTCCTGCACAGTGGGAAAATTTCACGCGCACACATGGGTTTAAGGCTATTAGGTCTAACAAAGATTGACTCTTGAAGCTGAAGTTGGCAAGATGACACAAGAGAGAATTTTAATGCTCTCTATTGAAACTGGTGATCTCCAAGAAACAAGTTTGGATTCCAGCTAAGCTAATTCAACTTTCCTTCTTTACAGAGTTTGGTGAATTGAGTGCCATTAAAATAGCAAAGAGTAAAACCTGTTATTTATTTTGCATAGTATTATCAGAAGTACTGCATGAAGTGCTATATAAAAACAAGTTATTATTAGTTTTTTGTAGTATAATTTATTCTGAAGTCCATCTTTATGGTTGACCCTAAAGTCTTTTTTTTCATGTTATGAGCTGAAGTCTTTCTTTGCTGGTAAAGCTGAAGATTCTCCTTATTATTGCCTGGATAAGCGCTCTTAATGGCTGTTGTGTAGAATAATGTATTTTTCAGTCACACAATAAGAATGATAGTCAGTAGGTTAACACAAAATGATGCCCCCGCTGCAGAATACAATGAGGGGCCCCTGAGTCTCATATACCTTACAGATATTTATTGGTCTTGGGTTGAATGGGGCACCACTGAAGGGTTGGGGGGCCCTTGGAGTGTGGAGAAGTGTGGCTCAATGGTTAGAGCAGGAGACCCTGATGCAGAGGTCTGGCCCGGGACCAGGGTTCAATTCCCGCCTCGGCGGGTCTTGGGCTCAATTTCCTCGGACCTGATAATTCTCGCCTCGGTGCCTATTCTAATCATGGGTCCCACTCTGCAACTCTGGGCGATAGCTTGCTTAATCTCCCCATTGGCCCCAACAGTGCTGGGATGCCTGGCTTCACCTTGGGGGTGCCCAGGAATGGACATTTCACAGGGAAAAGCCAGGAAGGGTTCCACAGTGGTATGCGTACAGCGCCAGGAAACCCCGGTTGGGGTATAAGTGCACTTTACAAGTACAAATTAATTTCATTGATAAGTTGGGTATCCTCCAGGGCTGCAGGGGCCTTTGTTACGCCCCTGAGGATTTGATGTATCGCAGACCCCATTGGCTAGCCCTTCAAATTCAGCTCATTCTACCCAAACAGAGGGCTGTGATTTGTACAGGACCCTTTTCCAATTCATGTGGGACAAAATGGTAATCAAAACCAGTCCATTTTCTAGACATCTTGAAATCTTTTTAGTCTTATTACACATTTTTTGTGACCTGTGTCAAGACTTGTTATGTACTTTTTACTGGGAAATTGACAATGTGATCAATGGTGCAAATCCTGATAGGATTTGTCCCCCTGCGCACCGCGTGAATGATACCTAGAAGTGGGTATAATAAAGTTAATCCAAAACCCAAGAGTTGTTTTCACAATTGGTTGTTTTACTTCATTAATTTCTTCTTGTTGTCAAACTCAATTATTCATTGGTACACAGAAATTGAAATTGAAGTTTCTACTTTAATTTGACAATGTGATCATGTTACCTTCATATATATTTTTTTTTAACATGTAAACCAATCAAATACAAAATTAATCGAATGTCAGACAATTTTCCCCGCTCACTAAACATGCCGGTTTTCGTTAAGATGCAATGCAATCACATCAGATACATTTTCAAACCCTTGCTTCAAGACACACAGATATATTGCTAAATTGATGATGCAGCAAAGATCAATTTTAACTTTTACACGTGACATTTAAACTGAGGTAACTATCTGTTATTTCCAAATGATGATGTTTTTCTTCCAAAATACTTTTGTCTCACATTATCTATATATATAAAAACGAAAGTATGTCTATTTGTCCTTTATGCATTATTACACCATTCATCCGATCGCCATGAAACTTTGGGAAGTTGTTGAGTACACTTCCGCGAAGGTTTCTGGCAAAAAAATAATAATAATGAAAAAAATAAATAAATTTAAATAAATAAATACATTTGTTAAAAGTTGTGGAGTACACTCCTGCGAAGGTTTCTGGCAAAAAAGAAAAGAAAAGAAAAATGTGTTAAATATCGGCCCCCAGGGCCCTCATAATCTTTCCAATACTGAACGTTTACAGTTTACGGTGCGACTCGCTTTTGCAATGACCATCAACAAAGCACAAGGACAATCGCTGCAAGTGTGTGGACTAGATTTGGAGAATCCGTGCTTCTCACATGGACAACTGTATGTGGCCAGCTCACGCGTCGGAAAACATTCAGATTCATTTGTGTACGCACCAGACGGAAAAACAAAAAATACTGTGTATCCACAAGCACTCGAAGAAATGATCAGAATTAAAACAACACTTTAAAATGTTTTCCATATTAAAATGAATAAGTTTCAATAAAAATGACACAATGTAAATTGAATGTTATCATAACAAGTTTCCTTAAATTTCCTTTCTTCTGAGATCGCAGCAACGTGCGACGGGTAAACTAGTTCTTTATAAAATTGCACAATACAGTAAATGAAAAAATAATGAATACAAAATCGCCTAAGGTAATTAAATTAAATCTACTCTCAAAAGCATACTAACCCGATTATGAAGCTATTTTTTAGTGCAGACCAATTTCATGTTGTGTTCCAACCGCGAAAGTAATAAAATTAGAACTAATTTGACAATAATTCATTAATTAAATAGTATGGGGCATATTACAAGAGCCTTGCAACACTTTTGCGCTGCCTCTGCGTCACTTTTTGTGACGCAGCTGCGGCGTAAACAATGCGCCACGTTTCGGCCAATTTACAACATGACATATCTAGGGAGATGCGTCACCTTGTAAAGCTTTGCGCCACATTATACCTTTGTCAAGTATAATGTATGCAGGGTGGGCGTTCCCACGCAAAAAGCAATGTAGAACTGACGCAGTGAAATTTACATTTCACTGCGTCACTCTACACCTTCAGTGCGTCAAAATCCCTATGCCTGCTCCGACCAGGCGTGAGGAATGATGCAGGGCTTTTTGAATGGAACTCACCTATCTGTTGTGTCGCATTGCTGGAGTTGCGTCACTTTCATGAGCAACTCCAGCAATGCATCACTTTTGAGCCAGAATTTCTGACGCATCTGTCAATCCTTGCGCCATGGTGGCGCAAGGGTTTCGTATGAAGGCACAGGGAAACTGACGCATCTCTATAGATGTGTCAGTTTCTTGTAAATCTGCCCCTTTAATTCTTAGGTTTAAGCAAACATGATGCAGTTGTATGATCATCTTTTTGTCTTATGGTTTAATCCAGTCGGCATCTCAATTGGTTAATGTTCGCAGATCTGCCTAGCTTACTACACAGTGCACTCGTTCTGATTTACTATCCTTTGTTTTTTATTTTATTTTTATTTCTAAGTTGCAGAGCTCATGGGCGCATAAAATTGCAAAATATTTGCAATTTCCTTTTTTTTTCATTGATTGTTACTTTACTTAAGGTGCTGACGGATGCCAGTGTGAACACATCTGTGAAAATATGCCGGCCAGGTACAGCACGTGACTTAGCCGAGTGACGCAGGCTCGCCACGCTGCTCTAATAATTAGGTGCATTAACTTCTTGCCAGGTGCCGAAATGTTTTGCGGTCATTAATTAGGCTTACAGTGACAAGCGGAATTCAGAACTCCTGTTCCGAAATCCGTAGTCTGTCAATCAGGATTTGAGGAATTTTTCGACACTACGTCTTATGACAGTGAAAAATACACCAGGGAAGATCTTTGATAGTTGCTATTACAGGGTTTGGTCAGGTGTATGGGTGGTCCAGGAAGAGCTATATTGTTGGATGCTAGGAGTTTGAAAAACACCCACAAAATCATACATCCGTGCTTACTTACAAGCACTCCTAAAGGCTCCGCACACCTAGCTTGTTTACCTAAATAAACGCTTGAGTAAGGGTGCAAAATGGGCATAAAAGGTGGACTTTTAAAGTTGTGGGTCATGAATTTTGCCTCAAATTGCACTAAGTATCCCGAATTCCTATTAGTGGTGTTTCGGGGATATATCGCAATAGGGATTATTTTAAAAAATAGACTCATTGTGCACTTTACTGCATTATTCTCACCTAAATTTGCTAAAAAGATTTAGGGGCAGATTTACAATTACTGGCGCATCCCTGCAACTTAGCAGGGATGCGCCAGTAATTGTGCGCCGCAGCTCCAATGCGGCGCACCATGGGGCAAAAACGGCACTGATGCGTCACGCATCTGTGCCGTAAAGGCGGCGCATTGCTGGAGTTGCATGGCAAGCGCGACGCAGCTCCAGCAATGCTCTGGGGGGCCTATTCTTCCAATGCTGCGTCAAGCCTTACGCCTGCTTCAAGCAGGCGCAGGTTTTGACGCAGCATTGGCCTAAAAGTGACTGAGTGAAATCTTTTAGATTTCACTCTGTCACTTTTAGGAGGCCTTCCTGCGCCGGAATGCCTCCTTATGGCGCAGGGCTTTACAACGTGACGCGTCTCTGAGATGCGTCACGTTGTAAATACCCCGCATCATGGTGCATCTTTTGTGCCGCCGCTGCGTCACAAAAGTGACACAACGGCGGTGTAAACGAGGCGCAAGGGGCTTGTAAATCTGCCCCATGGATCTAAATTAGAACTCTTGAAATGTTCCTGAACTGAACTTAGAAATAGGGTAGTTTTCAGCTCATCCCTCATTGCCTCCCCCTCACCCCCCAAAAAGGTTAAAAAGCACACGTTTTTGGTGATCAGATGCTGTGCCTACATAGATGTTTATGTTCAAGTTGGTTTTGCTGTACAAACAGAAGAAAAAAGAACAAATATATATATATGTATTTTTTTTAAAAAGCACAAGTTTTGCTCACATTTAAAACATCAGCGACGGCACAACGGATGTGTGCGCCCGCTGTTGAGCCACCGGGTCACTACTCACTATTATATTACAGAAGGGGCCACAGAAGCATGTGCAACCCCTTCTTCAATACAGATAGTTCTGGTGCACATGTAGCACGAGAGCGATCCTAAGACATTCCCTCATTTGCAAGGGGGTGTTGCCCCGTGCAAATGAGGGAATCACTTTGGCTCTGCACCCGCGCAGGAACAGACGCAAGCATTTCTTTAGGAGGCACACTGACAGTGCATCACAAAAAGGTGCACCCCCTGAGGGCAGCCCTCTTGATGAGGAAAGGGGTGCCCATATACAGCCAGACACCCCACCGCACTGGCCTCCAAGGGGATCTCTCTACCCTCTTCAAAGTGAGGAAGGATTGCCACCTATGCGAAGAAACATGGAGCGGCCTTGAAGAAGCAACTCTTTATTTCACTAACTTTGCTGCCCCTAGGGCAGTCCAAGCTCGCAGCTAGACTGAGGGCAGCGCATTCATCATAATAGGCCACTTTGGGCCACATGTATCAAGCATTTTTTGTCTTCGCAAGCGGGCCGCTTCACAGATTTGGCCCATTTGCAAATGCAAGAAATGCTTTTCTGATGTAGCAAACCCTATTATGCGATTCAGTCACTTGTTACCGAATCTCAAAATGGGTTTGCGATTCGCTACTAGGAAGGGGGGTCCTTAGGGCGTCCCTTTCTAATACCAAATCGCATCAGTATGTATAAATGTTTTGCAACCGAAACACGGTCGCAAAACATTTGCATTTTACCACCTACTTCGCTATTCGCTATTAGGAAGGGGGGTTCTTAGGGGGTCCCTTCCAAATATCAAATCGCATCAGTATGTATAAATGTTTTGCAACCGAAATACGGTCGCAAAACATTTGCTTTTTACCACCTACTTCAAGTAGGTGGTAACCCATTCGGAAAAGGGAAGGGGTCCACTAGCGGCCGTGATGTAAAAGTATTGCATTGTAAATGTTTCATGGTAAAGGATGTCTCCCCACCAGCAGACTTGACTACGGCAATGCACTCTACGCCGCGTCACCCAGAAGCAGCTCAGGAAACTACACAACATTTAAAACGCCACAGCCAGACTGGTCCTACACATCCCCCACTGTAGCCAAATAACACAACACCTCCAACAACTCCACTGGCTCCCAATCAACAAGAGAATCACCTTCAAGCTCCTCACACATACCTACTAAGCTCTCCAGGATGCAGGACCAGAATATCTGAACCATCACCTTGCATTCCACACCCCCTCCAGACAACTCCGCTCTGCCCAACTCACCCTGGCCTCTGTCAGGACCAGAACCAGGGAAAATCCTTCTATCTCACCGCCAAGACCTGGAACACACTGCCCCTCCACCTCAGGCAATTTGCCTTGTTGACTCAATTCAGGAAAGAAGTCATGACCTGGCTCTTCGACTGAACTTCCACACCCAGACAGATCAGCATACGGACCCTCAGCAGCTTGAGACTCTCACGGGTGAGTAGCTGCATTATGCAAACTCCATATTGATTGATTGATTGACCGTTACAGTTGCAAAATTGTAAGCAAAACCAGAACAAGGACAAACTCTTTGTTTTTTTAAAATAAGCGCTATTTTCTTTTAAACAAAGCATGCCTGACTCAGGGTGCAGAATAAACAGAAAGTTGAGCATCCTAATGTGAAACCCTGTTGCCAAAGTGTCTGTGACAGCTACTAAAGAATCCTGAAAAATCATAAACTCGACAGAAACAGTTAAAGTATCTTGCAACAGCAATGACATACATGCAGACTTGGCATAGAGCAATCCTCATGTGGGATAGATTTCTGCACCATTGGTGCCAGAAGTAAAAGTCATTTCCTCCAAGAGAGGAAGGAGAGCATCCCCGCTGTAAGACTCACCGGAAACCAAGAGATTTTCATCATTGTCCAGGATCACAGCCTGGACATGTGAGTGAGACATCTACAGTCTAGAGTCATAAAGTGGACTTGCTGTTCAGAATTGAATCCCTTGTGTGGACTGGATTTCAGTTGGTAGCGGATACTTGCTTCCATCATGTGTCAACAAATGAGTTGTGTTTTAATTTTGTGCAGTAATTTACAGCGAGGTATAACCCATGGGTGTGCCTTCACTTGGTGGGAGTCACAATAGTTATCCAA
Organism: Lissotriton vulgaris; assembly: GCF_964263255.1. Classification (NCBI taxonomy): domain Eukaryota; kingdom Metazoa; phylum Chordata; class Amphibia; order Caudata; family Salamandridae; genus Lissotriton; species Lissotriton vulgaris. The sequence goes on along the minus strand of NC_141700.1, from coordinate 651,142,402 downwards.
AAGCAGCTGGATTGGCAATGGGCAGTTCCAAGAATGCGATGACTATCTAAAAGATACATGGCTTTAGGGTTCACTAATATTTCATTGAATTATCCCTAGCTGAAGCTGAAATAGTAAGTTTTAGAATAGCAGTCATTATGACTGTGGAAGTTAGTACAAGGGCACGACAACTTATATATGGGTTGAGGTATCGTAGGATAGTTCTTGTTGGGAAAAGTACCATAGTTGATTCTTTTGGTTGGAGGTACAACAGCTAGTTCTGGAGAGGTGAAGTTACACAGATCATTCAACAGGCTGGTAATATGGGCTGAGGCACAGCAAATCATGTTATGCTTTGAGGCACAAAAATACATCTTGCTGAATGAGAAACAACCGACTGTTCAAGTGGGGTGAAGTACAAGAACACTTTTTTTAGAGGGTTATGGGGCAAATCTCTTTTTTAGGGGGTTTGTAATAATGCATTTAGGTTATGGTTTTCTTCCAAAGTATGGGTGTCTGTTCAATGGGTAATTTTGTTTGGCAACAATCGTCTGGGCAATGCACAAACATGTCTCATTCAACAAAGTGTATATATTCAAATATATATTGAAAAGGTCAGATGCGATGTCACTTCTTACAACTTCACCTAATGACTTCACAGACTAATGCTAGTGTTAAAAAAAGGCCATGCTCACTTTGAGATAGTAGTTTAATCTTATACAAATGTATTTATCTGAATAGTGTAATTGATAGAGTCCCTGGCTGTAATTGGATGAGCTTGATAGGAAAATTTAGGACATTTTCATCAATGTCTGAAGACGGTCCACCAGGGAAATCTCGCTCATAGGAAATCACCACGCATGAATGCGGAAAACTATAGAATTTAATGTTGAAATTCATGTAATTGATGGACAGTCAGTGTATATGTATTCCATTAGGCCACAATATTTCATCATACAAACATCACGAGAAATTGAAAATAAATATGAAATTCTAATGATGTAATCCATAGAGATATAATCAAATGCAAATCTATGGAAATGAAGGCTAGCTATCCTTGAATAGATACAAAATCATTAATAACTCAATGAAAAAGAAGGTATGGCATTACCAAAAATTATATTCTTGAAGAGATAAAAATCATGCATAAACTGGAACTTCATTGAACTGAAGACCATCTACCAAGAAATCAAAGACAATAGATCAGACGTTAGGAAAAAAAGGCAAGAGGGGGCACCAGCACATCAATGGGAAGAAAGGATTAGACGACAGTGCATTCCCTGACAAGAACGCCCGACACTCATGCATCCACAAAACCTCATATAGATCAATGCCAGACAACTAAATGGAAAAGGGACTATAATACCCATGGATCCATATAATCAATAAAAAGAGAGTCAAATGTCTGTAAATCAATGCCAACGAAGAACTGGTGCCAATAAATTCATATAAACGAAGGCTTATCAAGCGAAAGAACAAAACATATCAATGGACCTTTGGGAAAAAAGACCCAGCAGCGCCAATTCCTTGGGAAATATGAGAAGCAACAAAATAAATCTATAAATGCATGCTTAAGAAGATGAACCATAAATAAATCTGTGCAACGAGACCATTTATCTGACAAGCAGCCTTAATAAATCCATGGAAGCTCATGGATGAAAAAAACATCAATAAATCCATGTGAAAGAAGATTAAACACCAATATATCGATAGAAAAGCATTAATCAATAGAAAAATAATAACAAACAGAATCCTGGAAAAGGCTAACTAACAAGAAAACTACCTAGATGTCCGTGGAAAAAAACAGTCAGGAATTAACCACAAGAACACCAATCCTTACTTCAACAAATCAGTAGGGAAGAAACCCTAAAACCAATACAACCATGAAAATCTGTAGAAAAGAGGAGGAAGCATTAAGAAAATCAATCAGAGTGACCAAAGAGTAAACATCAATAAATCAAAGGAAAATGAGAGTAAGATTCAATAACCATTGGGAGAGTAGATCCAATACTAATGAATCAATGCCGATTAAATCCAATCACAGGGCTTTCAATTCTAAATTTACAAGAACAACGTCTACAGAAAACCACAATAAGAAGGAACAACCCAAATAAAGTCATGCAATGTTGAATGTTCTACAATTGTTCATAGACAACCTGGTAAATTAAAGAGTGGGTCCAGGTTGAGTTCACCCATCATTGTGCAGCTTAGTTCAGAAGGCGATTTATAACATTGGAACTGGAAACAGTGATCAGGTTTCAATTCTGACCAAGTGTATTGGTAATTTGCTATGAGTTAGCAGCTGGCAAAGGCCAATTAAACCAGTGTAACATGCAGGTAATGTATTGGCGACAGTGACATTTTCATTTCTTAAGAAAGTAATGGCTAGTAATTAGTAATTAATTAATAGGGAAACAGCCTTACTCACATATCGTTACATCGCAAGCGTTACCACGCATGCGATGTAACAACGTGTAGTTATTACTACACATTTTTTACATCGCATGTGTTTTTACCACCCATGCGATGTAAAAAAAATATAGGCAATCCACCGTTGTGAGGAAACAGAGGCTCTTCCATTTCCTCACAACGAAGTGCACCGCCCCTCAGACCCGACGTGCAGCAGGAACCAGTAGGAAAGAGGAACCACGAGGAGAAAGAAGTAAGGGGGATTGGGCCTGAGGTAGGGGTTACTTTTTTAGGGTAAAAGGGATTCGGGAGGGGTGTGTGTGTGTGAAGTACAGGGTACTGTTTTATGGTAGGGTCGGGGGGTCATGAAGGATAGTGTTTTAGGGTAGGGAGAGGACTGGGTGTCGGGGGAAGGTCTTGCAGGGGGTAGTGTTTTGGGTTTAGAGTAGTGTTTTAGTGTAGGGAGAGGGCTGGAGGTCGGGGGAGGGTCATGCAGGGGGTAGTGTTTAGGGTTTAGGGTAGTGTGGGGGGTCATGCAGGATAGTGTTTTAGGGTAGGGAGAGGACTGGGGGTCGGGGGAAAGGTCTTGCAGAGGGTAGTGTTTTGGGTTTAGGGCGGTGTCAGGGGGGTCTTGCAGATTAGTGTTGTAGTGAAGGGAGATGACTGGGGGTCGGGGAGGGTCGTGCAGGGGGTAGTGTTTAGGGTTTACGGTAGTGTCGGGGGGTCGTGCAGGTTAGTGTTTTAGTGTAGGGAGAGGACCGGGGTTCGGGGAGGTTTGTGCAGGGGGTAGTGTTTTAGGGTTTACGGTAGCGTCGAGGGTCATGTAGGGTAGTTTTTTTGGGTAGGGAGAGGACTGCAGGTTGGGGGAGGGTCTTGCAGGGATACTAAATTAGGGTTTAGGGTAGGGCAGGGTAGTGCAATTTACCGTAGATACGTTTACCAAGAGTATACCTTTACCACGCATGCCTTTGCTTTGGAACGGCATGCTTGGTAAAGGCATATTCGTGGTAAACATATGCGATGTAATGGTAGGTCATGGTAAATGACAGCGCTTAGTAATACCCGCTTTTTAATGACACGCGTGGTATTAGTACACATTGTAACGTGTCATATTCATAAATATAAGCTGAATATATTTTACAAAATCATCCCATGACTTCAATTAACACTAAGACGCTTCATAAACTAGGAGGCTTCAAATATAACCTATCACATAATTTGCATCAACCAGTGCAATTTGCACAGTTTAGTCAAACTTGTGTTCATATAGGCTACTTGATACATGTTTGAGGGTACTGGCTTCAATAAAACTAATGTTTTGTTTTGTGAAACCTGAATAGGATATTAATTCATAGCTAAATACACATGCCACACAAAGGAAACAGTAGAGAGTACACCCATCGTACATGGGGTACGGCTCGTACACCCATCGTACATGGGGTACGGCTCGTACACCCATCGTACATGGGGTACGGCTCGTACACCCATCGTACATGGGGTACGGCTCGTACACCCATCGTACATGGGGTACGGTCCGTTCTCCCCATGATCGCAGGGGTACACACCGTACCCCTGCGATCATGGGGGGTATGCGTACCTGTTTCGGCGCGAACTTTGCTTTTACGGCTGTTTTCAGCTCCCGTAGAAAAAGGGTCGTACGGTGCATACCCGACACGTATCGTACTTGCTGGGTCGTAAAAACCAGCCGCGAACCGTACAGATGTCGCGTACAGCGGGTTCCGAGGGAGAATCGTACGGAGATTAGAGTCGTTCGGACCTCTGTACGACTTGTACGGAGTACGGCTCCTGGTACGAATCGTACTTCGTCATACGTACGGGGGACGTTGCAAGGTACGATTCGTACGGGAAAAACGCTCCGAACGGCTATTCGGAGCGTTTTTTCCCGAATCGGAATCGGCCCCCATATATTGCTAAGTAAAACAGAACACTGAAGCGTCCAAGAGACCTTCTTAGTGTGTTTGGCGGTGTTCACTTTGTAAGTGAGACTTTGCTTGCATTCATCATCCTGTTTCATATTGTACTTGCATTATACCGTTTTTTGTAACCTTGGGCACAGAACTCCGCTCTGCTGGTTGAGTTTGCGGAATTTTGCATACTCCGCGTTCCGCGGAGAATGTAAAGTTTCTGCAAAACTTCTGACTCCGCAGCGGAGCAGAGTTCATCCCCGGACCCGCCCGCTTCCCATGTCCCGGGCTGCCCTCCTCCTCCTCGCCGTAATCTAATACATTGGACATACGTCATGGTAGGACTGAGTAGGCGTAGTCCTACCATGGATTATGGAGAGGAGGAGGCGGGCTGCCCGGGACGCCGGGTTAAAGTAAGTGCGGTTTTATTTTACATTAATTCTAGATTGCATTTAGAAAATATTTATTGCGGGGGTGGGAAGCGCGTAGCGGAGCTCGACATAGTTTTTGGACAACTCCGTGGTGCTCCGCGTAGAGCAACTCTACCTGCTATGCCCAGCGTCTAGAAATAATATCTTTTAAAGAAGGGTGTCATAAGAAATTCATCTGTAAAAACGTACATGTAAAAGGAGAATGTTTTTCACTATATCACTTGTGTAAAGCCCGCAAACTTTGCAGAGTCACAAACAGAAATAATTTAGAACTTTGCAGGACTTTAGCTTACCCTTGCTGTAGGGTTCCAATGCTTTTGTGAGCTTCATATACACCAGTTGAAACCATTGCTTGTTGGAGTATCTTCATATATATTAATACCTCCATCAAATCCAAGTGTTCACATGAAGTTCCCCCAGAAGAACAAGAAGCAATGGTGGATCACCTGGATTCTGGAGATTGTCCCATATCCTCAGACGGACCACCATGTAGAATGCCTTTGGGGATATATAGAGTCAGTCTCTTTTGTAAAGAAACTAAATCCAGATTTCTTTACAGAAATGATGACTCTACTATCGGCCCATTAGTGTGGGAGTAGATATCTAGCAAAGAAGTACACTCTCTCGTCCAAAAAGGCTTCCACCCTGTAACTGATGAGGACCAAGTAGACCCTTTATTAGCAAGAGGGAGGGTTAAACTTTATTCAGAGAAAGATGTTCTGCATTAGTTGCCTCGGCTCAGCAATTTGAGGAAGAGAAATTGAGTGACAGTTACCTGAGTATCAGTTCTAGGCACCAGGAGACAAGTGAGTGTGTCTGTGTACACTAGATTGATGTCAACTATTATTATCAAGGTTATTTGCATTTAGTACTAACACCACTACTAATGCTACTGCTTTTTTCTACTATTAAGGTTACCACTCTTACAGTACCTCTAATACTAATGATAATAACAGGAGCACTAATAATAATATTAATTATAGGCACGTGAGAAATCATGCACTTGTTGGGAAATTTCATGAAAATTGCCCTTAATTATGTGAATAATGGTGCGAAATTTGGTTTGTGGGTATCTCAGGAGAAACTTTTGCATGATGACAAAACTAGCCTGAATAAAGTCAAATGAGATATTGGCATAAGACATGTTCAAACAGAAAATGTCCATGGGCAAGACATTGCCTGCTCTAACTCGTCTACCACAGGCAAAAGAAAATGAGAAAAACTGCATAATGCAAAACTTGATTCAAAGTGCATGAATTTCTCCGAATTTTGTGACCATAATTCAATTTTCGCCTGTGCATATTTAAGAATCCTACAGAACTGGCACTAAAACGTCACTTGGAGGTAATCTAAGTACCATATGAAAGACTCATAGCCTATAGAATTGACAATAATTATAATTGCAGAACTACCAATGTTATTGTTGCACAGAGATGGAAATCAAACACAGGCAGATTGGGAGTCACAGTAGGTGCTTTAACAAACACTAAACAGTCCTGGAATTCTCATGTGAATGATGCAGTTCTGCAGAAGCGGCTCCACTTCTTCTGTTTTAAATGGCCAGTGTCATCCATTGTGTTGCATGATGGAGGTCCTCATTGCTACCTTAAAGATAGCCTACTCAAGATGTAGTGGGCTTACTCTATGCCGTGCCTCCTGTTACACATTTAAGAAGATTGCGCAATAAGATCAGGAGCATCCAAAACCCAGTAATCCTGAAAGTCCTACTGGTGTACCTTGCTGTTCTCAGTGCTTCAGTGGATGCCCTTCAGCCAATGAACATTACACTTTTGCCAGAACCTCCTGTCCAGGTCTGGGCAGTGCATGGTGCTCAGTAAAAGGCGGTCTGAACATCTGAAGGTGGTTCATTGAAGGACAACGTTTTTTTTTATAACTCTTTATATTGAAATTCGGGTATGACTTTCATAAGAGGCAGCACTAACAGGCAATAGCAACATAATTAGGATACAGGAGAGACACAGCATATAATAGTTAAAAAGCAGCAATAGAATGATCACAGTTTTATCATGTGCATACCCAGCGTGACAGCATCATATCTCGTTAGCGGGGCACACATATCCCACCCTTATAATTATTCCAGTCCTCCCAGATCTGCGTCCACTTGGTGGGGCACCATCTAGCTTCATATATGGTATTCTCTGTGACCATGCACCAGTCCATATCTTTGCCTCAGTCGACTAAGCGTGGCAGATCACAAGCCTTCCACAATCACACAATGTTTCGCTTCGCCACCATCAGTCCTAAAGTTACCCAGGTCTGCTCCTTGGAATTCAGGTCTGTCGGGCTCCAGGCATTTAAGATGGCCAGCTGTAGTCTTACAGTCGATCTTCTGCCCCATCACCCCTTCCCTGCATCCCACTACTGGTGCCCAGTATCCTTGGATATCTGTGCACTCCCATAGAGTGTGGATAAAGGTGCCCTGTTTCCCAAACTGTCTGGAGCAGCCACCCTCTGTACAGTAGCCCATTTGAACCAATAGAGGTCCAGACAAGTAGGATCTATGCAGAAGCTTTACCTGTATCAGCCTGAGTCTGGAGGAGATGGCTACCTCTCGAGGAGAGGCTGTTACCGCAAGCCACTCAACGTCGTCCAGTCCCGCTACGACATGGTCCCATTTCGCCCCCACAGCCGGACTAATGGATCAGCCGTGTTGTTAATCAATTTTTTATAAATTAGCGAAATTGACTTCTCCGGCAGGTCTCCATCTAAAACTCTATCTTCAAGAGGGAAGGACTCAGGAATATACTATCCCCTGGGCAGTACCGCAAGCAAATTGTGTCTGATTTGCAAGTACCTAAAGTGTTTCGGTTTGTGCCCGTTCATATTCCGTCTGCTGCCGGGTGAAAGGAATTATGGGCCATATGTATGAAGCTATTTTTCTGTCGCAAACGATGCGAATCGGTAAAAAATAGCGTTTGCGACAGAAAAATAGCAATTTCCGATGTATCAGAAAATAAATGCATGCAAAACAAGGAATCGCTATTTAGCGAGTCCCAAAAAGTGCGGAACCCGAAAACTGCGAATAACATTGCGATTCCCAAATTTGCGATGAAACCGCTTAGCGAAAATCGCAAATCTGGAAATCGCAATTAAAGAATTTGCAATGATATGTATCAAACATTCGCAAATTGCGAATCATTGAAAATCGCAACTTAGGGAATCGCAATTACCACCAAGTGGGAGCAGGTGGTAACCAGGTGCAAAGTATATTAGGGATCCCAGAATGCAACACATCCTATCCACAATGTCTGGGCTCTACATGATAGTGAGGAGGCGAAGACTGAGAGCTGTGGCGCAGAGGAGGAGGCGGCAGGAGAGGATATTCTGTGCGTGCACCACCATCTTCCAGCGCACTGAGGAGGACATCTACACCCACTACAGACTGGAGGAAGAGAGCATACTTGATTTAATAGAGGAACTTAGACACTACCTAGAACACCCCATCTGCAGGACACAAGCCATACCCACACACATCCAGGTCCTGTGTTCACTACACCTGCTGACCTCAGGTAGTTTTCAGGGGGTCATAGCCTCAGCAGGAGGGGTGTCACAAAGTGCCCTGTCGCGCTTCTTCCATGCGTTCCTTGATGCCATGACACATAGGATGCAACACCACATACACTTCCCCAGCACCCCACAGGAACTAGCACAGACCAAGCAGGAGTTCTACAACATTTCCCAATTCCCCCACGTCATAGGCTGCATCGATGGGACACATCTTGCCATATCCTCCCCTCAAACGTCGAGTACGTATACAGGAACAGGAAATGCTACCACTCACTAAACATACAGGTGGTGTGTGATGCTAATAACATCATCACAGATATAGTGGCAAAGTATCCGGGAAGCACACATGATACCTTTATCTTTCGTCACAGTGGGCTATACCGTAGACTTTCAAGAGGTGATTTTGGCGAGGTATACCTACTAGGTAAATGCTCACAGACATAGGCCACATTTCCACTGACTGGCATGTGCATTACAGTGACTAACTGTTAACATTTGCAACCACAGGTGACAGTGCTTATGCTGTCCGGGATTTCATCCTGACACCGTACCTCAATCCTGCTACTGCTGGGGATCAGCGCTACAACCGGGCACACATTTCAACAAGAGGCACCATCAAGAGAACATTTAGCATTTTGAAGAGCAGATTCAGGTGCATACATAAAAGTGAAGGAGCACTCCAATACAGCCCGAAACGTGCTGCAAAATAGTAGTAGCTTGTGCCATGCTGCACAACATTGCTACCAGGAAAGGGACACCAATGGAGTTGAGTGATTCTGAGTCCTCCGACGTGGAGGGACCTGGACCTGTAGGCATGGAAGCTGGTGTAGCTGGTGCTGCAGCTGGGCGACAGAGGCATGATGAGATCATGTGCAACTACTTCTAGGTGAGTAATAATGACACAATGACAACTTCTATGTTAGCAAATGTGTTTTTATTGCAACAGCAACAATGGCACACACTCACATAGGCAACTTCAAACACTCTCCATGTGATGCACATGTTTGAATCACAGTGCAACATTTGGACAGGAATGACTGCACAGTCAACACTGTAGTGGGCCATATTTTGCCCTTAAAAGTCATTGTAATTTGGCTGCACATCCTACTGGTGTGTATCTGGCCTGTTGCTTCTGCCACTACGGCGCCTCACAACAGTGGGTGGTGGGGTGTTGGAGCTCCGCACAGACTGGGAGTCCTCCTCACTAGGAGTCAGCACTTCTGGTCCTGTAGTGCGTAGGGCACGCAGTTCATCCAGGGCAGAAGTGGACTGCACGACAACTGTGGCAATGTCCTGAATGCCGTGAGAGAACTCCCGCTGGGTTTCTATGGTACGCTTGGACAGTATATTTGTAGAGGAGGCCAGGCGGTTTATTGCCCGCGTGTAGCGGTCCATGTGGGCCTGCTCTTTGCGCCTGGCTGCGCGTTCTTCACGTAACTCGGCAGTTAGCTCTTGCACAGCACCCCTGAATTCTTGACGCATGCCCCTGATTTCTTCTCGCACACACCTGAACCCTGACCTCATCTCACGCTGTATTCCCTTCATACGTTTTGCCTGTAGGCGGTGTACTTGGAGCATGTGCAATTCCAGCCCAGCAAAGACCGATTCGTCCTGAGGAACATTGGAGCTGTGGCCCGTGCGGGGTCTACACCTGCCTGTGACCTGTGGACCCTGGCTGTGTTCTGGCCTAGACTCCTGCTGCTGGGAACCAGGGGCATCAGACTGCACAATGGAATAGTTGTCCTCATCTTCATCCTCCAGGACTGGTAATGGCCTGACCATCCTCCTCCTGTGTCCCCTTGTTGGAATGCCAGGACTGTCCTCCCCATCTGTGTCCTGAACCTGGATAGCATATCCAGTGGCTTGGGGTCCTGTGCTTCTTCCCCTGCCTGTGGGCTTATGAGTTGCAGGTGCTGTGGATAGAACAGCACACAGTATGAATTTTTGTTGATAAAGTATGATGTGAAAAATAAATTATTTCACAGTTTTCCCTAACTTTACTTTGGTCATTCCCCTTTCCTGACCTGCACATGTGAAATTGCATGAGATGCATTGCTGTGACTGCCTGTGTACTTGCTCTAGCGTGACATGTGGTTGCCCTAATCCCTATGTTGTTGCAGGGGGTGGGGGGGGGGGGGGGGGGTTGGGGTGGAAAGGCATGCTTCTTACCTGGTCTTGCAGCTGGTTGGTCTGAGCTGTCTAGCACAGACACGCCCGCAACACTCGCTGGAGCCAGTGTGCCCTCTACCAGTTCCTCAAGCGGTGTTGAGTCAGGCACATCAGAGGTCCCCCCACCGGTGAGTTGAGACTGCTCCAGCCTGGCTGCCAGTTTTTCTTTGGAGCGCTGGCGCAGGTCGTACCAGCGCTTGCGCAGCACTTCGACACTCCTGTGTGTGACTCCAAGGGCATTTACTTTTGCCTGTATGCCTTCCCAGATGCGTCTCTTTCTGGATTCAGGCACCTTGTGTGAGCTCCTCCCAAAAAGCATATCATGGTTTGGAACCATCTCTGTTATCAAAGTTTCCAGTTCTGATTCTGAGAACTTAAGCTTTCTCTTCCTGGATGTTTCCCCTTCTTGCTGCTCCTGCTGGGTTGCAGACAAATCCTTCTTCCCACTGTCAGCCATGGCTCCTCAGTACCAATCCTCACTCTCACACTCTCTCACAGTCAATGCTGTTGCACCATGGGTAATCAGTCACTTCCTGGATAGTGATGTCATGAAACTGCATCAGGATTGCGATTGGATGATTCCAGAAAATCGCAAAATAGTGATTTTTTCCTGTGGGAAATCGCAAATTAGCGATTTTTTACCGTGGGAAATCGCAATTTTGCGAGATTTCAACTTTAAGGAGTCGCTATTGATTTTCTTGCTATTATTTAGCGATTTTGGCCGAATTGCTAAATATTAGCGAATGTGTTGATACATTCCGATTTGCGATTCTGAATCTGCGATTCGGTAAAAATCGCAAATTCAGAATCGCAAATCTATTTCTTCATACATATGGCCCTAAATCACCCGCCTTCCACATGTCTCCCACCCTTGATATGCCCATGAGGTCCCAATGGTCAAAGCCCTTCGATCGGATCAGTCTGCCCAGTTGCTCGCTATGCCAGAGTGGTGTGGCCTGTGTAATCTTACCTTCCCATCCCAGGCTTTTCATGGCCTCCTTCCACACCTGCAACGCATGCCTAGTGGGTCCGGTCAAGGCTGGCTTAACCAGATACGAGTATAGTGCCCCCTCTAAGCTCCCTCCCGGAAGGAGCCACCTGTCGATCTGGAAGGCAGGGTCACTCTGCGGTCTGTATGTGCACTGGTTAATTGCTGCGAGGTGGGAAGGCCAGTAATATTTTTGATGTCAGGTAGGACAATTCCCCCATCGAACCACCCCAGCGTGAGCTTATGAGTGACTATCCGGAGGGGTTAGCCTCCCAAAGCAGGACACGTAGAATGCAGTCAAGTTCCTTAAAATATGTGGAATCGACGTGATTCGGAGTATTCTGCAGAGCATACAAGAATCTAGGGAGGTACATCATCTTGAATAGGGGCGCACATCCCAAAAGGGAGAGAGGGAGCGACTTCCAGTGCCGGACGTTGCTCTTGAGCCATAGTAGTGGCGGCTGGAGATTGCGCTCGTAAAACCGGGACGGGCACTTAGAGACCCAAATCCCCAGGTACTTGAAGCTGTCTTTTGTTTCCACTATCTGGAATCCCCGGGTAAGCAGAGGCATCGCACCATATAGAACATAGAGCACTGACTTGGTCGAATTTATTTTGTAGCCAGCGAAGCTACCAAACACCAGAAACAAGTTCAGGACCCTGTTTAGAGATTAGAGGGCAAAGTTGATGCTAATATTAAAATCGGTCTTAACTATAGGAAAAATATGCGGGCTTCACTTTATTTCCTGTGGGTGACCATGAGCTGTAAAGTATTTGTTTGTAGTTGCTGTAGTTCCACCCCTCTTTGGAATTTGATGCTAGAGTTTTCCCTCTTTTTCTTTTTTATTTTTTGTGTATGATTTGCACATGATAAACTAGCATTTTGAAGATGATGGTTGATTGATTGGTTGAATTAAATTTGGATGTAAGTTCAAGGGTGACATATTGTTTAAAATGGTGCTTTAATTAGCTCATTGTGGCACTAATGATAATGATTATTAGTGAACAAATATTATAAAAGAAGTATACAATGCACTAAGCACTTCATTAGCGACCTTTTGCACAATTATAGTGAGCCATGTCACTATGGCTTAGTTTGCACATTTGCCTAATTTTGCACATACAATATGTGGCCAAGGTTTTAAGCAAAATGTGTTATCGTGTTCTATCATTCTCATATAATATATTTAGATGATCATGACATTAAGGCAAGATTTATACCCCTTATTTTCAAACAAATCAATATCCCAATTGCAAAATTTTAAATAAAAAAATATATATTATTTTGAATTTAACATGTGCTTAGATCGACCATCACATTTGTTTATTTGTTTATTCAGTTTTTTATGTTTATGCAATTAATATGCAAATGGGCACTTTAAATACCACTGAGAGCACTGTAGTTGCATCATGTGATCAAGGCCAGGCTTGGCCAAAATGCGTCATGGTGATCTATGAAAAATAAATATTTTGGGGCAGATTTACAAGCCCCTTGCGCCTCTTTTACGCCGCCGTTGCGTTACTTTTGTGACGCAGCGGCAGCGCAAAAGATGCGCCATGGTGCGGGGTATTTACAATGTGATGCATCTGGGAGATGCGTCACGTTCTAAAGCCCTGCGCCAGAAGGAGGCGTTCCTGCGCAGGAACGCCTCCTTAAAGTGGCTGAGTGAAATCTACAAGATTTCACTTAGTCTCTTTGGGGCCCATGCTGCGTCAAAACCCTGCGCCTGCTTGAAGCAGGCGTAAGGAATGATGCAGCATTAACAAGATAGGGCCCCCCAGAGCATTGCTGGAGCTGCGTCGCATCTCCAGCAATGCGCCACTTTTACGGCACAGATGCGTGGCGCATCTGTGCCGTTTTTCTCCCATGGTGTGCTGCATTGTAAATGCGGCGCATCCATGGTGGCGGAGGCATGGCGCACAATAAGTGGCGCATCCCTGCTGATATGCAGGGATACGCCACTTATTGTAAATATGCCCCTTTGCACTTACCTTTGGTGTCTGTGTCCTGACGTCGCCTGTGTGGAATCGACGCAACGGGTGTTGAACAAAATTAAATTACAGAGACGACTGCCTTAGCAAACACAGACCCCCTCTCTGACAGCGGCCGGCAGCAGTGAGCCAATTCGACGGAAGTCGGACACGAAAACTGAATCTTCAAGAAAAGATAGCCACGGCAGCCCTCTGTTACAAAAAAAAATACCAATGGTGTAACTGCAAATATGGGTAGGAGGACGCGAATGACGCAGGAGAACACAACCGTAAGAAGGGAACGTGAAGCAGCAGCAGATGTGTTGTTTGAGAATGTACCCAGCACTGATTCAGCTGCACATGCATCAAGTAATGGCAGCAGGGGAGAAATTGTGGGTCTCAAGTACCGCTTGAAAATTATAGAAACACTGACAAAAAATTAACAGGCCAAGTGGTGGGAATACACATCATTACAGAAATATCTAGAGGCAGACCGAATACCAAGGGAGTGACGAATTATGCTGGCACCTATCAATCAATCAATCAAGAGTATTTGTAAAGTGCGCTACTCACCCGCTAGGGTCTCAAGGCGCTGGGGGGGCGGGGGGTGCTACTGCTCGAAAAGCCAGGTCTTGAGTTGCTTCCTGAAGGAGAAATGGTCCTGGGTGAGTCGTAGGTGGGTGGGGAGGGTGTTCCAGGTATTGGCCGCCAGGTAGGTGAAGGATCTTCCTCCGGTGGTGGTTCTGCGGATCCATGGGACAGTGGCGAGGGCGAGGCTGGTGGGGCGGAGCTGGTGGGTTGGCGTGTAGAACGTGAGGCGGTTGTTGAGGTATTCGGAGCCCAAGTCGTGGAGAGCCTTGTGTGCGTGGGTGCGTGGGTGAGGAGTCTGAACGTGATCCTTTTGCTGATGGGGAGCCAGTGCAGGTCCCCCAGGTGGGCGGAGATGTGGCTGTGTCGGGGGATGTCCAAGACGAGTCATGCTGAGGCGTTCTGGATGCGCTGGAGTCTTTTCTGTAGTTTGGCGGTGGTCACAGCGTAGAGGGTGTTCCCGTAGTCCAGACGGCTGGTGACGAGGACCTGGGTGACCGTTTTCTTGGTTCCAGTGGGGATCCAGCGGAAGATCTTACGGAGCATGCGGAGAGTGTTGAAGCAGGAGGAGTTGATTTTTTAAGTATAATTTCTGCAGGGCTTGTCAATTTGGCCTAAACATTACACAATATTACACTCCATTTCATGATAGACCAGTCAAGATCAACACATTTCTCACCTGCAAAACGGACTTTGCTATATACGTTTTGGAATGTACATGTGGGTTGTGCTACTTTGGGAGTACCAAGCTCCAGGTCCACAAACAGATCTTACAGCGCATTTGGGCCATAGCAAATTTTGATACTTACTATCCAGTGGCCCGCCATTTTAAGGAATTTCACAGTAGTAACCTTAGCCACCTCAAATGTTCTGTGCTTGATACTGTACCCAGATTAAGACATGGAGGTAACCGTGAATCCGTTTTGAGAAAGTTAGAGACCAGATACATTTTGGATTTAGATACCAAGACTCTGCATGGACTTAATACCAGTGAGGATATATATACTTGTTTATAAAGTAAACCTGTTAATTTACCCATGCTGCCATAATTATTCTGCATTGGTGTGAATCTCTTCAATACGATTGGGCAATACATTGCGTAATATAACACATCCGTTATTTTAGAATTGGCTCCAAATATTATATCTACAGCAAGCTTTGCACAATCTTTTTAATACAATTATAATTCATTCAGACACTGACATACACACTAAGAGACTTATGCACCCACTCACAGACCTAATGAGATACTCATACACCCACTTACAAACCCACTCTGAGACTCGCGCACCCACTCCCAGACCCATTTAGACACTCATGCAGCCACTTACAGAACCACTCAGAGACTTCCACAACCACTCACAGACCTACTCAGACACTCACATACCCACTCAGACACTCTTACATCCACTCACAGACCTACTGAGACACTCATGCACTCACTCACACACCCACTGCCAAAGATTAGGGGTTACAGTTAGGATTTTTTTTACAAAACTTTAGAAATTCACCAAAAAGCAAACGTTACAGGGATGTTATAGTTAGAAAATACATTTTTTTTTTTTAGAATATCAGTGAAAAAGCCAAAGGTTACTGGGACATTGTAGTTAGGAAATAGAATGTAAAAAACATTATAAATTCACTAATAAAACAAAGGCTACAGGGACGTCATAATTAGGCTCAAATTTCACTTGTACAAAGACAGTGAAAGTCAGCAGTCATAGTTAGCTGAGCTAACTAGAACTTACGTCTCGCCCTGCTTATGACCTCACATATTGCATCACTCATGACATAGTCAGTGACATCACTCATGATATCTCAAATGACATCACTCATGACAGCATCCACAGAAGCACTCACTCACCCACTCAAACCCCTATACAACCTCTCTTACAACCACATACCTACTCACAAACCCATTCACAGACCCATACAAGTACTCACATAACCACTCATTCATCCATAGAGCCAATCACACACCCACTCACTCATAGTCACTTGCCATACAGCCACTCACACAACCACACACTAATCCATACACCTACTCACCCACCCACATATTCACCTATACAGTCATTCACACACCCACTTACTCAGTCATACAGCCTTTCCACACCACCACTCACTCACCCATACAAGCATTTACACACATACACAACCACTTACATAGCCAGTCACACATCCATGTAAGCACTCACACATCCACTCATTTACCCATATATCCATTCACATAGACACTTACTCTACAATACAGCCACTCACACACCAACTCACTTAACCAAACACCCACTCAAACATCCTCTCACTCACCCATGCAGCCACTTACACAGCTAGTCACCCACTCATACAGCCATTCAGACACCCACTCACTCACCCATACAGTCAATTGCACACCCACTCATACAGCCACTCACACAGCAACTCACTCATCCATACAACCACTGACATGCCCACTCACTCACCAGCACAGTCACTCACACAGCCAATCACTCACAGATATGGACAATCACACAGCCACACACATAATATATGTTAGAAATACTATCACTCATTAGTTGTACAGAGCATATACTATTTCAAAATGTATAGTACCTTTATATATATATATATATATATATTTAACACTCATAAACTTTTAGGAAACACTCACTCTCACTGGATGATGTCACCAGTGATGTCATTTGAGATGCCATCAGTGATGTCACTGACCATGTCATATGTGCGGTCATAAGCAGTGTGTTGCGGGGGCATATGGTATCATTAGCTCACCTAACTATAAATGCTGAATTCACTGGTTTATTTTACAAGTGAAATCTCTAAACCCCCAAATACCCTTACCCATCCTAAACCCTAAGATACCCTTGCCACCCAAATACCTTTACCCACCCAAAAACCTAAAAATACCCTTGCCACCGAAAAATACCCTTACCCACACTAAACCCAAAAAATACCCTTGCCACATAATTACCCACACCCACCCTAAAAACGCCCTGGTAAAATTTTGTTTGGTAAAGTCTAATGCGTGGTTAATGATGCATGGTAATGGCTACATTGTAAAGGCTGTTTCCCCACTAGAACTCATCATTTCGCTAATTCTAATTGGCTTCACTCTTACCTTGTAAAAGGGTGCTTTCAGAGAGTGGAAACCTGTCTGCGCAGTCTGGCATAGAGGATGCTCAAGCTGCAAACTGCACCTTAGGATGCTGAATTTGTGGTGTATTTGTATTTATTAAATGTGATAGTACACAACATTGCGACAAAATATTCAACCTCAGCAAAACAAAATACAAAAAAATAGGATTTGGACACTAAAGCCAATAAATATCATATAACGTTAAATGACGAAAATGGAATGGCACTCCCTCCCCCGGATTAGCCTCAGAGGGTAATGCAGCATGTTATACTCCTAACAACATCACAGGACAGAGGAAGTCAGTCAGTGGAGACAGGAGATGCCTCTCACAAATGTTTTCAATTCACCTTATCACCTTCCAGTGCTTAATTTGTAAAACATGAAGTGCCAGGCCCTTCTCGGAAGGCCAATGGAGCCTACCCCACCCATTCCCTGACAGCACTGCCAATGACAGGACCACCATAACACCTAACTATTGAACTTCTACCAAGTGTGACAATTCAGACTATTTCAGGCCACACACAACTATAATAATGTCATGAGAGTCTGAGTTAAATAATTTTCAATATATATGAATTTAATAAACATGATTGTTGGGTTCATCTCGAAACAAAAAAGACAGCGCCACCATGTGGTGGACTGTCACTAGAGCCAGTGCTGACAATTAAGTGCCGGTGCTGAGCACCGGAAACCACAGGCACAAATTAAGCACTCTTACTTAGTCACCCGCTAGCCCTACTATTGAGCACCTTGGTCATGGGTACAAACTCCTGCCTTAAACTAGGAGCGAGGGTTAGAAGATGGGGCGCCATGAGGTTGAGTGTCCCTTATTATTACTTCTTACATAATAAACTTGGCCACTAAACAAAGAATTCCCTTTATGATCTCAGCAGATGAAATAGATTTAGCTGCAACTTGTATACACGTTGAGACGACCATAATAAGCTAATTGCAATATATATTTTTTAAATTTTACTTAACAGTTTCTATGGGACACCTACCACCTTCAGAGAACCACAGTGGGACCTTAGAAAATCTAGATATTATAACGAAGGAAATCTGAAAATGTCTTTGGGAAATAAAGGTGGAAGAAATAGTAGCTTCAGCACCTATGGCAGACAGTCTTTCCTATTGAGAATAGACATTTCAGAAGTCCCTAAATCAGCAGATACTGTCTGGGTCAGACCAGCATCTGCTATTGCTAATTTGCACCATCCTTCCACCAGCTGGATCTGTCTCCAGGATGCAAGCACCACAGCCGGCCCCCTGGGCAATCATAAGCACCACCTCTCTGTACAACAGATTGTCCTCCTCCCATTAAGTTGTGGCGTGATATACTCTCTGTGAGTATAAATATTCAGTTCAGTTGACAGGGAGCACTACCCACCCACTGGCTTTGGAAACTACTTATCTTCGTTCTGTCTTGAGGTTGTGGCGAGTAGCCACTTCTTCCATGTGTTTTCCTCAGTACACTGGCACGGGGCTTGTGTGGGACCCCCGCACACATCCCGCAGTTGCTTTATATTACACGGAATCACGTTGTTTTCCTTTCTCTGTTCCACAAGCACAGCTGTTTCTCTACTTTTGTTGGCCTTTCTTAACAACTGGCTGTGCTTCCCTTCATTTTTTTTTTCTTACCGAATGTAGACTTTGGATTACACTCCCAACAATGCGTGTCAAAGCACACAAGGCTCAAAAAAGTATAACTTGGACAAAAACAACTACAATATGGCGGCCTGTGTCTGCGGTTGCGCTGGCAGTGCCTGGAGGATGACAATCATGTGTGCTTATTTACGAATTTCATTTTTATTAAAAACTTAACTTCAAAAGACAGACGAAAACAAGAAGCCGCGGTAACCTCAGTGATTCAGGCTTCATGCTGTAGGAAAGACTGAGTTGTTTATTATTTTTGGAGGGTTTTTTAGAGCGCTGCCATGTTGCCCTACAGCCAGCTGCGTGGCACTTGGTAGCCACTGTGCAGGTGGGAATTTTGCCAAGCGGTGGAAGGCCAACCAATTAGTGGGGACTGGTCCTCCAGCTGTACTGGGGCAGGTTAATCATCGTCCAATCATTGAGGGAGCGACAAATGTGTCTCAGCAGTTCACCTAACTTCAAAAGTAGTGAACCCTTGGAAACAGGTGAAACTGTCTACATTATTCGCTACGTAGAAATTAGGATTTTTTATACTGTCAAACAAAGCTGGTTGGATCCAGATGTTGCCCCCTTTAGTCTAAAGAGGTTTTGTCAGGATTCTAGTCTAATCACACAATATATATATATCCATAGGTGAAACATTCAAAATTCAGTTATAAATCAGAATATTGTCACATCCGTGATCACTAATATACTCATACAGGAAAGTTCCAGAGTTTGTAACTATTGTTATTTATTTTCAATAGTTCTTATTTTGTTTTGTTTATCATGAAAAGCAACATACATACTACTGATATTCTACAATCCTTTCATAGTAGTATCTTGAACACCTCTTGCTTATAGAAATATGGAAAACTAAACACCATATAATCAGAAATCAAACAAAACATTGCACATGAATCATGTTCTGTGTAAACAATACATTCATATAAACAAAATGGTGTTCCGTCGTCGACGTTTCTGTCCCACGTCGGTCTATAAGATCCACGAGACCATCATCAGGACGGTATTAGTTGCATATCCAAATACATCTAGTACTTATATCGTTTTTTCCAATGATACATAAAGACAAGAAGACCAATCAATCACAAGTATAATTCAATATATATATCACTTGAAACGGGTAACCGGCGACAGCTAGGTCCACTGACTCGCGACTCAATCCACAGAGTCTTGTTTACGCAGAACATGATTCATGTGCAATGTTTTGTTTGATTTCTGATTATATGGTGTTTAGTTTTCCAAGATACTGCTATGAAAGGATTGTAGAATATCAGTAGAATGTATGTTGCTTTTCATGATAAACAAAACAAAATAAGAAATATTGAAAATAAATAACAATAGTTACAAACTCTGGAGCTTCCCTGTATGAGTATATTAATGATCACGGATGTGACAATATTCTGATTTATAACCGAATATTGAATGTTTCCCCTATGGATATATATTTTGTGTGATTACACATACCCAGTCCCTAGGGGATTATCGGGTTGCTCTATTTTGTTATAGAGGATTCTAGTCTAAGCAACATGAGTTATGTTGCTCATCCTTCCTATACAGGTTGCAGAGCGTGTTCTCATCTTTGTTGAAGATTTCAGCTGCATTCGACGTCCACAGTTCCAGGGATTCTCCAAAATTTGGTGAAAAATCACAGAATCTTGAATTCAATGACATTTCCAGACAAGCAACTTTGATTGTTTCCAAAGTGCAGGGATTATGGTTATGAAGGTCCAGAATTACACATCACAGCTCTGAAGATTTTATCTGATGTTCCAGAATTTCAGTCAAAAAAGTATACAGTCAATTTTTGAGACATCACAAATTAAGTCTGAAACGCAGTCTTTCAGGTTATTACATGGACTACAAAGGCTGCTTTTTTCCTGGCATGCAATTGGATCTGGAAATTGTAACTGACTTTATGCCTCTTTTACAGGCAATTTGGTGCATATTTACAAGGAGTTAGCGCCACCAGAATGTCAATTTTTGAAATTTTTTTGGTGTTAGGTCCTTCGCCTTATTTACAATGCAGCGTTAAGTCACTTAACGTGTCTTAACGCCACCTTGTAAATAATGCCCCTATTCACACAGCACTAAGAGTGAAAGTGGCATGCAATGGGTGTTGCAGTGGGCGTTCCGCAATAACAACCGTTGCTTTTTGACGCTGCCCCATAACCAAAAATACAACCAGGGAATACCTGGTCTTAAGCAGGCGCTACGAAGAGACATTTTTTATTTGTCCTCGTATTTTGTTCTTTCCACGTGTGCTGCATTCTACAGCACACATAGATAGAGCAAATCGCCTGTAAAGATTGTTCATGTGTAGGAAGGTGTCCCTTCCTGCACATAAACAATTGCCCCTGCAGCGCAGGCACCCTAGCAATATGGCGCTAGGGTGCCTGCGCTGGCGCTAGGCAGCTTTTTAAGCGCTGGAAGGGCGAGATTTTGATCAATACCTTATCACTATCGATCTAAAACCCCGGTCTGGTCGACTGAACCTTTATTGCCTGTCATTGAGGGAAGAAAGTGCATCTCTTACCAAGTTAGTTCACCCAATAAAGGACTCTGCTGCAAAGGATCACAAACAACTTCTAGCTTTCAAAGGTTTATTATAAAGTCAAGATAAGTTGCAGGTACAAGCATCTCAAAATGAGATTCACCAGATACACGGGCCCAACTACATACATGTGCTCTCTGAAAGCCCTCAGACGAACAACGGAAACTACCAATACCAGTTCTAAAAACAATAGTGCTATTAGCATAGACACATATTGAAATCTATCAGTCATTTACAGCCGGAGAGAAATTACAGGTTAGGCTGACCCTACCCTGCTCTAGATGGTATCCCTACTTAACCAGGTCTCAACCTATCAAAAGGTGTCAGCTGTGAATGACTCCCAAGGGAAGCCACCCACTCTCAAACTCTTGGTGAAAACCTATAGTTCTCCAATCATGACCCCTCTCTGCCTACCCATCCGCTCTCTAAAGGGTCCTCAGGCTTCTGCTCTAACTCCACCCAGGGGTGCTGTCCCTAATACAAAAATCCAACAACATTTAGGACGCCCCTCGTGAGACGCCCCTCACGTGGTGTAGCTTCTGGCTTTTTCCATGATGAGGCCTTGTGGTTAGAGTCGACCTTGCTTCTCAGACTCTTCTCCGGCCCGCTGATACCCCTTAAACATTCCGGAACCCTCCTCCATGTCTGGTCCATTTCTTGAACAAACTCCTATTCATTTTATTAATAATTGAATACCCCCTTTTCTCTTCCAGACAGACATTTGCAGCCAAATCCCAAATCTCATGGTTTTCTAACCGCGTTGCAACATTCCCCGGCCCAGACTAATATGTGTAAATCAACGTTAAAGCTTTCCAGCTCTACAACAATTTTATAGTATTCAACTTCTTCTTTAATTATTAGCATATTAATACTCTTATTCTACTGATTCGGTAAACACATCTATAAATCAAGGCCTACTCATTATTACTAAACATTAGTGCAATCCATGTTATGAAATTTAACCACCTTCCCCCTCCCTCCTAGCTCTGGCCCTGAGGCCTACCAGGTTCAACGTTTCCGTATGCCATCTTACATTTTAGCAGCTACACAACATGGATTCAGGAATAATCACGTCTAATAAAATCATATTGCTTCACACATTTCTGTATTAGTTTCACTTCTACTTAAATCTCTATATTAACTACACATTTCAGAATATACTATGGATACTATCAGCACTCATGGCATTTCTCTTCATGACTTGTGCTTACTACGTGTAAGTGTGATGCATTTCTACATTTTGGTCAGTTTGCGCTCTCTCAGTTCCCCCCTTTGATGACCTCTCGGGGTCATCATTAACATTTAAACTGCAGTGATTGCTAGCATAACTCGTTTCTGTGTTTCCAGAGCCCTCAGACTCCGGTACTGACTATCTTGTATGGCAGCCAATCTCTGCAGCTGTTTTCTCTGAGCCCTCTCTGACCTTCTTGCTCTGTACCATTTGAATACCCTCACCAAACCCCATAACACGATCCCACAGATCAATATTATGATGATAGGTTTTAGTATTTTCCACACAAAGCTTTTGCCTAAGGTGGTGAGCCAACCTCCAGCTTCACTTATTCCTTGGCCCACCTTTTCCCAGACATTTTCTCTGCTCAGGTCTTCGATCTCTTTGTGAATATCAGTTATGTTCCTAATAACTTTTTCAAGGGGCTTTGAATTGTCTGGAATGTAAGTACAACATTCTTGGACCTTCAAAGCCTTACAGACTCCGCCCTCTTTTGCTAATAGGACATCTAATGCAAGACGGTTCTGGAGAACCATAGCCCTTATCGATTGCATCTCTCCTTCTACCAGCATTAAGGACTGAGCAGTGCTGGCAGACAACCTGTCTACGACTGTTGCCAGTCGTCTAATTTTAACATCATTAAGGATTAATCCCAGAAGAGGGAACACAGCCCCAAAGACATCTCCAACCATTTCTACACCTCCTACATCTCTCCTTCCCCTCGATGATGTCTTGCCCTCGATGATCTCTAAGTCTTGGGCATGATATATTTTAGGGAAGATAATTGCCAAGTAACATGAGCCATACCAATTATCAGGCAGCCTCACGTAGGCATTTCTTCCACATACAAAATATACATTTGGAATCACTTGCATTCCCTTCAGGAAGTCCTTGGTGTAGTACTCTAAATTGAAAGCATGTTCACAGCTAACTTCTCCCACGTATACATTTTCATAATACGTTTTGGCTCTATGAAGACATAACTTTCCTCTCTGCGTTCTATCTAAAGCTATTGGACCACTACTACCCTTTCTCTTGTGTGCCTTTTCTTCCTCGGTCCAATCTGTTTTCCATTGTCCTGATTTTTTCAAAATCTTTTGTCTCCTATTCCGATCATCCACCTGCCCTATAAACTTTTTTTCGACTTCTGACACCTTGCATGTCAGGTTATTTCTACGGGCATGTGAAGTATCTAAAGTAATCCAAGGAATGAAAAACTTTGCCAACCTGTCTTCACTCTTCCAGTAGTCCCATTTATTCATCTGTTTATAATTTGGGACTTCTGGTAACACTGCATCGTAATTGGAGAAATAGTATTCAAAACTATCTCTCCCATAAAATATACTAAGCAACAAGCTACATGTAATGCCATATGTCAACGGGAGGTGATGATATCGAATACCTTCATCTACAGACGCCGGCAACTGCATGCAGACGTAACAGTCCTTAACCTCCATGGCATCCACGTATTCGTATAGAAGTTTTGCATAAGCATTTGACCTAAAGTCTCCCTGGGACTCATCTACGTGTAACCTGCGGGCTTCTGCAGCTAATAACGCTTTTTCTTGTGTGTTTTCCCTTTTCTCACCAGCAACGGTGGGTGTAAGCGCCTCTACAGATGTCACATCAGTTACCTTTGCCTCTTCCTCATGTCCCTTTACATAAGAGACTGTTACTACTAAAGCTATTAATATTATCACTCCTACTATTAGTGTACCTATTATACATTTCGCTCTGCGGTTCTGGGTACCGGCCTCCATTTCGTCAGATAGTGTGGCTCTCTCGTAACTCAGCACAAAGTTCCTTTCCTTTTTTTCGTTCCTTTACAGTCTCTTTTACTCCTTTTGTCCTGAGAACCACGCAACTGGAAGCTGACAACCCTTTCCGCAAAAGTTCTTTATAGTTCAATACAGACAACCCTAGCCCTTCTCCATCAACTCAGGGAAAGTCCCTAAGATTCTCTGCTTCCTAGGCGCTAGGTAATCTTCTTTTCTTCACGCTTATTTACAAAGTCTTTTAAGCATCCACTATCAGGCGCTCGCCTGCAGCTTCGATAGCAAAATTCAATATTTCCATACGAAGGTTATGCTCTTCTGGGGCTGATATCTTTGTACCAAAATCGGGGAATTGCAATTCTGTGAGAAACATGTGCTTTATCTTGCTGAGGCGGGGAGGACGGGGGAGCATGAATGTCAGTGACCCTTCTTGTTCGACACCGGGTACTAACAGTCGTATCTCCACTGTTACGATGGGCTCAGAACTGGACACTACCACCGCTCGGATCCTCCCTGTCACTGGTTTCGAAGCCATCTGTCGCCAGATATGTCCACTCAGGGGTGGAGTATCTTCTGTTAGGCACACGCACTCTTCTTGACCTCCTCAACTCCGGTGCTTCAGCGCCCTGAGCACCTTCTTCTGGGTCTGAGTCTTCTGATATCGGAGGAAGGGTTCTCTCCGGAGTTGACCTCAGGCTAGAGCTCCTTCTTTGCGGCCAATCAGCTTCTCCACGTACCCTTCTACTCCGTCTTCTTCTTGTTTTTTCACGCTCTCTGTCAGACCTGTCAGCGTCTGACTCGTACTCCCAGCTACTTTCTCCTTCAGTAGCGTCGTCTGTCTCGCTGTTGTACTGACCGTCCTCAGCTTGGTCAGACTCGTTCCTCGCTTCCGCTGGCACCTCTACAGCTTGGCTAGCCCCCTCTATAGCTTCTCGGTCCGCTGCTGGACGTCTATCCGAGAGAGGAGCTGTTTCTTCCAGAGGTGCTGGAACCCTCCGCGTGTGCGACGCGTGGATCCAGTTGGGCAGGCCTCCCACCTTCACTGCCGTGTTTGTGGTCAGGATGATCTGGAAGGGCCCACGCCAACGAACATCCAAGCAGCTGCTTCTCACGTGTTTTTTCACCAGGACCCAGTCCCCAGGAAGCAAGTCATGACACGGGTCCTGGCACGATGGTACCTCGGCAGCCTGCACCTGAAGAGACACAGAATGAATGGCGTCAGACAGCCCCTTACAATAGTCCAGGATCATATCATCTGTGATGCTAATCAGTGCAGCAGTTGGGACAGAAGGTAACCTCATTGCTCTTCCCATCAATACTTCATGAGGAGACAAACCCGTTCTCCTATCCGGGGTACTACGGAGGCTCATAAGGACCAATGGCAACGCATCAGGCCAACTCAAGGATGTTGATGAACACACCTTTGCAATTCTGGCCTTGATGGTGCCATTTATTTGCTCCACAATTCCTGAAGCTTCTGGTCGATAACTGCAATGTAGTTTCTGATCTATGTTCAAAGCTGCACAAATCATTTTCACAAGCGAGCTGTTGAAATGCGTTCCCCTATCTGAATCCAAAGAGGCCGGCACCCCGAAGCGCGGGATAAGCTCCCTAAGCAGTATCTTAGCTACTGTGAGGGTGTCGCACCTGCGTGTAGGATATGCCTCAACCCATCTGGAGAAAACGCAGACAACCACCAGGATATAACGGAGGCGGCTGCACCTTGGCATTTCGATAAAATCTATCTGCGTTCGATTGAATGGACCTCCTGACCTCCCTATGTGGCTCAGTGCAACTGGTGTCTTTTTCCCTACATTCAACTGCTGGCACGTCACACAACGCTGGCACACTGCTTCGGCTGCTACTCTGAACTTAGGGTTGTACCAGGTCTGTCTGAACACTCTCAGCATAGCATCTCTTCCCAAGTGGACAGGACCATGTATGTGTCGGGCCATTGGGCTCACCATCTCATTGGGCAACACTGCTCTGCCATCTGCTGAGACCCAGAAATGGGCCTCACCCATCACACATCCTGCCTTTTGCCATGTTTCTCTTTCACAGTCAGGAGCATTCTCTTGCATCTCCTTCAGTTCGTCCCAAGTATCAACAGTTTCCAATATCATAGCTAATTCAGTCCTTACATTTATTCCACCCACTTCCACCTCTGTGAAAGAGTACCCTGTTTCCGCGCAATACCGCGCGACTTCGTCGGCATATCTATTGCCTTGTGACACGAAGTCCATATTTCTGGTATGTGCGGTGCACTTCACAACTGCGATACCTGCTGGACATTGCAACGCCTCTAACAACAGGCGCACAAACTCTCCATTGCGAATGGGAGAGCCTGAAGAGGTCATGAAACCTCTTTGAGACCACAACTGCCCGTAATCATGAACTACCCCGTAACCATATTGACTGTCAGTGTATATGGTGACTCGGATTTGATTGCTTGCCAGGCACGCGTCAGGGCAATAATCTCGGCTACCTGAGCGGAGTGTACTCCTTCCAGGCATCCAGCTTCCACTACTCCAGTAATTGTACAAACAGCGTAAGCTGCTCTCAACTGCCCAACTTCGTCTCTTACGCATGAGCCATCGACAAAGAAAATTTCATCTGGGTCGGTCAGTGGCTCATCTACGATGTCGGGTCTTGGTTTGGTGCATAGTTCAGTCACATCGAGGCAGTCATGGTCTGTACATTCATCATCATCCTCAATATCGTTTGGAAGTGGCATCAAGGTAGCAGGATTTAAAACAGAGCATCTCCTGAGGGTCACGTTCTCTGCAGCAAGAATGACTTGCTCATAGCGCGTGAGCCTGCTGTTCGTTAGATGCTGGGTTTTGGTCCTGGTCATCAACAATTCAACAGAGTGGGGCACATGCACCTCTAACGGGTGCCCCATGACGATATTTTCACACCTCTCAATGCTGACACCTGTTGCGGCAACGGATTTGAGACATCCGGGCAACGCTGCGGCTACTGGGTCTAAAGTAGCCGAGAAATACGCGACTGGTCTACGGGCATTCCCATGAATTTGGACTAACACAGACAGTGCGCATCCCTCTCTCTCACAGCAGTAGAGCAAGAATGGTTTATCGTAATCTGGCATTCCCAGAGCCGGAGCACGACACAAGTCCTCTCTCAGCTGCAGGAACGCCATCAAACAGTCTTTGTCCCATGGTACCGGATCACTCACCTCCTTGTGCGTCAGTTTTTGCAAGGGCTTTGCTTTCAGTGAAAAGTTTGCAATCCACTGTCGGCAATATCCCACCATTCCTAGGAACATCCTGACTTCTCTCTGTGTTTTAGGCGCATTCATCTTCATGATGGCCTCTATCCTGTCTGGTGACACTTTTCGTTTACCTTTCTCAATTCTGTGTCCCAAGTACTGTACCTCTGTCAGGCAGTACTGCAATTTTCCCGGGGACACCTTATGCCCATTTTCAGCTAGGTGATTTAACAATGCAATAGAGTCTTCCCTGCAAGCTTCTTCTGTTTCTGACGCCACAAGAAGGTCGTCTATGTACTGGACCAGAACTGACCTCTGGGGCAGCACTAGACTTTCAAGATTTCTCTTCAGGAGCTGGTTGAAGATCGATGGGCTCTCTGTATACCCCTGAGGAATACGACACCATGTTAGGACGCGACCTTCCAGCTTAAATGCGAAAAGAAAATGGCTTTCTTCGTCCAAAGGGATCGAAAAGAAAGCCTGGCAAAGATCAATTACAGTGAACCATTCTGCTTGGAACGGTATCTGAAACAGTATCACTGATGGATTCGGTACCACTGGACAACATGAAACAACGATGTTATTAATCTTTCTGAGGTCCTGCACTATCCGAAATTTCCCATTTGGTTTCTGCAAACCCATAATCGGGGAGTTACATGGACTACCCACGATTTCTTTCAGTATTCCCTGCTTAATCATGGACTCAATCACGGGTTTTATGCCTGCAATCGTTTCTGGAGTCAATTTATACTGAGGTGTTCTTGGAAACTCAGCATGTGGTTTCACTACAATTTTCACTGGGTCCACCCCTTTCACCAATCCAATCTCTTCCCCAGTGAAATCCCACACTTCTGGAGCAACTGTCTCCCTCAGATCCCAGGGGAGCTCGTCTACTGTCAGAGTGGGATACAACTCCACACATATTCTGGAATTTGCGACTTTAAAGTCTGCATCATCATCATTAGTCAGTACCTCCACTCCTTGCGGTGTACAGTATATAGTGCAGTTCAATTTGCACAAAAGGTCTCTTCCTAGCAGACATACAGGACTAGAATCGCAAACCACAAACTGGTGCTCATCACTGTACTTCCCTATTTTCACCTGCACGGGCTCAGTCAGAGGACTGGTCATTCTCCTGTTAGCGACCCCCACCACTTGTATGGTCTCTCCCGACATGGGCAGGCCTGGAACTGCGGCTGATCTGATCGTGGATCGAGTGGCTCCTGTGTCCACTAGAAATGTTGTGGGGAACCCTGCCACTTCGGCCTCAACATAGGGTCCCCTCTGGTCTACCTCCAGAGCTGCCCCGAGGGTGCAGTCGTCCCTTTCCACTCTCTGTCCAGTTAGTGGGTCCACATAATAGCATTCCTCTCCTCCGACAAACAGGGGCATCTGTCTATATGTCTTCCCCATAGTCGCTACCCTGGGTGCCTGCGGGAACTGGGCTCGGGGAGGAGGCCCCCCCCCTTTGAGCACCTTTCCCTGGTATTGCGTTATCCCTCTTGTAGGCGCACTCTGGGTCTCTTCCTCTTCTGCCTCTTGTTCTCCTATCTCAACATTATAGGGACACTCGCGTTTCCAATGCCCCACCTCGTTACACTGGTGGCACCTAGTTGTTTTCTTTAAGGCAGCTATATCTATCCTGGGTCTAAAGGTGGAGTTCTCCTCATTGCCCTTGTTCTGGCTGTACTGTTTCTTTCCTCCAGTACCTGTTCCTGGTTGCTGTTGCTGCTGTCCCCCCTTCCCTGCTGCCTGCATCTGTACCACCATCAGTTTCTCCTTTAGTTTCTTAGCCTTGGAGTCTATCTCATCACAGCAGTACCTGGCATACCTCAGTATTTCGTCTAGGGGTTTATTTTGCCAACAGATCAAGTGTTGCTGTATCATTAAACTAATATCCGGTCTCAGCCCCAAAACGAATTTGGACACAAATTGCCCTATGTCCTTCGGATCCATTACATCCAGACCGCTATACTGTTTAAACGCCTTCAGCAGTCTCTCATAGTATTCGTGAACTGTCTCTTTGGGTTCCTGTCTTGTTCGGTCAATTTTTACCCAATCTATGTCCTGCATTGGCACTTTATCTTTCAGCCAAGTCAATACTCTCTCGAACTTTGCCATCACACTCTCGGACGGCCCATTAGTCTTAGCATCTCTCTCGGGCTCTATGGTGGGCCACTCAGCGCTAACCTTGCATGCGGTCCACAAATCCCCTGGCACTACTATGTCAAACAGTGTGTTTAAATCTATCCATAGGACCTTTGAGATTTTTACGAATCTCTCAACTTGCTTATACCACTCCACTGGGTTTTCCCGCAGTTTGGGGAAAGAGGTGGTAAAAGCAGCTAAATCCCCCCTACTCCAAGGGACGTGGACATAGGTCCCATTTGCGACTTCCCTCAAAGGGTATGTCTCTACTCCCTGCTGTCCTCCTGGTGTCATCCCAAGTGTGCTTCTCCTGACGGTCCCTCTCTTGGACCACCTCTCTTCCCACTTATCTAGGGCCCTCCATGTCCTTATTCCAGCGATCAATTCCCTTATGTGTGTTTTCAATCCGATGGTTCTCCTCTCATCTAGATCTCGGTCTGTGTAATGTAGCCTGTGGTTGCCCTGTAACGCTTTGGTCCTTGACAGGTCTACCATATATTTGCCTGCTAGTTCGACTAATTTCTCATGGATTGCTCTCGCCTTTCGAGTTACGTCCTTTGCCATGAACAGAATTTCATCCTGCTCATACATGTCCATTCTTTCTAAGGGCAGGGTACCGTCTACCATGTCGTCCAGATCTGACTTTAAGCTGGAGACATCGAGTCTTTTGGCTTTTATTTCTGCTCGCAATAACTCCTTCGAGGGAGGTTCACAGGTTCCTCTCCCATCCCAACTCCGGGCCCTACGTTTGGGTTCGGGAGAGCTGGGGAGTGCTCTCTCTTGTTCCCATCTCTCCAGATCCCATGCTCGGCCATCCGATCTTGGAAGATGATGGAACACGGGCCTGTTACCCCCTATCTCACCTTGTTCCTTCTCTCCTCTCTTTTCACAGTAGGCCTCTCTGCTATTCTCCCTTCGGTCCCCATTCGCTCTTGGCCTCGTATCACTCAGTATCTGATACGATCCTTCCTGGTTTCCCATATTCCCTGGGGTGCGCTCATATCCGTCATCACAGGGACTATGGTGCGGCCTCTCGCAACTCCCACTCTGCTCTCTCCTGCCGGACACACAGTGGATACACTTAAAGCTGTCCCTGTACTCCCGAGCCCTTCTGTCTTCTTCATTAGGTATCGGGCGAGACACCCCCCCGTTCTCTGGGCCCTCGTTTTCCAGGTCTGATCTACCTCCTCTCCGGGCCCAATGGGTGCCTCTCCTACTGTCCTTCTCCCTCCCGTCCCACTCCGGACTGCTCTCTTCAGCCCCGCAGTGAGTCCGGGCTCTGCTGTCCTGACTTTCCCTTTCAGCTTCCGCCGCTATGATGCTCTTGTGAGCCTCAACTGCCTCATCCCACTTCTTCATGTACTCGTTTAATTCTTGAAAGGATTTCCGTCCTGGTCCCCTCATATCCTCTGGCCATCTAATGTCCCCCAGATCTCCTGTTATGTGCACTGGGGTGCTCCAATCCCTTGGTATCGGCAACTGACTTGGGGAGTTGATCGTATCATTCCTCCTTGCCATCTCTGCTCTTTCTCTGCCCCTCCATACCCGTTCCTCCCCTGTAGCCCTATCTGGGTCATATATCGATACTATAGGACCTATGGTAACAGGTACCTGTAGTGCATCGGGTAATGCGTAGGAAGTGGCACACTCCATTTCTGGCGCCTTCTGCACCACAAACCTCCCGACCACCTGTTGCACTTGGCTAGGCTGGGACAGTTCTTTCTTTGCAGCGGGATCCCAATTGAGACTGGGAAGCGGCCCATGCTCCCCTGCATTGCCCCCCCCCTTCTCTCCATTCTCGACATCTCCCCCTGCTCTGTTATACGGAGGTGGCCTGTCTGTCAATAATCTGTTTATCAGGCTGTCCTCTGTCTCGCTCTCGTCATCCTCTTCTAGGGGGCTTTTGTTCCCGGGCATCTCTAACACTGGATATAATTTATTTACTTCCATGTTATGCACCCTCCATCTTTTAGCATCCTCATCCCACTTGGCATCCTGTACTGCCCTTACCGAACGTTTCACTCTTTCTTGCCGTCTGTTCATGTTTTTCTCATGCGCTGCCCTAATCCATGCATTAAGGGCTTCAAACTGAGTTGGTCTAGGCAAGGGTCTCGTAGAGGTCATAATTGCTTTTAATCTGTGTAGCACCTCTAATCTGAACGTCCCGTACTTCGGGAACGTGAGTTCCTCATTTCCATCTGTCATCTTACTCCACTCTGAGATCCACAGAATCGTGTGCAGCCCAACATTTGTCCCCATGTAACGAGCTGGCGTACCCTCCGGCGGGGCTTCTTCCCCTTCATACGATCCCCTGCGCTCTCTTTTAAACAGCGCTCTTAACCATTTAAAACACTTCATAATTATGCGCAAGATTTCCAGCTTTAATACTTTGTTTACTTCCTGATGACAATCCACCAATCCTAGCGCGGCTTTGCTAGCTGGCCTATCACAGCGCGGTCTTTCACCGGCCGGCCAATCCCAGCGCGGCACTTTCTGACGTCACTAGTCTCCGCTTCGCAGCAGCACCCCTCCTTTCTCAGCTCTCCTCGTGGTCATGCATGCGTCCCATTCATACACCGAAAAATGACTACTTCCGACCAAGCGGTCACTTCCCTCGACTGTACGTCCACAGCCTATTTGTAATTGTCAACACAACTGACGAGATGTCTCTCTGATAGGTTCTTTACACACACAGTAACTTCCGGCCAGCGTCCGTTACTCACGCACTCACTCTTACGTTCCCCCTATCTCGGTCTTTCGGGTGATCAATGGTACCTCATGACCCCCTTCACTCTAGTTAACAATTACTCTGAGTGTCCGATACACCCGAACCACTTAAGCTCTCCTTGAGCTTAAGATTTCCACCGGTTGCGCGCGCTCACAACCTGTTCCACAGTCTCTCTACAGGCATTCAACTCCGCCAGACATTACAACATAGATACAATACAAAACACCGCAATCTAGCACGCATGACCCTTTATACTCACTCTCGACCGATACTGCTGCTTTTCTGTCTCACGTCATCCGGTCCTTCTTCAGCGGGCGGTTCTTCCGATCATCGGGCTCTAGGGGCCTTGGGGTAATCTAACCTGGCCTAGGTCACCTTCCTCAAGAAGGCAACCATCCTCTATAGCTACCAACTGGAAGGGCGAGATTTTGATCAATACCTTATCACTATCGATCTAAAACCCCGGTCTGGTCGACTGAACCTTTATTGCCTGTCATTGAGGGAAGAAAGTGCATCTCTTACCAAGTTAGTTCACCCAATAAAGGACTCTGCTGCAAAGGATCACAAACAACTTCTAGCTTTCAAAGGTTTATTATAAAGTCAAGATAAGTTGCAGGTACAAGCATCTCAAAATGAGATTCACCAGATACACGGGCCCAACTACATACATGTGCTCTCTGAAAGCCCTCAGACGAACAACGGAAACTACCAATACCAGTTCTAAAAACAATAGTGCTATTAGCATAGACACATATTGAAATCTATCAGTCATTTACAGCCGGAGAGAAATTACAGGTTAGGCTGACCCTACCCTGCTCTAGATGGTATCCCTACTTAACCAGGTCTCAACCTATCAAAAGGTGTCAGCTGTGAATGACTCCCAAGGGAAGCCACCCACTCTCAAACTCTTGGTGAAAACCTATAGTTCTCCAATCATGACCCCTCTCTGCCTACCCATCCGCTCTCTAAAGGGTCCTCAGGCTTCTGCTCTAACTCCACCCAGGGGTGCTGTCCCTAATACAAAAATCCAACAACATTTAGGACGCCCCTCGTGAGACGCCCCTCACGTGGTGTAGCTTCTGGCTTTTTCCATGATGAGGCCTTGTGGTTAGAGTCGACCTTGCTTCTCAGACTCTTCTCCGGCCCGCTGATACCCCTTAAACATTCCGGAACCCTCCTCCATGTCTGGTCCATTTCTTGAACAAACTCCTATTCATTTTATTAATAATTGAATACCCCCTTTTCTCTTCCAGACAGACATTTGCAGCCAAATCCCAAATCTCATGGTTTTCTAACCGCGTTGCAACATTCCCCGGCCCAGACTAATATGTGTAAATCAACGTTAAAGCTTTCCAGCTCTACAACAATTTTATAGTATTCAACTTCTTCTTTAATTATTAGCATATTAATACTCTTATTCTACTGATTCGGTAAACACATCTATAAATCAAGGCCTACTCATTATTACTAAACATTAGTGCAATCCATGTTATGAAATTTAACCACCTTCCCCCTCCCTCCTAGCTCTGGCCCTGAGGCCTACCAGGTTCAACGTTTCCGTATGCCATCTTACATTTTAGCAGCTACACAACATGGATTCAGGAATAATCACGTCTAATAAAATCATATTGCTTCACACATTTCTGTATTAGTTTCACTTCTACTTAAATCTCTATATTAACTACACATTTCAGAATATACTATGGATACTATCAGCACTCATGGCATTTCTCTTCATGACTTGTGCTTACTACGTGTAAGTGTGATGCATTTCTACATTTTGGTCAGTTTGCGCTCTCTCAGCGCCAGCACTTGGTGTTACGCAGGGGTGCGCCACATTCCTGTAAAAATGGTGCATCCCTGCATTTTGAAACTGTCAGAGCGCAGCGTTACCAATTTTGGCGCATCACCACGCTCCGCCAGTTTCTTCTAAATATGCTCAGTAGTGTTAGCGATGTTCTGATTTCCAAGAAGAACAGCTGATGGCTTGGGTGGATGGCACTTGATTACTCAGGCACAAGTCTGCTTGGACAGGTGCGTAAGGAGCTAGACTGGGGCTCTCGCCATGCCATGAGAGAGGCATTGGACTCTCTGCTTTTCATTACCAGGTCCTAAAACTCATGAACACTTGAGGTCATATTGAGGTTTGGATGATGGACTTTGCGATGACCTGAAAAGAAGTTAGCCAGTCTATGGACCCTAGGAGTACAAAGCCATGATCCTGGATTTCCCCGAGCGCTTCAACATTCTCCTGAATACCCTATGGGAATGGCTGCAGCAGTGTGAAAACTAGGACCCTGTTCAAGAGGGTGTTATTTCGAAAAGGTGCAGAAGAAAAACTGCTGCATCGATTGCAGTTACCAGTAGTAACAGTAGATGTGGCTACAACAATGTTAGCCCTATACTTATTCAAATAGCACACATGGTCAATCATTACCACCATTGTCCTCTCCCAACAAACTACTGCAGAAAGTGGTGGACCGGGCAGCTGACACACTCCCTGTCCCTTCTCTGAAAAGTATTGCGGGAGGTGGAAGAGTGAGGCAGTTGGGAGCTGCACACAGTTTCCACCAATACTGAAGGGTCTTGGTATCCTCTGAGGAGGAACGTTTTACCCCAGTTATCCACCAATGAGCTGATGTAAAAAAAAGAAATTCATAAAATAAATGGTTATAGTGTATTTTTTTGTTGTTTTTTGTTAAATCTATCCCATGGTTGCGATTACCAAGTGATATATATATTATTTATTTAAACAATAGACTGAAAGGTGATAATACTGCCACACCATGCCCGAATCACAGTGGTGGCTCTTTCCACCATTCTAATATGAGTGCGATCATGTCTAAAAAAAAAGCATGATCCTCTTAAAATTGATTTATACTAAATGATGGTTCCTAGTGGGATGGGGATAACATGCATGTTACTCATTATTTAAAACAATTGATAAACATTTGATCAACAAAACATAACGACATTAGCCATGACAAATACATTATTTATATCATGAGACACAAATACTCGTATTGAATGCTTGGCTCTCAAGAGATCACAAAGTAGGAGAAAATTTGCCAAAATGATCTGGGTATGTATTAAGCAATTAAGGCATTGGTAAATACATGTTTGTACTTGCTGATTGTTCCTCTGGAAGAAAATCCTTTATATTAATACAACAAACGTATTAAGTAATCAGTTCAGTTCATTTGACCAGGGCCGCCCTAACAGCAGTATAGGACCACGGGCAAAGCAGCCTACACAACCACTCAAAGGAATAAAAAGGTTTAACGGAAAATAAGTGTTGAATTTTGGCCTGCATGGGTCCCCTATTCTCGTGCCCCACACGTGGGCAACTGTCCAGCGTGCCCATGCATTAAGGCGGCGCTGCATTGGCCAGAAGGGCATCAACAAAGTTTCAACCCATTATAAATCAAAGGGTAATCATTAGGACAAAAAAGTACAAGGGCAGATCAATGTTTTGATGTGCTTGTGAATTGCCTAGTGGTTAATGAAAAGACAGTCGCTTGCCAATATGTGACCAAGGATGGGCTCTGATTGGGAGTTGGCGGGCTATGTTGTCCCACAAAGATGTCTGAATAAAGTAGAACTGGCAGCAAAAATGATCTGTGTGGTTGATGAAGAAGCCTGCCAAGCTCTGTCAAATTGCCACTGCACTTTCTGGCCAAGAATAAATCAAAGGAGCGGATTAATAGAACTGCAATTTGGATTTGCTCCACTAGGTGTTAAAGGTTGTGCGTAATGCATTCAGGGAAATTAGGAGTGCCCATAACTCACAGCACATTAAAATGGTTGTGTGCAGTTTGTTCAGGGATAGGACGAATGAGCACAGGTAACAGCCAATGGTGATGCTATTTGCTTAGTGCTCTCTGAAGTGAGCAACAGCATATGATGCACATTAGTTTCAAGGGGTCTGGGGAACAGACACTGATTTGGGCTGAAATCCATGCATTGTGTTCAGTGAACACTATGCATCTATGCATGTATATGTATGTTTGTTGCATTTGTATAGTGCAAACCTAGCCAAAAAGCAAAGGAGCACCTCACAGGGTCAAAGGCAAATATAAATTTAAAAAGATGAGGGGATGCAGAGTTCAAAGAATAGTGGTGCTCAGTTACTATATAGTGTTCTTTCAAGTGCCCTGTCTTCAGCTCTTCCCTAAACTAGAGCAGGTTTAGGCGGTCCTGAATACACATCCTGAGTGCATAAATGGAGGTGACCTGTTTCCTTGTTGATTCATGTTTGCACTTTTTGTCTCTAGTCTGATGTTGTCTTGACTTCAGGTGTACCAAATAACATTGTATTTGGTGAGCTTTATCAGCCAGGTAGGCAGGAGTGCTGGCCATGATTGGATAAAAATGTTGTAGCTTGTTTTGAAGATGGTGTGAGCTGGCAAGGGGGACCAATGGAGTCCATTCAGAGAGGTTACAGTGGTCATATTTATTATACCCGTGATGAGGCATGCAGGAGCCAAGTAGGATGCCCTTGAGGGAGGCCTATGTGTGGCCTAGGAGGCCGTGGAGTACTGCAATGCCACATTCAGATGTGACAGTGCATAGCCTTGGTAAGCAGTTCTGAAGATGCTTTTCAAAAGGAATGGTTTAAATGTCTTTAGTGAAGACAGCCAGTAGAAGGTTGTCTTGGTTTTCTTGGCAAAGTGTTCATCAAGGGTGAGGTTGGCATCTCACATGAATCCACAGACATGACATTAGGTGAAATTTGGAGTTCAAATCTGTCCAGATTCGTGATTTTGAGCCAGAATGGGGCTAATTGTTTGTGGCGGTGAATCAAATAGATTCTGTTTTGGTTGGGGTTTAGCTTCGGGTTGGTGCTGGGCATCTTGGTCTGGATGAGGTGCGAGATGTGTTTGAGGTTTTGGATCATGTTAATGCTGTTATTGGCGAGCCCCTATGTAGAGCATGGAAGGGGACAAGAAGAATCCCTTGCCAAAGGTTGATCACAGTAATTTGGGGGCATAAGAAGTGGGTAACTGACAAGGACTTCACCCAGTTCTTGCAGTGTATGACCAAAGGAAATGTGAACAAGGTGAAGGATATGTTAGAAGCCTATATATAGGGGTTGGGGCAACAGAATTGGGTGGGCCCATGGCACGCACTGTCCCAGTTGCACAGAGCTGAAGGCTGTGTGCAGCAGATCCAAGGGAATGGGCCTGTGCATCTTTCTCATGCCTGGGTCATTCTCATTGGAACAGGCTCCCTTTTCATATTCACCTTTGTTTTGATTTTGTATGTTTCAAAAAGCTACTTAAAACCTGGCTCTTTTGACCGTATTTCTTCACTTTGTCTCTCTTCTTGGTCTGAGCTTCAGCGCTGGGATACTCTGCGCGGGGTCATTTGCAGCGCTATGTTAAGGTTTTTATAACTTTGTGCACGACTAGAGGTGATGGTCTCTGCCCAGTGCTTGCTACAGACTACCACCATCTGTGCACACTTTATCTAGGGGGACACAAGCCCAGCACTGGACATAATACACCATCACTGCACCCACTGCCTCTGTGCACACCTGAAGGTTATAAGTAGTGGACTCAGGGGGTACAAAGACAGGATATCAGCACACATGCCATGCTCTCAGTACCTACTACTCACAAGCAGTAGCCAATAATATATTCTGCACCCAACACCAGCTCTGAAGTCATAGGCACTGGAAGGAGGGGGGGGGGGGGGGGGTGCAGCAGCACCCCAGACATAAGTAATAGAGTAATAAATATGCCTGGAAATTATGTGTTGGTCTTGTGCATTCAAAGCAAAAGGTCAAATGTCAAACCATGTCTTCTGACAAATGGCTGCTCATTTGTTGAACATAGAGATTGGTGTTTACATTTGTTTACTGACTGCAAAGAGAGAGGATTTTGTAAAGTGAACTATATGATAATCTTGCATGAAAACAAAAAATGTGAAACGAAAGCCTGTAGTGTGTCATATGTTTCTAACACAAAATTTAAATACTCAAATGTGTATTGTACAAATAATTAAATATACTAGTAGTTGAGAAAGCACAAATGAAGCACTGTTTTTGTATTTGTGAAGTGTGATGGAAGCAAAGATTTTGAACAGGAGCAAAAACAAATCAAGGCTCTTTACTTAGTTATTTGCAAATGACAATTAATTAGTCATTGAAATCCTATTTCCGCATGTTTGTGCGCAATATAGTTTGGTCTGTAAAACAGCTTGTGTGTGGTCATTTATTGGCCGTTTAATGGAAAATGTACTATCTGTAAATGACAGTGCTCTACCATAGCATGCTATGTTAATATATTTGTGACTGTGGGCTCCAGAATACACCACAGCTACATGCCACACCCTTACTATCTGCATGCCAAATGGTCATTTCTTATTTGCTACACAATTTCTTTGGGTAAAACTAGGATTTTTCACAATCCCTATGACTTCTGTGATATAGCAGTGATGACAGCACTCCCGCCCTGAAAATTGTTCCAGCACAATGGTCTGAAATCCAACTGCCTCCATTCGTCAGGTTCAACCACTACTCTTTTCTAAAGGCTTTCTCCATCCTTATCCTTGCCTTTTCTCTCCTGCTCTGCCTGATGTGCTGTCAAACTTCCATCTTACTCCTCTCCTGTGAAGTCCTATCCTAATGCAAGGCCCTTCCTTCCCGCTCCCCATAAAACCTTCTCGACTCTTACTTTCCAGCCCTTATTTATTTATTTTATTTAAAAGGTTTTATATAGCACTGGCTGGAGCCGGGGGTATCAGAGCGCTTTACATGGGTATTGATTGCAATAAAGCAAAGTATTACAATGAGGTAGTATTAAAAAAAAAACTACTGACGCCTTGTAAAGTCCTGCTTCTCTGAAGTTCCTTTGGAGATGGCTTTGTGATGAGAAATCCCACAGTCATGTAATATGGGTTCTTCTGCTCTCTCCTCTGCAGGGAGCTCTATACACCCATGGCAAGTAGGTCCTAAGCCATCTATAGAAAGTTAATTGCAAACATGTCTTACGGAAACATCATTACAGTGCATGCTCATCTGATCTTGAGGATGTGGAACATCTCACACAGTTCTGAGAGAGAGGAGAGTTTTGTGGGGCAACCCCGTCACGAATGAGCTGAATGGTAGGAGTTCATGACGTGTGGGGCATGTTAATAAAAAGTTCCAGGCCCGGACCTCGTGGTCATCACAGCCGGATCGGGAACAGCAATCAGCCCTGGCAATCTGCTCCACCGGCCCTGCTAGTGAGGGTGCTAGTGAACAGCACTGCTCCCGCTTTTGCTACAGGTGGCCAATCTTGCAGCACTGCCGCAAAAGCGCCCCCCGTAACAAAACTGGCCCATACCTTTTCGGCCCACTGGGAAAACGCCTGGCGCCTGCTATAGGCAGTCCAGCCCTCGTGCTCATTACGATGGAGCAAAACTGGTGTCTGTGTCCCTTATTAACCCCTTCACTGGGGATCCTCAGTGCTCGTGATGAGCCCAGCTCGTCATGAGTCACAGTGGAGCTGTGCTCATGACGAGCTGGGCTCGTCACAGCCCCGCCCACTGATTAATTCTCCCACACAAGCGGGGAATCAATCGCGTGTGGGCGGACCGCGGCCGTTATAACGAGCCCAGCTCGTCATGAGCACAGCTCCACTGTGACATGAGCACGGAAGAAGCTAAATGCGTGGCGTCCTAGGCAAAGGCCACTCGTTTCGACACAACAATCCTCGCCCCCCTATCTTCTTCCAGTGCCAATTGCACAGGTAGTAAGAGTGGCACCTTGTCTCTCTATGAAGCATACTTCTGTATGAATGAATAACATAATACTCTTACTGCCCCACTTAATGCTACTCGTTATATTGACCTTGGAAGTGTGAAATTCTGAACTGTACCATCTAGTCTATAATGGCATATTATCTCACTCTTCTTCTCTTACTCAAAAGTATGCGTGGTGAGTGAATATCTGCAGTGTTTATTGTTTGATCTTGTAGTTAGGAACCGAGATTACAATTAAAGTTTTATGAACAAGCTGTTTCTTGTTTCAGCTTTTACTTTTATGTTTTTTTACAGTTTCTACTTGATATTATCCAGTCCCTTCTTTCTTATCTGTTATATGTTCTGAAAATGTTCAGCTGGAAATGTACTGCAAAACAATGCTGGTTCCACTCCTCGAATGTGCTGCAGGGACACTTGTAGGGACAGGAGATCTGATTGGCAGCTCCTTGGCCCCCCATTTCTCCCAAGTAACCCGACTGCCTTTGATGTGGTTCTGTTGGCGGAAGTATTCGCAACTAGAGAGAATTCGTACCAGTCTGTAATTTCATCAGCGACCTCTCTGAGCCCCTTTCATTTGTACGAACCGAACTTGCCAAAGGATCTTTCGCCAGTTACAAAACAGCCAGACAAAGAGTGATTTACAATGGTATTGGGCGCTCATGCCAGGCCGGTTTCAGACCCTTGTGGATCGGATGAGAGTGAGCACTTTATGAGGAAAATGGACGGTGGTGCTAAGGTCGAGTCGTCCCTTTCCGACATCCCGTTGCTAGGATACGGTACTTAGAGTAGCTTTCAGCAACAAATTCCTCTTGTGCGTGGGCTGGCGTCTGCAGGTTGTAAGACAGTGCTGAAGTTGAAGACACAGAAGGTTGGAGCTCAGGCCCGCTTCTAGCAGGGAGGCCGGGTGGGCCAGGCCCACCCAAGCATGACCCTTGGCCCTCCCAGTCATGGCAGAAGAAGTGGTGGAGAACGCTTCTGTTAAGTACTTCCTACACGTCGATGGCAGAAGGTTATGATTGTTTTCACTTTATTCACTTTGATTTTTTTTTACCGAGTTTTATATAGCGCGAACTTGACCCGGTATCGGGAATCAGAGCGCTTTACATAGCACCAGTTGCGTTACATGAGGGCACCTTCATTTTTGTTAGGCATGAGGGAGTTTAAGTGATTTGCCCAGAATCACAGGATGTTCAGCGTCATTGCCGAGACTGGAACACAGTATCCCAGATTCGAGGTCGACCGCCCTAGCCATTAGGCCAACTTCTCCAATTATAAGTCTGGGGTCCTCATTAAGGAACTTCCAAACCACATGTTAAAGTTCATTTTGTACAATTGCTGTTTTAAGTTTAAAAATACTGGATTTGGGTGACTTTCCCTAATTTTGTACTGGCTCAGACAAAAAAATACTGACCATGCTGGTAAAAAAAAAACCAGGCAGGTGGAAACCCTAACTCGTGTCTGAGGTACTAGGGCCCATGACAGCGAGCTACTTTCTGCACCTCGGTTATGTCTGTTTCTGTGTAGGGTTTCTGAGAGTGTTTATGTATTATTATTTTTTTCTATCTGTGCCACTGAGCAGGTCAAGCCGGAAACATGCATTCAGGGGTAATGATGGGCGGACTCTTCTGCAATACAGGTAGTCCCCTGGTCCTTCGTACAAAACCCCCCCTGGGTTACATTATATATGCCCTTTCCAGCCAAAGGAGGTGGTCTTAAACCTGCTGCATTCAACACCACATCTGCACACACTTAGCGGTCGCCAAGGATATTACCTGGCCACGTAAGATTGTTGTGCACCCTGCACCTCACCATATGTTCATTGTCCTTAAAGTAATGATCCCTGGGTTGGCATAGTTCGTCCACGTCATCCTTCTGTTTCAGTAGCCAAGGGTTCAGTCCCCACCCCTTATACTTCCCCCACCCCGTCTACGACCCCACAGCTCCACAAAGAGAGGTGAGTGATTTCAGATTCTTCGGGCCAAGAAACGTGTGGGCAAGACTCGTGTGAGGTAGGATCCTTGTGTGAATAGGTGGTCTAGGCGGGAATAGTAGTTATGAGCTGCTAAGTAGAATGAGTATTATCATATATGTGGGTTATATTTTCTCCAAACATCCAAAAGATCATAGGTCTCCACAAAGTCCCTTAACCCGCTACGACTGCTAGTAGTACTCTGGGTTAGCCGGTCAGTGACTTTGTCTATTACCTGATTAAAGTCGCCCCCTATGATCAGCTGCCCTTCCAGAATCTGCAAGGGTACATTCTCCAAGTCTGCTATTCCCACCGATTACATAGTGGGCGGCAGATATATTGAACCTACCGCCACCTGTAATCCGTTTCACCCACTGTCCAGAAGGACATAGCGTACCTGCTCATCTCCAATCACTTTCCTCATCTCCAGCGGAAAGGTCAGTTTCAGGAATATGCTACGCCTATCGAACCAGCAGTGTAAAACGCATGTGCCACCAGCAGATAACCCTCCCCTTGTTAGCAGCTTACACTTGTTTCCCATCACATGTCTTTTGCAGGAGCACCAGGTCTGGGTCCTGTCTTCTTTTCTTAGGTACTGGTATATAGGTCCCTGTTTGAGCTTTCACCCCAGATCGTTGGTATTTCATGAAAGGATCGAGAGATGGCCCTCCCTCAATGTCCCAAAATCACCCGCCTTGA
Source organism: Lissotriton vulgaris (assembly GCF_964263255.1). Taxonomy (NCBI): domain Eukaryota; kingdom Metazoa; phylum Chordata; class Amphibia; order Caudata; family Salamandridae; genus Lissotriton; species Lissotriton vulgaris. Next base: position 651,099,549 of record NC_141700.1, on the reverse strand, counting down.
GTCTATAACAATTACCACAGTATTGTGCCCCACCATCTCACTCAACATCGGATCATCAGCCACACCTCCATCCACACTCCGCTGCACCACAACAGCCACAACAGTATTCCAAAACAAACATCTCCTGCAACTGTTTCCCACAACATCCCAACTTGCCTCCCAGAGCTGCAGGTCTAAACCGCCCGCCACGTCAATTCGCTGAGAGCCGGTCACCACAAACCCAATAAACTAAACTATAAAGAGTTGTAAGGAAACCACGGAGGACAAGTACACACTCACTGAGCTTAGAAATAAACACATTTGATACTCTAGCACCATTCAGTAGACTTGAGGGGTTGGTTCAAACAACCAACTGCTGTAGAGCACAAGTCAAGAGCATTCGATCCCCGTGACTTCAAAGGCTCAGGCCAGCCCCTGCTCCATGGCTGGTTGGCATCTTCGGTCTTCACATGTAGCATGAGGAGGATTGACACCATATTTATCACAATATAGCTCATTCCAGCCTTTACCCAATGATGGCGCACAATGGGCTTCCTAGCGCCAACGCAGGCACCCTTGCACCATGGTGCAAGGGTGCCTGCTTTGCATGCAGGATTGTTTTATTGAAGGAAGGGGCTCCTCCCTCCACAGAAACAATCCCCTGAGGCATTTTTCTCTGTGTGCTGCAGAATAAAACATACATAGAGAAAGTAACGATGAGGCTACCTCCAGAATTGACAAAACAAGGGCCACATTGCACCACCCGAATGCACCCTTGGCCCATGCAGATTAAAATTCCTGGAACCAGTCCTGTTGGAGCTCATTCAGAATTCCATGCCAGAGACTCATTTTGCGTACATCAGCTGATTTTAATTAACTGGAAATCTGTGGAAAACCAAGAACCCCATTGAATTTCCAATGGGCAACAAAAAAAACATATATTTTTTTAAAATTTAGGAACATGGGTATGACATTACAGTTCCACAGCTCAAACGCTTTGGGCAGAGTAACACAATTTCAGGCAGAGGATGTGGCTAGAGTGGTCGACATCGAGGCTGAGAAACAGGGTTCGAGTCTCGGCATGTGTGCTCAACATCCTGTGATGCCTGGCAAATCACTAAATCTCCCCATGCCTAACAAAGTTAATGTGTTGGTCTGTAACGCAGTTGGTGCTCATGTAAAGCGCTCCGATACCTTCGGTAGAGTTCACGCTATATAAAACTCCGGAAAAAAATCCAGATTCAATAGTAATAGGCAGACCCTGTTTTTTAATTGTTCTACGGAGCGACTAACTGGATCGCAGACATTCCAGTAAATGTATGTAACATTCCATGGACGTTTTCCGCCCTCAAATTCTGAGAATAGTCTATGGAATTTTGAAAGTTGACTCTACCCTTTTAGATACAGTGGCTGTAAGGATATCTCCCATCTTCCCAGTACACCAGCCGACATTTCACATAGAATGTTAATACAAGGGCACTAGACAAGCCAGGCAAGATGGTACCCTCCCATGTTGAGTTTAAAGACCACATCCCTGAATTCATGCAAAACATCCCAGTCTACCTTTGAAGTTTAGTTGCAGACTTTAAATGGGGTTGTGATTAGACCTGGATATGTTACAAAGTATTTAGGGGGCATATGACCCTGACTACGACCTACATTATGAGTACCACATAAGAATCTTAATATAGCTTTTAATCAGTCTCATTGCACAGTAGCACTTATACAATCCTGGACATTGGCACTCTTGAAGCTCTTTCTAAAAAATATGGTTCCAAGATTAAGCTTTGATCTGGAGTAGAGCATTTTATACAATTAAAACACTATAAAGAATACGCAAAAACTAACTCTATAAATCCTCCGAGAAATATATACATTTCTCATTAGATCATAGGGGCTAGCGTTGTATTCTTCTACTGAGGGTGGAAATCCTCCCTTTGAAAGTGTATTTAGTAAAGTGGAACAAATCTGAAAATACAACTGGGCTCAGTGATTTGTGTAAGGGAGGAATACAAGATCTAACTTATGTTCTATCTGTCTGTCCTAACCCAACCCTAGTTAAAGCCAGGAGGGGATATTTAAGGCCTATGAGTATAAGATGCAATGCTACGTCTATACAAAACCTAATTAAGCTTTGTAAATCACTACCGGATGTACCCGCTTGTTACCAATTGTATACGTTTTTGAAGAGCTTTCTAAAGTTGTTTTAAAATACATGAAGATAAGGTTTTAAAAATTATAAATATTTAAAGTTGATATTATGAACAATACTTTTAAGTACAACCTGTCTTTTCAACTGATCTATTTAAGCTTTGGGAAACCTACTGGATGAATTAATTTGTTATTGACCTTATAAATATTTAATGAATCTTATTTTAAATATGTCGCAAAACCTTTGGTGAAACGTTTTAACGTTTGAAAAGCTTAAAGTTGATGATATGGCTCCCACTACAATTTTTTTTAAATTATGTTTGTGTATTTGTTGACCTCAGTGTAGGTCTATATCATATTTAAATAAACTACTACTGCGTCCCTGTTATATTCCAAAGGGGTTGCTAACTGAAGTTACCAGCTGCATCACTATTAAAAGCTCTATGAGAAAATCAACAGTTTTTCACCCTAGGCGATCCTGTTGAAAGTATGTAACAATTCTGGGTGAAACCTCCAAAGAAAATGAGAAAAACATCCACATGTTGCTGACCACCTACCTCTGGAATTATTGCTTCAGTATCGATCGTTCTTGGCTGCAGGGGAATCCTGGGCCACGTTTTGTCCCAGTTGTAATGGTCTCCTTAGAGCGGCACGCAGAATCAGTGGTAATGCCCCAATGCAGAAACTGTATTATGTATGATTTTATTATTTTATACCTATAAATGAGGAATCACTCACAAAAATATTGTTTTTGCAATTTTTTTCGAAAGTTGTTCACAATTATTTTTGAGTAGTGGCAACCAGATTTTTGCTAGCCATAAATTGGCACATTGCCCATGCTGTGAAGTGGTAGTACTCAACTTTTATAATTGTATAATGTAGCCCAGTAGTATGTCCCATGCAGCTATCTTGCTGGGAGTTCAAATTTGGCATGTATAGTCCCAAACGGCTTCAGTCCACCAATGCCTGTTATGTCTCTCAGCCTTGCTATGCCTATCAGATCCCTTTGCCTGAAGTCATTCAGTCTGCTTGCCCGGTTAATCTTTTAGGTACTCCTAATGGAGTGTCATGGATCGGTCTGCCATCCCTACTGACATCCCTTATTGCCAACTCCCATATCCAGATCACTGTAGTGTCAACTGGAGTGACTATCCCATCCCAACCCCACCACACAAGTAATTTCCATACAACTTTGCACCCATCACTTTATTTAATTTCCAATTGACGGATCTTCAAAGAGTTCATGGTCCCAGACATTAGCCACAACCAAGTGCGAGTTTTGGTAACAATAGTGAAGATTTGGAACAAGACACCTCCCTCATTCCAACCTGCACCGCGCTGAACGCTCTATACTTGGTGCTCATACATCCCACAATACATTTACAAAGATACCCTCCACCTTCCAAAAGGAATTTCCCTAATACATATGAAGGCATATCGTACAGAACGTATACAAAATTTGGTATCATGATCATTTTAAAAGGGAAAAGGTGCATCCATCACTACATTGCATCATTTTGAGTCAACACCAGCACACGGTTCCTCGTGAGAAAACCTCACCTGTCACAATTAATATCTATCCCTAGACTTATGATTCTTTCCCCTGCTATTCGTAAGCCAAACTCCTGCAAAGGGGCATCCTCCCAGGGGCAGACACAAAGCTGCTTTGCCCACTTAATTATGAATTGGCCCCATATACACTGATGGTTTAACCAAGAAAGCAAAAAAGCTGCAGCGACACCAGACATCCTTATCTAGTACACCTTTCCAGCCTAAAGGCAGAGAAGAGCACCTCATGCACCAATTTTGCCTGCGGATAAGGGTATAACGGGCTCACCCAAGACCTGAAGGACAAAGCTGCACTCCCTTTACCTTATAGAGGAAGTACCATTCTGCAACAATAACATGTTTAGCGCCATCTCGTGAGAGAACCACAAGCCACTCCCCTACCCCTTCTTCTCCCTTCAAGCACTCATAATGTCTGCAAAGGTTATGTCTGGTAGTCCACAGGATATAAATCCAGAATGATCCTTGTGTTTGAGCATCGAGACACCTAGCAGTGGCCGCAGACTAATTGAAGATTGTGAGCATCTCCCCCTTAACCTCCCCCTTCAGTCTATTGAGTTGTTCAGCCAGGAAGCCATTATAGTAGGGCACATTCTCATTCTGTAACTGACCCACCATTCCCACTGACTTTTCTACAGCAAGCTTTCCATCCTGCTTCACCTCTTAACTTCGAAGAAACAGATAAATATCCACCAAGGGAATTAACTCCCCCCTGCCCACACACACATAGTGTTCACCAGTGAGTCTGCATATACCCGTGCTTTATGTTTGGCAAATACCTCAGATATAACCTTACCATTCCACACCCTGCCTCCACTAGCCGAAAAATCATTTGATTCCCCTGAGTCCTCAGAGCACTCCTCCTCAGGCAGGCCAAAATCAGCCTACCGTGTTGTCCACTCCATAAAGTCTCTTCTGTGAAGCCAAAATTGTAGTTTTAGTGCCTGATTGAGGGTTGGAGTGTATTCCCAGCAGGAGTGCGCGGGGCTCGGAGCTGCAGTGGTTTCAGGGGTGGTTCAGGCGTGCCTTCAACCTGATCACCTTCTTCAGTGATCTTGTCCCTTTCAGGTACCAGGTCTCTTTTTTACTAAATTTTGGACCTGGCTTGTCCATTAGGAAGCAAACTGTTAATGCCCAAGATAAGGAAATCGAATAACATTTTTCCGGCAAATAATGGACAGCAATTTCCATTGAGTGAGCTACCATAGCTTGCTCCATATTGTCCTCCACACAGTAGTGCTTAATCATCACAACATCAATGGAGAGTGGTCTGAGGTATCCCTCAAAATATATTAATATTCTACCATGCTAATCACTGTCTGTGGCCCTCCCTCCTGGCCTGGTGCCCTTCATACTTCAGCCAGTCCTTGATTTTAACCACTTGTCCAGCCTTTCCCACACATTCTCTGGAGATCAAGAAAAGTAAAAAAGCGGCCTGTTCCATTTTGGTCACAGTTCCTCTATCCACTTGTTGTGCGTATTTAGGAAATATCATTCGTTCAACTCCTCAAACAGTGATGTATTTCTACTTCATGCCTGATGCAGAAGTGCATTCCTGTCATGGTAAGGAATCTAATTATGATTGCCCGAAGAAGCATGGCTGGTGTTGATAGTGGAGCAAGGGACATTTATGCAAATTCCACGCAAAAATATTTTGACAATCCCTTTGGCTCGAAAGTATCCAGGTGTCCATGAATAATTGTGCGGGAACCACTCCATCCGTTCTGTGAACACCGAAAAGCATAAATTGTTCCTTCGGATTGTACTGGAGTGAGAATAGCTTTCTTCTTCACATGATGCATTTACATTAGTTCCTGCTCCTGAAGAACCACTTACATACCCATTCACACATCCATACAAGCATTCATACACCCGCTCACTCACCCATACAGCTATTCACACCGACACTCACTCTCCAATACAGCTACTCACACACCAACTCGCCTAACCAAACACCAATCGCTCACCTATACGACCACTTTTACACCCAGTGACTCACTCATACAGCCATTCAGACACCTACTCACTCACTCACCTATACAGTCAGTACACACCCTACTTAGCCACCCATAGAGCCACTCACACCTCCACTCACTTATCTATACAGCAACTGACACGCCCACCCACTCAATCGCCGAGACAGCCATTCACACAGCAACTCACTCACCCGCACTGCTACTGAGAGACCCACTTATACACCCATACCACCACTCACACAGTCACACAGTCACTCACATAATATATGTTAGAAGTAATATCACTCAGTAGCAGTGCACCTCGTATACTCACTTAACTTTTATAGTAGGTTAGTATATATGTTTAACAATCATAAAATCTTTGAAAATACTTACACTCACTAGATGGTGTCATCCGTGATATCATGAGTGATGTCATTTGAGATCGCATGAGTGTTGTCACTGACCATGTCATGAGTGTTGTAATATGTGATATCATAAGCAGTGCATTGTGGGGGTGTGAGTTATAGTTGGCTCAGGTAACTATGACTGCTGAATTTCTCTGGTTTTGAACGAGTGAAATGGGAGCCTAACCAAAACATTTCTGTAACCTTTGCTTTTTGTGTGAAAAAAAATAAAAAAATATATATATATATATTTGTGAATATGCTTGGTGCTACACAGATTCAGAAAAAAACTCACTGAGTCACACACATGTGCGTAACTACACATTTGCACACATATTCATCATAAACACAACAAACAAGGTTACAGGCACCCAAGTTGGTACTCTAGTGCATAGACGTAGCGGCGCCTGTCTTCTGTAGAAGGTTATTGTTATAACCTAATAACAAACAAATTTAAGATAACCCATGTGGTGCTGGAAGCAGAGTGCCACTTATCTTTGGAATTTACGGGGTGATGGATGGCAAGTGGGTGCTTAGATTATAAATAAATTAAAATAAATAATAATTGGGCGAGTATGCACCCTTGACACACTGTGACTGACATCCAACACGTCACCTCTTCAACTGTACCGTACCCTTGCTGTGGTGTTTGTGTGAAGTGAGGCCAGTATATGAATAAGGGCCTCGTCAAGTCCCATTTTAGGGAGAAGTTGCCATAACCTGTGTTGATTAACGCAGTCAAAGGTGATGGACAAGTCCATGAAACTTAAGTACAAAGGAGACTGCTTAGTCACTATGTACTTGCTAATCTCCAGATTCAAATTTAGGCACTGCTCCACCAGGCCAATGCCAGCCTGAAAGCCATTTTGGATTGGATTAAATATATTATTATCAACAGCCCACTCTTGAAATCTACTGTAAAGGACCCATTTGAAAATCTTTGCCGGTATATCGATCAAAGAAATGGGACAGTAACAGTGGGCCTTTGATCAATCACCTTTTTAAAAAATAGGGACTATATTGGAGTTCTGGGGACAAAGTGGTGCTACAGATATCCATAGTAAAAGAGCAGCTCTCTGGGATATCAAGGCTAGAGATAACCTCATGGGTCTTGGCTATGCAGGGTGAGGCAATGTTTTCCCTTTTTATTTTAGTAAGGGGGCTGCCTCGCTCATCCTCAAAAGAGTGAACGGCATGTATTGTTTCTCCAGACCCACGCCCTGACCTGAATTGAGCCTACGCTCTCTCTGAATCACTTAAATCTGCCGTCATCGTCCCCATATTGAAAAAACCGGGCGCTGATCCCTCAGTTCCAGCCAATTTCCGTCCCATTTCTCTCCTGCCGTTTCTGGCGAAAGTTCTCGAGCGCCATGTTACTTCTGCCTTGAGCTCTTTCGTGGAGAAGAATGGGGTCCTTGCCCCCCGCCAGGCTGGGTTTCGCCCGCACACTCTACGGAGTCCGTAGTACTTTCGGTCCTTGACAACCTCAGGGAGGGTATGGACACCAATCAACCTCAGGCCTTAGTCCTCCTCGATCTCTCAGCCGCTTTTGACACAGTGGATCATTCCATCTTGCTCTCCCGTGTCAGGGCGGCGGGGATCGGGGGTACGGCTCTGGTCTGGCTATCCTCCTTCCTGAGGGACCGCACCCAGGCTGTCCGCCTGGGTGACTTCACTGCGGACTTCCGTAATGTTCAGTGCGGGGTCCCCCAAGGCTCCTCCCTTTCCCCCCTCCTATTCAACCTATACATTTCCCCTCTTATTTTTTCACTGCAACAAATGGAGGTCGCCGTATTCAATTATGCGGACGACCTCCAGCTTGTCTTTAACCTCTCTTCCTCCCCTGACTCTGCTCTCAACTTTCAAACCATCATGATCCACATCCGTGACTGGATGAACCACAATCATCTCAAACTCAACCCAGACAAAACAGAGCTGGTGTTGACGGGTGGTTCATCCAGCCCCTGGTCTCCCATCTTTTGGCCCACTTCCCTTGGTCCTCCGCCTGTCCCCTCGACCTCAGTAAAAACTCTCGGCATCAAGCTCAACTCCCAACTCACCCTTCACTCCCAGGTCAGCTCTGTGGTTTCCTCTTCCTTTCTGGCACTGCGTACCATACGCAAGGTGTCCCGTTTTTTTTCATTTGATGCACTTAAACTGATCACCCTTGCCATGGTCGTGTCCCGCCTGGATTACGGCAACGCCCTATATGCAGGTATTCCTGCATATAGTCTTCGGCGGTTGCAGCAGGTCCAAAACCAGGCGGCGCGCCTGGTGTTTAAACTCCCTAAATCCCATCATGTCACTCCCCTTCTGAAATCCCTACATTGGCTCCCGGTCTGTGCCCGTGTCCAGTTCAAGCTTGCCTCTATCACTTTTCAAGCTCGACTGGGCACGGCCCCGGCTTTCATTTCATCTGAAATTATTCCCTATGTTCCCGCCAGGGAACTGCGGTCCTCTACCCTATCACTTCTTACGGTTCCACGGTTCCGGAGGAAGAAATGGGGAGGCTCTAAGCTCGCGACCCTCGCCCCGATCTTCTGGAACTCACTGCCTTTGGAGCTCAGAGCCACCACCTCGTACCTATTGTTCCGGAAACAGCTCAAGGCACATCTTTTTGCAAAATTTCTTAACTAACTCCCCCAGCTTCTCCCCTCATGTTTAGCTCTCTGTCAGTCTAGCGCCATGAAACCGCTGGTGTACGTGCGCTGTATAAATATTTTTAAATAGAAATAGAAAAAAATAGAAAATCTATAAGGGCTATTTCAGTGCTAACCATCCCTATAGCTCTTGCTAACATAGTATCATGCCTGTAGGTTTGAGGGGTAACTAAGGGTGGGCGTAAAAATCCGTTTCGCGGGCGAATTTGCGGATTTTCCGCGATTTTGCGATCCGCGAATCTCACGAAATCGCGGTGAAATCCGCGAATCAGCGGGAACGAATTTTCAGCCAAGCAAGGGTTACAGCAGCAGGTGCAAAAGTTGAACTTAATTTATTTGTAACCTTTTACAAAAGGGTTACAAACAAGAAACCTGGGGGAAAACATGGCGGCAGTTGGCTGACTGCGGCAGTGCTCCGCTCCATCTCGTCCGTAGATGCCTGACAGTTAGCAGTTGAAACCTGACTCGCTGTCACCGCTAACTTGCAAGACAATCGCAGGCTACTTTTCTGGTTATTATTACTTACACGGCTGATCGGCGAGGGAAATACCTTTGGTTCAATGTGCCGAGTTTTCAGCATTTCCAGCAGCGTCCGGGAAGGGCGCGGCAGCCTCGGCAGCCTCGGCAGCTCCAGCGGCCGCGGAGACGAACGCGGAAGTAAACGCCCTTCGGGTGGGCTGTTCCCAGCGGTGAGGCTGCAACCGTGGAACCTGGCCGCCTTGGAGCTTCACAAGGTAAAACGGCTTCAGAGTCTTCTCGGCGTAGGAAGCGCCAACCATGTTAACGGAGCCTCTGTAACTTACAATCTGAGATTGGGACCCAGTATTCTAGAAGGAAAAAAGATACACGGTGATTACTCTTCCCTGCACGCGAGTGGTATACCAAAAGGTGGGCCCTTTGTGTTTTCTGAGACTCCCACAGTAAGTGCTGTGAGTACAATAAAGTGTGTAAATGTGGTGATTAATTACAAAGCAAACAGCGCGCCCTTTAGCCAAACTCTGGCACACATGAGTGCTTCAGAATCCGTTAGAAAATTAAGGGGAAAGAGCGTAGCAAAGAACTTAGTGGGGGCCAGTGTATCTCGAAAAAAGAGAGGAAAGAGCGCACTACAAACCATCGAGGAGGAGACTGATAAAAAAGCTTCTCAATCAGGAAAAAGTCCACAAACAGATCGGGAAACATCTTCATACCTCTCGGTTGAAGTGAAAGCTAAAAGGGGAAGGAAACGTTCCAAAGCGAACTCCTCTACAGCTCTTCCCCCTAGAGTCACCCCTTCTTTGCGCTCGTATTTCAAGGCGATCCCTCAAGTTTTGAACCTAGGGAAAGAACAAGTTCAATCCAGCAATAACATTTCAAAGTTTGGTTCTGAGACTATGGAAACCAAAGAGTTAGATGAAAATCAAGCTGCTAATATTGATCTGTCCCATATACCACATCCAGAGGAGAGTACACCAAGCCCACAGAGAGAGTCTGAGGCGGAGAGCTCTGTTCACCAAGCCACAATAGACGATGGAATTTTGAAGGCAGGGGGTGAATTGTTACCATCTATCTTTCCAGCAGATGGTGGGAATCCTCTCGAGATCCCTAACTCTAACATCGAAGACAACTTTGAGGCTGGTATATTTTCTGAAACCCCTCTGAGAACTCCTCAAGATCAATGTGATGTGGCTGTTTCTAGTGCTGACACAATATCAGTTGCCTCAGTACAAAAAATGTTTGCGGCCTTGTCAGCAGAAATTAAACAAGGCTTCGCTGAGTCAGCCTCTAATCAGAAAGAGATAAGGAGTTTTTGTGAATCTCTTGATGAGAGATTAGGTAATTTGACGCTAAGAACACAAGCTTTAGAAGAGACGGTGGGTCAAATATCAATGAGAGCTGAGGGCACCACGGATGATATCGTTAAACTAAGGAAAGAAGACCAAGCCCTCTCAGAAAGAATGGAGATTTTAGAAAATAATGCGAGGCGGAGTAACATACGCATTTTGAATATTCCTGAGGGGTCTGAAGGTGCAGATATTAAGAGTTACATAATCACTCTTCTGAAAGAAACTCTAAATCTCCCTCAATCCATTGAGGAGCTAGCAGCGGATATTCAGCGTATACACCGGGATCCTTTCAGGCGTAACATCCAGCGGACCAAGCCTAGGAAAATCCTCGTAAATTTTCACACTTATTCACTAAAAGAACACATCTTAAACCAGGCTCTTAAGCTTAAGTCGCAAACATATAAAGGCTATAATTTCCAGATCCGCTCAGATCTGTCCCGCTTCACCTTGGATAAACAATGGGAACTTGGTAAAAGGATGGACGCTTTTCGTAAGCTTGGCGCTACAGTACAAATGGGGTTCCCTGCATCCCTTAAAGTCATGTTAGATAACAAAATGCACAATATTAGATCAGTGCAAGCTGCAGATGAACTCTTGTTAGCCTTTGGCAATAGGAAGCAAAGGGAGTGATACTAAGTTTTGTTGAAACTATCACAATCTTAATCAGATGAATCAAAAGATCGTTATTGACCCTTAATCTTAGAGGTGGTAAAAAATTGGAAAAGAATATTAATATGGCTACAAGGTCGAAAGGAAAATTAGTTAAAGGGATTAAATAAAAAGGTATAAATGAACAAAAAAAAAAATGGGAAAGAAGGGATAAGGGGAAGGATAAAGGGAATTTTTTTTTTTTTAAATGTGTAAATAAAGGAAAAAAAAGGAAAAAAAAAAGAAAGAAAAAAAAATAACAAACTAAAACAAACACAAATACACGATTTATATAGCCATGTTACGGCGAGTCACTTTGTAGATATTATGGGCACGAGGTGACGAGACGGGGAAGAGCTAGGGGCACTTACTTCCGGAAGTTTTCCGGTTGGTGAGTACGGGGTTTTCCCAGGGAGGGAGTAGGGGTGGGCATGGGGGGGTAAGGGGGCAAAACCACATCTCTAGTAAAGAGCTCCAATCTTTGTATGTAAATAGCTTTTTTTTCAACACAATGTTTTCTTCTCATCTTAAGATACAAAGTAACAATTTGTTTGAATTGTTTATCTTATTCCTATCACAGCCAGCCCTAACAAATGTCTTAACTTCAGAATCTAATGAGTAAACTAAAAATATTGTCCTGGAACGTTAATGGTCTCCGCACCAAACCACGAGCTAATAAAATCATGCAGTATCTTCGAGATACCGATGCGGGAATCATTATCCTCCAGGAGACTCACTTAATCGAGAGTGAGATACTTGACTTGGTTCGTAGGAACAGATGGATAGAATCATCAATCTCAACAACACAAGGCTCTAACACACGGGGGGTCTCGATCTTTTTCAAAAAATCTGTCATATTCAAAATTAAACAGCAGAAAGTAGATATCGGAGGTAGATGGGTTATCGCGGCAATAGAGTTAGGAGACACTAAGTTAACACTCGTGGGATATTATGGTCCTAACATAGATGACCCCTCAACACTGGAAACTTTATTTAGTCACTTGCTTAGTTTCCCAGACCCAGTGATTATAGCAGGGGATTTTAATATAACCTTGAATCCACTCTTAGATAAAACCCCTAACAGTAGGCAGAAAATCACTTCCAAATCTAGAAACTGCCTGTTAGGTTTGATGCGCCAATATGACTATTTAGATATTTGGCGGTTTAAAGAGGGTCAAAGGCAAGAATTTTCATTTAGAAATCAGAAATATAGACACAGGTCTAGAATTGATTTCGTTCTCACAAGTAGAGCTTTTGCTGAAAATACTACCTCAATACAATACACCCCAATACATCTTTCCGACCATTCTGCAATTGAACTAGTACTAAAATTGGCCACGACCCCTCCCACTAGAATATGGCCCTTCGATAGATCCCTTCTCTCTTCAACAGAGGATATTGTATTTTTACAATCAGAGACAAGTTACTTTTTTAGCACTAATAAGGATACAGCTCCTATAGGGATAATTTGGGACGCGTTCAAGTGTACACTAAGAGGCCTTATTAAAAATAAAGTAGCCTACCGTAGTAGACAATATATAGATGAAGTCACCTCCATCGAAAGAAACATTTCGATAGTACAAAACGATATAGATAACATCGATCCCATAGGAAATCCAACCCTTGCTGTTAAACAAGCAGAATTGAATAGGCTGAAACTTTCATTGTCAGCAGTTTTGGAGAAGCGGGTCATGCAGAGATGGGAGGCAAGTAAACTCTCTCATTTCCAATACGGGGAGGGGGCTGGTAAGCTACTTGCCTGGAAAATAAAATCTGATCGGGCACGTAATAACATCTGTTCAGTTACATCAGCGGAAGGTACTTTCTCCAGGGATGAGGAAATCAGAGCAGTTTTTAGAAAGTTCTTTGAAACCATATATCAAGACGATCTTAGGCCCAACCATTGTGACGTAATTAATTGGCTGGGGGGCATATCTCTTCCGTCCCTAACAACAGAACAGTCTTGCTACTTGGACGGGGAAATAACTATAGTGGAGGTGGAGGAGGCCATAAAGAAATCAAAAAACGGAAAGGCGGTTGGCACAGATGGGATGCCTAGCGAGATTTATAAAAAACTTATCTCGGAGGTCTCACCAGTGCTGGCCACTCTGTTCAACCAAATTCTTAGAGAGGGCAAAACACCACCGGAGTCATGGAATAATGCCTCTATAACCCTAATTCTCAAACCTGGTAAACCCGCCTCTGATTGTGGCTCATACAGGCCTATTTCTATACTAAATGCCGATTATAAAATTTTTACATCTATTTTAGCAAATCGGCTAGGGCGGGTTGCTCCGGATATTATAGCTCCGAACCAAAAGGGTTTTATAAAAGGGAGACAGCTCTGTGAACTTACATACGAATTGATTGGTTCAATGGGCATTGCTATAAAGGAAGAAATCCCACTGGTTGTTCTTACTCTGGATGCCACCAAGGCCTTCGATAGGGTGAATTGGCTGTACCTATCGGAGGCCTTGAAGAGGTTTGGCATTGGGGATGGATTTCGGAGGACGATAGAGCTTTTATATCGTAATCCTTCTGCTTCCCTGCTAATTAATGGAGGCTTGACAGAATCTTTTAAGGTCATGAGAGGAACCAGACAGGGTTGCCCCCTGTCCCCCCTTCTTTTTGACATATATATAGAGCCATTCGCTCAGACTCTTAGGGACAACACACTCATTAAACCTTTTGTTTATGGTGGCTGGGATAAGAAGGTGGCACTTTATGCAGACAATATTATGATTTTTTCCACAGATTATGAAGAGGCATACCCAGAAATAATTGAACAGGCCCATACATTTGGGAAAGTCTCAGGGTATGAAATCAATGCTCTCAAGACAGAGTCAATGTCCTGGAATTGTAATAGAACTAACAATAATGGGACATTTAAAAGCCAAATTCGTTATCTAGGGGTGAACATAGTTGAGGATATCAATGCAATTGCTTCTCTTAACTTTAATAAAGTAGCTGCAGAGTGCAGGAAACTCATGAGAGATTGGTCTCATCTCCCGCTTTCTGTTCTGGGTAAGCTTAATTTGGTGAAGATGAGCATTTTACCGAAAGTTTCTTTTTTATTTAATTCAATTCCACTTTATTTTGATTCAAAATTAATTTCTAAACTACAGAGTGCTATTACTAGTTTTATTTGGAATAATAAAAGTGCCAGAATCTCGTGGAAAAAAATTAGACGACGGAGGGAGAAGGGAGGGCTGGCTGGACCAGACCTTCAAATATACGCATGGGCGTTCCAGCTATCACACATGCGTATGTTGCTTAAAACTCCGTTATCTACTAGGATGGGCCCTCTTTTTTCTACTTTATTGGAATGCGAGGGAGTTAATCATGCCGGTTTCTTGTTTAAGTTCAGTGACCCCAAATTCTTTAAAAAGATCAAATTGAAAGTTCTAAAAGGTTGTGTATCTACTTGGTACAAAGTTAGACAAGCGATAAAGATTGGCTACTATTCAGCGAGGGCTCCGATATGGAACTTACCTGCCCTTCCCTTATGGACAACAGACGCCCTTAATAACCCCTTAATAGAAGCTGGTATTTATTGTTGGGACGACTTGTTCATGGACTGGGCTTTACTCCCATGGGATTATCTTATTAACAAAGTCGGCCCTGAGTTGTCAAGATTTAAATACATTCAGATTTCCAGCTGGGCTCTGTCATATAACAGTCAGCCAATGCGACGTAACAAGCAACCTATAGGCGGCCTTAGTGACTTGGTAACCTCTTTATTAGACAGCCCAGTGGCAAAAAAAGAAATCTCTCGATGGTATAACAAAATATTAGATGAAATAGATGTTAGTTTTCAACTACCAACAAATTTGTGGGCAGAACTAATGCCAGGTCTTGATGTGGAAGAGCTCTGGATTGCTTCCTGTTCATTGCTTTGGGATTTAGTTAAACCATCGTGGCTCCGTCGGAACCACCTGTTTACTTTGCATAGGGCATATTATTCTCCTCACAGGTTAACAAAATTCTCATTAACAGGCCCAGTTTCATGTCCTAGATGCGGGTTAACTGCAGCCACGGATACACATATGTTTTTAGATTGTCCAAATTTATCAGAATATTGGGAAGCTATTAAAAATAAGTTGTCGCATTCTGTGGGTGAACACATTACTATAGACCTCGCTCTTGTGATCTTTGGTCTGAGAAATAAAACCCACAACGCAGCAACACGATTGATATTCTATTCCATCCTTGCGGCACGTAGGGAGATATGTAGACACTGGAAGGATGCTTTACCACCTACAGTGCATGAATGGCGAACATCACTCCTCCAAATTTCCAAACTTGACCTTGCCAGGGTAGGAAATCCGAATACTAGAGCATTCTGGGCAATGCTTGGTTAGTCACGATCTCACCTGGGGTTTTTTTTTTTTCCCCAGGTCCTATGATTAATGTGAGCATTGCCTATCCTGGCTATCAAGACTAATAGTCTAGATTCCAATGGGGTCTCGATGATTCGGGCACTATCAACTGAGGTACCATCCTAAGCGAGTTCAAGACTGGTCACTGTATTTAGTGCTGAAGGGAACTGGCCTCGCCTCTCGTTAGACAAATCCCTTTACCAGCTATAAGCTGAGTTGGCATAGTACATGACCAATTGGCTCTTTGCTCTGTGGTGGTTTTCTTCTCGGTTTTGATAGATTGGAGCTATGCACACAAATGAGGATAAAAAAAAAAGAAAAAAAAAACAAAACAAATTAACTTCAACTTGGACACCTGCTGCTAATTGCTTCCTGGCGCCTCGTTGCCTACTTGCAACTATTCTCTGACCCTGCTCTGACCCTTGAAGCAGGGTCAGAGAATAGTTACAAGTAGGCAACGAGGCACCTGTCCAAGGAATTAAACCTCATCAGGAAGCACTTACAGATATAAAAAACAGGAAGAAGGGAGAGGATGGCAAATACACCCATTTTGAGTTGTCAGGAGGGGTTAAACTAAAAGAGACCTTTACAGCACAATTTTCATATGCATTTTGCTAAAAATAAAAAGCTGTATGTTCTGTAGGGGCAACTCAGGAATCTGGCCCTTCAGAGATCCGGCCTCTCTTTCTTTCTCTCGTTCTCTCTCTCCCTCTCTCTTTCCCTCTTTTTCTCTCTCTATCTATCTATCTATCTATCTATCTATCTATCTATCTATCTGTCTATCTATCTATCTATCTATCTCTCTCTCCCTCTCCCATAAACGACTACATGGGTAACTTCGCTATGCAAGCGGCTCGCGAAGATGCAAAAATCCCAGCGAACACGCAAAAAACCCTGCAAACACGCAAAAAACCCCGCAAACACGCAAAAAAACAAAAATCCCCCAATTCGCGAATTTTGCGGATCGCAAATTCGCAAATCCGCAAATTCGCGGATCGCAAATTCGCAAAATTCGCCCATGCTTAGGGGTAACATGGCAGCTTCTGTAACTTGAATAAACAACAAGAACTAGCTATTAGGATAGTGTTTGCGTACTATGCGTTAGTTTGGGAAACCATTTGATTTGTTAGGAAGGCCCTCACCCACCAGCCTATTTGGTGGCATGCTTCATCATCTGGCCCCACCCGAGGCACCGCGTGCGCCTCAGGTGTGCTGCGATGCCAGGCTACTGCAGAGCGGGTTTGGGAACGCGAGTGTGCTGTGCTGTTGTGCTGCGTGGGGTTTAAAATGCTGTCCTTGGGGTCCCAAGCAGTACGTTTATTGGTGGGCCCCAGGCGGTAATTAAAAACAAAGGCTAAGGTCGTGTAGGGGTAGACTTATGGTCTGCCACGTCCAGTGTGGTCGACTAGTTTCAGCAAGGCCTTCTGTTTAAACTGGCTTTCATCAGGACCTATTAAGTGTGGGGGTGTCTACAGGGATGTACATGATTCAGTACCCTGAATGTGTGGCACGCGCTAAGTGCTCTATGTGTGAGAGGTGTTTCCTCTCAGTTTCTACTTGTAAGGGAAAGAAAAAGAAAGGACACACAAAAAAACATAATGTTTAAATTCCGCAAATTATTCAACCACATAGATCGTGGAAGGGCGCCTGGTGCCTAAAAGTGAGCAGAAAAGGCACGAGTGTCTTGCGCTTTTGGCGAAACGTGGTTAATGCCGGTTTCGTGGTTTATGCTGTAATAGTGCAAATACCTAATTGCGGCATATTGTCGGTGAAATTACGGCGAGAAAGAGATGCAATTGTTTTGGCAAGATTGTGTGCTTACTCCTATCTATAGGGGACAAGCTCCAAGGATCTCTTGCCGGTAGGTCGCAACTCTAATGCACTCTTAAAGGGTAAAGAGAAGAAAGGATATGAGTAGTTGCGACTAAGTGCTGCGAGCGTTAATGGCATGCACGCACAGTCACGGCCAAAGGCAGTGTGACTGGCGGCTGTACTGCGAGGTGGCAGAGTCTCCCCACTTACTTGCCAGGGTCTCCTGACTCGTAGAAACACCTGTCGTCCGGACGAGAGATCCGTTTGAACTGAGCTCTCGTTGTCGGCATGTTAAATACCTTGTGCGGGACGCAGGTGTTGCTCATTGGAAGCTGGGCGGGGCTTTTTGTGAGTAGCGTTCGCTCTGCTGTGGTTGGTGCGTTCTTAGTGGGCGTGTCTCCCTGTGAGCAGCGTCTGCGGTTGAGACAGAGAAAAAATACTCTCGAGCCCTACTGTGCCAGAAATTGGTGAAGAATTTACGATACTGTTCCTAGTATTAAAATAAATGCATGATGCCAGTGTACAGTGAGAGGTGTTCCCTGTTATTGAAATAGAGTGTAGAGTGGTTTGTACAAAGGGAGTGGGGTTATACCAGAATAATATGAATAGGTAGACTGGTAAACAGACGTGTGGTTCTATCCGGGAAATGATGCGTGGACTTGCCAGCGGGTGCTCTATGCCTAAATGTAGCGTCCATGAGAGCTCCTGTATCTTCTCTCTTCCCCATGATACTAGATTGTTTAGAGGTAAAAGGAGAGAAGATGTTCACCTGAAATAGCCGGGTGGTGTTTGCCCAGCAATGTCCATGTCAGAGGGGTGGCCCAGCCCAGCCCAGCCTCAGTCAGCTGTGGATGGGTGCAGATGGGTCGCCCTTGGCCTTGATGCATCCGCACGTGTTCAGCGCAGCGGGACCATGGTGCTCCTATATAGCGCAGATTGTCTGATTGCCTGGGCAGGGGTGCTGTTGCGTGGATTCTGGAACTCATAATCCCCATCAGCTGCAAGCAGCAATCAGCAGCAGGTCTCCTCACGTTGTGCACCCTCTCTGGCAATAGTAAGATTAGGCAAGTTCCCCCATGCTGAAAATCCTTTAGAGCATGCCCCAAGCACACAGGCATGCACAACAGCCCCGTACTCCAAACAGGGCCGGCTTTAGCGCTGGTGGCGCCAGGTGCGACAATCACTTTTGGCGGCCCCACGTCCCATGACCTCCTCCTCGGATTCTCTCACTACCACCTGCAAAAAGAGCCCTCATCTCTCCTATCATAAAATATTGCTAAGCACAGCGGCCCTCTGCGGTTACAACGCCCCCCTCCACTGGTCAGCGCCCACTGCGGCCGCACCAATCGCACTGCCCTAGAGCCGGCCTTGACTCCAAAGGCCCTATGTACATTAGTTACACTTTGTGAATTAATGGCCAAGCTTGATTTAACTTTCCAAGTCATGTATAATGACTTGTGTCCCAAAGAGATCCCAGGTTCCCAAAATCGTAGTCGGCTCAAACATCTTAGTAAGCACAAAAACCTTTTCTTATCTAGGTGTCACTTTCAGCTCGACAGGTTCTTGGGTACCGCATGTTTTACAAAGCGGGGCAAAATTGCCCAAGTCAATGGGTTCCCTTATTGTTCTTTTGCATCCTTCTAGTGGGTTGCCATTGGCCTGATGCTCCAAATTTATGCTGCACAATGTGCCCCGACAGCTTCCTACGGGGAAAGTGTTTGGGGAATCGCTGACTGTATTGCCATACAGATACCTTTTGTACGAGAAGTTTGGCTGTTCCCGTATCCTCCCCACATTTTATCTGTCACAGTGATGTGGGCTTGATTTACGTGAGTGATTTTATTCAGACTCGACCCCCTTTATTGTGGCTTTCTGTTTGGGGAACTGAAGAAGCGTTTTAGCAAGTGCTGTAATTGCGGAATGTCTAGCATGTGATAAGGGCTCGTCAATACCTTGGTTGGCATATGTTAAAGATTCGTTTGATGGTATCAGACTTTCTCGTGCATTTTCTGACACAGCATGATGTATTGCTATTGATAAAAAAAACAGGTGTCTATAATGCTGTTAGCCAGGGCTTTAAATGGGATTAAAACAACTGGGGCGTCTCTCAAAGGGGCGTGGCCAATGTAATTAAGGGTGTAGCTTAAAACCACATAAGCAAAAAATCTGTGCTTAGCATAGTGTGCCGCCTGACTTGTATTTTGCTGTTTCTGTCATTGCATCCAGATATATGATACAAGTAACATTACACTTACAACAAGTCGGAACTATTGACTTTGTCAATGGTTGATAGTTGCATAAGACAAATAAGCAGTAGCTATGGCTTGTATAGAATATTGAAAAAGCTTCCACTTAAAGCCCTGGTGACACCACCACAGTGTTGCTGCTCCTGAGTTCAAAAAGAGAAGGGAAATCCAAAAAGAAAATGACTCTCTAAAGGATTTCCCTTCCCCTACAACGCTCACCTGGCATGACGTCATGCCGTAACTTCTCCACTAGTAAGAAGTGAGCAGTGTGAGCACGTGCAGTCCGGAAAAAAACGGACCGCCTGTGCCCGGGCACAAAACAGAGGCCCCCTTTAAAAAACTTCTGGTGCTCAGACCTGGAGAGACCCGGCCCACTTAAAGCCCTGCTGTTAGCCCAATCGCAGTGAGCCCCAGAAAACAACAATTGCAAATTATTTGATGGTAAACACGGGAGTTCATTTCGGCAGTTATTTGTGGAAACCAAGAACTCCGCAGTTATTTGTGGAAACCAAGAAGGACCTGGAAGCCTCTCTTTTATTTCGGTTTAGAGCTGATACGGTAAAGTACCTAGTCTGTTTTCCCATTGGGTACCAGCCGAATTTCGATATGAGCGCCTGCCTGTGCAATAATGGTCCTAAACAATCAATGGTTCAATTTCTCTTTTTGTGAAAATCTTATGAACTATATACCAAACGTTTTCTGGTCCCTTTTATGAGACCAAGGAATTTAAGGCATTCCATTCCAGCCTATCATTTTCTTTAGCAACTCTCAGACGAAGAGACTTTTATTGTTGTAAGGTGATTTCTTCGTGCTGCTGTACAATAATCAGGGCACCATGCACTTTATTTAAAGTGTGATAATTGTGATTAACCTGGATTTTATTGTGTGTTTTAACCTTTGAACGATTGTCAAGTGTGGATGTATCTTCCCACTTTTTATTTTTGCATATTTTATGTGTATGTATGTATACTTTTATGGTTGTACATTCAGCCGAATAAAGTTATTCAATTCATAACCCATGTTCTACATAAAATACCAATAATAAATAACAAGTCATTATTTATAGCAGCACACATTACAACCCTGATCGCATCTGGGAGCTGGTATTAGCTACTTATAGCTTACACTGCAAAGACATTCGTACAAAAAAGCATTTTAAAGCAAACCACTCGCTGAGAAATATAGTAGGTACATCCATCCAATTCTATTTTTTTGCACAGCACGTGCTGCTGCGGGGTGCCGTTTGGTAACAGTCCAAAAAAAAGCAAAACAGAAACTTTCTGTCTGGTGCATGTTGGACACACACCTCAGCAGTGAGCTGTAAACTGTCTGGACAGTTTAATTGGTTTTGAAATTTGTGATTCAAAGCGCAGAAGCCTCCCTACAGTTAATGTACAGCACGGCCTACATGGAGGCCTCTGGTTGGACAGTGTACAGCACTACCTTCATGGAGGCCTCTGGTTGGACAGTGTACAGCACTGCCTTCATGGAGGCCTCTGGTTGGACAGTGTGCAGCACTGCCTTCATGGATGCCTTTGGTTGGACAGTGTACAGCACTACCTTCATGGAGGCCTTTGGTTGGACAGTGTACAGCACTGCCTTTATTGGAGGCCTTCGGTTGGACAGTGTACAGCACTGCCTTCATGGAGGCCTTAGGTTGGACAGTGTACAGCACTGCCTTCATGGAGGCCTCTGGTTGGACAGTGTACAGCACTGCCTTCATGGAGGCCTCTGGTTGGACAGTGTGCAGCACTGCCTTCATGGATGCCTTTGGTTGGACAGTGTTCAGCACTGCCTTCACAGAGGCCTCTGGTTGGACAGTGTACAGCACTGCCTTCATGGAGGACTTTGGTTGGACCAGGGCTCGAGTCGTGGTACCACGCGGGTGGACGGCGTACCCCCACTTATTTTACCGGGTGGACGCCGTCCCCCCTGCAAAGATGCCCTTGCTGAGGAATAAAGTGTATTCTTGCCATTAACTGCCTGCAAATCATACCCAGAGTAGCAGAGAGCTCTCTGCTAAAACATCCGGTGCCAAAGTACAGTGCTTAAGCAGAAATAAAGCAGACTCACACAAGCGCGCATGCATGGACTCAGGCATCCCACACACATAAACACATCCTCCCCACTCTTAAAAAGCGTGTGTTGCAGCTGTCTTAGCCAGGAACTACCAGCCCCAATGCACCTCCATTAATAGAAGACTATTTCTTTTACCTCTCCTGACGTCACTTCCGGTCGTGACGTCACTCCATGCCTTTGAGCATCCCCCACTTCAATGTTTTTACCTTTCGTGACGTAATTTCCTGTCGTGATGTCACTTGCTGTCTTTAAGCGTCCCCCCATTTCTTTATTTAGGACTTGTGCCCTGGGTTGGATATAGGGTGACCAACCGTCCGTAAATTTCGTGGACAGTCCGTAATTTCGGCTGTCTTTCCGTTGTCCATGAAGGATTCTTTAACGGACACTATTTGTCCGTAATTTTCACCGGGCACGGGTCGCACCACCCTAAAGCCGATACAGCTTCCACCCACCTCCCTTCTTGACTCTGATGCTGTTAAGGTCGGTCGGGTGTAACAGACTTCTGATGCAGTACTAAAGCTCAAACTCAGCAGCATTGGAGTATGGCACAATCGCACCCACACTGATGAACAAAGTATGAAGGACAATCAGTTACATCTTTTCTCTTGGAGTAGCTCTTTTAAGTACTGTACATCACAGCGGGGGATGGCAAAACTAACATTTTGGAAAGAGAGCCTGTCTTCTCGTTGTCTTATCCAGGAGGGGGTGAGGAGCCCTACCCCTCCGTGGAAGAGACCAAGATGATACTAGAATACTGCATGCCAACCCCTGTGCCCACCCTGGTGGATCCTGTTCCCCCTCCTGTGATGGCTCCTGCCCCCCGTGATGGCTCCTGTTTCCTCCCCCCCCGTCTGTGATGGCTTCTGTCCCCCCTGTGGTGGATCCAGTCTCTGCCTTGGGTGGCTTCTGTTCCTGGAATGGCTCCTGCAGCGAGGGTGAAGTTCTTGATGGGTCTCTTCTCAAAAAGGCTCAGCTCAAAATTATTATGAAAAGGTGGGCGAGTGAGTAAATGAAGGGATGGGCGGATGGCAGGATAAATTAGTGAAAGGGTGAATGGATGAATGAAAGATTGAATAGATGGATAATGAGAGAGGATTGATGAGTGAGTGGAAGGATGGAAGAAAAAAAAGGTAAGTTGCTGGATGTATGGGTGGAAGCCAGGGTAGCTGGATGGGTAAAAGGATGGAAGGATGAGTGAAAGGATGGATGAGTGAAAAGGTGGATGATGAGTGAGTGGGTGGATGGATGAGTGAAATGATGGATGGATTGATGAATTGATAAGTGCAAGGGTGAATGGATGGACGGATGAGTGAAAGGGTGGATGTAAGGATGGATGAGTGAGTGAAAGGGAGAGTAGATAGACAAAAGGATGAATAGATGAGTGAAGGAGTGAAACGATAAATGGATGAGAGAAAGAATGGATGAGTGAGAGGGTCAATGGATTGATTCATGAGTAGATGAGTAGATGGATGGGTGGGTGGATGGATGGAAGGAAGGATTGCTAAGTAAAAGGGTCGATGGAGAGGGAAAGGGAGGATGGATGGATGACTGAAAGGGTGGATGGGTTGAAGGATGAGTGACTGGGTGGATAGATGAGTAAGTGAAAGGATGGGTGAAAGGATAGATGGCTGGATGGATGGATGGGTAGAAGAGTGGATGGATGAGTGTACAGGTGTACAGATGGATAGGGTGAAAGGGTGGATGGATGGATAATGGATGGATGAGTGAAAGGATGTATGAAGGGATGGATAAGTGAAATGAAAGATGGAAGGATACATGATAGATAGGTTTCCAAATGGTTGAATATGTTTGGATATGGCTGGGCTTACTTATACACTATTGCGCAACCTCTGATGTGTCTGTAATACTTATCCTATTGTCCTGAAATTTTGTCCTGAATTTTGACGTCCTGTCCTGAATTTGTGTCCTGAATTTTGACCTCCGGTCCTGAATTTGTGTCCTGAATTTTGATCCTTTGTCCCGAATTTTTACGCTCACCGTCCTGAATTTGCACCAATGCCAGTTGGTCACCCTAGTTGGACAGCGTACAGCACTGCCTTCATGGAGGCCTCTGGTTGGACAGTGAAGTGCCACTGGAGCTGCTGCAAGCCGACCCTGCTTCTCACTGCCTTGGCACAACGCTGGTACAAGTGCAGCCCCCTGTATTAAAAAAAAACAAGAAATTGCGATTAGCAAAGTAAATGGCAACATCAGCACTTTTGTGAGCATCAAATATTACAAAAGTGGCTGCTAAATTTACATTTAAGAAAATAATTCTGTCCCTCCTTTTAATGCAACTAAACTGTGAGGAGCCAATAAAAGGAGGGTGAGCAACAGACTAGCTGGCGGTAGTTCCTCTATGCCTGCTTTTTACCACTTGCACATGCACAGTGCATTCCTCCTGTGCTAACAGTCTGCACCCAGCACCGGGCTTACCTTCTTGTCTTCCACACCCACTCCTTCCCCGTGCCCTTTGTTGTTAGTGTGACGTGTCAGAGTCTCCAGATGTGATAAACCAAGGACAGATATTTTTGCGACAGACATGTTGTGCCTGATGCAAACATACTGCTGATTTGGGGGTTTGGGTGGCACAGTTAGCTGTTTTGCCGAACAATGTGTTGCACCAAGCTGAAAAATCCTGGATGGAAAAGGGGTTCTGTACATACATGCACACACCGAGATTTAAACAGTGCTTAATTTGTAGAAAGGTGAGTACCAGGGCACTCGGAAGGAGGTAACTCCAGCAGCCATCACCCATTGCCCCAGACAGCGCTGCCAATGATGCTAGCAACAGAGATACTAACAATCACACTCCTACAAGTGGGATAATTCAGACTATTCCAGGTCCTGAAAGCTTTAAGAAAGGCGGCAGGTATTAGTCATTTATAATATGTATTTCATTACTAAACAACTGTTGATCTGCTCATCCCTAAATTAGATGAACAGTGCCACCATGTGGCAGACTGTAATAAGTGTTGGTGTTGACATTTAGGTGCTGGTGCCGAGCACCGTAAACCACCGGCTCAAGTTAAGCACTAGATTTAAAAGCAAACAGACATCGAGATTGTGCACTCATGCACACTCACATTCATGTACACAACATAGTAGCACTTAGACATGAAACTGCACTTCCGCACACAGATGCAGTGGCTCCTGTCTCTTCTAATGAGCACAATTAGATAGCTCAGCCTATATCAAAGCCAAGATGGACACTCCATGACCACTGGGCAAGGCTGGGCTTTCAGGTAGGGGTGTGCGTTAAGTGGTTCACAGCAGCAGGAGTAATGAGTACAACCCACCTAGTTCAGGATCCATGTCGGGGCTCAACTTCTTTTATTTGTGAGAGTGCAACTATGTTGCTGATTGGACTTTTTAGACTTTTTAGGTATAATTACTTTTTAACTTCCTCAATACACAGCGCTAGTAGTCAGAGCAGGGTACTTGTGTATACGTGCTCAACGATATCTGTACTCCCTTTCCATACATGTTATCAAATATATGGTATTTGTGCATTACGTAAGGTGTGCATATCTAGATTCCAACCAGGTGGAACAGGAAAGTTTGGACAAGTGCCACTCTTACACACACAGCATTGCTGCTGCCCACACATTCACAAACATACTCACCCCTTTGGCAGACAATATTCACACATATTTCAGTCCCACACAACAACACATACATTATTCACATTCATATCATTCACACACAGACATTCGTACTATGGATATCAATTAGGCTTTGCCAGGGTTAGCAGCTGGTTCCCTGGTACACTCCATGATGCAGCTAAGGCGCAAGAGAGTCGCCACACTGCTTTTCAGCAGTGTAAAACAAGGAACATTGAAATGATAATAAGTCGAGGTTATTATCATTGTATTTTTTCCTGCTGTGGCAGTTTTGCGGGCGGGACTGCTCTGCTGATAAAGGAGTAGGGGGAGGAGCGGTGGGCACTCTGTAAGCATGCATGAATGTTTAGCCGGCTGTGTTGGGTCGGCCACACAGTCATGCGCACTTTGCATGTTTTCCACCCAGGCAGCATTACAGCCTGGGTGGAGAACATGCCAAGGCACCCAGTCCCCATCTGATCGCCTAACCACGGTGCTCAGACCAATCACAATGCTGCAATGCAGCATTGTGATTGGCTTAGGGGAGACTGTGTGCTTTTCCGCTTCTGCTCTGGCCTCAGACAGATGATGAGGAGAGACGCAGTGGTCAGATAAGTTAATTTTTATCTTTATGCACACCCAACGGATCCCTCCAGCCCCCCCAGCCCCGCCGGGTCACCCGCAATCCGTGTGGCCGCCACTGCTATGGCATCAACAAAAGATACACTAGACTCTACAAACTATGCCTACTTTCATTAGTTAAGCACCCACTTTTCTTTCTGATATTTCATACCCAGGGACATCTTAAGGATTTTACCCACCCGGGCCAAATGTATTTTGGGGGCCCCCTTTTGGAACAGCTTGGAATTTATGATCCCATTTCAGCTCTTCCATGCTGTCTTTGGCCAGGCCACTGATAGTGCACTAGCACGCTCGTCCAAATTTTCATATTCAAGGATATTTGATGTTTTCAATATTGTAACAGCAGCAATCCATTAATATTACTGCAAATAATCTCTATGACACCCTCCCATCTCTCATATATCATATCCTGCTTTGATCTAAAAAATGCCTATCATAGACTCTCACACATGACCCACATTAAAATATAAATTAAAGGAAAATGGTATTTAAAACAATCTGCTTAAGTATTATCCAACGTCATCAGGGCAAGACTCTCTACAGAACAGAACTGGCTCCATTAGGGCCCCCCCTGTAAGACTAGGGCCCTGGGCCAGAGCCCGCTGTGCCCATGCCTTAAAATTTCTCTGTTCTCACCTCTCTTTAAGGACACCAGCATGTGAAAGAAAAAAAACTCATAAACCTCACACACAGTACTACAACCAATTGCCAAGGAAAAAAGCAGTAAAGAAAATTATACTAGAGGCAAAGGCGCAGAAGTATTATAAAAAGCTACTTTCATAGGAAAACACAAAAAAATATTCACCATTTATTCCCTTAAGGTTCCTTGGTTACACAATTCTGCGGCTAGAGAGATAACAACAACCTGATGTTCAGAAATTTTATCCTGAGCAGAGCTGACTTATCTTTTCATCATTTTAGGGTCTTTAAACAACAGTACAATTGAGGAGGGAAATAATAATATCAGATAATAATATTGATTAGAACTGTGATAGCAGGTCCTACAGAAGAGCACACCATAACTTATTTGAAACCTTAACAATTATTTAAATATCCTAAAGCTGCGGTTCCCAAACTGTGGTCCGTGGACCCCAAGGGCTCTGTGAAACATTCCCAGTGGGTCTGCTGGCAGCAGTTTTAAAAGCACTGCAAAATTCCTTGTATAATCAGCAGTTTTTGGGGCAACAATAAGCGTCAAGACAACTCAGGTGATTGACTCATCTAAAGTAGCACAGATGGTTAATATGCCTGCTGCAAAGAACGTGTACCATGCACTTAAAAAAACAGCATTTTATGTGCATAGCTCTGTGGGTTACTGCTTTTGTCACAGAAATTCTGTTGTTACTGTGCAGTTCATAAGTTGCAATCGTAATCTAGCACAGTGAGCTGTGAACTGCCACCAAAGAGCTGCATGCAAACTGCATGGTACAAGTTAGTAAGTTATGTTTATTTCCAGTCTTTCATTATCCTAGTGCAGCTAAAAAAAGGTTTGTTTGGGTAGAATTACATTCTTATTATTAAAGTCAATGCTAACCACTGTGTTATGTTCTGAATTCTGAGTCTGTGCTTCTCTAGACCAAGCACTATTAAAAATGCCTATCAGTATGGATGATTTGGGAATCATACAACTTGTTAGACCCCTTTACCTTATATGACATTTTCTGTATACTGATTTACACACATATGATTGTTTCTGCATATGTGTGATGTAAAGTTCCCTGACACCCTACACTGGTATGAGAGGCACTATAAAACTAATAAAATGCATGTGAGAAAGGGGCTATGGAGAGATGAGAGGCTCTGTTGAAGGGTGATAGTGAGGCAATTATTGAAAAGCTGCAACAAAGATTGTCGTAACCAGGGGCACAGTAAGGCAATAATTTACTACGCTTTAAAAGCTAATACAATTCAATATATAATGACAAAAGTGTAGATTGCAAAACATTTTCCCAATATTTTCTTGGGGGAGAGCCCCGCAAAGCCCCCTCTGTAGAGGTCAGGCTCACTCGCTAAACATGGTACGGGGGCTAGTGTGACAAAACTTGCCAGGGCAGCTTTGGGTTCCCAGTCCGGCACTGGCAGGAGCCTAGTACCATGAAATAAAGCCAAACATTGAAATGTTAGCCACCGAGATGCAGCACCGACTTCCCATACAAAATATTTCAATTTTTGCAATTTTTTTCAATATGAAATAATAAAATCTTTAGTAATTTGAGTAATTGTTTGGGGCACTTGTTAATGTTAATGTTAATGTTAATCTGAATTTATTAAGCGCTCGTACGCCCAGGGGCTTCATGGCGCTGTAGAAAGGAACATGGCGCATCAGTCAACAGTAGAGATGAGGCAACTCAGTAATGCGCCTGAGAGAAGAGCCAGGTTTTTAGGGAGTGTCTAAAACTGAAGATGTTATCATTCAGTTTGAGATGAAGGGGGAGAGAGTTCCAGAAGGCAGCTGCAAGATGGTCAAAGCAGCTGCCTCCGAGACGCTTCCTTTTGTAGGGAGGGACGATCAGAAGGGATTTGTGGATGGACCGGAGGTTGCGGGAAGGGCTGTATCTTTTGAATAAGTCTCTAATGAATAGAGGGCCAATGTCATGTAAAGACTTAAATAAGATGCACCCGGCTTTAAAAGCTACACGCTGCTCAACAGGCAGCCAGTGTAGCTGTTTCAAGCCAAGTCTAACAGACTGCCTCTTAGAGAGATTCAAAAGAAGTCTAGCTGCCTGGTTCTGAACCAGCTGGAGGCGTTTAAGCTCTCCAGTTTGAACCCCAAAATAAAGGCTGTTGGAGAAATCTAGTCTGGACAGGACCAGGGAGATGACAATCTGTGTGAGGGCAGCCGGAGAGAAGAAACAGGCGATTTTCTTGATTTTCTTCAGCTGGAAAAAGCTAGATGACACAACTGCTCCTACCTGTTTTTTTAGGGAGAGATCCTCACTGATGAAGATTCCCAGGCTCTTAACCGAGGATGACTTAGATGGGGGGGGCGCCCATGCTAGAGGGCCAGAAGCTGGGATTCCAACTAAGTGTACTCTGTCCAGGCAAGACCAGTTCGGTCTTGCCTGGATTAAGTTTCAAATGATTGCAGTTCATCCAACTCATAATGTGGGACATGGTGTTTTGGAATTCTACCACTGAGTCCTTGGAGTTCAAAGGGAAGATGAGCTGCAAATCATCAGCATAGTTGAAGATGGTAACTTTCGCTTTCCTGAGGGAGTATAAAAGGGGGCGTAGATACAAATTAAAAAGCAGAGGTGATAAAGAAGAGCCATGAGGTACTCCGCAGATGGTAGATATAGTAGGGGCAGTGAAGGAACCCAGTCTTACCGATTGGGTTCGGCCAGTGATGAATGAGCGGATCCAGCTCAGCGCAGGGCCCCTGAGACCTGCCTGCTCGACACGGTCGACCAAGATGGTATAGTCGACCGTGTCGAACGCAGCAGAGAGGTCCAGTAGCACCAGAGCCTGGTGGATCCCTTCGTCCGCCTTCTGCCTCAAAGTGTTCTGCACCGAAAGAATGACTGCTTCAGTAGAATGACAAGGACGGAAGCCAGCCTGGTTAGGTGCAAGATACTCTGATTTTTCCAAAAATTTGGAAATGCTGTCACTTGTTTGTGTACTTTTTGCAAATTACTGTTTTAATGTTTGAAATTTAAATCGTACAAATTGTTTGGGGGTCCCTGGCTTCCAGTACTTACCTAATGGGGGTCCTCAGTAGTCAAAAGGTCGACAACCACTGTACTACAGCTATCTTTAGTTCATAAGACGTCCATTGTAGTAAAGCTGTAACTTTTACGTGTCTTACAGATACCTGCAGGCTTCTAATTATGTATTTGGAAGAAACAAATTATACTTATGTGTCGGTTTTAAAACTGACAATCCATGAAGAGTTATGTAGCAACTCTGATAAATCGGCACCTTGTACCAAACTATTAAGAATCATTCAACAAGAATTGGCAAAGTAAAAAGGTTTCAACCTATGCACATATTGGCTTTGCCAATGAAGTTTGCAGAAGCTTTGCAGCATTGGCAAAAAAACTAAAATTTTTGCCAATGTTGCACAGCATCAACAAAATAAAAAGAAGAAGCAATATTTGGCACAATGACACAGCCGCTGTTGCTCGTTGCATCAGTCTACAGGCATAAGTGAGTAGGCAATTGCATTCATCACCATGCATGTGACATCTTCCTTGTTTTGGGAGGGAAGAAGGGGGGCAAGCACACCGACTACCATTTTGTGTGTGTAAAAGGCCGCTTTATTGAAACAGGTGCACATCACATTTATTAAACTGGCAAACTGCCTTACAAAACTGAAACCTCTCTAAACATCGAGTTACCTGACCCCTTTTTGTTTTACTCCCCCACCCCTACGATCCCCACATGATAAAATCCCCCACCCTGCAATATACAAACATATAACTCAATTACATCATAATACTATCCAGTTTTATCCCCTACCTCCTAACTCCAAAACCTCCCAAGACCTACAGTCCTATTTGCCTTCTTGCAACTGTAACTAACTACCCTCTAATGTCAACTCCCAAACTGGTTACGCTTTCCCCGCTCCCGTTTCCCAACTCCCCAAACTTCACGAGAAAGTACCGAAATCCAGCCAAACTTGGCCAACATCAAAAACAACTCCGCCAGCACCTGTTCCAAGCGACAACTTACATATAACCACCCCCTGAAGCACCTGTCCCAACCCAGCCACCTGACACAAAAACCCCTTCTGTCCTAAAACCTTCCCAGCGCAACCAAGGGACCAAGCCAAAACCTAGGGAGGGTGGGCGGGGACAAAAAGTTCCTGCCTAACACGTTCCCAGCCGCCAGGTCTCAGTATCTAAAATGGTGGCTGGGAACCCCTCGGGAACGCAATTTATACTTTGGGCTGCAGGGCTCCTTTTGGTTGCTTTTGGGCTATCCCCAGCCAGCCCAACGCGGCAAAATGGCCGCTCGCTTGTTCTCCCCCCTTCCCCCTCCCAAATCTGCCCGGGGGCCAGACCTCGCGGCTCGGCTGCCCCCCAAACCCCACTTTTTCACTATCCATGATAGCAGACACCACTTGGATTGGTAAACAATAACATTATTTTTTTTTGCATGAAAATACAAATAAAAAAATGCAGGGTTGAAGGGCACTGAGGAATGGGTTGGGAGAGCGCATGTGGGGAGGTGGGGAAAACCCTCACATGAAGGAGAGAGCAAAACAGGGGGCAGTCGGAGAAACAGATGATGAAGAGAACAACATGGAGCACATAGGAATTTGACAGAGGGGGAAGGACATTAGAGAGTGACGAGCACATAAAGGAGTGGGTGATTAGCGCACAACAGAGAGAACAACATGGGGCTGTGGGTAGAAAAACTGTGGGGCATGAAGCACACAAGAGAGAGTGAGAAGTACATGAGGGAATGAGGAATATGGGGACAGGTATTTGGTAGAAGGAACATTTCATGAGGAAGCGAGTTGGAGCGAGTTCCCATTACTAAATGGAAGTTCATTAGGAATAATATCTAAATGGGAATAAACATACCATCATAGAACGTTACGATATGGGATACCTACTCCAAGATGGCAGCGAAGTACACCAGGTGGGACTGGCTTGTATCCTTAGTCCTTCCTTGCTGAAACGCTGTGCAGAGGGAGCCCATGTGGCTTTTTAAACACCGGACTTCCAGAAACGTTCTTGATCACTAAGCTGCATTTGAGAAAGTCGTGTAAGACGAAACGCGTCATGCTGGGTGAAATAAAAGAAAGGATTGCAGAACCCATGTGTGCTCCTGTGTGTTCCTAGAAGAGGGACTCTTGGTTTGGTACAAATTTGCGTGCATGCCACTTGCACGAAGGAGGCACCCGTCATGAAAAGGGTTCAGCAGTTAAGTGGCATTTGTTGGAACATTGAATTGTGAACTGCAGGAATCACTGTTGCCAGTCTGATAAACCTGCCAAACACTGGTTTGGATCATGATGAGATGAAGAACGGCGATTACAAAATCGGCGCTCTCAGGAATAGAAGACATGCAATGGCAAGTATACAGCTGATGAATAGGGCTGCAAACAAAGCACAGAGGCTCCGTTTTTAAACGCACAGCGAAACAGTGCTATCAACGAGTTATGGACCCATTTCCCATTACTAAATGGAAGTTCATTAGGAATATATCTAAATGGGAATAAACATACCATCATAGAACGTTATGATATGGGATACCTACTCCAAGATGGCAGCGAAGTACACCAGGTGGGACTGGCTTGTATCCTTAGTCCTTCCTTGCTGAAACGCTGTGCAGAGGGAGCCCATGTGGCTATTTTAAACACCGGACTTCCAGAAACCTTCCTGATCACTAAGCAGCATTTGAGAAAGTTGTGTAAGATGAAACGCGTCATGCTGGGTGAAATAAAAGAAAGAATTGCAGAACCCGTGTGTGCTCCTGTGTGTTCCTAGAAGAGGGACTCTTGGTTTGGTACAAATTTGCGTGCATGCCACTTGCACGAAGGAGGCACCTGTCATAAAAAGGGTTCAGCAGTTAAGTGGCATTTGTTGGAACATATATATATATATATATATATATATATATACATATATATATATATATATATATATATATATATATATATATATATATATATATATATATATATATATATATATATATATATATATATATATATATATATATATATTTATATATTACCTACTGGCGGTCGCCAGTAGGTAGTTATAGTTAGGAATTTTTTTCAATGTTAAATCTCAAAATTCTATTTGGAATAACTTTGGTGCCAGTTGACGAATCTGCCTGAAAATGTCCTCAAAATGGCCTCGTCGAGCTCCGGTCCTTCCCTGAAAGTTTGGGGGGGATTCGTCAAGCGGGGGCCGAGATAAAAGGGGAGTCCCAAAACGCGTTTTCCCCATGTTAATTTCCATAGGGCGGTCGACCTCACTTTTAGCCCGAACGGCTGAATGGATTTACACCAAACTTGGCAAAATTGTAGGGACTAGTAGCCCGATGTGCCTTTGCTATGTCTCAAGATATGTGCCCCAGTGGATTTTGAGTAATTTAGGTTCAAAAAAATATATATATCTGTAAGCGCGCCCCGGTACGCGCACTGGGGAGCGCACCGGGCGCGCCACGCGACTTGCGCACGGAAAGCTGATTGGCTGTCGGGTGTCTGTAAACATTCTAAACAGTCCGGAGCGGCTGCCATCTTGTGTCTCGGTAGGATCGAGACATGAGAGGTGGCCAAAACAAGGGGGGAAATGACCATAAGGGGGTAGAGTAGACCCTCCCTGACCCCCTAGGTTTGATGTGGGGGTTTTAAAAGGGCCCCGCGGAGCCAAAAAAAGTAATTTTTTTTTCGATTTTTTGCGGGGGGAGCGCCCGGTACGCGCACCGGGAAGCGGACCGGGGTGCGTACTATGGGGAAAAAAGAATGATAGACTTTTCAAATATTGTATGTTTATTAATTGTTCTTTTTGTTATTTTTTTGTTGTTTTTTTTATTTAAGTACCAACATGTAGGTACCAATGCAGAGTCTAAAATTTAATATACACTGTCTCCTTTGTAGATATCTTGCATGTTGTTACAGAAGTTATTGTGGTATATGGAATTCATACCATAGTCTGTCAGGAAAGCAGAAACAATATGGAGGCAGGAGATGATAAAGAGATGTTAAATACACATTGGAGATAATATAGTGGGAGAAAGGAAGTAACTATGAGCAAACTTACTATGTAACACAAAAAAGTTGCACAGTATATTTTAAGTCTCACTTTATATTATATCTTTTTGGGTACTATTTCATAATTTACATATAAAAAAGAATAATGTCTCAAACAATTTTAACTTTTTAAATTTAAATTTATTGTTGTGATTTTTCAAAATCTAAAAGAATTTGCAACATTAATTCATCAGGTATGTCATCCTTTTCATTCCATGATTCAATTTCTTCAACACATTTAATTAAGTCTTGGTCTACAGTGTCATCCAAAAAGTCTATTTCTGCTTTGTCTTCCTTAGGATTGTTTTCCATATTAATTTGAAATGAAAGATTTTTTTCATTTTGTTGTGCTTCCATTTTCTTGCTGTAAATTGCATAAAAAATAAATATATCAGTAGAGATAGGGCACTGTTGGGTTTAAGTTCAGACAGGTACTTGTGAGTTTTTAACAGTGAAGTTATCTTTGGGCAGTGTATGGTTTCAGGCAGGAAGTAGAACTATTAAAAAGTGACTGTGATGAAGCCTAAGTAAATTCATAATTATACCAGAGAAGCCTAACTCAATCAATAATTTAAATAAATAAGCCTTTCTCAATGTCTAACTCTTACAGAGGGACAGTATATAACTATCTGAAACATTTTCCCAAATTAACTTAAAGTGCATAACATAGTTCTCCTTTCAAATTAACAACTTACCTTCTTCAAAGTAGTTGAAGTTTTCTGTGAATTTTTTTTCCAAATGTACCTTAGGCAGTGTTAGTCAAAATGGCAGTGTTTCCCTCTCATTTTTCATATATATTCATGTACTTAACCAATCAAATGTCAGCATATAAAAGTACAAAATGTAAGTAACATTTTAATTGGTTGAAAATTCAAACAGTTTCATATGTGTTTTTGTCATGTAATTTACCTCAGGATATTTAGACAGGGCTACAGCCCAAATGGCTCAATGGAATACCACCAAATTTGGGCAAATGTTAGGGACTGCTATGTAGAAGGGCGTATTCTATATTTGGTGTAAGTGTCTCCAGTGGTTTTTCTGTAAATTACTTTCCCACCTTTTTTTTGAAGCGCTTACCGGTGCGCGCCCCGGTACGCGCACCGGCTGCGTTACGGGAGTCCTCCCTTTTGTGTTTCGGTAGAATCGAGACACAAGATGGAGGACAAACAACGTTGGGAATGGGTAGAAGGGGGCACGGTAGACACTTCCTGACCCTCTAGGTTTTCTGAGGGGGGCTTAGGACGCTCATATAGGCAAAAAATAAAAATAAAAAATAATAATTCGCGGGGGGAGCGCCCGGTACGCGCACCGGTAAGCGTACCGGGGAGCGTACTTTGGTGAAAAAAAGTGAAAAAAGTTAGAAAAAGATAAACGTTTTGAATGATCAGAGGTAGGGTAGCTCTGAAAAGAGCTTTTGGGTTCTGTGGCTGATTTAGGTACCTAGAAGTAGGTTCCAATGCACAGTCTTAAATTCAGGAGGAATATTCTATTCCCCTCATCTGAGAAGTGCACACCATCTCCTCTGTAGATGTCTTGCATGTTGTAACGCAAGTTGTTGTTGTATATTGAACCCATTCCAAAGTCTCTCATGTAAGCAGAAACAGATTTATACATATATATATACATATATATATATATATATATTTACTTTCCTACCACATTCAACTTCTTTCAGTACACCTGCTCATCCACACTCCTTCACTTACCTTTTTTACTGGTTCATTTAGTCCCTTTCTGACACTCCTTCCTTTACTCTCTCTCTTCTTTCTCTCTGTCACTCACCATGTCTTACCCTTATTCACTTTTATCCACCCTCTTTCACTCCTCTTTACTTACACTCACTGCTATTTTCTTTCCCTCCGTCACTACTGTTCCTTTTCTCTGGTTCCGTCACTACCTGTCATTCCCCATACTTAACTCTCCTTACTTTTACTTTCATCACCCATTCACATTCTCCCAGAACCTCTGCTTTAGTCTTTCTTCTCTTCTTTTGCTCCCTTATTCATTTTCCTTTTCTCAGTTACTTCCTCTTACACCTTTTCTCTGTTTTACTATCTATTACACAGTCCCTCTGCGTTTCTCCCTCTAGCTCTCTTTCTCTTTACACCACTCTCTTTGTCCCCATTCCTCATGCTCACTCCTTCATTATTTTTTTTTCTTTTTTTTTTAAGTGCGCTGACGGAACGCGCCCCGGTACGCGCACCGGGGCGCTCACCGGTACGCGCACCGGGAGCGCTCCAGAGTGAAATATAAAAAAAAATGAATATACTTTAAAAAATATATATTATATTAATATACAATATAGGGTTCATTTTTAGAAAAACATACCTTTCTCAGCTATAGACATTTGCGAAAAAATAACCTTAGAAATTCACTAAAAAATACATAGGTATGAAGCCCTATAAAAAGTTAGGAATTAGCAGTTAAAAAACCTATGAAATTCACTGAAAAAACCATAGGTTTCACACCAGTTATAGTTAGGAATTAGCATTTAAAAAACCTATCAAATTCACTGAAAAAAACATAGATTTCACACCAGTTATAGTTACCTGGAAATTTTACTGACATAAAACCATTGAAATTCCCACGTTATAGTTAGTTGGACTCACTATAACTTGCGCGTGTAATGCACTGCTGATGACATCACATATTACATCACTCATGACATGGTCAGTGACATCACTCATGACATCACTGATGACACCATCCAGTGAATGTGTGTCTTTCTGAAAAATAAATATGTTTTATATATGTATATATAAAAGTTGATGGAAGAATAAATGTTTAAATAAGTGTCTAAATGGATGTCCAGCACCCGTTATATGCCCATGGAGTATTTGGACAGCTTGGGAGGGTCGATGTCACTCAACCCATTCAGGTGGTTGCTTACCCCATTGACAAAGAGGCAGAAGAGGGTCGGTGGAAGCACACAACCCTGTCTTACCCCCCTGTCAACAGGGAATCTTCCCGAGAGTGCCCCACCTCTACCGCACCTGACCCTGGCAAAGTTCCCCTGGTGTAATCTTGTCAGAATTGACAGGATATCAGCCGGGATCCCCAAGTCCATTAGGACGGTCCATTGTTTATCTCTTGGCACTAGATCGAAGGCTGCTCGCAAGTCCACGAAAACCGTGTACAAGCTGCCACCCTAGATTATCGCAGTCTTCCAGTACAAGAGCTTCAAACGGAAGATCTGATCCGTAGTTGAAACCCCCCTTCTGAACCCAGCTTGATAGGGACTCAGGATTGCGGATTCCTCAATCCAATTTTGGAGGCGATCGAGTATCAGTCTACCAAATATCTTCTGAGGAACATCGATAAGACTGATAGGTCTATAGTTGGCTGGGAGCAGAGGCGATCCCTTTTTATATATTGGAACAATCTCTGCGCCCAGCCAAGTACCGGGGACCTCCATATCCCTCAAAACAGCATTTAATATCGTTGTCAGATAGGGTGCCCAAACATCCGGCTCTAGTTTGGATAATTCGCCCGGTACACAATCCAAGCCAGGTGCCTTGCCTGGTGCCAGCCCTGCGATGGCTAATCGGACCTCCGTTTCTGTAAATGGATCCCCTTCCGGAAGGTCGCTGACGGTCAGTGTGGGGTTGATTGTGACCCCGTCATCTACCCTGTATAGGGACTGGAAGTGGTCTTGCCATGCCTTGGCTGAGAAATTGGGTTCTATTGCAGAGGCTAACTCCTCAGACCCTGAATTGACAATACGCCATAATTTGCAAGAGTCTCTGCAAGCTAGAGAAATGGTGAGGTTTTCCCATTTTTCGTGCTCCCATTCACTCTTGGCATGGGCAATCAGGCGTTTGTAGGCCATTCTCCTGGCCCTAATCTCAACTCTCTCCTTGCCTTCCTTGATCGAAGTCAACAGATCAGATTTTGCCTTGCGGCATGCAGCGTTATACCAGGAGAGGCGAATGGAACAGCCACTACCACTTTTTACAGTTGAGAAAAGAATTTCGGACACAGACTTAATTAGGTCCTCGTGCAGCAGCCACAGCTGTTTATTTGTGCCCTGAGTGCTGGCTTGCTCTGTTAATGTATATATGTCAACAAAGGGAGAGGTAGGGAGAATCAAGGACACTCTCTTAATCCCCGGTTAAATGTCATACAACAAAAGAAGAGATGTCTGGCCAGTCACAAGGCTGCCAGGAATATGGAGCAAAAGATAGGAGGGTTTTAACACAATCACTCTGATTGAGTAGGAAGGCCCTCACACACCGACCTGGTCAGTGTCATGCTTCATCATCGGGCCCCACCGAAGAGACCGAGTGTCTCTTCGGTGTGCTGCGACACCAGAAAGACTGCGGAGCTGGTCGTGTGGGGAGGACGTGTTGTGAAAAATAGAGATTAAGAGTGCCTAACAGGGTATCAAAAAAACTTTAATGAGTGATCCCTAAGACACGTGTAGGTGGTATATGTGTCTGAATTTAAGTGCCATGGTTGTTAGGATTTGGTTAAATTCAGCTAAATACCACGTGGTTAAATTGATCAGTCAACATGTTTCTGCCGTACTAGTGGTATGTATTCACCAAGGCATTCTTCAGGACTATACCCCGGCGGTATGGACACTCTAATAGTCTAATTAATAGAGGTATAGGGTGAAATATAAGGTAGTGCATCGTCGGGGTCCGGTTTTGAGGATTCTTGCAGGTTGAGAAGCGGGTTGAGAGCGCAGAGGGCGATGTGCCAGGCGCGCTCCAATCCTCCTCCCGAGACCCATGGTGCTAGTAGCGCCCAATTTTAAAGTGCTGATACACCCCTGAATTTGGGGGTTTTTCAGAATGAGCATTTGCTCTTCTAATTTTTAAGCACTTTTTTCACTTTTCTTTTTTCACTTTCACGTCCCCAGGTTAGGGTGGACTATTAGAGTGTCCATACCGCCGGGGTATAGTCCTGAAGAATGCCTTGGTGAATACATACCACTAGTACGGCAGAAACATGTTGACTGATCAATGTAACCACGTGGTATTTAGCTGAATTTAACCAAATCCTAACAACCTTGGCACTTAAATTCAGACACATATACCACCTACACGTGTCTTAGGGATCACTCATTAAAGTTTTTTTGATACCCTGTTAGGCACTCTTAATCTCTATTTTTCACAACACGTCCTCCCCACACGACCAGCTCCGCAGTCTTTCTGGCGTCGCAGCACACCAAAGAGACACTCGGTCTCTTCGGTGGGGCCCGATGATGAAGCATGACACTGACCAGGTCGGTGTGTGAGGGCTTTCCTACTCAATCAGAGTGATTGTGTTAAAACCCTCCTATCTTTTGCTCCATATTCCTGGCAGCCTTGTGACTGACCAGACCTCTCTTCTTTTGTTGTATGTGATTGCTCTGTTAATGCACAGACCTTTTCGAGTATGGGAGTAACCCGGGCGTATAACCCAGAGATCTTATCTGGGTTGGTGGCTAGCTTCTCCCACCTTACTCTCCATCTGTTGTTCGTTAAGACAAGCCCTTTCACGGAAGCCTCTGCCTCCTCCCCCCTAACCTCTAGACCAGGATGGGCATATTCCAGTTCCAGTGCGTTATGGTCACTATCCTCCCTGGGTATCACCCGGAAGTCACTAATAAGTGACCACAAGGCAAGTGGTACCAGAATATAGTCAAGTCTTGACTCCCTACCCGCTCTGTTATATGTACATTTTGGAGGGATGTTAGAATTTGTACGTCCCGGACGCCATGTTTCAAAGTTAGAGATGTAATTTGGACAGCCAGAGGAGTCCAGGCTCTAGGGGCGGGCGCTTCCGATGGCGGTACGGACCATACTGCGTCCTCCTCCTGGGACAGTCCATCCAATAAACCTGAAAGCAGCTCAAAATGACAATTCAGGTCCCCTCCTATCAAGAAGGGAGTGCCCTCAGGAATTTCGCTTAGGGCGACCGAGAGTTCCTCAATGGTGTGCAACTCTTGTGTGATGTTTACTGGCCTGGAGTAAACATTTACCAACACAAGTCTGTTCGAATTTGACCACTCCAGCAAAACGCCAAAAATGTCCTCCGTTCCTAGTGGAAGAACAGTGGCCCTGCATCCCAGGTCAGCGGCCACCCAGGTTGCAAGACCTCCCGAAGGACTCCTCCTGCCCTCCCACTTTGCGAGAGTGGAAAATACTGCAAAACCTGTGCGGGAGACATCCTCTCTCGCCCAGGTTTCTTGAAACCGGCATATATCTTTGCCCTCGATGAAAGAGTTCCAATCCGGGCAGTTCAGTTTATTCCCCAGGTCTGCCACATTCCAAGATAATATCTTTAGGGAGGGGGGTTTGAAACTCGCGGTTGGTGGAGGGGAAGAAGTACCTTTGTTAGGTTGAATCATCAATGGTGTGTTGGTGTCAGAACTTTCCCCTTGTACAACTATAGCATCGTTCAAACTGAGTGGAGACCTGACAATCGTTGTGTTTGACTCTCCGCTAATATGTTGCCCCTCGCAGTAAACCTTCGCCCTTGGATTAGCTATACATTGTGTAGGTGTAAAAGCCCTATATCGACCTGTGGCCTCCCCTCCCCCAGTGCCGCTCTGTCAGTCTACCATATCCAGGGTGCTATACCTGTTGTAAGTTGGCAAATAAGCATACTGCTGAGGTCTGAGATGGTAGGGGCCCCCTCTTT
This sequence comes from Lissotriton vulgaris, assembly GCF_964263255.1. NCBI lineage: Eukaryota > Metazoa > Chordata > Amphibia > Caudata > Salamandridae > Lissotriton > Lissotriton vulgaris. The sequence continues at coordinate 651,059,256 of NC_141700.1, read as the reverse complement.
CTCTAAAGATACCTTTCACAACTCAGGAGGGCAAAGGTCAATGAGGGGTAAGACTTGCTTAATGCTAAAGATTCCTGAACCATGTCTTCTCTCTCCTGCTTGACTCCCACATGGTGGTACGTCATACAGGAAGATATGAGAATTAATTCAGACCTCCTGGTAATCAGAAGGGAATTAATGACTCATTTTTTTCAAACTCTTCCTTGAAAACTTATCATCCATTCCTTCTCCTTGTTACTTACAAAATACCCACAGTTTAACTGCTCCACAATGTTACCAGCTGTGAACAGTTCCTGTTGTTGTTAAACTGGTTATCGTAAAACACTTTTTTATATCTATTTTATGTTAACCCTATTACTGCTATTATGACTTTAAAATGTGTCATAGAATGCATAGGATGCATAGAAAGCTGGCAAAGAAAGAAATAAGATAGTAACAAATGACAAATTATTTTCGGAAGACGACTCAAGAGTTGGCTCTTTGCTACATATTCACCATTCAAAAACAGAAATGTACAGCATATCCCTGTGTATATAAACATTTAATTTGATCATACGTATGTATCTAGGTATGTGCGCGTCTTGTTATGAATATGTACTTATGTAGCTATGTATTTATTACTTTACACCTAATGTTAGAAATAAAAACTTTGACTCCCTCCGATGCACTACCTTATATTTCACCCTATACCTCTATTAAAATATCATCTACCTCCACTCTATGACTCAACCCAAACGTCATTCTTCTACTATGATTTCCAAAATAATCCTTTCTAGACTCTTCCCTCGTCTATCTCACCTTGGAGCGCCCTGAACCTCAATTTAATACGATGAGCTCCCAAACAACCCTTCTAAATTCTTCCCTCACCTATCCCTCCTGTGACTCATACCTAAACTAATTTTACTACTATGATCTCTGTAATCCATTTCTAGAAATTCTTCCCTCCATCTCTCCTTATACTCCTCCCAAACCTCACCTTATTACTATGATCTCCCAATAAGCACTTTCTAGACTCTTACCTCTTCTATCCCCCATTCTCCCATTATCCTTTTCAATCCAACTAGCAGAGTCACATGTCCACCACTCAAATTAACTAAAATGTCACTATACTAATCCACCACTAATCCTTATTGGGTTCTGGAGTACCGTACTACTCGCTGAAAAGAACCTCTATGCCTTTCCAGGGTTAGTAAACATTATATAAATACAATTACAATACAATACAACAATTTATGTGAACTCCATTAAGTCAAATAAAATTGCCAGAATAAATCCAATTTTGAATCCATACGTATTATGATTTATAGTTAGTGTTCCGATTTTATTGTATTTTTGTTTATAGGTTTCTGTCTGTATTTATCTATATTTTTGTTTCCTGCTAGTGATATTTATATTCATTTTGTTTAGTAAAACATTAAATCGCAGCTGGTCTTTTTCCACATTTACTTAGCTAATAAATATACATTTACAGTTCAATGTTTGCATGGTTTTAGTTTACTAAGTGGCCATATACAAAAATAAACTCACATGGAAACATTAGCATTGCAATAGTAGCACATGTGTACATCTGTAGCCACTTAGCATCATTAGGTAATCAAATCCCATGTTTTTCAAACTCAGCGTGCTGCCAATATCCGCAGCTATTGTCTTGCTTGTCCCGATGGGAAGCACGAAAGACAACAGAAGATCACATTCCTTTATTTTTCTATTTAAAAAACAGATAATACATAAAAGGTAGCAAATTGTTCCCTTTATGAATTTGTGAGTAAAATGATTCAAAACAGGAAAGTGGGGTCCGTATTTGTAATTTATTGAAACCATATCAATATTTATTTTATAACAAGTCACACCGGAGAAGAGGCAGTTCATTCAATCAGCTGAATTTGAGCAGATCTGTGTGCCTACATTTGTAAGTCAAATGCAATATTTCAAATTGATTAATAATCACTACATCAGCAACTTAATACAAAAAGACCTTGAATAAGCACAGGAGACTAACAAAAGTGAAAGGGTTCCGGCCGGTTCAGATTGACCCCGGGAACCCTGTTCCTACAGCTGCCAAAGAGGCCGCGTTTCCGGCGACATTATTTGATCTCCTGCACCTCTTGGCAGCCTGTTCTACGGCCGAAAGTGCATATCCCATGGTCGCCAGAATAATAATATAATAAAAGGAAGGAAGTACAATAGTCATTGGAAAGGGAAGAAAAAGCAGATGAGGCAGGGCCCGGCATGCCTGACCTTAAAATGGCAGCGTCCAATGACATCCAGTTATGTAGAGAGTTACAGCAGTCTCCTCCTCACTGTTGTTATTGCAATCTTAGGGGCACATGCATCATTGTAGGAATTTGCATTTCCTAAATTGCGAAAATTAAGGAATCGCAATTTAGGAATTGCAAAATCCTATGCATCAAGAAATCCTAATTTGTTTTAGGATTTCTTAATTTTCGGAATTTGCGATTCCTTAATTGCGAATCGCAATTAAGGAATGGCATTACATTGATTCCTATGGGCCTAGAGGCCCATAGGAATCAATGCCGTTTTGCATTTCTATTTTTTGGAATTTGCAATTTGTTGATGCATTGCAAGGGTGCAGAGGGGGGTCCAAAGGACCCCCCCTGCACCCCTGAAATGTATTTTAAAGTGCATGTTTCACACACACATGTCCTAAGGACATGTGTGTCTGTAACATGACACTTTCCAAAATGCATTTTTGTGTTTTTTTAAAGAATTTCTCAAATTAACACGAGGGTCAACCTCGTGTTAATTTGCACTTCCTATTTCAAAAGTCGCATTTTAAAAAAAATTGATGCATTGCATTTAAGGAATCACACAAATGCGATTCCTTAAATGCATTCGCATTTTTAGGAAATGCAAAAAAAAGCGAATTTTGAAAAATTGTTTCATGCATCCCAAAAACGTATTTAGGAAGTGCAAACGGCCGAATTTACCGATTCGCACCGTTTGCACTTCCTAAATAGGTTGATGCATGTGCCCCTTAATCTGCACACGTTGTCGGACATCGTCTAGTGCTGGGGATCACAGCCATCTTGAGTGCAGGAGGATACATTGTAGACTATCTTTTCCAAAATGGGAGCAACAAGTAAGGGCAAGGGAAAGAGGACTACTAAGGACTACTAAGTAGCATCATGTAAGGGCAAGGGAAAGAGGACTACTCAGCAATAGAGAGAGAGAAAGGCAGTCAGATCACAGAGAAGGCTGACAAAATTGGCGGCAATCTTGAAATATTCTTTAATCAAGGAAAGATAAAAGAAAGAACACTGAACATTGGGCTGGCAACACAGAATAAGCAGAAGGTAAACTAAAAGACAACAAAAATCTAGCAAGACAAGTAGATTACTTGAACCTTCAACACAGTTAGTAAATTGCAATTCTCCTTACCAATCAACAATTATGGCGGACAACTACTTAGAGCCAGTAAGCATGAACGCCCACATCATAAAGTATCCTACCAAATTATTCAAGAATGCAGCTAAAAAATTCAAGCTTAACCTAATGAGGAAAAACCCAGAGACGCTGATCTCTGACTCTGATCTCTGACTTTTAACATAGTTATAGGCCTTATTGTGAATGACATGATATTCTTTACAAGAAGAACAGCTAAATGGCGCAATGCCATTACTAATATACTCAACATAAAGACTATAACCAATATCTTACATGGCACAAAAATTATGACCAATTTATCACCATAACTATTTACAAGAACGGAATAGGGCTGATACAAGCTACTAACATCGAATTAGAAACATTTGACAATGTTTTCTCAACTTTAAAAAGATACCTAGAGAACGCAAGATCTGAACAACACCTGACTCCACAAGAAGTCACTCTAGACTCCGGGGACACTACCACCACAGACAGCATACTAACTAGAGAACCTCAGGAACCACAATAGTCTAAGCAATTAACAGACACAACCGGAATAGGAAGCACGTCGCTCAAGTATGATTCAGATGGAACAGAAATATCTACACGATATGTGAAAAATGACATAGAAAGTCAGAGGGGAGAATCAACACCTCTCCTCAATCTCGGAGCATCTCCGACGATTAGGCTACTCTCTGAAAACCGGGTAAAAACAGATATGGAAGATTCCAGCCCAGCTATACCCCACTCTACTCCAGCCCAAAGGACATCTGGAACTGTACGAAATGTATCTCACCCAAACATGGTATTAAGTGCACAAAGCTTGGATAGCGCATCCAATAATGCAAATAAAGGTGGCAGAGAAAACCAAACTAATTTCAAAAAGAAAAGGATCCTGATGAAGAGAACAGAGCAAAAAACAGGAACGCAAAATGTGAATCCCGAAATAAGCGGGGAAACACACCCAATATATCACCCCTGACCCTGGGAGAAATCAAAGAGCTTCAAACAAAAATGGTCAACATGTTGCAAGATATACTAAGCACTCTGCAAGCGATGGAAAAGTTACGTGAAACTATAGAAAACACCCACACCAAAGTCGAGCACATCAAAGAATTAATATATAACTCTCAAAGAAAGAGTAATGAGACGGCGATGCCATTATCAAATAGGCACAATCGACCAGATAGGAAACGTAAAGACTTACGGAAGAAGAAACCCTATCCTTACTCCGGGAGTATGAGAGGACGGACCACAATAGAGGGGAGGAAATCAGAACAGTCCAGATCGATGCTAATAGAACATCCAGACAGAATGAGTGGAAACCCAACTTTAATAATTTACAACAAGTCCAGATAATCACCGAGCAGCAAAATCTGAACCCAAATAGCGCTGGGAAACCGCTGAAATACCTTCTGCTCAACTGTAGGTCCGCAGCTAAACATGCTTCAGACATAGCTGACCTCATCATTAGCCAGGAAATTGACATGACAATCCTCACGGAAACATGGCTATCGGAATCATCATCTCCGGTCATGGATCTACTAGTGCCCCCTCAGTATAACATTGTGAGACTGGATAAACTAAAAAAGACAGGGGGTCGCATAGCCTGCATCCACCGGTCGGATATAGAAGTAGGCTAAATACAATCAGAACCACTCAAATTTTGCAAATACCTAGCTCTCAATATAAGATTGGCTAACAACCAAAGATGCAACCTGCATGCACTTTATCACGCACCAGGAAACAATATGTCTTTCATGGAACAACTAATGGAGATCATCACGGCTAACTCTAACACCGGCGCAAATAATATATTCCTAGGGGATTTTAATCTACACTGGAACGACAGCAATGACAAACAGGTAAACACTTTTAAAGACTTTTTAGCGGAGCTAAATCTCTCCCAAGCATGCACAAAGCCAACTCACTCGAAAGGAGCTACGTTGGACTGGATAATTTCAAAAAACGAGAACACTTCAGTCCTCTCAATAGAGCTGTGCGACTGGTCTGATCACCTTGCCATAACCTTTCTGATTCCTACATGGAAAAAGATCAAGAACACACAACCTAATAAGTTCATAAACTGGATGCGGGACACTAAAGACTCGAATATTGAACTTCTATTAGAAAGCTGTGAGAAGAACCTAAATCCACCTATAAACTTGCAGAACGTGAATGATCTAATGGACCACTACACTACATCAATAACGGATATAGTTAACACCACAATGCCACTAAAACTGAAAAGAGTTGCAGAGAAGGTTAAAAATCCATGGTTTAACCCATTAACCGCTGCAGTAATTCTGCTGCGGTGCAGGCGTTTCCTTGCGCGGGTCAGGCCGCGTCGGCCGTCCGCAGCAAGCAAGGGGTTAATGGGACACTGAATGAGGAAAGACGGAAACTGAGACTGGCAGAAAGAAAATGGAGACAACACCCTTCATCCCCGAACTGAAATCCCTCAGAAAAACTAGAAAAGAATACAACAAAAAGATCATCAATTCCAAAAAGGAATTTTTTATATCAGAAATGGATTTCGACAGAAACAGACCACGGAAACTATTCGAGATATTAAAATAACAATCCAACAAGTTGGCCAAATCGGCCCAAGAAATCACAAAAACACAACTAAGTTGTGAAGAATTCTCAAATATTCTTCACCGACAAAGCCGACACGTTGGAAAGTGAGTTCAGGAGTGCAGCGGATACCCTAGACAACCAAAAACCCTCAATGAGCAATACCAACTCTAAAATTAAGGATGATAGGGCAAAAAACAAGGCACATTGGGATACATTCAAGTTATTGGACCAGAATAAAATCGCCAAAACGCTATTAGGTATCAAACCTAATAACCAATATAATGACCCACTCCCTGAAAGAAATCAGCCATAGCGTGATTCCTATATGCATGAAAACTATTAACGCCTCTCTATCACAAGGGATACTTCCAGAATGCTTAAAAACAGGTCAAGTCGTCCCCAATATCAAAAAACCTTGAGCGGACCCGGCAAATCCGAATAACTTTCGCTCGGTAACCAACATTCCTGTACTTGCCAAACTAATAGAGAAATGTGTACAAAAGCAATTTAGCCAACACATAGGCAATTTCTAGGTACTAGATGACTGCCAGTCGGGTTTCAGAACAGGACACAGCACGGAAACAGCGATTCTATATATTGTCGATGACCCTCTGCAGGCCCTAGACCACGACCACAATAGAACATGTCTACTCATCCTCCTAGACCTATCATCTGCATTTGAAACGTTAAATCATGTAAAATTACTGAACAGGCTCCATTACAGGATGGGAATATCGGGTAATGTGCTAAAATGGTTTGAATCCTTCCTCCAGAACAGAACGCAAAGATTCTTGGTCAACCAATCACTTTCACCTTCATGCCTCAACACCATTGGAGTCCCTCAAGGATCTACACTATCTCTATCACTGTTTAACCTGTATGTCGAACCACTTACAGAAATTCCCCGAAACTCAAAATATCCTTTCACATGTACGCGGATGACACGCAGATATACATCAAGATCGCGTCTCTGGAAGACATCAGGTTAATGAATGAGGCCTTAAAATTGTTATTACAATGATTAACTAACAATCATTTGAAGCTAAAAGCTCAAAAAACAGACTCCCTACTAATCTCACCACCAAAGAACCACACAGTGGTGAAGGAATGGACCAAAATTATCACAGCGCTTAACTGTACCCCTACCCTAGTTGACTCGGCAAAATCCCTAGGAATCACACTCTACGAGAACCTTGACATGAAAGCCCACATCAAATCAATGGCAAAAAGTGCCCGTTTTCATTTGAACTACATTAGAAAAGTGAAACCTTTCATCTCTAAGGTGGATCTCAAACTAGCAGTCCAATCATTGGTTAGCTTGAGGATCGAATATGGTTGCACTACTTTAGCAGGCCTACCAAAAATGTCCACAGCACCACTAAAAGCATGCCTCAATGCAGCTGCAAGAATTATGACCGGTTCGGGGAAGTTCGACCATATCTCTCGACACCTGAAAGCATTAAACAGGCTACCGTACGAAGCCAGAATAGATACCTTGCCCAGAAAATTGAAGTATCTGGAGGAAATAGACCAGCTAGGAGTGCCAAGGAGCTGGTACTGAGACCACCCATTTTCCGGAAGAAGAGAACTTATGATAGAGATTTCTCAGGAGCACCCCCCAGAATCTGGAACTCTCTTCCACCATACATTAGAAAAATAACAAACACAGCAACCTTTAAGAGGGTAACAAAAATATTTCTAATGTGCAAGTTCCTCCCATAGACAAGACGGATCATCTTTAGCACCATGACATAGTTCTGACCAAGACATATACACAAGGGATGTGAAAAGAAATTCACCAGCTGTGTTGGGGATACTCAAGGACTGTACTACATGAATCCTGACCCAGGTTTGGAGAAGATGGAATATACAGGATAAGTCAACTACATTTTTTTTACATACTTTGTTAACCCGTTACTTATAGTCCTTCAGTTATTTGAGCGATAGCCTCGATCAGTACTATACTAATCTTGGACACAGAATGGTAGAATATAAAATGCACAGGAAAAGACACTTAAACATGTTTTCAACCAGGAAGTCCCAATTTTCACCATATTGATAGTTATATCCCAAATCTATCTCATGTCACTGTATATACTGTGTTAACTGTGTATTTTGATGTTACCTTTATGGATGTATAGTTAACTACTTCATATCACTGTGTATAGCTATACTATACAAGACTTGTCTCTAATCTACCTCATGTAATGTAAAGCGCTCTGATACCCAAGGGTCTTGTTCGCGCTATAGAAAACTCTTTAAGTAAATAAAATAAATAAATAGAAGCTCATCACTAAATAGATGTTTTTTTTGGCAGCAAGTGGAAAAGTTTGCAAATTGTATGAATCTGGTAGACCTCCTCTCAAAATCTGCCAAGTGCGGACCCTGGCTTAGCTAGTCAATACTGCACGTTTCAAGGGCCTAGAAAGGAAAAACCTCTGGTATTTGATGCCTGGTGATGGGGCACAATCAACTGGCGTTCACTAGCCGCAGGCTAATAGGATAATATCTTGTTGCAGTAACAGTTCACTAGAATCTTCACATGGTTGGCAAAAGCAATAGCAATGGCAACTCTGCATAAAATGTACCCAAAGGGGTACAAACTGTGGTACCACTCTAAATCCCTAGGACCGAGGTTGAAATCAAGGTAATCTTTAAGATCTCTGGAGGCAACCTGAAGGAGTCCAAAGGCTTTCCAGGAAGGAAGAACTCTCACCTTCAATAGTAGTAGAAGGCTGATAGGCCTGGCCCTCTATGCAGATTCACCCCAGAACTAATTACCCTTACCCTCCATTTTTTGCTGAATTAGTTTTTGTTGGCCTTAGGACTCTGTGAACTTTACCACTTCTAACCAGTTTACTTTCTCCTTTAAACATGGTAACATTGACTTTACCCCAATTGGCATATTTCATTTACTTTTAAGTCCCTAGTAAAGTGGTACCACCTGTACCCTAGGCCTGTAAATTAAATGTTACTAGTGGTCCTGCAGCACTTTTTGTGCCACCCACTTGACTAGCCCTTGTACACATGGATTAGGTAAGCCTGTGGCATAAAACTACGCTCCATTTGTGGAGTTTGCGGAATTCAGCAACTCAGCATCCTGCATAGAATGCGGATTTCCCGTTAAACTCCGCATTCCGCACTGGAGTGCAGTATTCTTTTGATCCACGTGCTCGAAATGCAATTTTGCATGCACAGGAGCCACTTGCCGGGCGCTGGCGATCACCTACGAGATTTTCAGGGCTGTTCGCGGGTGCCACGAGATTGCTAGCGGGCCGCATGCTCCCACGAGATTTTGGGTTCGCCAACACATCATTTAGGTGCACCAGCAACTCCCGGCAGAACTTTTATGCTGTATGTGATCTCAAACATGCAGGATCTACAATGGCTGCAATCTGGGGAAGATTTTCACCTTGAGTAGCATCAAAATCTTACCGAAATGATGATTTGGAGTTAAAAATCTCCTTCAATTGACATTTGGCTGTGTTTATTTGTGCGAGAAGTCTTTTTTTTTGTTTTTTCTATTTGTTTTTTAACTGGAACGAAGTGCCCCAGAGCCTCCAACTTCCTGTTACTGTCCAGCAGGCTCCTCCCAGTGCTTTGTCGATCTCTGGTCACTTTTCATTTGGATTTGAAACTGGAAGGATTGTTTGTGTCTGTTGCATATCCCATTGGATGTAAGGCTTTTGAATTTGAGATTTCACAAGTTAGTTGAAAAAACTGGTGTTGTTTGTTGGATTGGGGCCATGCACCAGGATTTATTTGTACTTTTAATCGATTTTTAAAATGTATTGGGTTGGTTGGCTGATTGTTTTAGTAAGGGCCTAGAGATTTCTTTGCACTTCTTTTCTAAAGGAATTTTTTTACACAGTTTACTACATTTTCAAACATGCTTTTTAATACTTATGAAATTTTAATTGAATATGTAGCCTAGTAGTCTGCCAATTGGCCTTCCAGCTAACATGCCCAGTGATAGTCATGGGTGTATGAAACAACAGTTTCTGTGGTGTTTACAGAATTTAAGCCATGGATGGATTTGAACTGAAATACAAGATGTGCTATTTTTTGTGGTATTTCATGTTTTTCTTTCTGCAAACAATGTATAGGAGTCAGGATTAGGTGGGGAAATGCCTTTGAACGATGCGTCTTTTTTGTAAACTTTTTTTAGCCCAATTTTTTTCATTTTTGCCACTGCTGAATTAGTGATGTTTTCTCTGTTTTGCCTTGCCTTCTTTGTCTGGCCAGTGTGTGGGTTTGTGTGTTTGCCATAGGCCAACATTTGCCTTTGCTCCAGATGCCATGTAGCCACTGGTCAGGAGCCATTTTGTATAGTCAGTGCACTCTCCCAGCCTAGACCTGCATGTGTTGTTTGATTGTTTTACAGGCATACTGCCTCTTGTTGTGGCCATGTGTTTGGCAGACATTTTGTGTAGGCAGCCAGTGTGCTTTTGCCATAGGCCTACATGTGTTCTTTGTTGCAGGCCTCCAGCTTCTTGTTGTGACCATGTATCTGGCGGCCATTTTGGGGATCCAACAAGTGTGCTTTCCCTATATACCTGCATGTATTCTCCTTGTTCCCAATGAATGCCTTCCTATTCAGTATTGTTGTTGATGACAATGTGGCACTAGTTGGCAGTCATTTTGTGCATCCAAACAAATTCAGCCCTTTTTGCTATAGGATGCATGGATGGTTGAGCAATGAGATAGCAGTATAAGAATACCTTACTTTGATATCTTTGAGGATAACTTCAATTATGTTTAATCAGTTAAATTTTTGATTTTTTTGTATTCATTTGTAAATTATCTTTTTTTTTTTTTTTTTTAATGAATACACATTTTTTAATACCATTTCCCACTACATCTTGCTTAAATGAAACCAACCCCATGTCTGCTATTGATGCACAACAGCATTCATTGTCTAGGTATTATTTCTTTCATTGTCATTTGTCAGGTGCACCTCCCTCAGTGTCAGTGCCACATCACACGTCTTGAGTGATGTGATGTCACATGCCACACATAAAACAAACAGTTTCATCTGTATGTTGTTGTTGTTTTTGCTTTCTCTTAATCTTCCTGAGTGGTCAGTCACCATGAAAGTAATTATAACTTGGTGTGGTTTTGCATTTTACGAATGAGTAGATATATTTACACTGTATTGTTAATTAAGGGAGTAACAGCAGTGACCATACAATACATTATATTTGTGTGCGCTAATTGAATAGCAACAACAATGCCACGTTTCACTGATGTCCTTCTTGCTTCTTTTATTTTAGCTGCAAGACAAGAAGACGACAAAAAGAGACAACAACACATCACTCACAGTACTGCCAGAAAGAAGGCCTGGGCACTGCGTGACGAGTGAGTGACCTACACATCAGATGGCTCTTTAACTTGGGAAGCTAAGTGCCACTGCTATCTATCAGTTTCAAGATGTCCCCGAGGAAAGGTGCCACTGCCAAGACTAAAACTACTACCAAGAAAGTAGCCAGTGAGAAGAAAGAGCTTAACACCACCACCACCACTGGTATGTCACCCCAGATGTTTTTTGGAAAACAAAATAACTGTGCCTGCCATACCGGCCTTTGGGGAGCAAGCTAGGAGCAGCACCCCCAAATACGTGGACCCACCCCATTCTAGGCACAAGCCTTTATATGTCACAGAGACAGCCAGTCTAATCATGGCAACGTCAATGAGCAGTGATGTTGACAGCGACTTATCTCTATTGCAAAGTAGTACCCAATCATTGCAGGAAACTCAGCGAAGTGAACAACAACAAGAACAACAGCCACAACGGCAATAGTAGTTTCTCCAGAGGTAGGAGTAGTTCAAGAGATTGAGCTTCATGCTGAGGAAGTAGAGCAATCTGCTCTGGAAGATCCATTGCCTTTCAAAGCTTTAACTAGAAAAAGGAGGGTTAATGGTGCATCATCTTCTTCAAGCCCCCTTCTGATGATCTAGACGTCACTTGGATCCTGTCCCTGTATGAGAATGAGACATGTCACGAGATGACACAGACGAGGCTTGGGAAAAGGAAGGTTCCAGAAAGCCTTAGAGTTATGAGGCAGATGTAGCAGAGGAGGATGACGACAAGCCAGTCGTCATGGATGCTAGTCCACCCCCAGAGAGGACTGATGTTACTGCATCTCAACTTCCCGGTGGGGATGTGGCAGCGGCACCATAGATCCAACCACCGCCAGCTGCCATATTTCCAAAGTCCCGCCAGTAACCTACATCCACAACCACCTCAGTAGAAGTATGTACTGCAGAGCCACAGCGTCAAACATCAAAACGCCCACCTACCGCCAGTTCATCTGACATTGGAAGTGGCACCAGCAGCATCAGAAAGTTGAGCTCCCCAGTTTGGGATTTCTTCTCTGTTAGCCAGAAGGAAGTGAACATTGCCCTATGCTCCATTTGCAGAGCAAGTGTTAGTCCAGGTAAGCTTGGTACAAACAATGATACCAGGAGTCAAACAACCTATTTGAGAAAGCACCATACAATCCGTAAGGAGGCACACCTTAGCGACCAAAAAACTGCAAGTGTTGTTAGAGAATAGGGTGAAAGCCGGCTGAGCAGGGAATCCAAATCTAATCTGGTCATGGTGGAAGAAGAAGAGGACGACATCTTTATTACGAAAGCAGCCCTCTCCCCAGCAGTGCAATAGTATTGCCCACTTCAGCAACATCGCAATGGCACAAGACGCAGGTCGAGACACCAAGGCAACAGAGGACAATGACTGCCCCACTATAAGCACATTGAGCCTATCACCACCAGGTCTCAAGGAGTCACCTGCATCAGTAGCATCATGAAAGAAAAAAAATCAGGCTACTATTCCTGCCATGTTTAGGGCAGAAGGGCAGTATGAACGCAACTACCCAACAGCACATTTGTACATATCAAAGCTGGATGAAATGTTTGCGCTGGAACTCCTTCCTTTTTCTTTTGTTGAAGGGGGGGATGGGGTTCTTGGACATGTGGCAGCCATATCCTCAAAATGGAAGTTTCCCAGCTGGTCCTATTTTACCAGTGTTGCTGTTCCATTGCTATATCACGTTATGCTTGAATTGCTCGGACAAGCTTTGCAACAGTGCGCTGTCCACACTATCCACCTGACAACAGACATGTAGACCTGTTGCCAAGAGACCGATTATATGTGCATCACTGCACACTGGATCTCTTTTCTGGGGATGGACAAAAATTTCACAGGTGTTGACACTGCTGACATTTTGAATGCTGCTCGTAAGCATGCCACAGTAGCGATGTTCGCAATAGAGAAATCACATACAGCTGCAAACATTTTGTAAGACTTTATCAACAAGGTCTTTGAATGGCTACGACCAAGAGGGCTTAAGATTGGATTTTTTGCCACAGACAATGGCAGAAATATAGTTAAGGCCATAGCCGATGGTGGTTATTTCAGGGTTGTGTGTTAGGCGCACTGCACCAACATAATTGTACAGGACTTCTTAAAAAAGTAGACCATGTAAGCAACTTACTGTCCACCTGCAGAAAAATCTGCACTAATTTCACCCATTCATTTAAAGCCCAGAAACAGCTACGGGTCATTCAACGTGATAATAGAATGCCTGTTAAAGCACTCATACAGGATATGCCAACACGCTGGAACTCCACTTATTACATGCTTCAACGCCTGTTTGAACAGAACAGACCTATAAATGAATATGTGGTTCAAAGAGGAGATGCAACTGTAAAAGGCAGGATCATTGAGATGGACCAATGGGGCCTAGTCAAATGCCTGACAGAGATGCTACTTCCTCTTGAGGTGTTCACACAGGAAATCAGCAAAAAGGACAGTACCACAAGCCAAGCTATCCCATTGTTGCACATGCCACAGGAACAGTTAAAGGAGGTGTCTGCAATGTATGCAGGTGTCGAGGGAAAAAAAGATGTGTGTGACTTTGTGGAAAGCTTAATCCTTTGCTTGTCTGCTAATACAAGGGTGCAAAGTTACATTGAGTCCTCCAATCATTGCATCTGTGCCACAATTCTTGATGCACGGTACAAACCATTACTGTCCACTATCATTCCTTTTTCAGATGGGGATGTTAGAAAATACTTAACATAGATAGCTGACCAAGGCAGTGAGTTAGGAAAAGAATAGCAGGGAATAAGAGATCCACTGGTCCAAGGAACACGTCTTGAGATGCACCCTTTAAGTTCAGAGCTTGAGGGCAGTGCTGTTGGCTCACAGCAGCCAAAACAAATTATAAGATCACCATCAACAACACAAAGACCAGGAGCATCAGCCCCCAAATCTGCAACTTAGTGGTTTCTACTGGCAGTGTTTAAGTCCAGCGCAAATGCGAAGCAAAAGAGGTCGAGCAAAGTGAAGCACCAGCAATGAACATTGAGCAAATGGTCCAGGCCTATCTGGATGATGCAACAGAGTTCTACCTTGATTAAAACTCATTGGTGTATTGTATGGGAAGAGGTGCCAATGACTAGTGCTCAGCAGTCTGGCAATAAACTGTATGGCTTACCCTGTAGCCAGTGTCTCTGCTGAGCGTGCTTTTAGTGCTGCTAGTGCCATTGTCACAGTGAGGAGGACCCGTCTCTTACCCCAAAATGTGGAGAGATTAACCATGATTAAAATGAATCAGCACTATACACCACTGGATTACACCAAACGTGAGGTACCACAGAAGGAAGATGCCAGAGACTCAGGTCATGGAAGTAGAGTGTTAGATGTCCTACTTCTGGGCGAACCACCAGAGTTTGAGGATGAGCTCTACTTCCCTGACTACTAGCCTTTTTTTTCTTTGACATCCAAAAACAAAAAAATATATAGCTAGGTGACATTATTTACTTTATCATTTGTGTATGTCTGACGGTTTGGTTGACCGATTCATACCCACCGCCTTACTCTTAGACACATTTTTATTGCCGGATTGGAGTTGCAACTGCGTGTAGTCAGTGAAGAGGTCTGACTCTCGATTCACCCTCCAAAGCCATTTCCCTCAGGCCAGACATTAGATGGAGAATACAAATAAATGTGTGCCTGCCTCCAACTCTGGACTGTGACTATTTATGCTTTCCTACCATAGAGGGACTGTCACACCTACATGTGAGATTTATAATTCGATTTCCATTGGCAATTCTCTGCCTTGTGAACAAATGGAGGATTTGCATTCTGCAATGTACCACCATTTGATCACAGTGAGTACGCCGGAAGAACAGGTAAATGCTGACATGCATTTCATGCTGTGTGATTGTTGTTGGTTATTGTGATATGTGAGCTTGTTGTGATATGTCATCATCAATGTGTTGAGAAGAGATTGAGAAGAGATGAGATGATTCATGTGCTGGCAGACAGTGTGACACTGAGTGTTTGTTACGCCTAATGTGTAAGTGATGAATTTGATATTCCCAAAATGTTGGTGGCCTGGACTACCTGCAGCTGATCAATAATTTAAACATTTTCTTCCCCTTTGAAAGATTGGATAGCGAGATTCCTTCACCGGGTTCAGCTCCATTCCACAGAGTCCACACTCCACACTGCTTTATTTTTTATTGTTTTATGCTATATATTTATACTTCTCAAAGACTCAGACCCGACCAGTCCTTTAGAAAATGCAAAGTTTGCAAACACAAATCTAGTCTACAAAAAAGGTAACTCAATCTTTCCTTTCTTGTTGTTCAATTTCAAATATGTACAACTACAGGCTGATCTTTTACATTTTGAGTTGGGACACAGTTGGTACGGAGTTGGATACCATACTCATGGTCACACTAGGAGAATCAGAGATGATCGAATGACTCCGGGTATGAGCGTCAGTGTCACTACTGTGAAAACTACCACCAGAAGAAGATGGAAGTTTTAAAATTTACTGAAACCAAACGATTTGGATGATGATGACATTGAAGTGCCCTAAAGGTAAACAACAGCACCAGACCTACACAAATCTGTGCAGTGGTTGCGGAGAGTGGTGTAACTGACAGTGGTGCATTAATTTTCTAATTGATTGGGAAAATGCTATGTAGCTCTCTGTGTGTGTGTGTTCACTGCTCAGTGCTGGCTGGCTCCAATTCGTCGTTTAATCCAAAGCTAAGTGGTGGTTGGGTGAGAGGCCTGTTTTTGAGGTAACTGCCAGAAACAGACATTTAGACATGCTGCCTTTGAGTCTTCTCTACTTGTTGCACACTCCTCCTTATGCAGTTTAACTTTTCTCCTTGACTCTTCTATATCATTTTTGCTTTTCAATCTACAGGCCCTGGCCTTTATCCTGTGCCATACTGGAAAAAGAATGTAACATATTCACACTTAACTTACCGAACCGCATCTCCAGACACCCAAGGTTGGAGGACAGTCCAACAGGAATGCAAATGTTACTCCCAATTTGGCAATACAGTAGCTTTTTCTCTCTTGAATTATCATTACAATTTGTGTGTTGTTTATGTTTTTTACTTGGCTCCTATTGTATTGGATATATTTTAAAGCTCAGCACAACAGTTACAAAACATAATGTAACTTGGGTCTCTCTGGGGGCAGATAGACATTTTATTTGGTTTACCTGTACTACTACTCATCATCATGCATCCATTTCCTTTTCCTTCCATAACAGATTTATGATGGTCTGCTGCCAAGATAAATGTGTTGTCTTTGTGTAGTGTTTATCTTTGTCAAACCTTTCCCTCAAATCTCCCTTCCCACCCATTCATCGAAACCCTAACCCCCTTCCCCCGGGCTGTGTGATTTATTGAGATGTGATTAAATTAAATTTACACCATTAATTGATCACACACTTGTTGGGGCGGATGTGGTGAAAGCAACCCCAACCCAGGGCAGGGCGAGGACCTTCTTCTGCTCTAAGTATAGCCCACACTGGCAGTATTATTATATATTCGATTACCCACTCATGCACAGTATTCAATATATTATTATCATTTGCTTTTTTTAGAGGAACAAAATTCATAATTGCTAGAATCCTCATCCTTCCAGCACTAAAGATTACGCTGGTCCTCTTCGTAGCTCGAGTCGACTTCAGTTCGTAACTTTTACTAGCTCACCATTCTGAATATTTAATTTACTTTAGCATTGTTCATCATGTTTTCTCATTTGACAACCTTCTTCTTGTGTACTACTAGTCGTACTCTAGTCTCCCTCTGCTGACTGTCTCGATTATTGTGCAAAACTAGCATATGAACATCATTAACTAATTTTTGTTATTTAAAATTAATTAGTTCCCTGCAAAGAATATTCCTCATCCTACAGTTTGAGTTCGGTTAGGAGGGAGTGGAACCTCGCTTCTGGATCTGGTGCTTTCACTAGTATTCAATGACTAGTCTGTTAGCATGCTGCTACTGTCTACTACCACCACCATGGCACATTGGGAAACCATGCAGCCATTGGTTTCTCCTAATCACAGGTAATGGAAGAACTGTGGGGGATTGCTGAGCTACAATAATCTATATACTATGGAAATTCACGCCCCCACGCCCCCTCCAAGTTGCAGGCTACAGAGATTAGGAAGAGAGAGTAGTAGGACGAATAAGGGTGCGGCATAACTATCTGTTGGTGTGTTACACTATAAGCAGATTTTGAAAACTGGCTGCGGGCCTGCACGACAAAGGAAATCATGCAAAGTAAAAGAGTAACCGTCAAAAAATAATTAAACCATATGTACAGCCATATAAATGGATTTCCCTAACAAATAAACTAAAACCCACAACACCTGGCTCCCCCCTCACTCTAACCCCAACCAATGTCCAAAGAAAGTCCAAATTGCCCAAACAAATGTCCATAAAAAAATGTAAAAAACCCCAAGAATCAGATTTCCCCAACTCCCACATTCCCACCCTCTCCCCAACAAGTCCCACCCACCGAACAAAAGATTAAAGTGGAGCAAGAGAGACCTAGCGGCGGGCAAAGACTCAGAGCTGCAGAGCTGCCGATCCAACTGATCGACCTGCTCCTCCATATTGGCTTCCATTCCACAAGAGCATGTGGTGCTGAAAGGCTCTATAGAATCTATGGGGCAGGAGCAGTGGTTAATGAATGGTGGTGAGCAGCTACCTGACCATGGTGCCGTACAACTGGAGGCACTGGTGCCTGGCTGGGGCCCGGGGCTTTGGAGACTGCAGCTGCTGCCGTTTCCACCTCTTCCAGGACCACCTGCCGCTGATATTTGGTCCTGATGGCCTCAGCTTCCTTTGCCGAGTCTTGACTGCTACCTCCTGCCTGTTGGGTTGTGATGAGTATGATGGTGGATTGGCAGGAGTAGATATATCAAGAAAGAAAAGAGACAAATTGTAACCAATACTCTTAGTAAAACACATAGAATAATATAGTGGTACTGTAGCACTAGTAGTACATAACATTTGCTGGCATCCTTGATTCCTCTGGCCATTCGATTTTGATGTGATTACAGTTCTAGGCATTAAGCATTATGGAGTGTACATGTGTTCTTCTCTCTCATTTAGCCAAATTAATGTAGGTATTCCAGCTCAGCTTGTGCCCTGGACAGACATACTTGTGTCACGTTATACTTTGCGTCTGCAGATGGGGCAGCTGTACTACACATTTACCGCATTTCCAATCATGGCCATGCTCTGTTAAATCACATGCTCATTTTCATTTCACCCTGACTACAACAAGGCAGATGAATAGTTACTAATATATGAATGATATAGGGCATAAGGTGAGGTGCTACTATTGTAACCATGCAGCCGATAGGCCACCCATGGCTGACACTGGCGAAATACCATGGGTTGTGAGTGGTCCTCCGAGGGAGGCAATTGATGCTGATGGGGTACATAATATATGTTGTGCTTGAAAATTACTGTGAGTCAAGGGAGTAGCCTGAAATACAATCTCGCTCAAACCTTTGAATCAAAAACCTTGATAAAAAAACATTCCTTGTTTACTGTTCTTCCCAGGTATTTTTGCATTTTTCAGTGCATGTTTCTTCTAGCATTATTTTATTCTTCACCTTTGGCGTTGCTACTCAGTCACCGTTTAAGTTTTACATTCCCTTCATCCAGTCTTCACTATGAATACTAGTACCATCCATCCATCCAAACATGGCTATCATTCTCAACAAACCTTTCACCAACATACATTTATCATTTTAACCACCCATGCGTCCTTGCTTTGACCCATGAAACTACCTAGAGGATTTATTTCACCCATACACTTTCACAAACGCAGGCAAGCATAATTTCTTTTACCTTTCACCCATCCTTTATACAATCACCCACCTACCCTGCATGCATCGTATCACACACCTATATCCATCATTTCACCCGCGCATCCATTTTCTGCCGAGTTGAAGATGGAAAAGGCCATTAGTTATTCAACTCCTGCTGTATATGCTGATGCTAAGTGAAGAGGGGTGTCTTCAATTGTTCACAACTTAGTTTCACTTTCAGCAGTATAATGTGCTCCCTTGCAGCAAGTATAAAAATTGTAAATAAGCAAGCAATATGACTTACCACCCCCGCCACTGCCGCTAGCTCACTTCCTGCATCTGGTGCATCTGCTCCCTGGATGGCGCCCCTGTCCCACTGACCCTGGCACTAGTGGTCAGTGCGGCTAGAAAAACATTAAACATTTTTTAGATGCCATATGCGCCTTCCCCTATTTATTTTTTTCAATTTCAAAACTAAAAATAAATACACCACACATATCAATAGCAACTTGGGT
The DNA here is from genome assembly GCF_964263255.1 of Lissotriton vulgaris. Lineage (NCBI taxonomy): Eukaryota > Metazoa > Chordata > Amphibia > Caudata > Salamandridae > Lissotriton > Lissotriton vulgaris. Next base: position 651,039,626 of record NC_141700.1, on the reverse strand, counting down.
ACAGTCAGAGGATGTCCTATAAAAAAATTATAAAATATCCGGTTGGGCATTTTGTTTTTCTTTGTGGTAATTTTTGAAAAGCCTCTCAAGAAGACAACCTGTAGTGTAAATGACTGAACAGAGTTGCTAAAGCTAATGGTGAATCTGAATTTTTGAAAAGAAATAAGAGTGGCCAACTGGCCGGACAAACGGACATAAAGTCTTCTTGGTTGGCAAATGTAATGGTGCTGTCCACCTCCTATTACTTCCTTCCAGCCATGGTACACGATAATCAGTTCACCATCAACTGCTACTAATAATACTAGGCCTAGATAAGAAGAAGACACAACTTTTGGGTGTCCAACTTGACCATGACCACTCTCTCTTTTTACTGATTGAGCATGAGAAAGTAAAAGAAAGTCTTCTCATCTCAACAAACAAGCGTAGAATACCTTACTTGGGAATGCATTCTGCACGGCAGGGGAGAGGTATTAATAGTAGTACTAGTAGAGTAGTAAGGACCAATGGGTTCTCTGAGTCTTACAGTACCACCACTAGGCAGTCCACAAAATATATGTGGGGAGAGGGAAAGCTGACTGAAAAATCAGAAAAAAAGAAGCTACAAACATAGGCGGTTTGAGGTGAAATACAGACACTAGAAATATAAAAATAACTTAGTAAATAATAGGATAATGCAGGGATCACCAGATTTTTTAGGCTGATAGATCAAAGAGGATTTGTAAAAGAAATAAAACTAGGACACAGGTAGAAAATAGTTCAAATTGAGGAGTAGTAAAAGTTAGGGGAATATATATTAATATTAACAACAGGAGGACTTACTGGGACCAGCAAATCTAACGGCTGAGAGTTCTTCCTGCTTGGAGACACCTCCAGCTCCCTCACCCGCCTCCGACGACCTCTTGCCCCTGGATCCTGGATGCAAGACATAATTAAAGAGACAAGAAATAATTGGTGCTAAATAAAGAAACACTCCAAAACAATTTTTGGACAGGTAAAGGCAATTGCAATGACATTGAACTTATCTAAGTCATATAGACTAGTAGTAGACTAGTATTGCGGACTGTCCTATCAAGTCCACATTTCCTAAACCTACCTAGCCTGCCTATTCCAAATACTTTGGAATAAGTTGCACTGAATGATATATGCTTCTAAGTTCCGATCTTATTTTGCAATCATTCTCAAACCCCTTTGATGGGCCAATGCACTAAGTCTGAATTTTGTCTTTAAATGCATAGATGAACGCATGCATATGCCAAATTGGTTTTTTACTTGTCCCTGTACAAGCTACAAAATGGTTCTAAGAACTGAAGTGAGATGACGCGTGCCGCTAAATTACTAATACTTACTATCTTAGAAGTGACAGCTCAAAGGAAAGGAGTCTCTCTCTAATCTGCATTACTTACATTCTTACATAATCACCCAGTACGAGTGCAAAGTTGCAAACAAGTACAAAGAATTAGACCTGCCTAGAATAACAATCACATAATATAAGATTTGTAAACGTTACGTAACTTACATGCATGGGAGTACTATTATTAAATAATCATTAGCTACTCACCAAGCCCCACAACCTCAACCCCTAGCAGGTCCAGCAGGTCCTGCTCTAGGTCCAGGATGTCAGACCACAAGTGCGTCAGCTGGTTGTTAGTGTGCTGGACCCCAGAGCAGCGATACACTGCCCAGCGCACCCTTGCCCACCGCTGCTAGCACTCCTGGAGCCAGGACCCAGGCCTGCCACCTGTTGCCAGGTTAAAGGGGAGGTGGTGCTGCTAAAAAAAAAGCACTGCCACCGCCACCTCGGAAACAAGGCCAGGGGCTGCCCTTGTTCTGGATGCCACCTTTTGCAAGAAAACAAGATGGCCGCACCCTTGCATGACCGCGTGATGCAGGTCGCTCAATATTTCCCCCCGAACACCAATCCGTGTTGCCGTACCACTGAAAAATCATTTGAACGGGTGAGACAAGCAACTCCGCCCACTTGTGGAACCCTGTGTAGTGCAGCAGAGTTTTTTTTACCTCTTTGCAGAGTTCTGTGTAGCACAGCTACGCAAACTCCACCCAGAGTTAGTCTTACGCCTACCATTGCAGGTTTTATGTGCAGTTTTCGGCATGGCAAAATAAACCTTTTTGCCAGGCCCAAACTTTTCTTTTTAATAAATATGTCACCCTCGTTTATGCCCTGGACAGTCCAGAGAGCAGGGTGCAGTGTATTTAAAAAGGTGGATATGCACTTTTAAGCTTTACATTTCCTGAAAGTGGAAAACCCTTACATTTGTTTTTCACTACTGCAATGCCATCCTCTTCCATAAAATAACACTGTAGTTACTTTGTTTCATTTAATATGCTGTAAATTCCAAATGGAGACAGGTATAAGTTCATGTTTTTTTTTTTATTGTAATGCAAAAATCCTCTCTTCTGGAAAGTCAGATTTTAAATTTCAATTTTGAAAATACCACTTTTAGAAAGTTGCTATTTTCCTGCCTTAGTATTTAGTGCCTGTAGCCTTCCCCTGGGTCACATGACTGGTTGAGGCTTCACCCACTTCAAAGGAAGGCCCAGGTATAAATATTAGACCTAAGACACCAACCCTTCATTACACATAGGGAACTGTGTATACTCTGCCAGGATGAAGCACTGCTGTGCTGCTAAAAGGACTTTCACTCTGCTGAGCTGCTGCTCTGAAGAACTGCTGCCCTGCTGTTCTGACCTACTTCCTGCTGCCCTCTTGCTGGGGTGAAAAGGACTGAACCTGCATTTGTTGAACCCAGGGCCCCAGAGTGACTCGCAGAGCTAGTTGACTGGCCACCTGACTAGACCCTCTGGGACAGAAGCCCCCATCAACCTTGAACCCAACACCTCTAGTCTGCCATCTGTGAGATCTACCCTGCCAAGCGGTGCCACTCCAATCTTGGACCTTCAAAAGTGGGCCTGAAGGTGCACTGCCAGCCAATTTGTGGATCCAGCAGAACCGCAACATCTCCTCTGCTGCGTGGTGCAAACCTCAAGCAGAACTTACGGATTTCTTCTGCTGAGAGGATTCACCCAGTGCAAGGACTCCATATTGACCTTGCATTCTACATTGGGACCGCCGCTGTGTGAAGCTTCAACACCAAAGGCCCTCTCATCACAAATCTTTCATTGAGGGCAGCCTCGAGGATGAGGCAGGATCTTCCATCACAGCCTCACAGCTCTTTGGAACTGATGCATCACCTCAACTGTGAGACATGTTCTCAATGCCGGACTTGGCATTGCAAGCCCTAGTGAAAGGGATCCTTGATGATGACGCAACAGGACTTTGCACTGCAGCCTTGCCACATCTCGAAACCATTGCATCTCTTCAGCTGCGCAGTACTTCCTTGAACCAGAAAAACAGAGCACTCCGGAATCAGTATTTAAGTTACTCCTGTTCAGCGGGCCCCTTTAGCGGGACCACGCTCTATCGTGGTCTGCCATTATGACTTGTGATTCGGGCCTGGTGGCTTAGTCGACTAATGCGTCCACTGTAGGAGCCTGTGTTGGAACTCATGGTCACAGGTTCAAATCCCGGTGGGTCCACTAAGCCTTTCATCCTTATGTGGTTGATTAAAAGAGTACAATTGAATTTGGCAAAAATAAACATCTATTATTCAGCCCCAAGATGCCCCCGGGTGAACTTGTGATTTACAAATACACGTGTAATGTTATGTTACTTTGGCCAGGTAATGGGTGACCAGATATCCACAGTTGGGACTAGGTGCTTTTTGATACTATTTTCACTGAAATATTTAAACCTGCATATCTCCGATTCTATTGATTGGATTTTTGACACTTTGATCTTATTTTATTCAATAAAATCTGCTGTATTTGTTTCATTTGGTGTGTGATTTTGTGGTATGTTGTCTTTTATCATTGTTTGAAGTGTTGCACAGATACTTTACACATTACGTCTTAAATAAGCCTGACATCTCATTGAATTGCTTGGGACTTCACCCTGACAAGGATTGTGGTTGCTGCTTAAAAAAGGGTGTACCCCTTTCAAACAGCAATCCAGTGCTGGAGCAAAAATCAATTTAAAAAAAAACAGTTTAACATCTCTATAGTGGTGTTTAGGTGGCTTTTCTGCATTTTTTGATCTTGAGAGCCACTCTACATGGGTTGTAAGTAGTGACAGCTGCATACACCCTTTCCTTCACCTTTGAAGCAGATTCTGGTGGGATATAGGTGCAGTGTTTCTTGTCTGTTGAGAAGCAGTCGCCATTTAGCAATGTGAAGCGCGTGGATGGAATTTTCCTGCTTGTTTTTCACACAAATTACCTGGGGGCACTCTAATATGACTTTTTGCTTGCCTCTAACCAACATATTTAATGAGTGACAGGATATGTTTTGATAATAGCTTTCATCTCTGCTGAGTACGAGTCTCCTGTCTACAAGGTATTTACTTCTTGCACATTTTTAAGCTTTGCTAATTTTTTTAGGTGACATAGTGCTTGCTTGTGCTGTTATTTTTTTAAGTTCATCAGAAGCTTTTTGGGCAAATTGTGTCATCTTAAGAAACCTCTCAGGCTCTCTTCTGTTAAAACCTTCAAGAACCTGCCTGCGCTTTTATCAAATACTGTCAAGGATGATATTTCCTCACAGCAAGTTTGTACCTCTTCTTCTAAAGTGGCGGGTATGCTTGTGCATCTTATTCGTGATAAAGCGTTGCCCAAAAGGCTAAAAAAGGACCCTTCATCTCCTACCAACACGATGCCTTTACTCTCGCTATGTCTTTTATTAGATGAATTAAAGGCTTTGCATCTGTTCATGGAAGAGACTAACACCAGATTACAGACTCTCAATGAAAGATGGTCACTTATGGAATAACGCATCTCTAATTCTCAACAGCAAATACCTAATTTTAATGAAATCTGTACTACAGTGTCTGTCCTTCAAACACAGGTTATTTCCCTCCAGAAACAAGTTGAAGACCTCCAAAATCATAACAGATAGAATTTATGGTCTTCCTGAAGGGACGGAAGGGTCCCCCCGATTTCCTTTTTCAAAACTTTCTTGCCTCAGCTTCTGAATTTGCCTGATATGCCTATACTTAATATTCAGCGAGCACATACGTTGGGTCACCTTGCTATGACCTCTAAAAAGCCTTGAGGTGTTATCCTTTACATCTAGAATTTACAGAACTAATACAGGTCATCTTGGCTGTGAAACAACTCACACACATTACTTGGTCAGTTCACTACATCTACTTCTCCGAGGAATATGCTAAAGTTCCAGCTGACCGTCGGAGAGCTTTTTTGAGCATGCAAACTGAACTTCGTTTTATTGGAGCTCGTTTTGGTCTTTTTCAACCCTTTCTTTTTAAAGTCAGGTATAAGAATAAGACAACAGCATTCGAGGATCCATCTTGTTAGAGGACTGTTCTCAACAATTGTAAAGCAGATACTATGGAAGGTACTGTGAACCAGTTTATCTCATAGATATGTCACTAATGTAATTGCATGTTATGGTTTATTTATTTTTGAGAATTTTTCTCTTCTCCTTGTTTATAATATTTTTTTTCTTTTCTTCCTATATTTGGTTGATGTGATATTATTGTTTTTATATGTTATGTATATGTGTATATGTATTTAGATGTGCATATATTTATATATTTTGTTTTCCTAATTGGGTCATTATTGTAACTGTTTTTCTATTTATTGCAGATGTTGTTCCCCTATTGTGTCCTGATACGTACCTTATTGCTGCTCCTTCACAGTTTCTCCCCCCTCCAGTTTAGATGTGCTGTCTCGTCATGTGGTCTTCCCCCTCCTCCTTCATCAAAATACTGTTAGGTATGTTTCCTTTTTAAGTTGTTTATCTGGTTCCTTCTTTCTGTTACTGTACCAGTTTCTTTCCTGGCCTTTCCTTTCCGTTTCTTTCCCTCTTCTCCTTTCTTACTTTTTTCTTTCTTTTTGCTTTTCCTCCTCTTATTTTAGTTTTCTCTTTTTCTCTCTCATATTTAGAGATTATTTTCCCTGCATAAAGCTTCCTTTTCTTTGGTCTTTTTTCTTGTCTGATATATTTTAATTTGTATTTTACCTCAATGGTTTTGACAATGGTTTCATTAAATGTCAGAGGTTTGAATTCTCCAATCAAAAGACACCGGGTATTGACACATTTGTCTAAGCTCAATGCTCAAATAGCTTTTTTACAAGAATCTCACCTTTCTGAAACCGAATCCCTGGAGTTACTTAAAGAATGGGTTGGTGAGGTTTTTTTCTCATCGGGGACAAGGAAAAACATGGAGTTCTTATTTTATGTCATAAACCTCAAAATGTCCAGTTGATATCGCAAGAAAAAGATGATGATGAAAGATGGTTGTTGCTTAAATTGTGAATTGATAAAATTCCTATTGTTCTTTTTAATATTTATGGCCCCAATGCTCCAGATAGTTAGTTTTGGTATCTGATTTCACAGAAGCTCATGCAATACCCTGATGATAATTTGGTTCTTGCAGGAGATTGTAATTTACCAGTTGACCCATTCCTTCATAGACGATCATTGTAGTACCCATATATTCGGAATAAGGTATAAAAAGCATTCACACATGCACTACATCATTGTTGCCTCACTGACGCATGGTGGTTGTGCAATCCGACTTTACAAGAAGTACATCAAACAGTCCCAAATTGATTATTTTTTTATCTTGCTCAGGGTCAGATGTACGACCCTAAATTGCGGTCGAAAACGGGCAATCGCCCATTTGTGACCGCAATTTAGGGCATGGCCATGCACAAAGCTCATTTTACGTATTTTACTGATTCATAAAATGATGTTTGTGACTCAGTACTAGTAAAGGGGCGTGCCAAGGGTGTCCCTCCCTAACAGTGACTCACATTTGTATGTATGAATGTTTTGCAATGGCAATTACGGTCACAAAACACTCGTAATTTACCGCCTACTTCAAGTAGGTGGTAAGCTTTTGGCAAATGGGAGGTGTTCCCAGGGCACCCCTTTCCCTTTGTGAATGGGGCCAAAATATTTTTTAAGGGCAGGCAGTGGTCCCAGGGACCCATGCATGCCCTTTAAAAATTAAACTGAAAAGTTTCATTGTTGGACAACGGGCTACATTTAAAAAAAAAACTGCTTTATTCACAAGCAGTCACTGACATGGTGGTCTGCTGACCCCAGCAGGCCTCCATCCCTGTGAGTGCTGGCTATTCCCAATGGGGTCGCAAATTGCGACAGCCTCATTAGTATTCTTGAGGCATCCAATTTGCGACCCTTTTGGGAATCACAACAGTGTCTGAGACACTGTTGTACATTATGTTTAGCAAGTCGCAAATTGTGAGTCGCAATTTTGCACAATTCGTGACTCGCTAAACTTAATGGTCGTACATCTGGCCCTAAATCTCTTCATTCAGTGGAAATTGGTTCTATTCTAATCTCTGACCATGAGGCAGTTTCCATGCGTTTGAATATTACCCAAGTCTACCTCACTTCACAGATGGAGATTTATCAAGTCACTACAATTAGATAACACTTTCACTTCCTCTTTCACTACCTTTGCCTAGGAATATTTTCTTTTTAATTAGAGGGAGGGTATCTGTTTTGGGATGCATTTAAGGCCTATGCCAGAGATTTAATAATCAATTTTGTTTCTAAGAATAAGCGCTCATCCAGCACTCAATCTAAAATAATTCTTGATGAAATAAAAAGTTTATAACATTCTTATTACACATCTCATTCACAACATTCATTAGACCAACGGATTAATGCCAAGCTTAAGTTTAATAGGCTATCTACTGACAATGCTGCATCTTATCTACTAAAGTCCAGTGCTAAATATTATAGGGGCCAAAATAAATCTGGAAAACTTTTGGCAAATTACCTTAAAATTAAACAGAGCTAATTATTCATTGATTCAATTATTGATGACAATGGCATCACGTATCATAAAGTTTCTGATATTCTAGCTCAATTTCGGAAATGTTACAGTGTCTTCTATACACCCTCTGATCACGGTATTTTGGATTATCTAAGTTCCGTTCAAAAAACTGATTCCTCTCAGATTGATTTTTCTTCTTTGGAAGCAGATATTAGACAATCTGAAGGTCATCTTGCATTGCTCTCTCTCAAAAAGAGCAAGCTCCTGGCCCCAATGACTTTACAGTGGAGTGCTATATTTACTTCTCTAAGTTACTCCTTCCTAAAGTATATACTCTTATTATTTCCTTTGTTTAATCCACTTCCTCTTCGCGTTCATTTTAGATGCACTTAGCTGTCTCATTCCAAAGGAATGGGAGGATCCCCAATACTGCAAAAATGATAGACTCATTTCATTAGTTAATTTAGACTATAAGACTTGTTTTAAAGCTTTGGCCTTTAGGATGGAACCTTTTCTCTCTGACGTTCAAGGAAAAGGAACAATGAGGATCTGTCAAGGGGAGATATCTCTCGGATAACACTTGTTTATTTTTTGATAATATCTCTAAGCCATCAAGTATGTCTGAAAATATGGCAGCTATTGCTTTGGACACAAAGAAAGCTTTCAACCGTGCGAATTGGTCTTTTATATTTCATAAGCTTACTTGGTTTGGCTTTGGTCCAATAATTGTATCCCTCATTTCTTTTTTATATACCTCTTTACAAGCAGCTGTCAGTGTCAATTGACTGACATCTTTCTATTTCTTATAGAGGTGTTTGTCAATGTTGCCCTTTGTCTCCTTTTCTTTTTAACCTGATATTAGAGCCTTTTCTGTCTAGGATTCGAAAAAACATAAATATTCATGGGTTTATCTGTAATTCTCAGCAAGTTAAATTAGCAGCTTATGCAGATGATATTTTATTATTCATGTCCGATCTCTTTCTTCTCTTCCCGCCTATTCTTCAGAAGTTTTCTCTTATGCATCTGTTTCTGGTAATAAATTAAATACTGATAAGTGTTCAGTTTTACCTCTTAATGAGTTCACTTTCAAGCAGGATTACTCTTTGTCAAATGTTACTTGACAATCGAAATAACTTAAATATCTCGGCTATCAATGTACTCAATCTTTTTCTTCTTAAATTTCTATTAATATGAATGCTTTATTCATAGACTAACTTCCTTGACTGCCAGATGGCACCCTCTTTACTTGTCTTGGTGGGGTCGGCTTGACTCTATCAAGATGATGCTGGTACCCATTATTCTTTTTACTCTCTTGAACATTCCCATAAAGATTCCTATGAAATTTTATGCAAAAATGCATTCTATCTTATCTTCCTTTCTTTGGAATAGCAAAAAACCTTGTATGTCATCACTTAATTTGAAACTTCCCAAGATAGAAGGTGGAGTAAATTTCCCTGATTTTGTTCATTATCATAAATCCTTTTTATTATGCCAATCTGCTCATTGGATTAACTCCTCACATCTCACACCCCATTATGGGTAGATTTGGAAAGTGCTTTTCTATATCCTTTCTCGAATACTTATCCTTTACACAAAAGCCTCGGAAATATTCCATTCCTGTATTTAAGGATACGTGTAATTTAATAGCTTCTATTATTTCTTACCGCCCGACTGATTTACACTCCTTCCTTAAATCTACTGTTTGGAATAAGTGTTTTATTCAAATAAAGGGGAGATCTATTTAAAGGCACGCTTGGAGAATTAAAGACCTAATTTGGGTCAATCAATTGTTTTACCAGGATTCCAATATTCCCTTTTCTCAGGCCCAGATACTTCTCAATTTACCTTCTGCCTTTCTAACAGATTTGCGCTTCTACAGGAATCCATATCTCAAGCGCACAATCATTTCAAAACTCTTTCCTCTCTTTCTGCTTTATGGCAAAAACATCCTAGAGTACCTTCTATAAATACACATTTACGAGTTGTCTTCAATATCAGATCAAAGTATAATACTGAATTGGTATGGGAGAAAGATCTTGATATTGCTTTATCTCTATCTACTTGGAGACAGATTTGGATTAGAATTAGAAAGTCCTCCCGCGCAGCCAACAGAATCACATTTCTTAATTTATAATAGACTTTTCGTGACAACAAAACTCCTCCATAAGTCTAACTCAGATAACCCAGATGCATGAGGTGAAAGGTCTTTGACTGGGCCTCATTGGTGACATGCATCAGAGGATGGTGATGTTTAGAAGACTGTCTGAACAAGGACTAGGGTGACCTGTTCCTAGAGTGGCATGGCTCAAAAACATTTCCCACAGATGTGGAAATGTGCTTTTTGTGAGGGGCACACCGGTACAGGGTTCACCCTTATCTTGTCCACAGGTCCATAGACCAACAAAATAGAGATTGACATTGAAGCTGTAATTCAAAATAATGTTTCTTCACTCATAAGTGAGACCACGTTCATACAACACCCTCAAGTGTTCCAGGAGGTAGTGCCTTGAATACACAGACCATGGTGCTTGTATAGAGCGTTTTCTGCAATGGTAAGCATGTGGATACAAATAGAAAGGACAAGCATACACAGGAATAACTACCGACAAACATGGGCAGGTGGAGATCACTTAGTTAGCAAAGTGGGAGGGGGAACAGAACTGCATACAGTAGCAAAGAGTGATCAACAGTTACATCTTTAGCCAGGTGTATTCTAGCAGCTACAGGCCTTTTCTCATACATTGCTTTGGCTCAGTACAGAAGGAGTTAACTAAAGCTGATGACACAAGCAGAATAGAAAGACAAGCAACAGTGAAGACGTACGAATTACATAGCTGACAAAATGGATGCCACAAACAAGATGGCTTCAGCTCATGCTAACACCAATTATTTTCGATTTCCACACAGGTCTAAAGGTTTGCTAGCTTTGGACCTGTACGACAGGCTTTCATTATGAAAACTGCAATACACCTTGTTCTTGTTCATGTAAGTGTGGCTCACTGTTTGCAGATTGATCACAACAGCAGCCTCATCAGATCTGAATAATGCCCATGATTATTCCAGGCCTGGAAGGAAGGTAGCAATTTGTAGGACTCAGCACCTCGAACAAAATCTCAATTACATTATTGTACAACAGGCACGGCCCGTAACGGGCGTGCCACCGGGTGGTGACATGGGGCGGGGGAGGGGCTGGGTGGGGGGTTGTAAAATGAGGGAAACAGACAATTTCAGGTAAGTACCCCAAAAACCCCCCAAAAATTGCTGGGCGGGCTGCATCACATTTGCCAATGCAGCGCCCGCAACAATTCTTTTTTTTCCGGTACTTACCTATAATCATCCCTTTCCCGCATTTTACAACCCCCCCACCCTGCCCCTCCCCCGCCACACATCAGCGCCCGGTGGCACACCCGTCACAGACCGTGCCTGTTGTACACCACCATCCTTGGACTATGTGGAACCCTCTGCTGATCAGAGCACCTGGTACCTAAGAACAATGGAATATTTTGCAACCTTGAGGACTCCCCAGTCATGAAGAAGCATGACCACTGCCTAAATACAGCATTGAGAGGTCACTGTGGACTCTGGTTTTATTCTGGGCTGGTTCTAACTGGTACCTGTAGACTTTCTGTCCACTACAGACAAGTTTCAGTTTTATAAGAGATTCCGAACATGACGGGAAGAAGAGGAGGAGCTGGTAACATGCCAGTAGTGGCACTGCAGTTCCAAGGCTCTGCAACTTATTTATTTATTTATTTATTTGCGGGTTTGTAGAGCGCTTGAATCGACTCCCATTGGAGTATCTCTGCGCTTAGGAGCCCGAAACAAAGACAGAGCAAAAATGACATTAGCTGGATCTAGATCTGATTTCTGAACAGCAGGGTTTTGAGCTGCTTTCTAAATTTTAGATGCTCTGAGCAAAGGGAGTTTGTTCCACAGTGAAGGTCCCGTTACAGATAGAGCTTTGCCACCGTGCCTGGCCTTTCTGGCACGGGGTACCACCAGGAGAAGGTGGTCGCTGGATCTGAGAGATCGGGTCGGAACATATGGAGTACATTTATTTTCCAGGAAGGCGGGCCTTGTCCCACCCAAATGAACACCAGTACCAATGGGATAGGGAGGACAAGAATGTCAACATGCAGGCTACAAGATTCAAAATGTCCCCTGGGAGGCTGTGCACAAAGCCAGCCACCATCTTGAATGCCACATACAAGGAATCCAATGGACTCCACAATGCACTCAGTCATGTAAATGCACAGAGTTTACGCTCACCTACAGACATAGACAGCTGTGCGCATAAATACTTCTCAGACATAGTACAGATAAAGAACCCTGGTAGACTGGAGAGATATTTTCCCTACGGGAGGATTTTAAGCATGTCTCCCGAAGACTACCAATAAAGCTTGTCTATAGTGGTAAACAGCCGCTGCCGGTGCAGTTAAGCGCAGTGTGGTGGGGCTAGGCGAGGGGAATGTCAACAGACGGCAGAATAGGGCAAAAATAAATAAATAAATAACTTCTATTCTGTTGTCCGTCGAAATCCTCCCCGCAGTGCCCTGCACCACCGCGCTTACCTGCACCGGCCGCTGCTAGTTACCACTACATGTGGTTCGTTATAGCTGGAGCAGAGAGGGCACCAGCTCCAGAAAGTCCGCTTTCAGTGTCTCCACATCTTCAGAGCAAGTAGCTTTTGTAAAAGGTTTAAACTACTTTTAAGATTTCTTAGAAATTACAAAGCGAATGTTTGAATTCACAAAGTTTTTTAAGCTTGGAAAGGGATTTATGCGTACAAAGATTTTTCGTAAGTATATGTACTATCGAGTAGGTATTGCAGTGGGAAAAGACCAATAAGATTGTGCACACTCACAAAATTACACGTTTGTGGCTATTGACATGTGCAATGAGCAATGCACTATTGTACATGTGGAAATACTTCAGCATAAGGTAATTGCACATTCACAAATGTGCTAGGAACGTTTTTCACGAACACGCCTGGAAACTTCTCACTGTAGGTGAAACAGATGTGCAGAGATGTTTAAATCAGGCCCTGTATCTGTGTGTGACTTTGCCTTGTACGCGTTTGTCAAATGTCTTTTGAACCTCGAGTTCAAGGCAGCTTGGAGCTCACCATTTAAGTATTTACCAATGCAAAGAAAGACAGGAAATGTGGCATGCGCCTGGGACTGACAGGGGGTATTTTCCTTTTGGTGTTTCAGATGATGTATGTTTCAGATGAAACCAAAAGACACATCATGGTCTTCGGCTAGAATTTGACATCTAGTTCCTGGCTGCTGCCTGCAACCACCAGTGCTTGCATTTCAGTGGCTTTTGGTCCTGAGGTTGCTGACTTTGGTCTGTGTGTTCCATGTTTCAGACCCATTAATGTGATGGATCGCTCTCCTGAGTCAATTTCTGATTTATTTATAGATCTGTTGGGATCCCTGGATCGCCTGCCGCAGGCACGTTGCCCATGACTTCAGACACATGGTGGAAACAGACCACGACCATACAGAGGCAGTGTAAATGTTTGATGTTGAAAACGTACATATTTTCTGATTCTTAAAAAATGTAAAGATCAACAAAGTAAAAAAAATTACGGGGCATATTACCAACAACTAGAGATAATTATCGATATGTTGGTTTAGCGGCGATATTTTTATCGCCGAGTTGCGGTGATTTTTATCGCTTAGGAACCTTGCTATTATCAAGGTTTATCTCCTAAGCAATAAAAATCGGCCGAAATGCATGAATATCGCTGAAAAGTCAGCGATATTCATGCATTACGGAGCTAATGCTCTTAGCCATGTTATCCACCTACCATTGGATAACATGGCTAAGAACTGCTCAGGGGCAGGTGTTAGCTTTTGGAGATATTCGCGCCTAGCGCAAATAACTCCAAATGTTGGTAATAGGAGATAGCGATGTTAGCGACTGTTTCCAGTCGTTAACATCTTGGCATGCCCACTTTGCATGTCATTAGTGATAAATATCACTGACATGCAAAGCGGGCCCAAGATGGTCGCTATCTCCTACTAGCTGTCGCTAACTGGTGTTAGAGACAGCTTGGTAATAGGGAGATAATTTTATCTCCGCTTTCTTGGCTTTTAAAGCCAAAAAAGCGGAGATAAACCCCCTTGATAATATGCCCCTATGCTTTTTATTCAAAGAACCGGTTAGTTACACTGTTTGCCTACTGTTCGAGTACTGTGTGATGATGATGATGGAGAAGGTCGGAGGGACTGAATATATATGGAATAAAGTACCCCCTCCCTCCCCCACGTAGATTTTAAGTATATTGCAAGTCATAGAGGAGTTCCATAGCCACATACAGGAACGAGGCTGAAGGCAGAGATCCTTTATAAGGATCTGGAATTCCGAAGTGACTTGCAATATGCTGATCTTGTTTGACAGGTAGAATTTTCTCCCATAAAATACATGGAATACCATCACCATTCCCACAAACTCTTTTGTATATCAGAGCAAACATGTTTGCAAAAAAAAAAAAAAAAATAGAATCCCTAATGAAAAAAAAAACCACAACAAAAAAGCTGTTAGATACTTGTTGCTAAATATATTAGAATTAACTAAATACAAAAGTTTTTTTTTAAAACAAAAGTACACAGTAGCTCTCATGTGTAGAAACATGCAGAAAGATTCTAGGTTATCTATAATTACCTAAGGAGTGCAAGAAATAAACTTGTTGGCATGAATATCTCCGATTTGCTTGTCAGTTTACAACTGGAAAAAAAGAGCTGAAGAAAGAAAAGCCATGTTTCATTTTCATTCTTTAAACAACTGCTTCAATTATGCTTCGTGAACTGACCTGCCTTTCCCCTGGGCTGCTGGCTCTTGCAGTGAAGTTATTACAGTTGAGTTCTGACATAATTTCTTTATAAATGCAACTGGGAGCTTCACAGGTTACAATTGTAAAGAAATTAGAGGCAGGTTTTTAAAACATTTTTTTCAACCATGCATGCTTAGGTGCTCTCAGTACCCAGAGTTGAATTTCTTTGAGTTTGGAATCTTTGAGTGCGGTTTGCTGGAGGATGCTCAGCAGCTATTAGTGCTGTCTGGCTGGTGTTTCAAGTTTGGAATAAAGTTAATTTTCACAACCTGCTGTGGAGGTATTCTTTAGGTTTTTTTATACAGGGATTGCAGAATCACATGTATTATTAGGGTAATAACAGGAGGTATTTTCAATGTAAATACCTATTTTTCCTGGTGGTTGTGACAACAAATGGCGGTAAGAGCCCCAGGGAATCAATGATCTCATGGATGCAGTCACCCATGATCTAAGAGTAGCCAAATGGCTTGGTGAGTTAAACCCTTGCCTCCGATGTCTGCTCTGGTATGCAGGTCATGAGTTTGAATGCCAGCAGGCAACACCAGGGTTCTATCTGAATTTAATATACTGAGTGCCTTTAACCTCTGAGCTGCACTCATGACGAGCTGAGCTCGTCACAGCCGTTGGAACGTTCGCATGCGGGGATAATTACCCCGCTGTGCTGAACGTTTGAAAACGGGTTTGGTTGTGACGAGCTCTCCTCGTCATGAGTGCAGCTGCACTGTGCCTCATGATGAGCCGAGCTCGTCACAAGCACAGCGGCGCAGCGTGCGGCCCCCCACAGCGGGGGGGGACACCCCGCAGCGAAGGGGTTAACCAGGCTAATTCTAATAACTGTTATTTACAGCCTTTAGAAATGGCAGAAGTGCAGAGTGAAGCACCATATAAAATAAGATTTATTATTCGTTTTTTTACTAATTATTTATCACCTGACCCTCTTACAATTTTCTCCAATGTCAGAGGATGACTGCTGTATTGACAATTCCCAAGAAATTGGTGAGATCATGCCATTGTTTCTAGCGTGAAGCTCCTAACAGTCATGGACAGTCTTTCTGGTTTTAATTTTTTGCAAAACATCTTTTTAAGATACATTCAACAAATAGAGCAAAGCATCTTTTCTAAGTTACATCCATATGTTATTACGGAAAATAAAGGCATTAATCCTATAGAATATAATATATATATGAAACAGCAAAGTTTCCAACTGCCACTGCTATTTTCTTTTAATATCCCCATAAATGAAAAAACAATGCAGCAGGGGAGGACAGAAAGAAACCACAGTAAAAGGAATTTTTCTAAGTTTTCTTTTGACTAATCAATTGACAATTAAGGGCTGATTACAACCTAAAAAGCTCCGACACTTCGTCGGAGCTTTTTCGACCGCATCGTAATATGCCAGTCGGATTCCTTTCCGAACACCTCATTACAATGGAGGAAGTCGGAAAGGAATCCAACCGGTCATTCCGGCTGACTTCAGATGGGCTTAGAGAGCCGGTCGGCCAGTTGGAATGCGGCCTGTAATCCCAGGGGTGGCTCTCTCTCCCTTGGGATTACAATGTCGGGTTTCGTCAGCCTTTCCGTGCCAGCCTTTCCGACACAGAAAGGCTGTAGGAACTAGCATTTGTGGGCCCCCATCAGGGCCCCCTTGGGTGCACTGCCTCCGTTTGGAGGCCGAGGACGCACCGACGGTGCCCCCTGTTAATCCCTGCACCCTATGGTAGGCATCTCAAGGTACCTGCCACGAGGCAAAGGGATGAATTGTACCTGCCATTTTACAATTGGAACATGTTTTCTGAACGGCCCCCATTGTAAAATGTAGGAATGCGACTGAACAGTGTTTGGTCGCATCTAATGTGATGTCGGTTGGTCACATGACCGAGACGATATCATGCTGAGGCAACTCCGCCCGACTTCGTAATCAGCCCCTTAGAGTTCCTGAGGCAGGCATTTTTATTTTTCCTTCCATTTTCTTGAAAGGTTCCAAGTTTTCTAAATATATTTTTCAGCATCAGTCCAAGTGTTTCTACTGGCTTTCTAGTTCAATTATGAGAAGTTTTATTGTAATGGGATGTAGTGAGTCACCATGCCGCAGTCCTCCTCCTGCTGAGCTACAGTCTCTGAAATATTAAGTTATCCCTCATTTTATTTTGACTCACATTCATAAGAAAGAAATATACTATATGTGTATGGGGTTATAAATCTGAATCTGCTTAATATTATTCCAGAATATTAATCACATTTGAAGAATGGCGCCAGTGTTTGGGAGGGCTAAAGAGTATGCACTTCAGTGAATTGGAATGAGGGAGTATTCCAAATTAATCTTGCTGATCGCAGTTAAAAGATTTGTTGCTATGAATAAGAAGGATCTGTTATTTAAATCACAAGATGTGCATGTACATGATCCATCTGCCTCAGGCAAACAGTGGAATGATCTAAGAATGATTGCTTCCTTCTGATCAAGCTTATATTGCACCTGGACAGCCTCAGAAATGATAAGGCAGTCGGGCAGCTGCAACATAGTTCTCAGTTGGTTACATACTGAAGGAAGACGAGTATTAAGAATGCCACTCTCTCTAGCCATTTACATCATGGAAAATCAAAGAGTAGATCAGATCCCAGCTCTTTAGATCTTCTCTAAGACAGCTTATGCTGTGAGATATATTGTTAGCTTACAGTGGGCATAGGGTCAATCTACTACTTATCATTGACTGGCTTCATTGTCACTCTCATCTAATTGGATTGCGTCTTAGTAATCGGATTCCGTGGGTGTTTCTCTCTCTCCTGGTGTTTTTCCCTCCCCTGGCGCTTGGAGATTACCTTTGCCCTTCCACTGCTTCCTTTTCATGCTCTGTATTTTCTTTTTGATTAAGCACTTAACAATCCTGCAGGTGTTTTCCAGCTGTCTCACTTGTGTGCTTCATGTTCCTCTTTCTTGTCAGTGCGAAGTCTCCTCACCCTCCCACCCTAAGATCGCCCAGCAGTGAAGGGGACTTCATTCCCCAACCAAGAGCGCACCAGGACGCCTGTTTGCAGACTGGTGGAGAAAGGGGGCGTGGTCTGCTATTAGAACCCCACATTCCTCCTGTGTGGGACTTACTGGAGGTAACAGGTGGGGTAGTTGACCCACAAGGGTGTCCTTGGGGCTAACTACCCCTCTTATTACCTCCATTAAGTCCCACACAATGGGATTGCTAAGAGATCTTTGGAAGCCACGCCCCCTTTCTCCACTACTCTGCAAACGTGCCTCCTGGTGCACTACCGGTTGGGGGTGAAGTCCCCTTCGCTGCTGAGGGTCCTTAGGGGCCAACAAGACCTCCTGTTACCTCCAGTAAGCCCCGCACATTGGGATTGCTGGTGGGAGTAGGAGGTCTCAATGCTTCCTTAGGGTCTCAGGATTAAAAGGGACTTCATCCCCCAACTAGCCTCTGTTCTGAGGGATAATGGAGTTTGACTCATTATGCATGTGGCCAGGAGATAGAGTGATAGAGCCACACATAATATGTATTAGAAAACACTAAATTAGACACCCACATACATTCAGGTGTGCCAGGATATTATTAAATCATTTTCCCTTGGGTATCAAGTGATGTGGGAGTTGTTTGCATTTTTCACATAAATGATTCGCCCAGAATCCCACGATTTTCAAAGACAACAGCTATACAACTAGAGCACATCTCAGAGACATGCTTAGATCACAAGTTATGAATGTCCTATGATCTGCAATAGCACAGTGAACAAACTGTTCCTGTTAATTAATGAAAACATTTGAATTGTGAATGTCAGCTTTGGATGTCAGAAAATACTCACAGTCTTGAAAAACCATAATAATTTAAGAAGGGGTCAAACAGGGATGGAAACTACAATTAACAGTCACATTGACCTAATCTTTCAAGGTACTGCTGCTCCAGAAGGGTCTGGAGCTGCTTTGGAGATGTTTGGATTACTGACAGCTGACCATCATATGAAGAGTGACAAGTAAGGGATCCTGTATAGGCCTGTGTGCTAGGGATGGTGTTAGGAATACTTGTGCCAATGTTTGTAGGATAGTTACATTTATATATGTGTGCCAGAATTCAGAATGCATTTGTAAAGTACACCTTAACCCAGAAGGGATTTTGGCTCTGAAAATTTAACACTGTTTATCTTTAATTTACAGTGCTCATTTTATTGACCTAAGAAAGATGAAAGGGCGAGTTGACCCACTGGGATCCGTGCATGTGGCAATGAGCTCAAACACAGATCCGTCCATTGGATGTATTAGTCCAGTGAGCCACTAGACCAAGCAGCTGGGAGCAGAAGTGTCCTAGATGCTGATTTTCCCAATAATCACCAACAATAAACAAGGCTTCAGAGAGGCAGAGTGCAGATGAAGGGGGCACAGTGAATATTGCTTTACAATTGGGCATAATTTCCACAATGGTGGATTTGGACATTGCATTGGCCAAGAGAGAAGCAAGAGTTTTTGTCCTCTGGCCATCATCTACAAGAAAAGTCATGTGTAACAAACTCCAGAAATAAATCCACCTGTTGTAAGCAATTGCACAAATAGCCCATAATTGGAGACATGTTATTTAATTAAATAAGTCATCAATTCTTTGAACCATCTTCGTGGTAATAATTAAAATGTGTGCCCGGTCCCCTTTTTGTAAAGTATGCATAACAGATGTTGAATCAAACATGACATGAAATTGCATGAGCTGTCTGGAGTCTACTACTGCTTATTGTTAGACACTCCACTTTTAAAAAAATTAAAAGGCTGTTGTCTGTCCCAAAAGTCCTAAATTAAGTGCATACGTTAACTTTTTTTCATCTTCATTATTGGCTTCCGAAAAGGGTTTGTCTTTGTTTCTGCCCGACATTGCTTTCCAGAGTAACAAGTGGGTTTCCTCATTCTTGTGCAACTCCAATTTAATATTTTTATAATTATAGTTTTAAGTAGCTTGTGTAAAAAATAAAAGGGGGCTGTGATAGTTAATTCCCTTCAAAACACAGAGTGTACTCATTGAATCTACTTCAGTGTTATTTAGTGGGATTGTCAATCTGTTGTGACCTGCTTAAGCATCTTGTCCTACTGCTGTTTTTAGGTCGAGCCTGGGCAGCGCATGTACTTCTCTGCGAGGCATGCTGTATTAAGGTATGGCATAGAAGCTCCACCCATTTCCCGCCTATATTTTTAATTCGCTCCTATTACTGTCCTTTCAAAATCGTTGCTTTTCATTCGTGAATTGGCTCAGTAGTCCCTCCTTGGTACCACCTTGTCTGCATTTGTAACCTCCCATAACAACTGGACTTTTTTCTCGTCTTCTTACATGGCCTACTTTTTCTAGTCGATGAGCACTATTTTCTTTAATGATCTTCTCTATTCCACCCATGACGTCGCAGCACACTGCCACCTTTTATATTGTTATTAGTCATGTATTTCTTAATTTCCAGCGTGGTGCACTTTAACCATAAAGGCTGCCGTTATTTAATTATTTAGGTTACGGCATGGTCCGCTTTCACTTTAGCGGCCACGCCTATTTATTTATTTAATTTACAGTGCAATTTACAGTGCAACTGCTTTCACTTTAGTGGCCAAGCTACAAAAGCTTACATGCCTACTTTTAGATGTGAGTCTCTAGGCGTCAATGCAATGATAGGCCAAGAGCAAGGAAGTGGCCCTTAAAGATACTACCAGCATATTCCAGAAGATGGGTTGGTGCAGCATGTGGTGCATATTGAATCTCGGTATTGCAGATGGCAACGCTGCAAGTAGACACCACATCTAGAATTGAGAGTGTGAGGTGGTGGGAGGTGAGCAGCAAAATGTGTATTTAGCACACACACATGTCCATCTCCTCAGGCTAAGTAGTAGCTGTCATACCACAGGCAGGTTAAAGTCGCCACCACCAGCACCTGTATTTTATCTGAATTAATCTTAATACACTGGCCACCTATCCATTACTACCTCATGGGGTCTTTCTCGTCCCAGTCCTTACATCTGAGGGATTGTTCTTCTCCCGACAGGTATAGACCCTAAGTACTTCTTCTAATTCTTTTTAAAAAATCCCCTTTTTAAATATATATTGACTCCTCCCTCATTACCTCCTTCTGTTTTTGTTCCTGTCCGTGGAGCAGTAAGCACATTTTTAGGTATACAACCGTTTCAACGCAACTTTTACAACGCATACTGTTTCAACGCACACCATTGCAACGCAGGATCCTTTACAACGTATGCCTTTACAACGCATGACATTACATAGCAGATGCTATTACAACGCATGCCATTACAACGTAAGTATAGGTAAGTATATTATTTTATTTAAACATTTTTTTAATAAAAACATTTTTTTTAATTAATTTAAAAAATATTAAAAATAAATTAAATACATTTATTTAAGTAATTTAATATATATAGTTTGGGTTATGGGGTACAGGGGTATTTTTAGGGTTCATGGATGAGTTTGGGTTATGGGGTACAGGGGTATTTTTAGGGTTCAGGGCTGGGTTTGGGTTTTGGGGTACAGGGGTATTTTTAGGGTTCAGGGCTGCGTTTGGGTTTTGGGATACAGGGGTATTTTTAGGGTTCAGGGCTGGGTTTGGGTTTTGAGGTACAGGGGTATTTTTAGGGTTCAGGGCTGGGTTTGGGTTTTGGGGTACAGGGGTATTTTTAGGGTTCAGGGCTGGGTTTGGGTTTTGGGGTACAGGGGTATTTTTAGGGTTCAGGGCTAGGTTTGGGTTTTGGGGGTATTTTTAGGGTTCCGTTTTTAAATGATTTAAATAAATTTAAAAAATGTATTTTTAAATTGTTATTATTATTAATAATAGTTCTTTATTAATAATAGTTTATATATATATATATATATATATATATATTTACAAATAAATTAATTTTAAAATAATTTTATTTATTAAATTAATTAAATATTTATTAATTACATTTTTTTTTTAAATAATATACTTACCTATACTTACGTTGTAATGGCTTGCGTTGTAATAGCATCTGCTATGTAAAGTCATGCGTTGTAAAGGCATTCGTTGTAAAGGAATCTGTGTTGTAAAAATTGCGTTGTAATGGTGTGCGATGGAAATGTATGCGATGTAACGTCATACATCCACATTTTTAGTATCATTGAACTAGTAAGATTGAAGCTGTTTATGTGATACAACTATGTGCATTTCTTATTGTTCATACAAAGACTTACAGTCAGCACCTTGCGTTGGCTTCTGTTTTATAACTGCAGCGCATGAGCTCGTGATTCTCCCTGGCTGTAGCAGCCTGGACGTGCTCCATGCTCATGTGCTGAGCTGGGGAAGGGAGGCAATGTTGTTTTAATGTTGTGGAGACTGTGGAGCATTGGATGTCTCCTGCTATGCTGAAGGGTGGTCTCCCCAAGCCACCGCCTTGTGAAATGTGATATAATGGTTTTGCCTGGCGTATGCCTGGACAACGTGTATTTAGTAATAAATAGACCAGGGCTCTGGGCGTGGCTCTGTTCGAAGCTGGCCACTACCGTGAAAAGACTCCAGTGTGTCATCATTGCCAACAGCCCCAGGCCTAGGCCACTATTTTACAGCCGTGTCTGAGATCGGGCCATTCAGGAGCCAATATGTTGGGGTTCCCGAGCTTCTGCTGGTGTCTGCTCTAGATGTGCATTGGGTGGGGGAAAGCAACAAGGTTATCTGGTAGCCAGATCTCATGAGATTTGATATGGTTACCTGGTAACAGTATAAAAACAGGAAGTAAATGCAGCATTTATCGTGTTGTGGTTCTTCCAATGGGAAATAATGGCAAAGCGTGTAGCGAAGCAAAAGAATATTCATCCCCACGAGCAAGGTGAATTTGAAGAATTATTGCCAGAGGTAACATGCAGTCCCTCATTAGGAAGTCTGTGGATATGGCATTTAAGGAAAAGGAGCTTCCTACCAAAAGACTACACTTGGAGGATGATCCAGAGAAGTCAGAGGACTCTAAAGGCAGATATATGCACCCTAATCACCTTAAAGATGTCCTGGCTCATATTTGAAACTTACTGGGCTTTGCTACTCCAGCTTTTGATGACGAAGAGTTTCTGTCACAGTCTAAAACAGTGAACAAGGACATTTTACTTTTACACAACGTCATCCAAAATATGCATCATAAAAAGTGGAAGGACATTAATAAGGCTACTATTTCATGATTCCTTACCCAATATTAGATATTGGAAGGATTTGAGGATCAGTTCCCTCAGATTCTGAAGATGAATACAATCTTGGCCTT
Organism: Lissotriton vulgaris; assembly: GCF_964263255.1. NCBI lineage: Eukaryota > Metazoa > Chordata > Amphibia > Caudata > Salamandridae > Lissotriton > Lissotriton vulgaris. The sequence continues at coordinate 651,016,703 of NC_141700.1, read as the reverse complement.
TATGTCATGCTAATCCCCTTTGGCATCTAAGAATGCTTAGTTAAGTGATCCGGTGGATAAAAGTGTGGAGCGGGCTTAAAAAGAGCATATGCTGCCTCGACCTATGGTATCAGGGCAAACAGCTATGTAAGCCTGGGTGGAGTACGTGGAGTTCTGTTATGCGGAACTCCACAAAGGGAAAAAAAACTCCGCTGTGCTACGCAGCACTAAGCAAGCGGCAGAGTGTGTTGGATAAATGCTGCTCATGGTGATTTTCAGTGCCAGGTGCTTGTCTGCACTGTGCAATCATCGCAAATGGCATCATACACAGCACAATGTGGCGCTGCTTCCTTTTTGCAGCTCAGGTAGATTTTTACTCGAGGAGCAGATTTCTCAATGCGTGCGGACAGTTTCTCAACACGAGTGGTCGCAAGCATACGCAACCACTCGCAATGAGAAACCTGACCGCCTGCGTTGAGAAATCTCGCCGGTAGGTTTATTTTCCTCGCTTGCCAACTTGACATTGATGAAAGTAAGCGAGGAAAAAACTACGCTCTGCGAAGCGGAATTTTTCGGAACTCCGCGAGCTCCACATAATGTGGAGTGCGGAAATCTCTGCAAACTCCGCAAGCGGAGCGGAGTTCACCACCCAGACTTTCATCTATGCAACATATGCTACTCAAACTCTCCTTAAGGATTTTCATGCTCTGTTTGATTGTCTTCAGGCAAAAGATGACCCTAGTACTCCTTTAGCCAATATGGAAATGGGGTCTTAATTCCAGTCAGACTTGGTGTTTGACAGTCTTTTGGCTTATACGTCTGCTGCAGGTGCTGCCATCTTGTGATGCGGAGCTATGTGGTTAAAACCATGAAAGTTGGAGGCTAGTCAGAGAGCCATGATTTATAAACTGCGCTTCCTGGGTCCAAATTGTCTCTCAATCTGATTGCATCCCTGATTTATTCACAGGAAGAGGCGTGTGTTCTGGGACTCGGGAGAGATGGATTCCTGGACAGATAGTCTAAGCAGAAATGTACCTTTCTCAGGGACGTATCACTTGTCCCTTCTTCAGTTTCATTGTGTCTGTCAGAGGTTCAGAAGTCTGTGGTGGGATCTGTTACACTCCCCAGAGAATTCACAATGTCCTCTTTTTTACAGAGATACTGTCCTCTAGCATGGTCAGTTGATGCTCTGGCATTCCATGGCCTCTGGGTTTGCTGTATTCTTTTCCTCCAATTCCTCTTCTGCCAAAGGTTCTCCGGAAGATCAGGATGAAGAAGGCCCAGATAATCCTGAATGCAACCTACTGTCCCAGACGTCATTGGTGTCCTCTCCATTTAGCTCTATCCTAGGAGTTTTTTTTTCAATTCCTACATGACTAGTCTCCCGTTCAATATCCAATGCTGTCTCACCAGATGGTAAAGTGGCTGTGCCTGATGGTGTTAGAGAATTTTGGCTGCTCTTCACAAGAAGCTCTGAAGATACAATCATCTCATAAACAATGTACTTTGAAATCCTATAAAAAAACACAGCAATTTATTTTCAAAGTGGTGTTCTGCTATATCTGAGAATCCTACTGTTATTGATTCCTTTAATATTCTTGATTTATTAAGGGGTAAGAGAAGGCTGGTAAAATCACTGTTTCCCCTTTTAGGCAATCAATTATGAAGTCAGCTGGCCAATCTTTTTCGACCAGTATTATGTCATAACCTTTAGTGAGTTCCTACCAAAAGAGGACATTTTCAAATCTGTGAATGTCCCCTCCCATCAGTAGATGGACTTCGTATAAAGGATGTGGAATGATGACCCTGGTATCCAGTGTTTTCACTGTGATATACTTACTCAGCGCTTCTCACACCAGACATTCCATCAGGTCCTGATGACTTATTGTGACTTCTGACTGACTGTCCTGCATTGTCAATGCCCATTCCCCGTTCAGAATCAGAGTCCTCAAAATCTGTGGCATGCCTGACTTTTAGTCCAGCTACCTTCTTCTTTTTAAATTGCTATTTTTATATTTTAGGTTTGTGTTCATGTTTTATTATGTATTCGGATGAGCATTGTGAGTCCTTTCTTGATTTCATGTGCTCTTCTGATTTGAACTCTGATCGTCCTCCTTTCTCTGAACGTTTATCGAATGAAACCTGAAAGGAACGGAAGGAACATGCATGAGTATCCTGATACTTATCAGGTGGTTTAACATTATTACGATTATGTAAATTCAAATGTTTTTTGGTAGATTCCTGTGTAGGAGACCCACCCTGTGACTTTGTTTTTCTTATTGTCTTCAATTGTGGTTTTCCTGGTCTGACTCCCAAATTATCTCCACCCTGTGTAGCATATGTTCCTTTGATAAATTTAGGTAATTCACGCTCCTGCTGCGCAGCAGTCAGATCCATTAGGCTTTGGTGTATAGCTAACGCTGCTGGTTCCCCTTTATTGTTTCTCAACATTACGACGGATACTGTGCCACAGTTGCCCATCAGTTTCATCCCTAAGACCTGGGCAGGCTCTGACCCTTTCTCACTCTGTACCTGTTTTAATAACTCGGGTAGAACCACCAACAAAGGGGTACCATGTGTTCTGGTACATTCTGCAGAAAAGACTGTACTACAAGTCTCACAATCCTCTTCCGAGGAGCCCTCCCCATTGGTAAGCAAATTGTTAGCATTCTGTGTTTATCCTGCAAGCCTGTATGGGGAAATACTTCTCCAAGCTGGTTTGTTTTTTGCGTGTTCCAAAACAGAATTTCTTCCCTTTTGATGGAAATGTTTACCAATACTGCATTCAATGTTTGAGGGCTGATGCCTGGTGTAGCTAATTGTGGTACTACCACTTGAACAGTCCATACAAGAGCGAGTGTTAATGTTGGCATCATGAATTGTGTAAGACTTCTGTATGTTGTTACTAGATTATTATATAATCCCTGCAGGTGTCCTGCGTTCAAGCGATCAACACCAGGATGCGGTGTGTAACCAGCTAGGACTGGCCATGTCGCTCCCTCATTGCTCTGAGAACTCCGTGGTCGGAGCGGAGTTGACCGCCCACTGTTATTTTTAATCTGTTTATTGACATTTCATACTGAGCAATAATAAGAGAACAATAATAGCATACTCAATATAACCTCAATAGCAACTCTTTTGTATCGAAACTATAGGACCATTAGGCATGCAAAATGTCATGCAAAGTAAAATCAAAGATCATTCATTAGAGGGTCACACGCCTTTAACGATTGTGACGTAGGAGTTGCCGTGTGGTACGTGTAATGCAGATAACCCAATCTGGTTATGTTACAACTAAGCATGAGTGCAAAATCCATTACGCTCGCGGATGTCGCGGATTTTCGGTAAATCCGCGATCCGCGAACTCATGCGAATTTACTGAAAATCCACAAAATCTGCGAGCGGCGCATATGGGGGGCAAAAGTTCAAGCCTGTTGAACTTGTAACTATTTTAGGATGGCGCCGGCAAGCTGCCAGGGCCCTCCTAAAATAGTTACTAAGTTAGCTTCAACAGGAAGCACTAATAGATAAAATAAAGCAGGTGCTCGAGCACCTGCTTTATTTTATCTATTAGTGCTTCCTGATGAAGCTAATTTAGTAACTATTTTAGGATGGCGCTGGCAGCTTGCCGGCGCCATCCTAAAATAGGTACAGGACAAAAATGTGAGTTTTGTCGAGGTTGGGCAGGTGTGCGTTCTCCCCATATCTATCGTCGAAAATTAGCTATGATTGATGGAGGCCTTTGCATTATTGACTTTCACTAGCTCAATCCCTGTGCAGTTCCTGTGACCACGAGCTTCTCTGATCCGTGCCTGTCCTTTTATGCTCACAAGAGGCATGTGAACTCGCATATAAGCCTCGCCCGTTTGGCCCTGCCCCTCACACTAGCGATGTGCACCGTTTTCCCGCCCGGCCTTTACCCACACAATCCGCAAAATCCGCGAATCCGCAATTTGCAGATTTTGCGGATCGCAAATTCGCAAATTGCGAATTCGCAAAATTCGCCCATGCTTAATTTCAACAATGGGAGTAGGGTTCAACAGAATGGGGGCAAAGTAGGTTGAAAGAGGAGAGGGGTTAACCACCATTGACTTGCTGCTGTGGTGCACTGCATCAGATACCTATCCGCATGTATAAGATTTTGAGCATCCATGAGCTAGCTAGCTGACCAAGTAAGGTGGAAATCTGCTCTGGATATGTTACAGAGAACATACATACTGAGAAGTATTCCCCCATTATGACTTTGGAACTGTCTAGTCCCCTGCCCTCCCTTGGGCCAATTAATACATTTTTGATAAGTTAGAGGGATTTCTATCTCCTCATAAGGAGTGTATTGCTCTGGTATTTCACCAACTTAAAATTTGGAAAATACCCTTGTAGCATTATCTGCAGCAGGGACTTTAACCCAGGAGTAAAACACCTCTGTTCTAAATGCCTCATCTGTCTCTACTATGAAGGTAACATCCTGACTTTCCAGTGTGAGGCCATGTTAAAGTAATTTTTGAGTGACTGCATGTCTGCAGTTCTCGGAAATATTTTGTGCAATGTTGTGTAAGAAATGAATTACAGAGTTTGGCTAATACAGTGGGAACAATATCTTTTCAAGCTTGAATTTAGCCACAGCCAAAACATAGAACATACCTACTCAGCTGAGGAGGATATTCCTGCAACCATGTACTTCTCTAGGTTTAAAAGGTGTGTAGGGATCTCTGAAGAAGCACGACTGAACTACTCCGTGGATCAGTACAAAATAGGAAACCAACCAAAATTGGCAGCGCCATGTCACGTAGTTTCCACTAGTCAGCAGGAACTGTCCATTTGCGGATGACATCAACTTTGGATGGTGCCAGACTGATTCCATGCATCCCCAGCAGGATATGTTGTATCTTGGACCAGCTAGCTCACAGTGCCACCTTTAGCCCCCACTAAGCTTAGGCAGGGAGCGAACATTTCTGGCAAGTACACAATTAAAACACAGTTCATACAAATCTGTTTGGTTAAAATCTCTAGAACACAATGAAATTTCAAAATTTTCCATAGAAATGTGTCATCACTGTGTATCATAAAGCATTGTTAAAACCAATGAATAAAAACAATATATTATCTAATTGTGTCTAAATAAACTGTATTTTTAAGACAATATCTGTGCTATATACTAAGGGTGAGCAGAGTACTACTACACGGAATTCCACGAAGTTGAACAAAAACTGTGAATTCCGCAACATCACTCCATGGGACTCCCAATTAAAAAAACAGAAACCTCATATACTTTTGGTAAAATAACAAGTATCTCTGTCTTTACATGCTAAAATGCAGATAGCCATTTCACAAAATTGAAAATGAAAATGTAGCAAGCAGTGAGAGAGGTGATGATTTTGGGATCCTCCCTAACCTAGGGAGAGAGCCAAGCAGATGCCTAGAAAACAAAGAGCACATCTTGCTAAACGATTCGGTGGTGGTCCCATCCTCTTAGGACCACCCCAGGCACAGTTATGGGCGAAAATACAACCTCAACCAAAGGCCCTGCAAAGCATTATGGGACGCGATTAGCAGTGGGCAGTGAATATTATAGCATCCAATATCAAAATAATTCTAGAAAGAGCTACAGTTCAACTAGTTGTTGCTAGGTGTCCCTCACGAGTCAAATGCAAAAGCATTGAAATTGTTACATCAAGCTGCAGCTCCACTAGTTGGTACTAGGTGTCCCTCACGAGTCAAATGCAAAAGCATTGAAACCCTTCAATGAAGCTGCAGTTCCACTAGTCGTTACTAGGTGTTCCTCATGAGTCAAATGCACTTGCAGCTTGATGTAATAATTTCAATGCTTTTGCATTTGACTCGTGAGGAACACCTAGTTGAACTGCAGCTCTTTGTAGAATTATTTTGATATTGGACACTATAATATTCACTGCTCAATGCTAATCTCGTCCCATAATGCTTTGCAGGGCCTTTGGTTAGGATTGTATTTTTGCCCATAACTGTGCTTGGGGTGGTCCTAAGAGGATGGGACCACCACTGAATCGTTCAGCATGATATGCTCTTTGTGTTCAAGGCATCTGCTTGGTCCTCCCCCTAGGTTAGGGGGACCCCAAAATCATCACCTCTCTCATTGCCTAATATTTTTCATTTTCAAAGTTCACTTTTGTGAATTGGTTAGATGCTTTTTAGCATGTAAAGTTGCTTTATCAAAGCATTTGTGGGTGCAGTTTATATCGGACTCCCTACGTGGAGGAACACATTTTTGTCTGAATTCTGTGTTTTTAAGGGAATGCGTAGTTAACAAATCTCTGCAAACTCTGCTAGAGGAGCAGAGTTCATTGTCCAGGGTTACTATATACCCTATATTTATAACTGTACTGTTGAAATTCTGTCAATGATATTAATTATTCAGGTTATCTAAATAATTATACCAATTCACCTAATTTTCAGACCAGAGTCAATTTATAAAAGTATCAAAGTTTTTATCACATGTAAATTACAAATTATCAAATCATGAATCATAAAATCATGTTGAGGCAGCGTTTCGGTGGTTTGCTTTCGATGTGCTCCACCTTCTCCAGGAGAAAATGATAAAATCAATCAAGGTATCCGTTGAGTCATTGGAAGTATCCTCTCCTTGATTCACAGTTTCACTTTTTTGATCCTTTGTTTACTTCTATTCTAAAACGGTACATTTGTTTATCGACTGTCCAGATGAGAATCAGTATAGATAATTACTTCTGTCATCTGGTTCACCATCCGTAATCAGTTTTGAATTACGGAGCATTACTTGTAATTCCTTCAAGTTAACCAGTGATATCACATATTTCTTACAAATCACCTTAATCATACACACGTTGGCGATTCTTATTATATGTTGTCACGCCTTATATTCAGACTTTGTTTCTTTTGAGTCTCGTGTTCTTGTTATATTCTCATCCGATTTATCGGGCCAACATGTCTTGACCTACCAACCTCAATAGAAAGTTGCTGCCACAATTTTGTCATCCAGGAATAATTCCCAAGGCTGAAAATTTGTGGGAAAGCTAACTCAAGGGGTCAGGGTGGAGGTACTCTGACCCCATGTTTGAGAAATGGGTGTGATCGTGACACAAGTTATGTGTCCAAAATGTATTCTTTAAATTGCGGGCAATATTGCGACAATGTTGCGACCAACAACATGGCCCCCCCATGTATCATCACAGGGATATCGCAAGTATTGCGACTTCATCATAAATATTTTTGACAATATATTTAAGAAAATAAGTGAATTATTAATACACATTGTTATAGAGATAGTGAGATTCTGATAAAAGTTTTATAGAGTTATTTAGATAGTGATTTAACTAGTGTGATGGTTAGCATTAATTATATGATAATTTTTTTTAAAGTTGTGGTGACTATTGAATTCCTGCTTTTGCACGTATTTACTGGGATCGCGAGTACTGACGTCACTGCGATGTCAGGTCTCACTGCGAAAACGTAAAATAGGTTTTAGAGGTGGTTGTTCTAGAAAAGGGGTAACTCCCTCCCTTTTTTGGTAAAAGGGGTAACTCCCTCCCTTTTTTTAGTTGTTCTAGAAAGACACTAGAAAAACATGAGTTTGAAGTGTACAGTAATAAACCCCTAGTGTCAGTCAGTCAGTCAGTCAGTCAGTCAGAAATCTTTATTCGGCTGAATGCCAGCCATAAAATAACACATAAAAAGAACAACATTTCAATAAAAGTTGACACAATAAGATTTAAGCAACATGAGCAGTGCACAGAGAATCATTTCCCAACAATATTACGGAGCCAAATTGCAGAGGAAATCTACTTATAAATCATCAAACAAGTAATTTCATCATTTAAAAGAAGTAGATGATGTAATGCCGACCAACACTTTCTTATGTTTAAAAAGCTTAACAATGGTTTTAAAAAGGCACGTCTTGGTTTAATATAAAGTTTACTGAAAAACAAAGGGGCATATTTACAATAACTGGCGCATCCCTGCATATCAGCAGGGATGCGCCAGTTATTGTGCGCCACAGCTCCGCCACCATGGGGCAAAAACGGCACAGATGCGTCATGCATCTGTGCCATAAAAGTGACGCATTGCTGGAGTTGCGTCGCAAGCGCGGCGCAGTTCCAGCAATGCTCTGGGGGCCCTATCTAGTTAATGCTGCATCAATCCTTACACCTGCTTCAGGCAGGTGCAGGGTTTTGACCCAGCATGGGCATAAAAGTGACTGAGTGAAATCTTGTAGATTTCACTCAGCCACTTTTAGGAGGCGTTCCTGCGCCGGAACGCCTCACCCCCCTGCACAGGAACGCCTACATGTGGCACAGGGCATTACAACGCGATGCATCTCCCAGATGCGTCACGTTGTAAGTACCCCGCACCATGGAGCAGGATTTACGCTGTTGCTGCGTCACTTTTCTGACGCGGCGTAAATGAGGCGCAAGGGGCTTGTAAATCTGCCCCAAAAAGTGCAAGGTGCTAAGTCCAGACTCTGTATCACATTGACACGGTTCAAGTTTGGCATCACAGTGAGCATCTTGTGGCTATGAGAACAAAAAATGAAAAATACCCATCCTAAACCTAATCAAATGAAACATTTTGGAATGATTAAAATGAAAAGAAAGATAGTATTCAATACCTAGGGAGCTGACTAACAGTGAGTGTTCAACTACCCTTTTTTTTTTACAGTCTCTTGACTGTCCCTAACATACTTCAAATAGGAAAACAAGTCTCTTTTTAGCTTGGCTTTTGGGATTATGGCTATGTTTCCGGGGTGTCAAAAAAATCCAGCAGTCCCAACTTCCCCAATTGTTCTTCTATGTAGGTGATCCAGGGAATTTTCCTCACACAGTCCACCTTCAAACAGTCTGAAATTATAGCACAGTTCAGAAATCTTTCCTCTTTTACCCAAATATTGGGCCATAGCACCAAAGGGGCTAATTGTATGCGAAAAGACAATGGAGTTACAACCAATTCCTTATGACAAATAGGAGCTGGGGTGCTTTTAGGGACTGTCAGCACTCGTTTCAAAAACATGTTTTCAGCTCTCTGTAAGCCCAAAATGTTAAAACAACCCCAGCAACAGCACACATACATGCTTTATAAATATCTATCATGGCTTTTATGGGTCGGGAGCCTATTTTTTTGTGAATCTAAAAATGGCCTCGATATTTTGGTTAAAACCTCCAATCCTTGCACCAACTAAGTGGGACCAAGAGTTTTTTTTCATTAAAAAGGATGCCTAAATAAGAAAAAGTTGGCACCTGTAACAATTTATCATTTTTTTATATAAAAGTTTTTTTTTTAAGGGGATTTGCCCACCACCATAACGTGTGATTTTCTGACATTTGTTTTTAGGCCAAGGCCATTCATAAAATTATTAAAACTAGTTAAAACCCTTTGCAATCTCACCCCAGTTCTCGACATTTAAACACAATCGACAGCATATTATAAAGCTGGAAGAGGTCTACGACCTATCAGTGGTGCGTCTACATTTCAATTCTAATGTGACTTTCTAAATCGCATATATATAAACAAAATAAGAAAGGGGTGAGGACGCATCCCTGGTGGACCCTGTGATCCATCTTTATCGGTGAAGTGAGTTCACCATCTGCTCCATATCACACTCTCCCTGTTACTCCCTAGTGCATTGCTGCTAAAAAATGGACAATAGCTGGTTCAATGCCCATAAGCAGCATTTTCTCTCAGAGCCTCTGCCTCTGCACCCAGTCAAAGTCAGGTCCATAAACCCAAGGTGTAAAGACCCAGACTTGGCCAGGGTATATTTTCCAATGACCAGGTGCAGATTATGGCACTGGTCTACCGTGCCCAAGCCTTTCCTGAAGCCGTATTGAACATTGGAAAACTTCCCATTTTCTGTTATCCAGGTCTCCAACCTCTCTAACCCCTAGTGTGCAAAATACTGTAATAGGCGTGCATATATGTGTTTTTCACTTTATGGAAAAGGTGCGTTCGTCACGGGTAACAGCGTTGTTGCAACTCCCTGAATAACTGTGAAAACAGAAAATAGGTCTTAAAAATGGATTTTATAGAAACTTAGTACCAAAACATGAGTTTAAACATGTTTTTAAAGAAGCATGTACATAGTAATATGTATAGGGCTATGTTTAGAATGGATGTTTTACTTATTATGTTTGGATGTGCTGGTGGCCGAACGTGTCCTTTTTTTATGCGTTCTTGGGACGTATCTGTGAAATTCGTGACGTCCTCTCGATGTTCCCCAAAAACTGAAAAAAACAATCATTTTAAAGAAAATTAACAATATTTCTGGTACTAGGGTGACTCTGAGAAGAGCCTTCGTGTTGATTGTCTGTATATGACAGCTACATATAAGACCGGAATGGGAGTTTCAATTTACTTCGAAACCCCTTGTAAATTCCATGCATATCAAACCACAGATTGCTGTTATAGATACAGCCCATGTGATGGTCTCTGAGGAATGCACAAACTGTTTTATTAACACATTTCCTGGCTTTGTCATTCTGTGGACAGAATTTATTTGACCACTTCCATTTCTGTCTTTGGCATATATTAGAGTACACCAAGATAGTGTGAGGGAAAAGCAATATCCGTTTTGCAAAGGTATCTTTCATTAGGATTTCCAGCTCTACCCCAGTCACTGTACCTAGATCACTGCCACTACAGTGCATAATGATAAGGTGAGGAACTCGGCAATCCGCAATGGTTTTAACCAGAGCCAGCAACTTTAACCCTCTCTGGCCGAACCAAATAATCTCCACATTTGGAAAACCCAAGTCCCTGTCAATACCTCTAGTTTTTGCAGCCTCTTTAGCCCAATAAACATAGCTGTGCCCCACAATCTACACTCTAAGCATTTTGAAGTGAAGGAGCACTAGCAGTCAGGAGAAAACTGAATGAGGCTGTGTTCCAAATGTAAAGCAGTTAAAATGGAGGTGTTTTTTTCACAAAAAAGAATAAAGATATATTTAATTGGATGCTATAAGCATGAACATGAATAAAATTAGGTAGTGTTTTGGATGCCTTAGCAAGAAGTCCTATTATTGGCTTTTAAAATCTGTGGAGTAAATGGTCCCTGCTATATATCATTTGGAAGTAGCATGTTCCTTCTAGAATGGGCTGTCAACTTGTGACTTACTGGTTCCACTGGGTAGCTAGGTACACTGAGCTAAGAGTATATTGGGGGAAGGGTGTTAAAGAGATAGATTTTTTTTAAGCTGAGGAGTTATGACACAATGTAAGTAATTGCAAACTTTAATTTTCAACTCAGGGCTATGTAATTAAGCATGGGCGGAAAATCCGTTCCGCTCGCGGATTTTGCGGGTTTTCGGTAAATTCGCAATCCGCGAACGCTCGCGAATTTACTGAAAATCCGCAAATTCGCACGCAGCAGATTTCTTTTTCTTGGTGATACAATTTTGCGGCGTGCGGTGTAAGTTCGCAATTGCGAACATGTAGGTGCGGCGGGCAGCAACAATCTCGCACTCGCGAAATTACAAACTTTGCAATTCTGCACAAGAAATCCACTAGCAAGCAGCATAGACCTTCTGAAAATGATGATTTTTATCAGAATAACTCCTCAGGTTGACATTTGCCTGCCCTTTTTTGGATTTGAGGCCTTTTGACTTTCTTTGGATCACTTTTGGATTAGAAATAAACTTTCACAAGTAAGTTTGTTGGCATTACATTTGCTGTTCTGCAGAAAAATGAGTTTTGCTAAACTTAAAGCACTCAGCAGCAGGTGCAAAAATTCAAATTCATCATTAGTAACCATTCCCTGTAGTGCTTCCTGACTGGGGCCCCTCCAGAGTTCAGTTGCTAGTTGCAACAATTGTATGACCCTGCTCTGACCCTCACAGCCGGATCATAGAATAGCTACAAGTAGGCCACAAAGGTCCTGTAAAAAAAAATTACACTGCAACAGAAAGCAAATTACAGATAAGGAAGCAGGTGCAGACTGGAATTTTAAAACAGTGACACATTAATAAATCAACCCCCAAATTAATTCATGTCAGTTGAAGCAGGGCAGGTGTGCTTGCTTTTTCCCCCCATAATCTACAGTGATGATGATGAACCAGAGGGTGGCATTGGTGTACCAGAGGGTGGCATGGGTGAAACAGAGGGTGGCAGTGTTGAAACATAGGGTGCTGTGAACCTGTGATGATGAACAAGATGTAGAATCAACATAGTCGCGACCGTTGCGTGCTGACAAGTAAGTTCGCAATCGCGAACTGGTACAAAATCCTCGCGAACTAGCAGAAACCCTTGCGAACACACAAAAAAAATCCGCAAATTCGTGAGAATTCGCGGATTTTGCGGATTGCGAGTTCGCAAATTCGCAAAATTCGCGAATGCCAGATTTGCAAAATTCGCCCATGCTTATATGTAATAAACTGTTGTGCAGTATCAGTTTGGACGAACACATGGGAACAGGAATCTCATTTTGAAACAGAGGCAGAAGGGTTAACAGATGCTAAACATTTACAAATGGAGCTAGTGTAGTCTAAAATAAAAGACATGATTTCATTTGCTGTCTTCCTTGTGATCATAAAGTGGAAAGTTAAAGAGGTTGCCATTGTATAGTTGCTTTGTAAGATAGTGGTGTACAATTCTTGTGCTTAGTGTTCGCAAATCTTAACATTGTCAAAACTATCCAGAAAGAGCAAAAACAATAATGTAATCTACAAACTGAATTCACTGGGATGTATATAACTTTTTAATTATTTTAAAAAGTGTAGATTAGAAAAGAAGATGTAAATGGGAGTTTGACAAAAACAGTATCACAGTGTTATGAAAATAAATATATCAGATGGACTGTTTCTTGTAGAGGGTATGTGTTGGAGATGTTAGTACTGTTGAAAGTTACCATGAGTAATGCCTTTAAAAATGACAATTTTTAAATGTCTAAGCATCATGTGCAGCACAGACAGATCAATGTTATTTGCATTCTGGGAGCTGTAGTACTTTTAATCACATTGTTAAATAGGATTACTGTAGTCATGAACAAAACATAAGAAAATGTGCTGTGCCTGTATATAAATTAAAAAGTAGTAATACTTGTTAGGTATGTATTTGGAAGTATTTGTCAATGAGGTTGTTATCTTATATGATTGGTTTCCATATATTTAGATGGTGAGATATTGTTTTTCTAGTTGCTGATAAGTTACATGTACGACGAGTCTGTTGAGTTTACTTAAAGATGGAGAAAACTATATATTTTTAAGAAAATGGCCTAAAGGTGTGTACCTATTATGAAATCACATATATGTTTAAATTGCAATGTATATAGCAAGGGTTGTGCATTTCTTTCAACATGCTCTGTTTAAAGATTTGGAGGAATTAATAGGGCAGAATGTCTTTTCAGAGTTTGTGTTCTAGCTTCACTTGGCATGTAACTTTTCTTTGAGGAATGCTGAATATATTTTTTAAAGACACAAGAAATATTAGTTAAATTAAGTAGGTATTCCGTAATGAAAGGTTTTCTGCTATCAAAAGGTGTGAATTGTTGTTTTCAGTTTTAGAAACTTACAGATGCATGTGCTTGCTAAGTAACAGAGCAATGTATACTCTTAGAGAGGCATGTATTGAATTATATATCAAGTGTGATATCTAGACTTGTTCAATCACCCAGCTACTACACATGAACTCTACAGATCACACAGGCACTAATTGTGTGCTCATTGAACTATGCAAGCAAGGCTCATGCATTCATCCAATCACCCAGATGGCAGCAATATAGTTATGTGAATACACAGGTACTAACTATGCAGATATGTAACCCCTAATCTAGTTCCTACATACTCAGGAAATCATGCAAGCACTACCTATATTCTGATGGAATCACCTAGGCACTGTCTATGCACTCTTCCAAATATCCAGGGAGTACTGTTGTAGTCAACCAGAATCACATGTTTTTACAAGTTTAGTGAGGAATATGTACTCTTTTAGAACCATGTGGTGAATTATAAATGTAACCTGTCACACACTGTTTGCATGTACTTGGAAGAATTAATGAGCTATATGCTGTGATGCAGATTAATGTGCACATTTTTATATGCTGTGTTTCTCAAAATGTAAATATGACAACTTAAACACTAAATAAACACTAGTACTTAAACACTAAATCTACCAGTGAACAGTGGTAGAGAGACACTGTATGCACTTTTACACTTTGGTTGATGTTGATTTTACAAATTACTACAAAAGGGATAAATTAGAAGATAATAAAATGAATAACACATAGATATTAGATACCCATTCTGTAAGTTAATAAAATAATGAAGGGCCAAAACTAAAAAAAATCAACATTTATGATTCTTTGCTGCATTGTGAAGGGCTCTTATGGACTTCTCTCTAGCACTCACTACACCTCCACAATCCATACAGTATGATGCCATCTAGTAAAACTTTGGAGCCAAATCTTAAAGTTGAGATTAGACCTCTGAAGGGAATCTCTGTTGCAGTGTTGTTGTGGATGCCATAAAGTTGAGGGTCCTTGAGCCTCGCATTGCCTTCTTTCTGCTTTTTGACGATTGCCATGGTCTGTTTTTAGATGGTAAAGCATGGACATAGTCCTGCAAGACTATTTTTTATTTGTACCCCTTGACAATGTCTTGTCACATATTGTGCATTGTGCACTTTTAGCTGTAAAACTGTAAACCAACAACATTTCTTTGTTTGGTAGTTATGTTCTATTCGTGGGCTCTGATGTTGAAAGTTATTTTTTGAAACTGATGTTTTTTTTTCGCATGTGTTGTTAAAATAAAATTAAACCATTATGTTACTAAACAGCTTGACACAAACTTGTAAAATATGTCTGTATATCTGTTTTACACTTGGTCATTTATATTCGTGACTACTGACGTCATTGCAACTTTCGGTGTTGCTGTGAAGGAGGAAAATGCATTTTTGATGTGGTTATTTCAACAAACGAATATGAAGGGTAAAGTTACATTTGTATCTTACTAAACAGCAACACTGACATTTAATGTAAAATATGTCTATATATGTATTTACACTTTGTCAAAAACACCCAGAATTCACAGTGTGTCCTTGGCAATTGCACTCATAGAATCACACAGGCACTACCTATGCAATAATACAATCACCCAGGCACTACTCATGCACTTATGTAATTACACACACATTACACACTCACTCACAGACCCATGCAGCAGCTCACACACCCAGTCACCGACCCACACAGTCATTCATACAGCCACTCTCAAAGTTTACAGGTTACAGTTCGGAAATAACATTTAAAATACCTTTGAAAATCACTGAAAAAAAACAAAGGTTGCAGGGTCATTATAGTTAGGAAACATAATTAGAAAAAAACCATAGAAATTCACTGAAAAAAACAAAGTTCACAGAGACATTATACTTAGGCTCAAGTTTCACTCATACAAAAACAGAGAAATTCAGCTTTTATAGTTAGTTGAGTTACACTCACCTATACTGCCTTTCACATATGCAGTTACTCACCCATATACCATGGACAAATCAATTCACTCACTGACACAACCATACACACACTCAATCACCCATGCAGCCCCCTATTTATTTATTATTTATTTGGGAGATTTATTGAGCGCGCAAATACCCATGGGTGTCTCGGCGCTATGGAATCAAGCTAGCAGGGGAGAATCCATAATTGATTGAAGAGCCAAGTTTTTATTTGTCTCCTGAATGTGAGTAAGGACGTGATTGTCTTAATTTGGGGCAGAAGACTATTCCAAATTTTGATGGTGGACACAGAATGGATCTGTCACCCCAAGAGGCATTTTTTGTTCTTGGTACCTCCAGTAATTTAACTGAGGATGAACGTAGGCATCTTAAGGGAGTGTAGGAACAGAGTGATTTTTTTAAAAACTCAGGTTCAGATGAATGTAGTGCTTTAAAAGCAATGCACAGTGCTTTGAACATGGCTCTCTTTCTGACAGGGAGCCAGTGTAGTTGTCGAATTATGTTGGAAATAGGTTTAAATTTATGGAGTGCCTGTAAGCAGTCTAGCTGCTGCATTTGGACCAGTTGCAATGTATTCAATACTCTTTCTTGAGCATTAATTTAAAGCGTGTTGCAGTAGTCAATGCGGGACATGACTAATGTGCTAATAAAGGTCTTAGCGTAGCACACACACTCACAAACCCATAGAGTCACTGACTCACCCACTCACTCATCAATACAGGCTGTTACACCCACCCTCACCCACCTATACAGACATTGAGACACCCATGCACGTACTCAGACAACCAATCACTTACCCAAACAGAAACTCACATTCCCACTCACACACCTGTACAATCACATAGACATCAACTGACAGACAGATACAGATATTCATACAAGTCACTCACCCATACATTCACTGAGACACTAATCACTCACTTATACAGTTAGACACCCACCCACTGAATCATCCATACAGGCACTCATCGAGGGAGGCCATAGAGACTTCCCAGCATTTCTTTAAAAAAAATCTGTGTAACCCCGGGAAAGTGGCGGCCTGGGGGCAGCAGGTGAGCTGCACGGCCCCCGCCATTAATTTACATTTACTGCCCTAGGGAGGTGGCTGTCCCTGGGGCTTAGAATAGCCTTAGGAGGGGGTCCAATGTAACCCCCTCCTATATATTTTTCACATGACCCAGGGACCTGTCCCACATGGGGGCCGATTACAAATGAAGTGCGGGATCTGTGCTTTGTTTTATTAAACAATTTTGGCAGAAATCACGGATCCAGCGCTATTCCCTTTTTTATTTATTTTTATTTTTTATTGGTTCACAGCAATACATGAATACATCAAAATTAGTGAGATAAAATCAAAACATCAAATAGACCATGTATACAATGACTTAATTCATCCAATGGCAACAACATAATCAATGCTGTACATACGCGAATAAATATTAAATCTGTGTAAATCCATTATTAACAAATAACATTCGAGTTAAGTTTAATTACATTCTCAATTCTCATAATAATCTAAAAAAGCACCCCAGATTTTCAAACCCATTTTCTTCTTCCTCCTAGATCCAGTAATTGAAAAAAGCCCCCACTCCAGTTTATATAGGCTATACATTCTTGCTTGCCATTGTTGAAAAAGGGGAGGCTTTTACTGAAGCCACTCAGTGGCAATACACAATCGTGCCACAGTCATTGAAAAAAAAAATGGCGATAAGGATACAGCCTTTCCATGGAGCTATCTATAGGAAATTTCCCCAGAAGCAACATAGCAGGAGTAACAGTTACCTGGAAATTAAACACTAAAGAAATTAATTTTTCAATTTCTCCTATAAATCCAGCAAGCCTAGGACAAGAAAAGAAAATATGTACACTGTCTGCGTGGTCAGATTTACAGCGAAAACATTTACCATCAAAACCCTCGCCCCATTTGGACATACGTTCAGGAGTATAATATAAATCAAACAAGGTTTTGAAAAATTGAGCTTTTAGATTAGCAGACATTAATGCCTCTTTTGACAATAAAATAAGATCTTCCACTACTATTTCTGAATCTCCTAGGCTGTTGGCCCACTTTACCCTTACTTTCTCAAGATCATCTGTTTTCCCCTCTAGTAATATTCGATACAGAATACCTATTTTCACCTGCCTATTAATCCCTTCTATAGCTTGATTCTTTTGTAGAATTAGCTTCAGTCTTACAAAAAAGTCCCGAATTTGCAAACATTTAAAAAAATAAGTTCTGGGAAAAGAAATCTGGTCTCTTAACTCCTCAAAGGATTTACACTTGCCATCCTCCATGCACATATCACCCAACCACCTAACCCCCTTTTTTTGCCAGTTTTGTGACATTCCATCCGAGAATATCATAGGCAATATCCTAGATGCACTGAAGGGAGTATAATACAAAAACTTTCCGATAGCCATTGTTCTAACTGGCCATCTCCAGGTCTTATAAGCACCCGCTAACACCTTAAATCGAGTTCGCTTGTAGTAGCTACCATCAATTTCAATAAATAGGCTCTGCTACACGCAGAGCCCTAACAAAATTTCAAATATTGATGGATGATTGAACATGTGTTCAGTTGCTCCCCCTATTATCAAAATCCTCATTTTCAATAAAAAACAAACTATATAGTAAAGAAAAAAATCTGGGACCCCTAACCCTCCCCTCTCTATTGGTAGCATCATATACTTCATAGCTCGTCTTGGTTTTCCGGGGCTCCAAATAAATTTCCCACATAAGGATTGCAAAGCCTGTATCTTGGACTTGGGGAATTCCAAAGGGATTGACCTAAACAAATATAGCACTTTAGGTAGAACATTCATTTTTATGATATTTGTGCGTCCAATAATAGTAAAATACAATTGTTCCCACCTCTCAAGTGACGCCTTGATTTTGACATAAACATTGTTCCAATTTGAGTCAACCAATTCGACCATATTAGCTTTGATCAATATCCCTAGATAAGTAACTTCTTTAACCACTCTTTCGTCTTCCCATATTAAGGCTTCAGAACAGAGGATCTGAGTCTTTGATTCATTAAGTTTGTACCCCGTTACAGTTCCAAAATCCTTTGCAAGCCTCTCAATCTCTAGAATGACAATGCCTGGATTAACTGTTACCACAGCAATATCGTTCGCATAAGCGAAAACAAAAAAAACATATTCTGATACAATAAAGGGGGGTATAAGTAGATTTTGATTTAATTGTTCTATAAAAGGATTGATATAGAAAGCAAACAATAACGGGAAACAAGGGCACCCTTGGCGAGCCCCTTTAGTAATATTAAAGGAATCTGAAAGTAAGCCCAGAGCGGAAATCCTGGCCGTTGGTGTAGAATAAAGAGATGTAATTGACTTAATAAATTACTGGCCAAATCCCATTTTGGCCATTTGTCTCCATAAGTAGTCCCAGCACACACGGTCAACCGCCTTTTCTGCTTCCAGCAAAAAAAGCGCTAATTCCTTATTGTTCACAGCCGCAGTATCAAATAACGTAATGACTTTGTTTATATGATCTACCGTGCCTCTTTTTGGTATAAATCCGTGCTGTTGCCGAGAAACTAGGGATGTTACAACTTCTGACAAGCGATTGGCCAAAATCTTTGAATAGATTTTATTATCAACATTTAATAAAGATATTGGCTGATAAGATCCCACCATATCCGAGGGTTTACCTTTCTTACAGAAGACCGCAATAGTCGCTTCTGACCAAGTGCTAGGAGGATTTCCCTGTTGTGCTTTCAACATTACTTTCAACATTTCATCCTTGATTTTATTGAAAAACTGTTTAAACACTTCCGCAGGAATTCTGTCAGGACCTGCCGCCTTACCAACTGTCAAGCTCTTTACTGCCAGTTCTAACTCTAACATCGTTATCGGTAAGTCCAGTCGGTCAGCAATGTTAGAGTCTAAAACTTTCAAGCCTACATCCAGTCTATCACTCCATTCAAAAGCCACATCTAGCCCACCTTCCTGCGTATATAATTCAGAATAAAACCTCTGAAATATGTTAAGAATTTGATGCGGCTCCAAATGTGATACACCCTGGCTGTCGTTCATTGCATTAATGTTCCTAGCTGACTCCTTCATTGGCAGTCTGACAGCCAACATTCTACCAATCTTTTCCCCAAACTCATAACTTTGCATTTTAGAAGTTAAAAATTTCCTTGCAATCTCCGTGCTCCAAAATTCAAGAATGTTAGCTTTGGCCTTTGCTACCTTATTTTCAACCTCCCAAAGCTCCTTCCTACCCCTAACTACTTCCCTCGTTAAAAGGATCTCAGCCTTTGCCAACTGCTCATATAGCTTATCAAATTCTTTCTTAAATGTCTTTTGCTGCCAAATTGAAAAACTAATGCACTCGCCCCGGAATCCCGCTTTAAATGTGTCCCACACTATACAGTCATTAGCTGTCCCTTTATTGTAACTAAAAAAAGACTGAATCCAGCTATCCATATGCATTTTAAATTCCTTATTCAATCCCAATTTTCGGTCATATGAAAAGTTGGAGCGTGTTATATTCTTCACCCTTCCCTGCATTTCCATCGTTATCGGAGAGTGATCAGAAGTAATCTTGGGGTAGGTTTTATTTATAGCCCCTTCCAACAGATTTTCTGGGGCAAAAAAATAATCTAGTCTAACCAGTTTTTTGTGAGGATGTGAATAAAAAGTGAACCCATTATCTTCCCCCCGAGTCTTCCCCATACATCAATTAAGACTTGATCTTGCAATAAGTTAACAAGAGCTTTATAAACTCTTGGTTTCGGGCCTTTATAATTACCAAAACCATCCTGTATTGCACTATTCGATACGTTTACATTCACATCCCAACAAAGCACTATTGGTTGTGGAAAGTTAGCCAATTCTAAGCTTCTTTCATTCAAAGGAGCGGGGTCATCCAAGTTAGCTCCATATACTGTACATAATGTTAGCTGTCTTCCTTTAACCCTACACTCTACAATAGCCCACCGTCCATTTTTATCCTCTACTTTCCGGCCAACATTTGTGTAATTTTGTTTAACAAGGATAGCTACCCCCCTTATCATACTTGACTGACCAGAAGCGGCCACTAGAGTGAAACCAACTTCTTTTAATATTGCCCTTTTTGACCATAGGACATGTGTTTCCTGTGTGCACAATATATCAGGTCGAATATATTTCAATTCTGCAGCTAGTTTCTGTCTTTTTGTATAGTTGTTCAACCCAGACACATTCATCGAGCAAATTCTTACCCCTTTGTTCGCCATTGTAATTGTAAATCCATTACCTGCCCAAATCTATCTGCAAACCTCCCATTCAAAATCAAGATCAAAGCTAAAGTGGATGCTAAATCATTTTTTTTATTTGGTCTATCCTTCACATTTCCTCCATGTATTTTGCTGTGAACTCTTTTTCCCCACATATTTACCCCCCGTACACCCCCCAGTGAACCCCTCACCCCCCTACCCCCTCTCCAGTTCCACCAACCCTCCACCTCCCTTCCCCCTTAATAGAGGCTTTAGGACTTATGGTCCTGTGATGCGAGCTTGCCCCCAAACCCCCTGCCGTCCCCCCACAGGATTTCCATCATCAATTCTACACCATGCTCAATCCCTCTGCTCCCGGTGATGGTCCGAAGCTAAAAGCAAAGATATACAAATGCTATCGGCTCTTTACTATCTATATTCAACATTCTATTGAAATCCAATATTACTATCTCTTGCAGATTACAATGACCCCAAAAATTCTTTGGCAGCACTGGCAGTCATAAAGAATCTTGTGCGTTCCCTATGTATAACTTTTAATTTAGCAGGAAACATTAGATACGCCTGCACCCCTTTTGCTTGAAACTCTGATATTAGCTGCTGTAGCTGCCATCGTACTTCAACAGATTGTTTACACAAATCAGGTCTCACAAAAAATTCACATTCTAGAGTCTTGCACTTTTTATCAGGTCGAGCCCTAATAAATATCTCCTCACGAGCCTGAAAGCTATTAAAGGCCACTAAAATGGCTCTTGGTTTCTGATCACCCTGATTTACTTTAAATGGGAATCTATGGGCCCGCTCCACCTCCCGGTCCCAATCCCATTTAGTAATATCTGGCATTGCTTTCTTTAAGAGTGAGAGAATAAACCCTCGAGTATCAGACCCCTCTTTCCCTTCAGGGATCTGTAAAAATCTCAGATTATTTCTGCGAGAGCGATTCTCAATGTCAACAAGTTTCCAATTGATGTCTTCCTTAGTGGCCATATGTATTTCAATAGTCTTTTTTTGTTGAGCTACCTCATCCTCTAAAGACAAAATACGCGATTCTGCCTCTGTTGCTCTTGTCAAAAATTCAGAGTGTGATTTCACCAACTGTCTAACAGAGTTGTGCAACTTCTTACACAAATTCTGTACTCTCAAACTGTCTTCTCGTGTCTCGTCTCTGTGTTGCATCATCGTTTGATAAATCAAACCCAAAGAAATATCCTCCCACTCTGAGTCCAAAGCAGCGGCTGCAGCTTCAGTACCCTCAATATCTTCTTGAGCATCACTGTCTTTATATTTAGCACCTAATTGTCACTTTCGTACAGTGCCATGCTCTGGGCCCTCTTTCTCCATTAAGTCAGCGTTCATGCTGCTATGATCACTCCCTTCATCCAAACAGCCGTCTTCCATGCTCATACGAGTAGCGTACAATTCCGCTAAATCCTCTGAGGATGACATAGATCGGTCGGATAAATAGAAAAAATCGGCAGAATCCGTTTCGCCACCAGCAGCTAGCATTATCCCGTCGCTATTTAGCAGATTCAAATTCAAGTTCAGTGTAGTAGCCAAATCACCTTCCTTTTCCCCCGTGGCTGTTAGCAACACACTAGTGTCAGGCATAGAAGAAGCCAAAACTGTAGCGTCTTGGGAGGGGGTAATACTCAGACTCTCATCCATATTTGTTTCTTCGCCATTCACTTCCAATACTGGGACAGGGGCTGGGATTGTAACCACTTGAATAGGTGCAATCTTGTGTATCCCCTCCGCCCCCGCCCCCTGACCTTCAGAAGCCATTGGTCGAGTCTCATTCTGTTTACTAAGCTGCCATTTTTCTGCTTCCTTTAATTTTGTAGCAGAGAACATTTCTGGTATTTTCTTTCTTACGCTGGCAGCCTCCCCCTCTTTAGTCCGTACTGAAGCCGGCACCCCTTCACGCTCCGTCACCTTACTCACTGATGACGCTGTGGATGCCGAGGATGCCGTAGATACCGTGGCTGCCTCCTTCATACCCTCCACTCCTTCTGTATTCTCAGCGGCAGCACCCTGTGCCCGACCTCTTCTTCCTTTTGGCCCCATCCTCCAAGCAGACGCCTTCTGCCACCGTGGTACCTCGGCTTGTGCACTGCTTCGCTTCGGGCCAACGCGGGATACACTCCAGGTGCGCCAAGTCAGTTGCCTCCAGAGAAATGCCCACTTTGCTCTCAGCGTGCTCCGGGCGACCAGCGCCACAGCTGCTCGTATAGCTATCATGCGGAGCACGGAAAGCCTCTGAGATTCAAAAAGCAGCCTTAATCCTCTCTCCTTATTCCAGCCACAGACGGAGGTAAATATCACCGATTGTTTGTTTGCCTAACCGCTTCGGTTTTCACCGTGCAGCCGCATATCCCGGGAGGTCCGGCAGGAGCGGCTCACTCACGCGTCCAGCGTGGACACCATCTTGCCCAGCGCTATTCCCCCTGAATTCTTTTAAATAAAAACTTTTTGCCCCCTCCCAAAGAAGCATAGGAGATCAGGGTGTTTCTACGCTGCCCCCTTTTCTTTTTTTTAAAAAGGTTTTTCTGTGTCTCTGTTCAACCGAGTCACAAGATGACTGCCAACACTTCCTGGCCATGCACAGTCGTCATAAATTATATAATTTCAGTTGCCATCAGTGATGTTATAAATTATGTCATAAGTGATATAATATGTTAGGTCATAAGCAGTGCATAGCGAGGGACCAAGTTATAGTTACTTCACTTGCATTGAAACACATTTTTATTCATTGTAGTGAAGTGTGTTTCAAACCACCTGTTCAGAAAATCATAAATCATTTTCATCCACTGAAGTAAAATGTGGTAATCTGCTGATCAGGCTGTGTGCATCATTTAAAGTTTGGCACAGTGGGATCCCTGTCATAAAACAGCGTGACTCCAATCCTGCCACATTTTATGGTTGCCCAACTTGCCCAATTCCTTTTAAGCCCCGCCACCACCTCTGTGCGCGGCAAGGAGAGAGGATGTTTAAGAATTCTAAAGAAACATATGTTATTTTATCTTTTGTAATATATAGTTGGGAAAAGGTAAAAATAAAAACTTGTCCCTTGCAGAAGTCTTACAAAAGTTTATGTAAATTAGCTTCACCATATGCGAATGGTCGTATTATTGGATTCATGGCATACACATAATACACTCCACAAGGACATACCCTTTTCCAGTATTCTGGTTTACCGATGAGTGGGCATACCATCTGGCCGAAAATGTATGAGCTGATATACTAAGAACTTAGGATCCTGTGTTCCAAGGTTTAGTAGATGGAGGAATGTAAGCAGTTTCCTTCTGCTGCAACATGAGCTGCCAAGTGAGAAGATCTTTGGACAGGCGAAGAAGGTCCATTTCAAAGTTCACATATTTTTGGGATATTCCACACTTGTGAAAAGAGAGATGAGGTCCATAAGTAAAGAGGTTTCCATTATGCCTCTCCAAACACCTAAATAAACAAAACAATATTCCTACCTCTGAGTTTTGAAGTGAAACTCAAAAGACTGAAGTCTGCACCCGAAGTACGCAAAAGGGGACTTCACAGTATCTGTAAAAAAATAAGGCCACGTATTGAGCCCCCATGAATATTGGCCTTTTGAAGTTAAAGCACACAGAAAATAAACACTACATTCTACGAAAGCTATGAGACGTCACCCGAAGCCCCCAAACTCACATGCTTCACTTCATAACTCAGGGGAAGAATTGTTCTTTGTAAATGTTATGGGTTTGAAGATACTCAAAATGTACATCACTTTG
The DNA here is from genome assembly GCF_964263255.1 of Lissotriton vulgaris. Lineage (NCBI taxonomy): Eukaryota > Metazoa > Chordata > Amphibia > Caudata > Salamandridae > Lissotriton > Lissotriton vulgaris. Next base: position 650,992,276 of record NC_141700.1, on the reverse strand, counting down.
GAGGGTTTTTATGCAATGGAGGAATTGAGGTTTTTATGAAATGGAGAAACCTTTCCACATTCATTGCCTTCCTTGCGAGCTAAGTCCAGAGCTTTGGTAGTTTAGATTTCTAGCTGTGTCCGGAATTACAATCGCTTTGCGAGAGCCGAGAAGCCTTGCCTGGGATGTTTGTCTGTCCAGCCAGCCCATGCCATAGCTACATCTAGCAATGCTAACTTTGTATGCAGGCCTGGCAAAGAAAGATTTGCTGCTCTCTTGTAGCAGATAGCGAATGAGTCACAAAACTAATATAAACACCTGGGGCTGTATCACAGATACAGCACATTTTTCTTGTTTGAGCCTGGTGCACCTTTAACCCCTTCGCTTCTGCCGCGATTTTACCACTGTGCGGTAAACAAAAGAACAGGGCGGGGCCGTGACGAACCCCACCCGTCATCAGCACACGCCCACCGTGGGGCGTGATGGCTGGGGTTCGTCACCAGCATAGGAGGGGTTAAAAAGGTGCTCCCGGTAAAAACAAGGAAAATGCTCTGTATTAGCATGGATGCACTGCCTTTCGACTCCCTTCCCCCTCCAGCGGGCTGCCAACAGAGAGCACACTGATTGTGCACCGCCTTTTATGTTGTGCACTGTCAGTGCGCCTCCTGAGGGCTTCTTTGCCTCTGGTCCCATGTCTACAATACGGCGCGGATCTAGAGGTAAAAGGATTCCCTCATTTGCATGGGTGGCCATACCGCATGCAAATGAGGGAATAGCGCTGATAGCACTGGTGCTTTATGTGCGCCAGCACTATCAGTATTACAGAAGGGGCTGCACCAGCCACTGAGGCCCCTTTTGTAATACCAAAGTGCTCCAAGGGCGTGCAAAGAGGGCGCAAATGCCCGTTGCGCTGCCCGGGTACTTCCGTAATACGGTCCCTGTTATGCCAGGTTTTAAAGCTTTCTCTCTAGTGAATATTGGAGGCACTTAAAAATAAGAAGAACTAATATACCTTTTTTATCTAATAAACTAAATACATAACTTTGTGTTATGAAACACTGAGGCACGTATAGCCACAACATAGCTGATCAACACACTCAACAATATGACAGATGCTTTCTTGTGCAGTTTGCCAACTAATGAGTGGAAGCTGCAGATAAGGGGATGGAAACCCTGCACGTGCCGTTGGTAAAGAGTTTTTTTTTTCTTAAGCGCAGTCTTTCCCTGTGAATTCCCTGCAAGAACATCTTGGTGCTTGGCTCATGTGAATGTTGATACAAGGGTGACTCATTAATCTCAGTGTCAGACTGCTTTGTGGTTTTTGCAAGGCATCTTCAACTGGCAGGAGTTCAGCTGGCAAGGCTAGATTCCAACAATGTGTAGTCGTCACCACCACAATTTCTCAGCAGAGCACTCATGCGGAGCCACTGCTAGTAAAGTTACGAGGAAGTGAGGAGTCAGCTTTCTGTTCCTTAAAGGAGCCATCCGGTGAATGATGTCACTACAGAGCTCAAAACCCCAAATTATGTCATCAAAGCAACATTCTAGAATTCCTACTGTTGCTTAGTGCTAGAAATGCAGGACAGAGCAAAAAGAAGCATTTTTTTCTCTACGCTCGAAGGCCCCTTTAAGGATGGGTGCCTCAAAGCTTGGTGAAAAATATTGGTAAATGACATATCAAATAATAGGGTATCTCACTAAAACTCCAGAATCCCTTCTAGTTTGCTATATTTAGTGTTGTACCTTGATTTCCTTTCCCTGCTGCTCAGCCAGTATGAATGTGACGTGGATGTGGAATGTTAGAATGCTGATGAGAGAGCAGAATGTTGGTGTGCCTGGTTGTGTGAGAGAGAGAGACAGTTGGAGGCTGTGGGCTGAGCAGCAAGGATGCTGCTCCTGGTGGGGCCTTGAACCATCTTAACTACTCAACTGATGAACTACCATCTTGGAACTACCATCTTCCATCCAAGCTTAAATAAACCTTTACTTATGTTATACTTCATGGGTACGTCTGGAGTCTAGAGTTCCTACAATTCATCTTTGTAACATTGGCGACGATCTGGAGAAAAAACCCTGCGTGCACTGGCTTCCAGTCTACCTGAGGTGAAGATATTTTCATTTTAAACATGGCTACTTGTATTAGAAACTACTGGAACTAAAGCAACTTGGAAAGTAAGGAATAGAACGCCTTCTCTAGCCCCACCAGTGTCCTCTGCCATCTGGAATGCCTACCCAGGGCGTTTGACTTCCTCTTCGTTTATGGATATGAACAACAATTTGCAGTTTTCCCAGTGCGTAATTTTTATTCATCTATGCTGGATTTCTTGCTTTGAACCTGGGTTTCAGCGCGTTGTGAATTTTAAAGACACAGACAGTCTGGTGTATTTCAAGTATGTCAACACTTCGGTGAGTTTACTCAGTTATGCATTATTTGGAATTGACGCAGTGTATGCTGACTATATACGCACCCAACTCACACAACAAACTTCAACTGTGTGTACATTTGAATTTGGTGCGAGCAGCAAGCAGCGCCAACCATCGGACATAACGGCTGCGAGTTACATCACGTGTCTTCTCACCGTTTGTGTACAACTTCTGAATCCACTGCGAGGCTGCCATGTCATCATTTATCACAAGCTCTCCGGCTGTGTGTGGTTTCCGTGAAGTTTTAGGAGCGCGCACCTGCCGTGAGCCACCCAACACTATTTTTCCTTACGTGCCGCCATCTTGGACATCCGAGGTTTCCCTTCACACCGCTGTCAGCAGGAGCTGCTGGAAATGCCTGCTATGAAGATTGTGTGGCAGAACTTTTACAATTCCTAACTCAATGCTATTTAGTTAATTTGGTAATCTTTATTATCGCAAAGAACATAAGTACTGTTATTTTCTTTACAGCATTCTTTACTGAGACGCAATGACAGAAAGGGATCATCATTACTCTGCTTTGCTGAACTTTGACTATTTGGCACTCATTTTCATTGTCTACAGCCTGCTTTTCTGGGCTGCAAAACAAAGGGATCACCGATTGAACTGCTTTGTGTGCAAGCATGTAATTATATTTATTAGAGGAATACAGCACTGTGCTACCTGATACCGGTCAATGGTGCTGCATTCTTTGATCTGTTATCCGCTGTAGAGTATCTCACTTCTGAGAGTATGAGCTGAAGCATGTATTCCTTTCCTTTTCTAAACAAATAGCCAATACTAGTGGGTTCGGACATCGCTCATCATGGCTGCGTCAGTATTTATGCTGGACTGTGTTCTGGTGCTGTTTGATGTATTATCATCTTTATTCATGCTTGTATACTATGTGTGTATAGGTATTTTTATGTTACAGTACCATATTGCTGCTGGGTATTTCGCAAGTTTACCTTTTAATTTTTTTTGATGCTGTGTGTCATTGTCACGGGGTCAGTGACACGTTGAGAGCCCGAAGAGTCAGTGAAGTTCGAAAGCGGATTACCGACACCACTCCTCTATTGTTTGTGATTTTGGGACTCAAGGGATATCTGTTGACTGCCTTTTTGAATAAACAATCACCTAAGACAATCCCCGGTGTTATAACTGCCTTATTCGGAGCCTCCTCCTAGGGAAACCCTGACAGTCATGTAAACTGACTTTTTACTGCCAAGTTATGATACTCATTGCCAGTTTCAACTGTTTTGTTATTACTTGCCATTCTTATTTTGATTTTAGTTATGTTTGCTGTGATGTTATCTAGCCATGTTTGCTGTGATGTTATCAGTATTTACTAGCTCATATGTGTTGTTTGTTACTTGAGAATGAGTCTAGTTTGTTTCTTTTTATTTACCCTGATCTTGTTGGGTGTGTTGTTTCGCTTTACTTTGGTGTGTTCTGTAGGGTTGTGTACCCTATACTTTTGTGTCTTCATGGAATTTTGTGCGATGGCTCGTGTACCCTGTACTTTTGAGCCCTTATGGAATTTTGTGCAATGGGTCGTGTAACCTTTATGGAATTTTGTGCGATGGGTCGTGTACCCTATACTTTTGTGCCTTTATAGAATTTTTTGTGATGGGTCATGTACCCTATACTTTTGTGCCTTTATGGAATTTTGTGCGATGGGTTGTGTACCCTATACATTTGTGCCTTTATGGAATTTGTGCGATGGGTAGTGTACCCTATAATTTTGTCTCACCTAGGATTTTGTTCAGCTGTCGTACACCTTTTATTGTTAATTAACCTATGGTTGAGCATGTGTGGTGTATAGACGGGATGAGTGGTGAGGAATTTACACCTTTTTTATGTCCTCCATTCTCCCAGTCATGCACAGCATTACCATGAACATGTGTGTAGAAGGGGGTGAGTGGCTTGGGATTTACATCTCTTTGATGACCTTCATTCTCCCAGTCCTATACAATATTACCACTGCAAATGGTTTCCTCTAGAATCTGTGGTGTGTAGAAGAGGGTGAGGGGTTAGGGTTTTACACTTTCTTAGTGTCCTCCATTCTCCCAGTCCTGCACAATGTTACCACTGTTGAATTTTTATTTTCTGTCAATATTGTTGGGAAGTGTGTAATTCTTCCCTTTCTTTGTTCTTGCATATTTGGAGTTTTCATGTGTTTATTGCATACTTCTCTTTCATATTCCTTTCCGCTGTTCTCTTATATTTGCAGTTAGCATTTGCTCTTTGTTTGTTTCTCCTCCATGCTGTAAATCTATCTGTTTGAACTGTATTTAGTTATCTCCATTTGTACATTGCATATTTCTCTTGTATTGTACTTTTATGGTGCAATGTTGTAACCTTCTTTATTTATTGTGTTCCCCCGGGAAGGGGATGTGTTGTACCTTGATTTTCTTTCCCTGCTGCTCAGCAGTGTGAATGTGATGTGGATGTGGAATATTGATGAAAGAGCGGAATGTTGGTGTGCCTGGTTGTGTGAGAGAGAGACAGTTGGAAACTTTGGGCTGAGCAGCAAGGATGTTGCTCATGGTGGGGCCATGAACCATCTTAACTACTCAACTGATGAACTACCATCTTGGAACTACCATCTTCCATCCAAGCTTAAATAAACCTTTACTTATGTTATACATCATGGCTATGTCTGGAGTACCCTACCGCATTGCCTCCATCATCTGCCTTGTCTAATGCGAATTTGTTGTTTGTTATGTGATTTTAACAGTCTCTGTATATGAATTGCAAATCAGCTTTATAAGAACAAAAGTCTAAAAAAGACAAGAAAATATTATAAAAAGATAAAATATATATACTATTTATGAATCTTAAAATGAATAATTGATTTATTAATTGGGTGGTGAGTCTTCATATTGTTAGGTGATATACTTACACCTTTCATTTGTGTTTTTTTTTATATATATAGTTTTGAATTCTTAATCTCTTCCACTTGGCTATAGACCGTTCTCAAATTAATTACGTTTCCCTATGTATAGCAAGTGCATTATTAGTATATAGAGGGTCCCTTTCTTCTTAAACTGCTATGTCTGGAGTTCCTGCAGTTCATCTTTGTAACATTTAACAAGCTGATTTTATGGCAAGACATGAGGCTAACATTATGCATTAATCAGGTTTTCACTACTCTGAGCAGCAACACTTCAAAGTTCTAGGATTATAACAGTACATGAACAAGCAAAGAAATAGAACTTTTTGGTCCCATATAAACTCCATGTCCATCATCATGCCCATCATCATTTTCCTCGTTTATTTGCTGCTACTGACCAATTTAATGTGCTTCTAGTCTTTAATTATATTTATTATTTCATACTTAACCCCTTGCAAGCTGCCGCGATTCTGCGCCTGTGTGGCAAAATCGCGAGTGGGCGGGTTTATGACGGCCCCCAGCCGTCATCAGCACACGAGCGCCGTAGTGCATGACGGATGGGGACGTCATCAGCATGTAAGGGGTTAAGTAGATTTTTTGAGAGAATGAGAGTTTATATTTGAAGATTAATAAATATGTGGGTGTTGGTGTGCACGTTATTTAATTTAGGTTACTTAGTAAAGTTCTGCTGTTTAACAGTAATTTAGGATGTATTGGAAAGATGAGCGATTGAGCTCATATGAACTCGTGCTGCAAGCTCAGATTGCAGCATTGGTATGGGCATGTCTTGCTTCCTTAGCAGAAGAAGGAAGCATGCGGACAGCCATCTTTTAATAGGGCATTGCCTGACAACCTGATGTTACGATGTGCCACGTTCAAAAGCAAATTGAGCTTAATATGAGCATCGCTAGGACATGCAATTTTGTTTTCAACAACAACTCGGGGACATCTGATCGCGTAAGAGAAATCTGTTCATTGACAGTTTCAACACATCAACTGTCCACTAATTTGAAAACAAAATGGGAAGATATTTGTAGGTAAAAAAGGAAGCAGGTTTGGAAGAATTGGCTCAAATGAATGGCCTTCTATCTTTCTCAATTCAGGCACTGCTTCCAGGGCTTTTATATTACAAAGCTTTAGAACGGTTAAGACTGTCAAGAAGTCCCTTGTAGGGAGACACAGTAGTGGTTGCATAAGAAGAAAAGGAGTTAATTTAAAGGATGGGAACATGAAATGGCTGTAAAGTAAAGGAGTTGCTTTGATGGATGGGAGCATGGAATGGCTGTAAGGTAAAGAAGCTCCTTTGATGTGATGGATGGGAGCATAGAATGGCCTTGTAATATTTAGATCATTCACAGATTTGTTTAAATTTCAGATACAAGCAACTTAGATTGGGGTGCGATGTTATTAGTTCAGGATATCGGTGGGAAATGGAGATTAGAGGGCTTAGAGGAAAATACAAATCACTAGGAAATGAAAGCAGGTCTATTTGTACTTTTTAGTTCCAAAGCTCAAGTTCAAAGATCTATAGTGTTACTGAGAATGGACAATATAACAGCTGTGACTAACAAAGTAAACTAACAGGGGAGTAGGTTAAAGAAGTTAACATAAACAGCATAAGAAATGTGGGAGTTTTGTCTGGAACACAAAATAGGTGTAAAGTTTGAGTATTTACCAGTAATGGAAATATAGTGGCGGATTTGAATTCTCACCCTTTCATAGATTACATTGATTGGAAATTGAAAACAGAAATGTTTCAGAAACTTGAAAGGTTTTGAGGTCCTTTAGAAGTAGATAGTTTTGCTTCCTAATTGACCTTAAAGAGCCACTTCAGTTGGCATCCAGATCCAGGGACTTTGGCAGTAAATGTTTTCAGTCAGAATTGGACAGAAAAGAAAGGTTATGCTTTTCCACCTTTAGTGATGATTCAGAGAGTATTGCCACAGTGGGAAGGCAGAGATGTCAGGTAATGTTGGTGACCCCATTTCTGAACAGTACAGGCCTGGTTTCCATAAATTGTGGAAATGATAGTGGAAATAACTTTTCTAATTCAGCCTGGCAACGGTTTTCTGATAGGTATGGAGGGAAAGGAACATCCTTTAATAGAGTCAGAAGTGCCCAGCCTTCTAGTTTGGAAAATATCTGGACTTCTGGGAGATTCACAGAACATATGGGAAAAGCTTTGGAACACATCAATGAGTTCTTGGGGATCAGGGACAAGGTAGAGATATGTGTGCACCTGGACTGAGTGGTTAAGTGGGTGCTAGGCAAGGGATTTAGATCCAACCAGAATTAATTATAAGGTTTTGAGTTATACATCAGTTAATTGTTGAAGGTCATCTGCGGCAACAGGACATTCTCTTATAGCTGGGATCTCTGTGGGCAGCAGTCCTTTGAGTTAATGACATATGAAGGGAAATTGGTCACGCAATAGAGAAACTTGCAGTGGGTAAGGCATCGGGACTTGATAAACTCCCAGGGGACCTTTATAGACATCAACCAGGGATCTGGGGGCCATACCTGCTCATTGTTTTTAATGCAATCCTGAGAGGCATGGAGGTTCCCTGTATTTGGCTGGGAGCAGAGATAGTCCCGATTTATAAGAAGGGTTCTCTTCTGCTCCCAGCCAACTACAGGCCCATTAGCCTCATTGACGTCCCGCAAAAAATCTTCGCGCGGCTCGTCTTGGATCACCTGTTGGCACAGATGGAGGAACACGAAGTTCTAAGTCCCTTTCAGGCGGGGTTTAGGAGGAACACCTCCACCATGGACCAGATCTTTTGCTTAATTCTATTGTATTGGAAAACGGCGAAGTTTGAGGGTGGCAGCCTCTACATGGTGTTTGTGGACCTCCGGTCCGCGTTTGACTTAGTGCCACGGGGAAAATTTTGGGGGGTTCTTCAGGATTTGGGCTTCCCGCCCCAAATCTTGACTGTGTTGATGAGGCTACACGAGGGGAATTTTGCCCAGGTTAGATGCGGGAGGAATGGGGCGCTATCACCAAGGTTTGCAGTCGGTAGAGTGGTGAGGCAGGGCTGTGTTTTGGCACCGACCCTGTTCTGCCTCTACGTTAATGGTGTAATCTCATATCTGGACAACGTCCCTAACAACGACGCGCCATGGCTGGCAGGCAGGAGGGTTCCGGCAATTATGTTCGCCGATGATACCCTCCTGCTTTCCATGTCCCCTATGGGGATTCAACGGATATTGAATAGCTTTGGGGACTTTTGTTGATGCTGTGGTCTTGAAATAAATGCCGGCAAAACAAAATTTATTATATTTAATCCCCCGGCATCTACTCAACCTAATCCGACCCTGGGCAGTGTGAGGTTGGAAAGGGTTACGACTTTCCAGTATCTTGGGGTCACACTGCATGAAAATCTGTCTTGGGGACCCCAACAAGTCAAATCTCAACTGAAACTGTCACAGTTGGCGGGTGGTATCCTTAAAGTTTCAAATACATCGACATTTAAGCCAGTGAGCCCAGCCCTGGAGATTTATAAGACCCAAGCAAGGGCTGCAGCTCTCTATGGTGGGGAGTTGTGGGGACATTCCAGTGCGCCAGTAATTGCTAAAATAGAAACAAAATTCATTAGGCAGTCGCTGACACTTCCTCAAAGTACCCCGCTTCTCCCCCTAAGGTTAGACTTGGGACTGACACCTATAGAAGACGAGTTAGCGTTAAAGCCCCTTAGGTTTTGGTGTAGGTTATGGTCAACGCCAGATCTGCTAAATTATAGGCAAGAGCTTAAGCAGATACTAAGCTATAATAGTGTAGGAAAAACTCCCTGGTTGGCGTATATAAGGCAGGAATTTTCAAGAATAGGTTTACCTGCTATGTGGGACAATCCGGAAAGGGCCTGTCGCGAGGTATCGCGTAATTCCCTCACTAGGATTTTTGAAGAAAAAAAATTGAATTCTGTTGTTGGTGCCTCTAATGCTGGTACCCTGACTAACTCTTTTTTAGCTTTCAAAAATCCTTATTATTTTGAGGATTTTATGGATGTTGTCTTCCCGATTTTAGCTAGGAAACTTTTTATACAATGGAGATACGGCACTTTATCACTCAAAGCTTTTACAAGTAAATGGTCAGCCTCCACTAACAAGTCGTGTCCAGGATGTAGCTGTGACGTAGAGGATGAACTTCATGTGCTCTTCTTCTGTCCAGCTTACATTAAATCCAGGAAGTATTGGCTGGTACCACTCTGCAGAAACTTAGGCTTTAAATGCTGTTTACATGCCTTTAGAATTCTAAAGACTGACACATCAAGTTCTATTGTATGTGCAATTTCTAAATATTTGTTATCTATGTGGTCCAAGCGGCGTCAATTAATTGATATTGAATACTAAGGTCTAAACACTTTGAACTTTTTTCTACTTTTATCTCCTTTTATCATGTTTTATTCTGCATTCTTTTTTGGCCAAAACGGCCGAAATAAAGAATTTTTTAATTGAATTGAATTGTTAAAAAGACTGCCTAGGTCTAAATAGGTTTAGATGGACATTTTGTTTGATTTTCAAGTTGCATGAGAGATGACCAATTAATAGATTCTTGAGTTTAGAGTTTAAGAGAATTAACTTGGAACTTAGCATCTATGCTTTGGTTAATATCTTCTAGAAGGGTGTCTGATGCGAAAGCTCTGAATATGAATTATCAATAAATCTGGATTTGTATAGCTCTGTTAATCACCTATGAGAGTATCCAGGAACTGAGGGTACTGCTGCAGGGGCTCTTTTAAACAGCAAGGTCTTGAGTCCTTTTCAGAATTCCAGCAGAGATGATGAGGTCCGTGGGTGAAGTGGGAGGTGGTCCCAGGACTTTGCCGCGAGGTAAGAGAAGGATCCTCCTCCACTGTTGCTGCAGCGAATGCAGGGAGTATGGGGGAGGCAGAAGGAGGCAAGTGTCTGGAGGGAATTTGGGAGTTTAGACAGTGATTGATGTAGGCTGTACCCTGGTTGTGGAGGCTTTTGAAGGTGTGGATCATCATCTTGAACCGACTTCTATTTTGACTGGGGAGGCAGTGGAGCTTCTTGAGGTGGGGGTGATTTGTGTCAGTTTAGGGACGTCTAGGATAAGTCTCGCTATGAGTTCTGCGTTGTTTGCAGTCTTCTGAGGAGCACCGAGGTGATTCCTAAGTAGAGTGTGTTGCCGTAGTCCAGTTGGCTGGTGACCAGGGCTTTTGCGACAGTGTGTCTGTTGACGATGGAAAGCCATTTGAAAATCCTGCAGAGCATGCAAAAGGTCAGGAAACAGTTGTCTGAGACTATGTTAATCTGTCTTTTCACAGAGAATTTACTGTCCAAGATGATGCCAAGGGTGCAGGTGTGATTGGTGGGAGTGGGTGAGGGTCCTAGTCTATGGGGCCACCAGGCATTGTACCAAGAGGAGGTGTTATTCCTGAAGATCAGCACTTTTGTCTGTGTTGAGTTGTAGGCAGTTGTCTCTCGTTGAGTTGGCGATGCTCGTCAAGCTCCTGCAGAAGTTGGTCACCATGGCGTAAGTGTCATCTGATAGTGAGAGGATGAGCTAGGTATTGTGGGTGTAGGACATAATGATCACTCCATGCGATCTGACAACGTTGGTCAAGGGAGTCAAGTAGGTGTTGAACAGAGTAGGGCTTATGGACGAATCTTGAGGGATGCTGCAGATGGTGCTCTTTTGTTCGGAGGTGAATGGAGCAAGAAAGATTCTCTGGGTTCTTCTAGTGAGGACAGAGACCATCCACTTGTGGGTGTCTCCTTGGATTACAATGTTGTTGAGCCTTTTGGTTAGGGTATGGTGTGATACTGTGTTGAACTCTGCGGAGAAGTGGAGGGGGATCAGTGCTGCTGATTTTTCCTTGGTCAGGAGGGATCTGATGTCATCTGTGGATGCATTAAAGGTAGTTTTGGTGCTATGGTTGGTGCAAAATCCAGATTGGGAAGTGTCCAGAAGAATGTTGGTCTCCAGGTGTTCTGTGAGTTTGCGGTTGAAAGCCTTCTTGAGACTTTGGTGGGAATGGGGAGCAGAGAGATGGGGCCGTAGTTCTTGAGTTTGTTGGGGTCAGGGATGGTTTCTTGAGAAGGTGCTTGCCTTTGGGGAAGGTGGCCATGGTGATGGATGTGTTGTAGATGGAGGAGAGCTTGCTGCTGATCATCTTACTCCTGAAGTTGAAGATGTGGTGAGGGCAGGGGTCCATGGGTGCTCCAGAGTGGACGAAGTTCATTATGGCTATGGTGACTTGCTAACTGAGCTTGTTTCAGGTGGTGAGCAGGTGGTCGAGTTCCTCATTCATGGGTGCATAATGGCTGAGGATGTCAGTGGGTTGGAGTTTGAATCTTCTGTAAATGGTGGATATCTTGTTGCGAAGAAGTCTCCAGAGAGTCTCAGAGTTTCTGTGAAGGTGTGAAAACGTTTTTAGTGGCTGAGGGTCTGGAGAACTCTCTGACAATGTTGAATAGTTCCTTGCTGTGCTTGGAGCTTGCTTCAAAGCAGTCGGCCAGGGCACTTCTTTTCATCCTTTTCAGGAGTTGATGGTATTGGTTAAGGACTGTTTTAAAGGTTATTTGGTCTGTGAGCTCTATTATGGTGCTCCATTTACGTTTGTGTTATTTGCAGGTGCACTTGATGGTTCTTATTTCCATAGTGCACCAGCAGGCTTCCTTGGAGAATCTCCTGAGTCTGGTAGGTTTGATGCAGGTGACCCTGCTGGTGCAGTTTAAGATATAGGCGGAGAAGATCTTGACTGCCTGTTCTAGGTTGGTTGTGGGGTGCAGGCGAGAGGTGTTAAGGGCATCAGTCAATTGGCTCACTGTGGTCTTGTTCCAGCTGCTGTGTGAAGTGTTGGTTGGCTTGGGGGTGATGCCAGGGATCCCAAGATGGAGAAGTGGACAATGGAGTGGTCTATCCAGGTAAGTTCAGTGACATGGCTGTACTTGACTCTGTGGCTGGCCGTGAAGCTTGGGTGGAGTGTGTATCCTCCAATGTGCATGGGGTTGATGCCAACTTGGATGAGCCGATGTTGCTCATGCTTTTAAAGAGGTTGGAAGTGTTGGTATCATTGGGGTTGTTCCGATGTAAATTTAGGTCACCAAGGAAGATGTGATTTTCTAAGTCGATGGGGAGTGGAGAGATAAAATTGGGAATGGAGTTGCAGAAACTGAGACGAGGTCCTGACAGCCTGCCTCTCATGGTGATTTTGCTGTCAGTTCAGAGTTGGAAGTTGAGATGTTCCATGATTGGGGTGATGTCTGCGGTAATGGTGCAGTTGATGGTTTCCTTGTGGATGATGGTGATTCCACCTCTGTGCTAGTTGATGCAGTCTTGGTATGCAATCTTGTAGCCTTCAGTATGGCTGAGGTGATGTTGGGTGCAGACTAGGGTTTGAGTCAGGTGTTGGTATGGAAGATGCCGTCAGGGGTGAAGGAGGTGATGGTGTCCTAAATCTCAGTGGTGTGCTTGCATAGAGATTGTGCCTTGAGCAAGAGGCAGTGGTGATGGTCTTGGGTGCTCGTGGTAGGCAAGGTGGTGGTCCCATTCAATCAATCAATCAATCAATCAGGTTTCTTGTAAAGAACAACTACTCAACCGTAAGGGTCTCAAGGCACTGAGGGGGGCAAGATCTGCCGTATAGTCGAAGAGCCAGGTCTTGAGGTCATTTCTGAATTGAGGCAGCAACAGCGATTGCCTGAAATGTAGAGGAAGGGAGTTCCAGGTCTTCACAGCAAGGCAGAAAGAGGATTTTCCTCCATCCTCGTCCTGTGGATCCGTGGGATGGTGGCCCGGGTGGGTTAGGCAGAGTAGAGCTGTCTCGTGGGTGTGTAGAAGAAGAGGCGTGTAGGTCCGGCATTGTGGAGGGCTTCACAGGCATGCCTGAGTAGCTTCAAGTTATTTCTATTGCTACTCGGGAGCCAGTGGAGGTCTCTCAGGTGACCGGTGATGTGGCTGTGGCAAAGGATGAGTTTGGCGGTGGCATTCTGGATATTCTTCAGGTTGTTAAGGAGTTTTTGGGTGGTGCCGGCATAGAGTGCATTGACCTAGTCGAGTCTGCTGCTGACGAGTGCATAGATGACTGTTTTTGCATGCTGAAGCTCCGGTGTTGCAGTGCTGGCAATAGTACTATTGTGGATCGGGGAGAGGTGCGGCAGCAGTTTTTGTTGCGAAGTCCTGGGTCCAGGGCTTGGAGCCCAGTGCTTGGAGCTCAGTGGTGGTGCATCTTTGGGTGCTGTTTGGACCAGGGTTCCTAGCCCTTGGTGAAGTCCAGGCCTGGACGGGCACATACAGGTTAGACTTTGGCACCCCAGGGGTGTGTCACTGGCACATCTGCACTGCAGCCTCTATAAATGGTCCAGGAACGTGGGAGGGACTGACAGGAGCCAGTAGGGAAATGTTGCAGGAAAAGGAGGTAGGAGCAGTGTCGAAATAAAGTCATCAAAGAAACAGTAACAAGAAAGCCAGGAAGTTCACAATACATTAAAACAAAAACTGTAAATAATACAATAGAATACAACTAAACAAAACAGAAAAGTTACAGTGCAAAAAGAGGATTTATGGTAGAGTCCAAAGTGGCCCGAGTTATCCACAGAAGTGGAAAGCAGCACGCTGACCAAGAGGCCTGGAACTGCTCGATTTTACCAATCGAAAGGGCCTTTCTGTGAGATTTGGAAAAGAACAAAGACTATGACAGAATGAGTGCTTTATCCAAGTTTTGATGATTTTTCAAAATGATGTGTGGTGAGAAATATTAAGGAATATGAAACAATAGTCCAAGAGTTTAGAGGAGACAGAATAGATTAGATGTTGATTTAGTTTGCGAAACCCTAAGGAGCAGTGTCTTCAGCAGCCATTTCTAAACGGGTTATAGTGGTAATGAAAGAGACAAGTGTAAATCTTTCAATATTTATAAAGTACATTCGGGGAAGATGTGCGATGGCCTCAAGTATGTTGTGCTGGTGGAAAGCTTAGAAGAAATTTTGAAAGCAGCAGATTGGTGTAATGCAGAGATTTCCGCGATGTTTTATTACAAACAAATTGAGCAGGCTTTGCTTTGAAATGCTTTAACCCCTTCGATGCTGATGACGAGCTCAGCTCGTCATCAGCTACGGCGCTCGTATGCTGATGACGAGCTGAGCTCGTCATGTAATGCGGTATTTTGAAAATAGCCGCACACAGCGGGAAAAGCCGCCGCAGCGATGCGGTTAAACATGCATAATGCTAGCCTCCTGTCTTATCATAAAATGCTGATTCTTAGAGCTTTAATGCGTAGTGAATCGTAATTTCGTTATGGACAAGGAGCCTAACATTATAGCTCCCACCCGCTATAGTTGGACGGAGGGGAATGAAGCATATAAAAAAAAAGAAATAGTATATCTGTTGTATTATTAAGCAATAAAATATATAATGATGAAAATTAGATGAGATTTTAGGATTTAAGTAGTCTGTTATATTTACTAAAGGATGTTGGATAGTTAGGAATAAGGGACATTATTGTTGAGGAATATAGTAGCACTAAAAGAGGAAGAAGATGATGGTCATGGATCTTCTGTGGTATTACAGAGTTCCATTTCTTCATTTGTTCATGTAACGTTCTAAATGTAGAAACGTTGAGGTGTTGCTGCTAAGAATAGTTAATAAAAGATGTATACATAATGCTAGCCTCCTTGTCTTTAATAAAATCACAATTCTCTATATACTAAAGCTCTGCTTATTGGCAGTCTCGTGTAGTTCAGCAACTCGGCTTCTTGGTGCCATCAGCTTTTTCAGTTACCAGAGTCTGTCTACAGGACTGGCCCTAAAGGTGTTATGGAACCAAAACAGTGCTGTCTAAAGAATGCCTGATAAAAATAAGATGCCCTAAATATTGTTTCCAAAAATGTTGCCCCATAGCAGTTACTAATAGGAAATTTACACCCATTGGAGGGATATTATTGTACATAATATTTAGGCCACAATATTTTTGTCAGATGATATTTAGACAATATTGTGACACATAACTCAGTAGAGAGACTGGGTCCTCTAATTTCCCTGTACTATATGTAAGCTGAGTGTAACTGTAGGTGGGTCATTTCGACGCGTGCAGAGCAATGCTCCCTCTAATTTTTTTCCTCTGTGTGCGGCAGAGGAGGGTCTCTGTGCGCTGCACCCATGGCTATGTGCGCCAGGAACCGAACCTCGCGTGTCTGCGGCGCCAAATGCCACTCGTTTTTGGTGCCCTCCTGCCCTCTGTCCCACTCGTTTTTGGTGCCCTTCTGCCCTCTGTCTCACTCGTTTTTTGTGCCTTTCTGCACTCTGCCCCACTCGTTTTTGGTGCCCTTCTGCCCTCTGCCCCACTCATTTTGTGGTGCCCTTCTGCCCTCTGCCCCACTCGTTTTTGATACCTTTCTGCCCTCTGCCCCACTCCTTTTTGGTGCCATTCTGCCCTCTGCCCCACTCGTTTTTGGTGCCCTTCTGCCCCACTTGTTTTTGGTGCCCTTCTGCCCTCTGCCAACTTTAATTTTGTACATATTTATGATTTTATGACTGTGTGAAAATGGTTGTTTTGTGGGAGAGCCAATATTCAGTACAGTGGTCCTGAATTGCTTATGTTGACAAGTCAATGGTGCCTTTTACCAGATGCTATAGATCTGGTTTGTTTCAGTGAAAACTTACGACAAAGGCAGACGGACCAACTTCTTTATATTTTAAGAAGCATTTCAATAGTCCAGTAAGTTTAAATTGTTATTATACTGTCGTAAATGTTTGCAAATGAGATGTCTCAAATGCTCATTTACCTCATAAAGGGATGCAATGTATGTGCATTTTCTTTTTCTAAGTCATATATACACAGATTAAGTCTACTGCACGCTTTCGATCCCTTGCAACGTTGCCTTCACGATTCACTGCAAGTCAAGAGATCTGAGCTAGCACGAACACTGCGTACACGTGATGAGCAATGCAAGGTCCCTCCTAGTCATATATGGTACGTTCATAATCAGGTCTGAGTTATTTAACAGAGAGAATAGAGATCACAATCTTGGCAATTAAAAAATGCAAGTGGATAAATGACAGTCATTGCATAGAAATCAATTTTAGAAAGTGTATTTACAGAAGCCTAAATTTTCTTGCCCAAATGGATATTCATCTATGAAGATTTCTAAGTCAGTGAAAACATGTTTGTAACTATGTGTGTGCCGAGAGGTACAGTAGTTCCCTCACTATAAGTATATCCAAATCATGGATGTATCAAGGTAAACCTACGTTTACAATCCTAGGATTATATCTGAGGTAATCTATGATTGCAAATTTATGTCCAAACATTCTTGCAAAAGAAACATGTCCCCAGCCTCAAATTATATTTGCAATGCATAGCATTATGTATTGAAAAGTTACAAACGATGGAGATAGAAAAGCAGCTGCTTCTTCTCACACCACTGAATTCCTGTACAAAAATACAGATGGTACCTGTATTGCCTGGTGGCGGACGTGGAGTAGTAGGTGATAAATGTTGTGTGCCCTCACCTGTTGCATTGCTGGCTTGTTCCATAGATGACTATGACATTACCAGGTAAGGATCAAACCATTATGCACTAGCCTACCCTTGTATTTAACCTCAACCACATCAATGCATCACAATCACTCTTTGTCCATTGAGGCCATTATAGGATTGTTCCCTCATCCACTCCATCCCAAAAAAAGGTTTGCTTTATTTAAAACAGAAGTTATGGAACAATTTTTTTGGAGCTTCGCCCAATGTCGCTTTCTCCTCAGCCACTGGGAGAGGATGGATGTTGCATGTGGAATGGCTCTACAGCCGACCCCTGTGGCATGGCAGCGAGGTTTGTAACTTGCACTGCTGTACCCACACGTTTTCCCCTGCAATCCTCCACACTTCAGATCCCTTTCCCTTAAATATGTCTCTGTCATAGGCCATGCCGACTCTGATCCATAAGCTCTATACTGCTAAGTGGAAGTTGCATGCCAGTATCCTCATCACTTTGCTGCGCGGATAGTAACGCCCAGCAGTCACAACAAAGCGTAGACACTTTCCAAACACAGCGTGTGCTAAAGTACACGCTGTGTTTGGAAAGTGTCTACGCTTTTGTTTGTAAAGCCCGAGGCAGACTGTGGCATTTTGTTTTAAGTATCGCTGTTAATCGGAGCCCGTGAATGGGCTCCGGTTATCAGCAATACTTAAACAAAAGGGCACAGTCTGCCACGCCCCCACTCAGCAGTAAGCCCGCAAGCGCCACAATCGCACCAGCCCCCACCCCCGCCTCCTTACCTGAACTCCTCATGCCCGCTCCGCCACCACACGGAAAAGTGCCTTTATGATCGCGCCGCTCGCTTTTTAAAAGCGGCGGGCGGCGCGACTCTTTTAGGATGTCCTGTGTGCGCGCTCCACGCTAGGTGGTGCGCGCTGACGTCAGGGGAGGTGTGCGCGCGCGGCCTAGAGGGAACATAGGTGCAGAGACATTATTGGTTTGTGCAAGGAAAAGTCCAGTGACTGTGTCAGTATCTCTGTCTCCCGAGACTGTTTAGGATGGTAGACTGGCATCTGCTGATTGCAGCTTTACCTACAGAGATTTAAGTCAGCGGGTGTGTGACCAGAATTTGTGATTTTCTGTAAGTATGAGGTAGCCTAGCTTGTGTACCCATTTTGTGGGTGCTGGTGGTTGTCTCTGCGGAAGCTGTCAAAGTTTACATCGTCTGAAGCAGAAAATCCAGCTATTTTTAGCACCAGCAGTAAGGAGTATGTAATGTCTCTTTGTTGGAAAATAATTAATTAAGGAATAAACACTTGTAATGTCATTGACTCGATTCCTCCTTTAATAGGGACAAGAAAAAGTAACTTAATGAGGTAGGAATACCACTTTAATGTGCAATAGAAAGTGCTCTGCTATGGCCTTTGAAAAGCAGTGCAGCAGAACGTTACTATCCTCCATGTGTGTTTGCTAAAGAACTTGCTGTAATAGTTGGCTCTGAGCAACACAGTTTGCAAAAATATAAGATGGCAGGCATTTGTGGAGCACTGAGTGTGCCTATAGGAGCTTTGATACCCAAACACCGAGGCTTGCATCAGACAGCAGGTTCCTTTATTGGGCTATCAAGATGCAGCCTACCTATCATTGCCTATCATATAGCTAAAAGGAAGAGAAACTGTATTGTTTTTGTATGGGCTGCATGAATTCCAGAATAGGAAAAGGTCAATGAAGGATTGTTATCAGACCCTTGTGCCCCAGGAAATCAAAAGTGGTCCACACTTCATATCACTTTCATTCGACAAATGGTTTCCAACCTTTTGTCCATTAATGAGGTCTAGCAAGTCTGTAACCAATCTGGATCTGCTTATAGACCCTGGTGTAGGGGGCCTTGCCTGAAAAATGCAGGTTGGACAGTTGTCATGAAGGCATGGCCAGAGCTGATTTACATAGGGTGGGCCTCTGTCTATAGTTGTACAAGGGTAAAAAATCGGTAGGTTGAAATGGTATCGCGAGTGCAAGCATTTCTCCCATCACATTTTGTGTTCTAAATGGTTTCCCAATGAAAGGGCATCAAGTGTTAATCATAACTTCTCACAGCATAAGGTGGGTCAATGCTTCCCTAGCACAAGAAGAGGGTCCCATTGGAATCTAAGAGTACTCTTGTCACCTCTATAATAGAGAACATAAATGCAGATCCAGAAATCTTGTTCAACTTCCTGAAACAATTCTTGATTATCTCATGGTGATACCCACTTCCTGTCTCACTGCAAGAGAAATACTCTGCTGCCTTGATGCCGCATCCCCTAGGAAAACTGTCCTCACCTGTTCTGGGACTCAGGGCAGGGACGGACTGGGAACCAGCCCTTGCAGATTGCTGCTCGACCGGCCCTGAGAGGGGGAGGGGGGCCGGGTGTTGGGTGGAGGAAGGGTGCTAGCAAAAAGCACTGCTCCCGCTTTTGTGATAGGGGGGCGCTATTGCAGCATTTCTGCAAAACCGGCACCCAGTGACAAAACCGGCCCCCGCAGCCACAAAACTTGCCCCCACCCCTCCGACCCATAGGGGAAATGCCCTGTGATCTCTACGGCCAGTCCAACCCTGACTTAGGGAGACAATACACCAGCCGGGTCACCAAGAGACATTTCCTGTGGATTTCAGAATCCAGAGGACATCATGACACCTGCAGGTCCTGCTACACACTCCGGCAAGTGGCTGTGAGTAGGAAGCCAGACTTCACACAGTGCAGGTACACCACAGCCTTGGCCTGGGTCAAGGGTAGAACCGTCCGTGAGAAGCTGGAAGCGATTTGGCTTTGCTCTTTTCATTTAATTTCCTGTAATTCATATTTTATAACATTTGTTCTGAAGTGATAATATGAATATCATTCTGTGCACTGATGTAACGAAAGTTGAGGGAGCCCCCCCCTTCAAGGTACATGAAGGGGCCCCCGTTCCTTATTTATTATGGAGCTCTCAGGCCTGAGTACGGTGCTGAGGGGTCCGCTGCAGCTCGGGAGCCACCCCACACCACAGGGGCTGCGGGGCGTATGTTACGCCCCTGATTTTGTGGATATTAGGAGCCAGTAAATTTGCATTTTTATAGAAAAGTCACACACATCCCAAATATGACTTCCTTTGTTGAATGTAGCATAAAAGCAACTACTGTATTAAGGATTTAAGTGGAGTCATGCTCTCAGAGTAGGTAGATATATACACACCGTCCAGACTGCATAATTACTCAGGCAGACACAAAAACACAATATTTAGGCCACAATATTTTTGTCAGATGATATTTAGACAATATTGTGACACAGAACTCAGTAGAGAGACTGGGTGCTCTAATTTCCCTGTACTATATGTAAGTTGAGTGTAACTGTAGGTGGGTCATTTCGACGCGTGCAGAGACATTATTGGTTTGTGCAAGGAAAAGTCCAGTGACTGTGTCAGTATCTCTGTCTCCCGAGACTGTTTAGGATGGTAGAGTGGCATCTGCTGATTGGGGCTTTGCGGGGGGTGGCCGACCGGAGGGAGGCTCTCCCCCCCGGGGAATTTTGGGGCCCCGGGAGGAAGGGAGGGGGGAAGAAATGGGACAGGACACAGGAAGGGACATAGGCTTGGTTGGGCTAGTTAGTATGGTTTGGGCTCCTTTTGGGCTGGAGAGAATAAAACCGGCCATTTTGGGTCACTGTGCACCATTTCGTGGGACAGTGACCCAGCAGCCGGGGGGCGTAGTTGGAGCGTTGTTACTTTGGGAGTGGTAGCGTTGTTAGGGTGGCATAGGGGTTGTTAGCGGTGGTGGTTTTGTGGAGGGGGTGAGCGGTGCATCGACTAGTACGATTTGTGTGCCGGGCGGGGGTTAGAGGGCTTGACTGTGAGGCGGCGGGACGAAGGCGGAGAGTACCTGCTGGTTGATGGCGGCGGAGGCGATGGCGGATCCCCGGGTGCGTGAAGCGTTGCGCCTCCTGGGGGAGTCTGGCAGGACGGACCTCCTGCGCGACGATGTCCGGGTAAGGCCACCGCGGCGCGCTGCAGATGGCGCCGCGGCGGCAGTGGCGGCATGCGAGCCTCCGCGGTCGCGTGCGAGGAAGGGGGAGGGGGCGGGAGCTAGGGGTGGAGCTGCGCGAGGCGGCGGTCGGAAGGCGGCTGGGGCGCAGAAGAAGGGAGGAGGGACAGCGAGGGGGCGCGGTGGCCGGAGGATGGCGCCGCTTGTATTTGCGGATGGAGCGGGGGGCCTGGGGGGGGCGGGGGGGAGCGGTGTGATACGCGAGGGGGGTCGGGAGGCGCGGGGGGACAGGGCCCGACAGGGGACAGGAGAGCGTGCAGGCATCACAGGCCACGAGGAGGAGCACCAGGCTGGGGGGGTGGTGGGGGAGACAGGGGCAGGCGGCTGGAGAACGCGAAGGGGGGGGGCACAGGGAGGGGGGGAGATAGGGGGGGCGCGAGGGGGCAATGATGGTGGGGGGGTGGGGTGCAGGGAAGGGGGGTCGAAAACATGGTGGGGGAGGGGGGAGCAGGGGGGCAGGGAGAGTCAGGGGGGGTTCGCCGGTACTGATAGAAGAATCGGAGGAGGAGGTGGGGGACGGTGAGGGGGGAGCGGGCGGTTTGGACTGGGGGTCTTCAGCAGATGAGGACATGGTGGCTCCCAGTAGGACGGGTTCGCCACGGGGCGCGGGGAGGGGCGTGGGACAGAGAGGGGGGGCGAGGAGTGGTGGCGGGGGGCGGAGCGGGGCGGTGGGGATGCCACGGGGGTCAGGGGTGGACGGAGGAGGGGGGAGGGGGGGTGCGGCGGAGGAGATTTTGGGTTCGGGGGGTGACGGGGGGTCGCGGAGGGGGGCCGAGGGGAGGTGGGGATTGTTGGGGGCCAAGGGGGGGCAGGTGGGAGGGACGGGGGGAGGCAGGGGGCTGGGGGTGGGGGGAGGGGGGTTGGGGGGGCTTCCGGCGCGGCGAGGAGGACATTAGGCGGCAGGGGGAGAGGTGGGTGGGGTGGTGACGGATTTGGTTTTGCCCCGGCATGCTGGACTTCCCTGTTTTTCTCTTGGCAGGAGCAGTTGGTAAGGGGCTCGGGTGAGCAGCATGCGGCTCCAACCCGCCGAGAGGATGGGCCGGCTCTGCCTAGTACGGGCGGTCGCGCTCCACCAAGGGACCATGTGCGTGCGGACAGCGGATGGCAGGGTCATAGGTCTCCAACGCCCCCCTCCCAATGGGTCGCTCCGGCCGCCGGGGGACGGGGATGGAGCAGCAATCTGGCAGGCAATCCGGATTACCAAACTGGGGACAGGAGAATGGAGAGTGTGGATTTGGGGACGTTGATGGCAGCGTGTAGGGACAAGGCAGGTCTGAGCAGGATGTCAGCAGGAGCGGTCATGGGGGGCGGTGATGGAGAGATGGAGTCGGAAGAAGAAGGGGAACTTCGGGAGGGCGGGGGGAAAACCTGTAATGTTGTTGGCAGTGTTTTGCAGGTATGCCCCCGGCAATCGGTGCCGCGAGTGACGGCCCCCCAGCAGACCTGGTTAGGCGACGGGATCCGGTGAGGACGCAAGCCTTGACGCCAGGTAAGACCAGTACGGGGTCGGGGAGTGGCTTGGGCGGGCCTCATGGAGGCCAGGCGGGTGGGGGTGCGGATGGCGGATGCCAGAGGTCAGTGGGAACAGATGCCGGCGGCGGAGACGAAGTGCGATTGGTGAAGGGCAGATACGTAGCAGATGCGGGGGTGGGTACGGAGGCGGTAGGGGGCGCGGTGTCGGGGAGTACGGCGACGGGGGAAGCGGCGAAGGCCGGCGGGTCGGCGGCGTCCAGCGCCGGGGCGAAGGAGAGCTGTGAGGTGCCGGTCAAGAAGCTGCCGTACATGGGAGTGGCGAAGCCACTGGTGGCTCATTTGTCGCTGGCTACCAAGGAAAAGATATGGAAGGGGGAGTATGTGGAGATCTTGAGGTTGCTTCACAGGGAGTTGATGGCCAAAGAAGGGTCGAAGGAGGAGGAGCAGGAATTAGCTAGGCGTCCGAAGGTGCCTGTTGCTATTGAGAATTGGTCGGCAGCTTTCCTGATCTATGCCAGTGTGTACTGTGAGAAGTACCCGGATAGGGCGGTCGCGCTGTTCAACTACATGGACGTGGTGCGACGGGCACAGGTGACTTACGGAGGTAATGCTTGGTCGCATTACGATGAGGAGTTTCGGGCGCGCATGGCGTCGGATCCGGAGGCAAAGTGGGGGGAGTTGGATGCCGACCTCTACCAACAGACGATGAGTGGGGCAAAGTTTGGCCGTACCATTTTCACTGCCAGTGGGTTGCCACTGGCGCCGCCCCCCTTTTCGGCCCGCCCCACCCGTGGAGGGGTGGGGGCGGGGGGAGCCGGAAGTAGTCAGAGTGTCGGGACCTGCTGGGATTTCAACAGGGGTTCCTGTCTCCGGCAGGTGTGCCGTTTTCGGCACGAGTGCTCCGCATGTGGGAGATGACACCCGGAGGCGCTATGCTGGGGGCCTGGGGGAGGCCCAGCACAGGCCCAGTACCCGGCTCCCGGGCCCAGCAGGGGGAGGGGAGGAGGTAGGGGGGGGCGAGTACCCTGGGAAAAGGCTCGTACACCGGTTAGGCTGGAAGAGCCGTTGTTGGAGGCGTATCCGCGGGCGGACAATGCGGCCGTGCTGCGTCTGGGCTTCAGGGAGGGTTTCCGGTTGGGGTACGAGGGTCCGCGGATCGCTCGGTGGGCGGAGAACCTGAAGTCCGTGAACGCGCACAAAAGTATCGTCCGGGAGAAGCTCTTTAAGGAAGTGAAGGAGGGGAGGATGGTGGGGCCTTTTGAAGAGGCGCCGTTGCCAGATTTGATCATCTCACCCATTGGAGTGGTCCCGAAGAAAGAGCAGGGCCAATTCCGGCTGATTCAGCATCTCTCATGGCCGGAGGGCGCGTCGGTGAACGACTTTATCTCAGCGGAGTTGGCGTCCGTGTCATACTCGTCCGTGGACGTCGCGAGGAGGTTGGTGACGACGGCAGGTCCGGGGGCGCTCATGGCAAAATGCGATGTAAAATCGGCTTTTCGGTTGCTGCCGGTTCACCCGGCGGATCATCAGTTGCTGGGGATTCAGCTTGATGGGCTCATTTTTGTGGATAGAGCGCTTCCTATGGGGTGTTCTGTGTCGTGTGCCTTGTTTGAACGATTCAGCTTCTTTTTGCAGTGGGCTTTTTCCAGGCGCACAGGCTCTGAGGCGATTACGCATTACCTGGACGACTTCTTCCTGGTGGGTCGGCCCGGTTCGACGGACTGCCAGCAGAGTCTGGACAGTTTGACGGACCTGATGGGTCACCTGGGGGTTCCGTTGGCGCCAGAGAAGACGCAAGGGCCCAGCACGGTGCTGTCGTTCCTCGGGATATAGCTCGACTCGGCGGCCATGGAAGCACACCTGCCGGAGGAAAAGCGGGTGGTTATGGTGGACTTGGTGAAGAACATGTTGGCCAGGCGGAAGGTGTTGGTGCGCGAGGTGCAGGTGTTGCTGGGACATTTGAATTTCGCTTGCCGCGTGGTGCGCGCGGGGCGGACTTTCTGTCGGCGGCTGGGTTTGGCGTTGTCGGGTCTGACACTGCCGCATCATCATGTGCTGCTCTCGGCGGGCTCGAGGGAGGATCTGAACATGTGGTTGGCGTTTTTAGAGCGTTTCAATGGCGTGCCCATGGCATCCCCGGAAGACTGGGAGTGGGACGTGACGATGTCGTCGGATGCGGCAGGAGTCGGAGGCTTTGGACTCTACTGGGCGGGCAGATGGTGCGCGGAGCAATGGCCGGAGCAGTGACAGGCAGGGGGTAGGAGCATTGCGTTCTTGGAGCTGTTCCCGTTGGTGGTGGCTGTGACAGTGTGGGCGCAGGAGTTGGCGCACAGGCGGGTGTTGTTCAAGGTGGACAATATGTCAGTGGTGCAGGTGGTGGACCGGCAGTCCGCGAGGGAACCACAGGTGCTGAAGCTGATGCGCGTTTTCGTCTTGAGGTGTTTGGAACGGATGTATGACGTTCCATCACGCACATTTACATCGCGCGCTTTTTCACCGCATCTATTTGATCGCTGAGTCCATGACATCGTCTGTTTTCACCTCGCAATCTATTGCAACGCGATTCCGTTGCTTTCTATTGGGCCGTACTTTACCCCGCAGTACACCATGTCGCATGGCAAAGCAACGCGGTGTTTGATATCGCCTGCGAGAACCCGCCTCTAAGCCCTGGCCCCCACTCCCCCCCCACCCCCCCCACCCCCACCCCCCTTTCCTCGGCGCAAATCAAAAGAAGCAACTGTTTCATTTGCTTAGAAATAACGTTTCAGAGATGAATCATTTCGTGCCATGTGCCCCCAAAGCCTCCTCTCATTGCTCCCCAGACCCGCTGACTGGAAATATTGGCAGCTCCGCTCTCGACGTGTCAGCTGGGAGGGTTTGAAGGACTCCGGCTGCAACTTCGGAATGAGAATGGCACAGGTAACTTCTGAGGCGAGGTGGGCTCTGTGGCGCTTCTGGCGTCTGCTGGAGTGTCAGGCCCTTACTGGATGCGAGGAGGAGAAGGGCAACATAACAATCACTAGAACAACATCATTATTAAGGCAACTAATGAGAATACTCTTGTTATCATGGTTCTTATCATGTCCTTATGATCACAAGCACCGTTATCATTATTAATGAATATTTATATTCATAATATGTTCATTAGAGTTAAGTTGTGGCATCACAACTCATCTGCAACCAGATGATGATATCACTTCTGTATGTAATAACTTGCAGTTTAATTCTGACATCACAATGCCTATTTCCAGTGGAAGCACAGGGCGTTGTATCTTGAGTATACTCAAACACACATTGTCCTTCTAATTATGCATGCAAAAATGGAGAATTTTGCGCTATGCGAAAATAAAAAACGTTTCCATTAAACAATTTTGCTACGGGAGACAGTTTTTTAAATAGTTTTATTTAGCGCAAACTTGACCCGAAGATATCTAGTATCAGAGTGTCCACCCACTCATCCACACATCCATCCACTCTCCCATGCATCCACCCATCCATCCACCCACCCATCCACCCACCCAGCCACGCATCCACCCACCCACCTACCCATCCACCCACCCATGCATCCACCCATGCATCCACCCATCCATCCACCCACCCATCCACCCACCCAGCCACGCATCCACCCACCCACCTACCCATCCATCCACGCATCCAACCCACGCATCCATCCACCCATCCATACACCCACCCATCCATCCCACCCATCCACGCCACCCATCCACGCATCCAACCCATCCATCCACGCGTCCAACCCACTCATTCATCCACCCACCCATCCACCCACCCATCCACGCATCCACCCACTCACCCACTCATCCACGCATCCTCGCCAATGTATTTTACATCGTGTCTGAGATCATTTTTCGTTTAATATCCGTTAGTTTACTTTCCGTTGAGTTGAATATGTTATGAAAATGAAGATAAAAATGAAGATATTTTTGGAATGTTTCCGACCGAAACAAAATGTACATTTTTTTTGTATTATTGGAGACGTGACAGGAGGTTTGAACATTAGTCCCCAGCACCAAAGTTGGCAGCGTTGCCCTCAGACCACATCGTTGTCCGTTATGTGGTCGTAAATGATTTATAGTATGTGGGGCCCTCGCCCATCATTTGTCGGATTATATCTGGCGTGCACTGTACTGCTAATTTTTTTTGTGTAATTTCCGTAACTATGTGGTCGTAAATCATTTCTATTATTGTCGGATTATATCTGGCGTGCACTGTACTGCTAATTGTTTTGTGTAATTTCCGTAACTATATGGTCGTAAATCATTTCAATTATTTGGTGCCCTCGCCCATCATTTGTCGGATTATATCTGGCGTGCATGTCGGATTATATCTGTAGTGCATGTCGTTTTATATGTGGCGTGCACTGTAATGCTCTTGTTTTGTGTAATTCCCGGCACAGCACTCAGAAACAGCACTTGCATTTTCCGTACTATATCTGGCGTGCACTTTAATTTCCGTTAGTTTATGCTTTTCGGTTCAATTTGATGGTGCATTTCCGTTTCGTTGCGATGTAATGGCTTTTGCCTTGTAATGCGATGTAATGGCTAGCGCTTTAAAAGTCATTGCGACGTCTTAGCATGCGGCGCGGTAGCATGCGGTGTGCAGCCATCTGCGAGGTAATAGACGCGTTGCGATAGCAACGCGATGCAGTGCTTCCGATGTAACGGGTGTTTCCCGTTTGGAACACGGTATCTTGTTCCAGGCTCAGCATGTGCCGGGAGTGGACAATGACATTGCGGATGCTTTGTTTCGTTCTCAGTGGCGGAGGTTCCATGGGCTAGCCACGAAGGTGGCGGCGGACAAGACGGAGGTGCCGAAGGAGCTGTGGTTGGTGGGAGAGCGCGGGTCGTTCAGTTGGTGAGGTCGTCCCTGGCAGCGTCCACATGGAAGAGTTACGAGCAGGCCTGGCTGGAATTTCTGCGCTTTGGAGCGGTAAGGCAGCAGGGCAAGTGGTGTCGGGAGGAGCAGGTGGTGCGTTTCATGCTGGGGTTAATGGACAAGGGTTTGGCGAGAGTGACCATCGCGGGTAAACTGGCAGGAGTGGTTTTCATGGGCAAGCTGTGGTGGGGGTATGCCCCCTCGGCGGGAGAATTGGGGGGGTGAATACTGGAAGGTTGGGAGAGGGAGAGAGGGGCTCGAGCGCGGAAGAGGCGGCCGATTACGGAGGCCATGTTGGCAGGCCTGGTGGGCCAGTTACCACTGGTGTGCAGGGATCGGGCGGAGACGGTGCGGTTTTCCACATTGATGTCATGGTTGTATTTTGGAGCCTTTCGGGTGTCGGAGTTGGTGGGTTTGAAGGGAGGTACGGGGTTGACGTGGGGGGAGGTGGAGGTCGGAGGCCGGGAGTTTGCGGTGCGGCTTCGGCGGTCCAAGACTGATCAGCGGGGGAAGGGTACTTGGGTGTTGTTGGGTCCGGGGGGAAAGGAGGCGGTGTGTCCGGCGGAGTGGGGGAGACGGCTGGCAGAAGGAGGGGTACAGGATGGTTAGGAGGTTTTTGGCAGGAGAGGGGGGGGACGTGTGACGGCGGCGCAGTTGTTGTGGGTCCTGCGGCACCCCTGCGGTCTATGGGTGAGGACCCGGGGGAGTTCGGAACGCATTCATTTCGCATTGGTGCGGCGACGGAGGCAGCGCGGAAGGGCTGGGGGAAGGAGGAGATCAAACGGCTGGGGTGCTGGAAATCAGACTGCTATAAGTCGTATGTTAGGTTGCGAGGGGTAGTGGTGGATTAGAATGGAAGTTTGGGCTCGCTGCTTACATATGTCTCTTTGCAGGTGCGGTGGCGGGGCCTACGGCGGCAGCAGTGTCCATATATGTGGTGGGCCATTCGTTTGTAAAAAGAGCGGAGAGGGCCGAGTGGGAAAAATGCAGGAACCTCAATCTGGAGCTGGATGAGCATTTGTTTAGGTGTCATTGAAGGGGCAAAGGGGGCATGCGTTGGCACGAGTTGGTGCCGGTTTGAACAATGTTGTGCGGGGGGGGGGTCTGCCCGGATGTTGTGGTTATTCACCTGGGGGAAAACGACTTGGTGCAGTGCAAGGGGCTGGCGCTGGTGAAACAAATGAGGAGGGATTTGCTGGAGATCAGGAGGCAGAGGGCGGGGTGCTATGTCATCTGGTCAGAATTCATACCCAGGAGGTGTTGGAGGGGAGCGGAGAGACCAGGCGCTATAGATAGGACTAGGAGGAAGATTAACAGAGAGATGCGGGCATTTTGTGACAAGGAAGGCGTGGGGAGGATGGAGCACCCGGAACTGAAGTATGGGGCGGTCTATTTTTTCATGGAGGATGGAGTACATTTGTCGAGATATGGGATGGAGCTATATATCGTGCAACTGAAGGAGGCGTTAGACCGGGCAATAGGGGTGCGCAGGTATCCAAAGGTGCAGGGGCCCTAGGGGGGGGGGTCGAAAGCCGTATGGGGCTTTCGAGTGGCGCTTTTTCCTAGTTAAACGGGGGGGGTAGGATAGGAGGAAGGAGTTTTACTGGCTGAGGAGAGGGAGTGTACATATGGCTGATGTTGAAACAGTGAGACAAGTTTTGGGTAATTGATAATGATGTTTATGTTGTTGGCGGGGAACTGTTTAGGGGAGGGGGTGGGGGGTTTTTGGTCAGGTACATGTATAATTAGTTAGGCCTAGTTTTGTACGGCAAAGGCCAAGGTTGGGGTATGTTTTCAGGATGCACCTGTTTCCCAATAAAGCGGCCTTTATCACACCTACATCTGTGTCCGGTCGGTTCTTCCCCTCCCCGTCTCCCGATGGGCCCCAATGGGGCTTTGCGGGGGGGCCGACCGGAGGGAGGCTCTCCCCCCCGGGGAATTTTGGGGCCCAGGGAGGAAGGGAGGGGGGAAGAAATGGGACAGGACACAGGAAGGGACATAGGCTTGGTTGGGCTAGTTAGCATGGTTTGGGCTCCTTTTGGGCTGGAGAGAATAAAACCGGCCATTTTGGGTCACTGTGCACCATTTCGTGGGACAGTGACCCAGCAGCCGGGGGGCATAGGTGGAGCGTTGTCCCACCCACCCACCCTTAGGGCAGGTTTTTTCGGGGGGAGGAGGGGGAGTTGGCCCATGGGTTTGATGCCTTTCGGGATGCTCAGGGGATGTTGTGAAGCATGTGCTTTCTGGGTTAGGAGGTTTCGGGTAGTGTTGTCGCTGGGGGCAGGTGCTGGAAAGTTTATATCGGATGGCGCTTTTTCCTAGTTAAACGAGGGGGGTAGGATAGGAGGAAGGAGTTTTACTGGCTGAGGAGAGGGAGTGTACATATGGCTGATGTTGAAACAGTGAGACAAGTTTTGGGTAATTGATAATGATGTTTATGTTGTTGGCGGGGAACTGTTTAGGGGAGGGGGTGGGGGTTTTTTGGTCAGGTACATGTATAATTAGTTAGGCCTAGTTTTGTACGGCAAAGGCCAAGGTTGGGGTATGTTTTCAGGATGCACCTGTTTCCCAATAAAGCGGCCTTTATCACACCTACATCTGTGTCCGGTCGGTTCTTCCCCTCCCCGTCTCCCGATGGGCCCCAATGGTGCTTTGCGGGGGGGCCGACCGGAGGGAGGCTCTCCCCCCCGGGGAATTTTGGGGCCCAGGGAGGAAGGGAGGGGGGAAGAAATGGGACAGGACACAGGAAGGGACATAGGCTTGGTTGGGCTAGTTAGCATGGTTTGGGCTCCTTTTGGGCTGGAGAGAATAAAACCGGCCATTTTGGGTCACTGTGCACCATTTCGTGGGACAGTGACCCAGCAGCCGGGGGGCATAGGTGGAGCGTTGTCCCACCCACCCACCCTTAGGGCAGGTTTTTTCGGGGGGAGGAGGGGGAGTTGGCCCATGGGTTTGATGCCTTTCGGGATGCTCAGGGGATGTTGTGAAGCAGGTGCTTTCTGGGTTAGGAGGTTTCGGGTAGTGTTGTTGCTGGGGGCAGGTGCTGGAAAGTTTATATCGGATGGCGCTTTTTCCTAGTTAAACGGGGGGGGTAGGATAGGAGGAAGGAGTTTTACTGGCTGAGGAGAGGGAGTGTACATATGGCTGATGTTGAAACAGTGAGACAAGTTTTGGGTAATTGATAATGATGTTTATGTTGTTGGCGGGGAACTGTTTAGGGGAGGGGGTGGGGGTTTTTTGGTCAGGTACATGTATAATTAGTTAGGCCTAGTTTTGTACGGCAAAGGCCAAGGTTGGGGTATGTTTTCAGGATGCACCTGTTTCCCAATAAAGCGGCCTTTATCACACCTACATCTGTGTCCGGTCGGTTTTTCCCCTCCCCGTCTCCCGATGGGCCCCAATGCGGCTTTACCTACAGAGATTTGACCAGAATTTGTGATTTTCTGTAAGTATGAGGTAGCCTAGCTTGTGTACCCATTTTGTGGGTGCTGGTGGTTGTCTCTGCGGAAGCTGTCAAAGTTTACATCGTCTAAAGCAGAAAATCCAGCTATTTTTAGCACCAGCAGTAAGGAGTATGTAATGTCTCTTTGTTGGAAAATAATTAATTAAGGAATAAACACTTGTAATGTCATTGACTCGATTCCTCCTTTAATAGGGACAAGAAAAAGTAACTTAATGAGGTAGGAATACCACTTTAATGTGCAATAGAAAGTGCTCTGCTATGGCCTTTGAAAAGCAGTGCAGCAGAACGTTACTATCCTCCATGTGTGTTTGCTAAAGAACTTGCTGTAATAGTTGGCTCTGAGCAACACAGTTTGCAAAAATATTAAGATGGCAGGCATTTGTGGAGCACTGAGTGTGCCTATAGGAGCTTTGACACCCAAACACCGAGGCTTGCATCAGACAGCAGGTTCCTTTATTGGGCTATCAAGATGCAGCCTACCTATCATTGCCGATCATGTAGCTAAAAGGGAGAGAAACTGTATTGTTTTTGTATGGGCTGCATGAATTCCAGAATAGGAAAAGGTCAATGAAGGATTGTTATCTGACCCTTGTGCCCCAGGAAATCAAAAGTGGTCCACACTTCATATCACTTTCATTCGACAAATGGTTTCCAACCTTTTGTCCATTAATGAGGTCTAGCAAGTCAGTAACCAATCTGGATCTGCTTATAGACCCTTGTGTAGGGGGCCTTGCCTGGAAATTCAGGTTGGACAGTTGTCATGAAGGCATGGCCAGAGCTGATTTACATAGGGTGGGCCTCTGTCTATAGTTGTACAAGGGTAGAAAATCGGTAGGTTGAAATGGTATCGCGAGTGCAAGCATTTCTCCCATCACATTTTGTGTTCTAAATGGTTTCCCAATGAAAGGGCATCAAGTGTTAATCATAACTTCTCACAGCATAAGGTGGGTCAATGCTTCCCTAGCACAAGAAGAGGGTCCCATTGGAATCTAAGAGTACTCTTGTCACCTCTATAATAGAGAACATAAATGCAGATCCAGAAATCTTGTTCAACTTCCTGAATCAATTCTTGATTATCTCATGGTGACACCCACTTCCTGTCTCACTGCAAGAGAAATACTCTGCTGCCTTGATGCCGCATCCCCTAGGAAAACTGTCCTCACCTGTTCTGGGACTCAGGGCAGGGACGGACTGGGAACCAGCCCTTGCAGATTGCTGCTCGACCGGCCCTGAGAGGGGGAGGGGGGCCGGGTGTTGGGTGGAGGAAGGGTGCTAGCAAAAAGCACTGCTCCCGCTTTTGTGATAGGGGGGCGCTATTGCAGCATTTCTGCAAAACCGGCACCCAGTGACAAAACCGGCCCCCGCAGCCACAAAACTAGCCCCCACCCCTCCGACCCATAGGGGAAATGCCCTGTGACCTCTACGGCCAGTCCAACCCTGACTCAGGGAGACAATACACCAGCCGGGTCACCAAGAGACATTTCCTGTGGATTTCAGAATCCAGAGGACATCATGACACCTGCAGGTCCTGCTACACACTCCGGCAAGTGGCTGTGAGTAGGAAGCCAGACTTCACACAGTGCAGGTACACCACAGCCTTGGCCTGGGTCAAGGGTAGAACCGTCCGTGAGAAGCTGGAAGCGATTTGGCGGTGCTCTTTTCATTTAATTTCCTGTAATTCATATTTTATAACATTTGTTCTGAAGTGATAATATGAATATCATTCTGTGCACTGATGTAACGAAAGTTGAGGGAGCCCCCCCCTTCAAGGTACACGAAGGGGCCCCCGTTCCTTATTTATTATGGAGCTCTCAGGCCTGAGTACGGTGCTGAGGGGTCCGCTGCAGCTCGGGAGCCACCCCACACCACAGGGGCTACGGGGCGTATGTTACGCCCCTGATTTTGTGGATATTAGGAGCCAGTAAATTTGCATTTTTATAGAAAAGTCACACACATCCCAAATATGACTTCCTTTGTTGAATGTAGCATACAAGCAACTACTGTATTAAGGATTTAAGTGGAGTCATGCTCTCAGAGTAGGTAGATATATACACACCGTCCAGACTGCATAATTACTCAGGCAGACACAAAAACACTGAACTATCTGTAGTAGGGCCTGCTGTACTACCTCTCAAATCAGTGTCACATGATTGCTAACTTTTTCAAGCCTTTCTGCATTACCTCTCCCCTAGACATCTAACCTCCTACTCTTCCAGTTCTGCCCTTTCTTTTCCAGAACACTGTATCTTAAAATTGTATTGTATTGCAACATTTATATAGTGCTTACTCTCCTATGTAGGGCAATGAAGCACTTACCTACAAGGGTAGCATGCGACACTGTGTAAAGTGTGTAGGTGGAAGTGTGTTGTCTTTGATTTGATTCTGTGAGGGAAGTGCTTCCACGTTGTGCGTGATAGACACGAGGTGTGGCTATCGTGTTATAGGACACAACCCTTAGCAGTGTTATGAATAAAGAAGTGTGAGAGAGCGGCGTGCAGTTTATAGTTTTGAGTAACTTTGCAGATTTTAGCAGCTCTGTTGGTACCTTAATGGTATTTCTTATGATTATGGTCCACTTAACTGGTTAGTTCACTGGGTTATCAATTCTGAGATATTTTGTTTAAAGTTTATGGTCTTAAGAAGGCATACATTTGAGGGAGAAATGATGGAGAGATCTGTTGGGATAGATTTCCTTAATATCAACCCATATCCGGTTGTCATTTTGAGGTGTAAAGAAGCGGTCTTAGTGGGTAGCTTGGCAGGACTTGCAGTGGTGAAGTAAATTAAAGTCGTCCTTTGGCCAGCGACATGTGGCAGAGCACTTCAGTTATTGTATGCCTGTTCCGTCTTTAACCCCTTCTATGCTTATGACGAGCCCAGCTCATCATGAGGCACAGTGGAGCTGTGCTCATGACGAGCTGGGCTCGTCATAACTGCTGCGGCACTCCCACGCGAAATTGATTCCCAGCCTGGCGGGAGAATCAATCAGTGGGCAGAGTCGTGGCGAGCCCAGCTGGTCATGAGCACAGCTCCACTGTGCCTCATGACGAGCTGGGCTCGTCACGAGCACCGCGACGCCCTCCCCTCCCTCCACGCCATGGGGGAATTACCCCTGTGGCGAAAGGGTTAATGGGTGGTTTAATGCTGTGAACTGGTAGACTAGTGAGTCAAGCACATGATCTATAGTAGTTTTGTCCCATGTGAGTGTAAAAATGTCAAGCGTTATAAGGGAACTATTATGCAGCCTGTATGTGCCAGACTTGACTGCCTGACCACTGAGTGTTATTGTATGAGTGTGTTTAAGGAGTATTATATATTGTATTGTATTTGCATTTATATAGCACTTACCACCCTTGACAAGGTATTAAATCGCTTTATGATGAGCAGCATGCTGCTCCATAACTAGATTAGTTTTTTCCCTGTTGGTTATTGAGATTAGTCGAATACTCTTAAGGGAACCATTCCATGCATTTATGCCAGTTTCGATGTGGTAGATTAATTTATTAGGAGTTAGGCGGGAGTGGGGTATGTCAATTCATGCAAAAGTTGTACAAGAAGTAAGGAGACGCTGTCACGACGCTTAGCGCGAAGGGCTGCAATTAGTTATTGAAGTGTTGCGCTGTTTTGGAGAAGTGTGGCTCAATGGTTAGAAGAGGCAGACCATGAAGCAGAGGTCAGACCCGGGACCAGGGTTCAATTCCCGACGCGGCAGGGTCTTGAGCCCAAAATGTCCACAGACTCGATAATTCTCGTTTCGGTGCCTGCTTGAATCACGGGTTCACACTCTGCAACTCCGGGCAATAGCTTGCTTAATCTCCACTATAGCCCCCCGCGGCGGGATGCCTGGCTTTCACCTTGGGGGTGCCCAGTACGGGTTATCTCACAGGGAAAAACTAGGACGGGTTCCCAAAGCAAGCGCTTAGAGACCGTTGGTGATAATGCGCTATATAAATATAAATTACAATTACAATTTTTAACCTCACTTATTTTTTAAAAAACTCACCTCATTGCCGCTTCCCCGGTCCACCGCTGACTTTAGGTCCGATTGTTGTGGAGAGAAGACGGACTCGCCGAACACACCGGAAGTGATTAGACTTCTGTTTTACATCCTGCGCAAGTTAGCAGTCTAGTTTTCCTTGGGCTGATCTACTTAAGGGGCAACTTCCTGTTCTCCTGCTTGATTCAAGAAGTAAGGAGACGCTGTCACGACGCTTAGCGCGAAGGGCTGCAATTAGTTATTGAAGTGTTGCGCTGTTTTAGCCTCACTTATTTTTTTTTAAAACTCACCTCATTGCCGCTTCCCCGGTCCACCGCTGACTTTAGGTCGGATTGTTGTGGAGGGAAGACGGATTCGCCGAACACACCGGAAGTGATTAGACTTCCGTTTTACATCCTGCGCAAGTCAGACGGTCCCTGGGATAAAAGGGGATGTTTCTCCAAGCGCGCAGCGGGCGTGCCGAACGGTGCGCCGAAAGCCCATCTGCGCCCGTCCACGCCAGTACGTCGCCTCTCGCCAGAAATGCTGGTCGTGACAAGTCGGTTGGCCACACCTATTCCAGGGAAACTCTCCTAGACCTCAATACATCAGGATCCCTATGTAACATGACCCCACTCCACAATCTGAGGGGCCCCTTCCAGTGTGCTTGTGGGTTCTCCCTACCTAAACCAACGGTATTCATGCCCCCCAAAACCACCTGCCCTCAACAACGGCTGTCAATCGCTCAGTTGAATCTAAGATCTCTAGCTAAACACTATGCCGAAGTACATGATCTCATCGATTACAATACACTGGATATTTTGTTCCTTACTGAGACCTGGCTACAGGACGACATGACTACAGTCCTCAATTTGGCCGTGCCGCCCGGCTATTCCGTGCATACTATAAATAGGCCAACAAGGGGTGGGGGTATTGCTGTGATTGTCAGCTCTCGCTATCCCTGCCTTTTCACTAAAGTGGATATTGAAGGATGCGAATGTGCCTGCTTTAGCATCTCAGAGAATTAGAGTCCTTGGGTCTCACACAATTGGTCCCCAAAAGTACCCATGAAGCAGGCCACACTTTAGATGGGTTGTTTTCCAATATCAAAAACATTAAGATAAAAGAGGTTTTACCTCTTGCCTGGTCAGATCATCATGCAGTGATGTTCGAAATCCCCCTTGACTCTCCATCACACTCAACCACCATGATACACGCTTCCATCTCGTTTAAATCATGGAAAGATCTTGATAATCAACAGCTCATGGAACTCCTGCCTACCTCACAACCTGAGATCTCTAATGATCCTAATATAGCTGCCAAAGAATACACCCATTGGCTAACTACTGTCATGAACAAACTAGTGCCTATAAAATCCCTCTCTAAAAACCGCAACTCCCCCTCAGCCCCTTGGTTCACTAGTGCTCTCAGAGTGCAAAAACAGAAATGTAGAAACCGAGAAAGACACTGGAGAAAGACTTATTCCACCGATGAGAAACTGCTTTATAAAAACGAACTTACTAAATATAAAGCTATGATTCTCCAAGAAAAAAAGCTTATACTACTCCACTCAGATTGAACAAGCTAAAAATTCCAACAAACAACTTTTCCAGGTCGTATCCAAACTCTCACAATTACCCTCTCAAACCATCCCTGCCCCCTTGCAAGCTTTTTGTAATAACCTTGCTAGCTACTTTTATGACAAAGTCAGCAACATATATACCAACTTCTCGGATCAAATTAAAGAACCTCCACTTTCTCAACACATAGACGACTCCCAGCCCATCTTTAGGCCGTTTAAAAAGATCAATGCCACCCAAGTAATTAATGCCATGACTACCACCAAATCAGGCTCTGCAAACAATCCTTGTCTACCTGCAATACTTCTCCCAGTTGCTGAAATTATAGCCCCCCAACTTACAAAAATATTTAATTCAATGTTTCGCACGGGTATCTATCCTACCATTTGGAAAGACACCCTTCTCAAACCCTACCTAGATTCTGAAGACACTAAAAATTACAGACCGATTGCCAATCTGCCTTTTGCGGCCAAACTCGTAGAAAAACTAATGAACACACAAACCTCCCAGCACATTGAAGATCATTACTTACTGGACAACACCCAGTTTGGCTTTCGCAAGAATCATAGCACTGAGACAGCACTCATTAAAGCATCTGATGAAATAAGAACCATTCTTGACCAAGGAGGAACGCCAGTGCTCATTCTGCTGGATCTATCAGCTGCCTTTGACACGGTCGATCACAACACCTTGATCGACCGTGTCAACACCATAGGCATCCAGGATGAAGCCAGAGACCTTCTCGCCTCATTCCTTTCCAACCGCACCCAGACGGTCAAGTTGGGCAATTTCAGCTCTGTTCAGATGACATTACCATGTGGCGTCCCACAGGGGTCATCCCTAAGTCCAACGCTATTCATTGTCTATGTAGCAGACTTAGCGAGAGTCATCAAATCTTATTGGATGAGCCTAACATCTTACGCGGACAACACTCAGTTGGTCCTGGCTATAAAAAACAACGGAGAGAAAATAGCAGCCAACTTTCAGCACGGCGTGCTAGCCATCAGTAATTGGTTGGCCACTGTTAGAACCGGCTGTCTCTAGTTGGCAGAGGTATGCACTTCTGACAAATAGGGACACTCCTTTTCTAGTCAGGGCAAGGGGATCACACCCTTCGATAACCCCTGCTCACCCCCTTGGTAGCTTGGCAGAGCAGAACAGGCTTATCTCAGAGGCTGTGCGTTAAGCAATTATGACCACATACAGTAACACAGTGAATACACTACAAATGGACACGACACCGTAGTAATATAAAAATAAGTATTTTCATATAAGGCTTAGCACAAGACCAAATAACGGAAAAACTGTACACAATCGGAATAAATACGTTGGGAAGGAAAAAGGATAGTTCAAAGGTAATTTCTTCTTTAGCACAAAAGTCTTTAGTATCAAGCAAATCTTCTTCTTGGAAACACAGTTCTTAGCAACAGGGTAACCCCCACGGGAGTTACACAACGTTGAGGCAAAGATAATCCACAGGTGTGGCGTCGACCGCGAGGAGCGCTACGTCGGGCCTGGAGCCACTCGGACCCCCAACAACACAGTACCTTAGGAAAATGAAGCACACGATGATCAACGGCGGCGAACAATCCTGCGTCGCGTCTTCGGTGTCGATCAGGCCTCAGCAGGCGTCGTCGATGATGCAGTTGCACAGAGTGAGCAGCGCTCACGGCGTCGAAGGGGCACACAGGTGATGCGATCAGCAGCGGTGCAGACACGAGGTCCTCTGGAGCTAGAGCCGTACTCCCACTCACTGGCGTTGCTGCTGGCGTCGGTCGGGCCCAGCGTCCGGTCGTCGTGATTGCTGGTTCTTTCAGAGGTGCTGGATTCACACTTCCAGCAAAATAGCACTTTAGCAGATGAAGTCTTTTAGCCCTGTGACTTCAGCAGGAGACTGGCACTCTTCCAGTCCTTGGTGATTTTCTTAGCAAGCGTGAGAGTACACACACAGTTCCTCTCTCCTGGTTCCTTGGCAAAAATAAAGAAGCACTGCAGGATTCCCCCAACAACAGCACACTTGGCAGAAGGGGTAGGCAGTCCTTTAGATCAGCAGGCCTCTTGT
Organism: Lissotriton vulgaris; assembly: GCF_964263255.1. NCBI lineage: Eukaryota > Metazoa > Chordata > Amphibia > Caudata > Salamandridae > Lissotriton > Lissotriton vulgaris. The sequence continues at coordinate 650,954,052 of NC_141700.1, read as the reverse complement.
CCTTGGTTACAGGGTTCCTTGTCAGAAGTGATCTGATTTCCTAGTTCAGGGGTCCTTCTCTTATACCCCTTTTCGTCTTTTGATCCCTTTGTCTATGCCGGGGATTTCCCAACATCCTGGGTCTGTGGTGGGTGGAGCTAGGCAGTAGCACCTGGCCTATTCATTGAGCCGGGCTGAGTCTTCAGACGCCCCGCAGGAGGTGGAGCCAGCATTGATACTGGCAGGAGCAGAGCTATCGCCCTCCTGGCAGGAGGTGGGGCTAGGATCGTCCATGGCAGGCACAGAGCCATCAGTCGCTTAGCAGGAGGTGGAGCCAGCATTGTATCAGGCAAGGCAGGCTATCAACAACTACTCTCCCCCTACTCTCAACGTAAATGTCCCACTCATCCCATACTGACTCATCCAGACCTGTGGAGCCACCCAGCTCCTGTCACACACACGCAAGACCAGCAGAAACCAGATATGGTTAGGCAAGAAAATAGACACTTTCTAAAAGTGCTATTTTCGAACCCAGAGTCCAAAAACCATCCACACCAACGGACGCGTAATTGAACCCCGAGTTCAGGGATACCAAACTCGACATTGCACCGTGCTCTCCGAGCCAGCTAGGATCATAGTACTAATAATCCCGGCGGCCCATTCTAATCAATGGAGAGCAGGCTACCTCGCAATAGTGAAGGACCAAGATGGCGGTAATTCACTATCAGGACATGCCAACTTGGTCAGGCGTGTCCTACCTCAGACTTACAATGCACCCTGCCCGAAGGCCTACCATAGGGGCGACTAACATGAAGTTAAGGGAAGGTCGGAGGGGCTGGTAAGTAGATATACTTGCGCAGCCTGCGTGACAGTACAAGACTGCACGTGGGTCTCGCAATGACCGACCCGTAGACATTCTTTTACGAAGCCGCTCCTGTGGGTGGCACAACACGTGCTGCAAGCCCACGAGCGGCATTTGTATTTACAAGCCCCGGCACTCCTGGTGCACTAGACTAGGGACTGACAGTAAACCAAATAAGCCAAACATGGATACAATAGACACATCAATTTAACATCGGGAGCACTTGCGCTATGGCACTGATCAGCAGTGACACGGCGCCCAAAGCATATACCAGCAAAACATCGTAAAACAGTAGAGGCAAACAGACAAAATGGAGGAGAGACTCAAGCCAATGATGTCAGGTCTAACACGTGTCCCCTCCAGCTGAAATGTGGGGAGAACTACCCTTAACCTAGGGAGTCCTCATCACTAAGGCGGAAGAATCTGGACAGACCATCAGCATTGGCGTGATCTGTACCAGGGCGGTGTTCCACCGTAAAGTCCATCCCCTGTAGAGAAATGGACCACCTCAACAGTTTCGGATTCTCACCCCTCATTTGCATCAACCATCTGAGGGGCCTGTGGTCTGTCTGAACCCGGAAGTGAGTCCCAAACAGGTAGGGTCTTAGCTTCTTCAGCGCCCAGACCCCAGCAAATGCTTCTCTCTCTATCGCACTCCACCTTGTTTCCCTGGGAAGTAACCTCCTACTGATGAAGGCTACAGGCAAGTCTCAGCCCTCTTCATTCACCTGAGCTAGAACAGCCCCCACGCCATGCTCTGAAGCATCCGTCTGAACAATGAATTCTTTCAAAAAGTCGGGTGCCTGGAGTATAGGTGCTGTGCATATTGCAGTTTTCAGGGTGTCACAGGCCGTTTGACAGGCATCAGTCCAGATCACGTTTCGTGGCTGCTTCCTGGAAGTCAGCGACGTCAAGGGGTGCACAATGTTGCCGTAATCCTTGACAAACCTCCTGTAGTAACCCGTGAGTCCTAGGAAGGCTCTCACCTGAGTTTGGGTTTTGGGCGGCGCCCAAGCCAGGATGGTATCAATCTTGGGTTGCAGGGGGGCAACCTTACCGCTCCCTACTTGGTGCCCCAAGTACACCACAGAACCCTGCCCAATCTGGCACTTACTGGCTTTGATTGTGAGGCCTGCTCCGCGCAGGGCCAACAACACTTCCTGGAGGTGGCGCAAGTGTTCCTTCCAGCTGGCGCTGAACACTGCGATGTCGTCCAGGTAGGCGGCACTGAAATCCTCCAGTCCAGCCAAGACCTGGTTGACCAACCTCTGGAAGGTGGCAGGGGCATTCTTCATCCCAAAGGGCATCACCCGGAACTGGTATAGCCCATCCGGTGTGGAGAATGCTGACCTCTCTTTTGCCCCATCAGTCAAGGCGATCTGCCAGTACCCCGACGTTAAATCGAACGTACTAAGGTACCGGGCAGCCCCCAACCGATCGATGAGCTCATCAGCTCTGGGGATGGGGTGCGCGTCAGTCTTCGTGACTGAATTGAGCCCTCGGTAGTCCACGCAGAACCGGAGTTCCGGTGAAGCACCAGGCGCTGCAGCCTTCGGGACCAAGACCACTGGGCTGGCCCAAGGACTGCTAGAGGACTCAACCACCCCTAATGCGAACATTTTGGAGACCTCCTCCTTAATGTACGCTCTGACCTTGTCAGTCACCCTGTAAGCCTTGTGCTTCACAGGAGGGCTGTCTCCGGTGTCAACGTCATGGACACACCAATGCGTGACACCCGGAACCAAAGAAAACAGATCCGGGAATTGTCCCGACAGTTGGCGACAATCCTGTTTCTGCTCAAGGGTCAGTGTGTCAGAGAGGACCACACCATCCACCGACCCATCTTGCTCTTTAGCACACAGGAGGTCAGGAAGAGGTTCACTCTCCTCCTCCATTCCATCATCTGTAGCTAGGAGCATGCCCACTTCGGACCTTTCTAAGTGGGGCTTCAAACGGTTGACATGCAGGACCCGCAAGGGGTTCCTGGGAGATTTCAAGTCCACCAGGTAGGTGACATCGCTCTTCTTCTCCACAACCTTAAACGGTCCAGTCCACCTGTCCTTGAGCGCACAAGGTTCCACAGGGGACATGACCCACACTTCCTGACCAGGCTGAAGCTCTACCAGAGTGGCATTCCGGTCGTACCAACGCTTCATCTCCTCCTGGCTGGCCTCCAGATTTGCCTGAGCAAGTTCTCTGAAGCGCCGAGTCTGGTTCCGAAAGGCCAGCATGTAGCTGTATACATCCTGGGGAGGTTTCCTGGGAGATTGCTCCCAGCCTTCCTTGACCAGACTCAAAGGCCCTCTTACCGGGTGACCGTATAAGAGCTCAAAGGGGCTGAACCCTAGAGACTTCTGCGGCACCTCACGGTAAGCAAACAACAGGCATGGCAAGAGGACGTCCCATTTCTGCCTCATTGGTTCTTCAAGACCCATAATCATGCCTTTCAGGGTCCGGTTGAATCTCTCAACCAGCCCATTTCCTTGAGGGTGGTAAGGAGTGGTGAACTTGTAGGTTACCCCACACTCCTTCCACAGAGACTTCATATAGTTCGAAATGAAGTTGGTGCCTCGGTCGGACACCACCTCTCTGGGGAACCCCATCCGGGAGAAAACACCCATCAGTGCCCGTCCCACCACGGGGGCCGTCACTGTTCTGAGAGGGATGGCTTCCGGGTACCTCGTGGCATGGTCCACCAAGACCAGGATGAACCTGTTGCCCAGGGCTGTCTTGGGGTCCAGGGGCCCAACAATGTAAATACCCACCCGGTCAAAGGGGGTGCTGACCACTGGAAAAGGTTGGAGGGGAGCCTTCTGCTTCCTTCCGCTTTTCCCACTTGCCTGGCAAGTGCGACAAGTCTTGCAATGGATGTCTACATCCCTACGCATCTGAGGCCAATAAAAATGGGTGACAAGCCTGTCATAGGTCTTGTCCTGCCCCAGATGTCCAGCTAACGGAACGTCATGAGCCAAACCCAGTAGGAAGGCTCTGAAGCGCTGGGGTACCACCAGCACACGGGCTGACCCAGGCTCAGCAGCCTTAGGCTCGCTATACAGGAGGTCGTTCTCCCAGTACACAAAATATGACCCTGACTGATCACCTGAGGATTGGGCTGAGGCCTGCTGCCTCATGCCCACAAGAGAAGGGCACACTTTCTGTTCCGCACAGAATTCCTCCCTGGAGGGACCACCATCCTGCTGCCAATGGGTCAGCTCGGGCAGATCTCCTAGTTCGGCAATTTGTTCCCCTGTGGGCTCCAGGGCATCCCCCTCAGGGTCTACCTCCTCCTGGACCACGGGAACTACGGGGCCGGTTTCCCGCGCCTCCTGCCTCTTCTCTTCACAGCTGGGTCCTGGGCCATACTTTCAGGCTCCGGAACCCCATCAACACCCTTACTCGCTGTCATGGATCGAGTGGTTGCACACACCCACTCTGGCACACCCAACATTTTCAAGTGCGCCGCTCTCTCCACCTTAGCCCAAGGGGAGTCTTCTAAATCATTGCCCAGGAGACAATCGACAGGCATGGCGGGCCTCACAGCAACCTGAAGAGTACCTGAAACTCTCCCCCATTCAAAGGAAACCTGAGCTACCTCACACTCTTTCTGGGAGTTGTCGGCAGCTATCACGGGGTTGAATGCGTGGGGAACCACCTGCTCTCTGGACACTAAGTGACACCTGACAGCTGTCACACTCGCTCCGGTGTCTCTGAGAGCTTCCACTCTATGGCCATTAATGGTCACCCACTGCCTATATTTACTAGTGTTACTAGGCAGAGGGGGTGGAGGGACCATTTGCATGTCTCCTAGCGAGACCAGGGACATCTCTGCGGGACCCCTCCCACCATGGACAACCATCTCCTCCCCTCCCAAGGCTACACTCGCCAGCTGACGAGGGGGTGCACGCGGCGGTGCATTCGAATCCTTCTTGGGACACTGGGGGTCATAAAACCGGTGTCCCACCTGCCCACAACCGTAGCAGGTTAGGGGGCCCCTATGAACAGGTTTACCCGTCGGGGCCCCTGGCTTCTTCTCAGGGTGAGGCTGGGAACCTTTCCCTTGGTTCCCTTGGGGATTACTTTGGGGCCCTTTCGGAGACTCCTTCTGTTTTCCCTTGTCCCCCCCACTCTTCTGCTGGGGACCCTGCCCACCTTTGGCTGAGTCTCCCACTGGACCCTTGTGGACCCTGGTACTGACCCAGCGGTCCGCCTCCTCAGCAAGTTTTCTAGGGTTAGATATCTTGCTATCAATCAGGTGCTGGCGCAGCTCTGGAAAACAGTTATTAGACAAGTGCTCCCAAGCAAACAAATCATAAAGAGCTTCATAACTTTCCACTTTGCTGCCCTTTACCCAACCATCCATGGCTCTGCAAAAATAAGACACATATTCAACCCACGTCGTACCAGGCAACTTCTTACATTCTCTAAAAGCTTGTCTGTACTTCTCGGGGGTTAAGCCATATCGCGACATTAAAGCATCTTTCATATGAGCATACGACATCCTATCCGCAACAGGCATGTCTAACAGGGTATCTCTTCCCTCATTCACAAAGCGACCCCACAACCCCGCTCCCCAATTCTTCTCAGGGACCTGGTGGGCCAACAATGCTAACTCATATGCTTTAAACCATTGACCAATATCTTCATTCTTATTGTAATCTTTGATCACATCTTTCGGGAAGTAAAACTTACTTTCTGCAGGCTCGGATGGAATGCTGCCACCAGAGGGATTCAACTCTAACTTTTTAGCTTGGATATCCAGTTCCCTCAACCTGGCTTCACGCTCCAAAGCTAACTTCTCTCGTTCAAACTCCAACTTTTTGATCTCTAAATCAGCTTCCCTTCTAACTCTTGCATTTTCTAACTCCAACTGCCCATTTATTTTTAGCCTTGCCATCTCCATGTTGTAAGCTCGCTCTTTCGCCCTTTCTTCTCTTTCTTCAGGGGAAAGACCTTTGGAGGAAACACTGCTTCCGGGAGAGGGCATAGGTCCATTCACTGGCACCTCCTCATCCCCTTCCTCTGTGGGTACCACCACCACATCAGAGGGATTTCTGGACTCCCACCAGGCCTGCAATGCTTTATAAAAATCATCTTTTCTCGAGAGGCCGGTGGTAGGAACTTTAAACTGGTCGCAAAAGTGTTTCAGCTCATCTTTCTTGTATTTCTTTAGCTTACTCCTCTCGAACTCCTCCACAACAACGATAGCAGGGGCGGTGACTCCGTTGTCACTCATGGTTAAAACTGGCAGTGTTCAAAAAATCAAGTTTCAGGAAAGCGGAGAACAAAAATAGGATCCTTCCGAATCAGATTGTGACTGCGCTATGGTCTGCTTTCACTATGTAGCGCACACTAATCACTGTACATGGGTCATAAATGCAAAGTCCAAATCCTCACCGCTGACCCACCAATGTTAGAACCGGCTGTCTCTAGTTGGCAGAGGTATGCACTTCTGACAAATAGGAACACTCCTTTTTTATACAGGGCAAGGGGATCACACCCTTCGATAACCCCTGCTCACCCCCTTGGTAGCTTGGCAGAGCAGAACAGGCTTATCTCAGAGGCTGTGCGTTAAGCAATTATGACCACATACAGTAACACAGTGAATACACTACAAATGGACACGACACCGTAGTATTATAAAAATAAGTATTTTTATATAAGGCTTAGCACAAGACCAAATAACGGAAAAACTGTACACAATCGGAATAAATACGTTGGGAAGGAAAAAGGATAGTTCAAAGGTAATTTCTTCTTTAGCACAAAAGTCTTTAGTATCAAGCAAATCTTCTTCTTGGAAACACAGTTCTTAGCAACAGGGTAACCCCCACGGGAGTTACACAACGTCGAGGCAAAGATAATCCACAGGTGTGGCGTCGACCGCGAGGAGCGCTACGTCGGGCCTGGAGCCACTCGGACCCCCAACAACACAGTACCTTAGGAAAATGAAGCACACGATGATCAACAGCGGCGAACAATCCGGCGTCGCGTCTTCGGTGTCGATCAGGCCTCAGCAGGCGTCGTCGATGATGCAGTTGCACAGAGTGAGCAGCGCTCACGGCGTCGAAGGGGCACACAGGTGATGCGATCAGCAGCGGTGCAGACACGAGGTCCTCTGGAGCTAGAGCCGTACTCCCACTCACTGGCGTTGCTGCTGGCGTCGGTCGGGCCCAGCGTCCGGTCGTCGTGATTGCTGGTTCTTTCAGAGGTGCTGGATTCACACTTCCAGCGAAATAGCACTTTAGCAGATGAAGTCTTTTAGCCCTGTGACTTCAGCAGGAGACTGGCACTCTTCCAGTCCTTGGAGATTTTCTTAGCAAGCGTGAGAGTACACACACAGTTCCTCTCTCCTGGTTCCTTGGCAAAAATAAAGAAGCACTGCAGGATTCCCCCAACAACAGCACATTTGGCAGAAGGGGTAGGCAGTCCTTTAGATCAGCAGGCCTCTTGTCCTTAGTTACAGGGTTCCTTGTCAGAAGTGATCTGATTTCCTAGTTCAGGGGTCCTTCTCTTATACCCCTTTTCGTCTTTTGATCCCTTTGTCTATGCCGGGGATTTCCCAACATCCTGGGTCTGTGGTGGGTGGAGCTAGGCAGTAGCACCTGGCCTATTCATTGAGCCGGGCTGAGTCTTCAGACGCCCCGCAGGAGGTGGAGCCAGCATTGATACTGGCAGGAGCAGAGCTATCGCCCTCCTGGCAGGAGGTGGGGCTAGGATCGTCCATGGCAGGCACAGAGCCATCAGTCGCTTAGCAGGAGGTGGAGCCAGCATTGTATCAGGCAAGGCAGGCTATCAACAACTACTCTCCCCCTACTCTCAACGTAAATGTCCCACTCATCCCATACTGACTCATCCAGACCTGTGGAGCCACCCAGCTCCTGTCACACACACGCAAGACCAGCAGAAACCAGATATGGTTAGGCAAGAAAATAGACACTTTCTAAAAGTGCTATTTTCGAACCCAGAGTCCAAAAACCATCCACACCAACGGACGCGTAATTGAACCCCGAGTTCAGGGATACCAAGCTCGACATTGCACCGTGCTCTCCGAGCCAGCTAGGATCATAGTACTAATAATCCCGGCGGCCCATTCTAATCAATGGAGAGCAGGCTACCTCGCAATAGTGAAGGACCAAGATGGCGGTAATTCACTATCAGGACATGCCAACTTGGTCAGGCGTGTCCTACCTCAGACTTACAATGCACCCTGCCCGAAGGCCTACCATAGGGGCGACTAACATGAAGTTAAGGGAAGGTCGGAGGGGCTGGTAAGTAGATATACTTGCGCAGCCTGCGTGACAGTACAAGACTGCACGTGGGTCTCGCAATGACCGACCCGTAGACATTCTTTTACGAAGCCGCTCCTGTGGGTGGCACAACACGTGCTGCAAGCCCACGAGCGGCATTTGTATTTACAAGCCCCGGCACTCCTGGTGCACTAGACTAGGGACTGACAGTAAACCAAATAAGCCAAACATGGATACAATAGACACATCAATTTAACATCGGGAGCACTTGCGCTATGGCACCGATCAGCAGTGACACAGCGCCCAAAGCATATACCAGCAAAACATCGTAAAACAGTAGAGGCAAACAGAAAAAATGGAGGAGAGACTCAAGCCAATGATGTCAGGTCTAACAGCCACCAACTGCCTTAAATTAAATTCCGAAAAAACTGAAGTAATGATATTTGGCAAGCTCTGCCCGACTTGGCCCAGTTCTTGGTGGCCCACAGAGTTAGGTCCTCCGCCTAACCCTGTCACCAAGGTTAGAAACCTTGGAATACTCCTTGATGACAAACTGACATTTGCTGCTCATGCAAATACCATTGTCTCAGCCTCCTTTTACAAACTCAAAACTATCAAAAAAATCCTCCCCTATCTCCCCCCCAACTCAGGTAAAACATTGGTCACAGCTTTTGTAATGTCTTCTCTGGACTATTGCAATGGACTCCTTATCAACGCCCAGCAAAAAGTCATTCGAAAACTGCAGTCCGTACAAAACGCAGCAGCAAGAATGCTCTCAGGTACTCCAAAGTTCAAACCCATTGCCCAAGTTATTAAAGGCTATCACTGGCTAGCGATGAAAAACCAAATAAAATTTAAGGCACTGTGTATTGCCTACGAAGCCTCCCGCAAGCAAGGACCACGCTTTCTTCTCAATTCTCTTGCCTTTTATGTCCCCAACAGATCATTACGATCTACTAATGCTCTCCTGATGTCTGTGCCACGGACCAAAACAGCCTCCTGGGGCGATCGCCGATTCACTATCTCTGCAGCCAAACTTTGGAATTCCCTGGATAAGGACACTAGATCCTGTCCTACACTTATCGCCTTCAGGAGAAAAATTAAAACTTGGCTGTTCAATCAATAAATCCTCTTTTCTGCGACGTTCACAGCGCCGAGACGCCCTCGGGCATATGTTGCGCTTTATAAATTTCATAAATAAATATATTTATAAACTCTCATCTGACCCTATCTGGTGTCCTGGTGTATAAGCCCCCCGGGCAAGATGGCAGTTTTATAAATGCTTTCTTGGAAGAAGTAGGTTCACTGGCTGTAGGAACTGCTAATTTTAACATTTTTGGAGACTTGAATCTCCATTTTGATTTTACCTTAGACAAAAAGGTAAGCGGCCTGCTAGCAGACCTAGCAGCATTCCAATTGCGCCAATTAGTCACGAGCCCCACCCATAGAGGAGGACACTTATTAAATCCCATCTTTTCTAATATGGAAGCGGTGGCAGTAGATGCCCCTATTCCGGTCCCTTGGTCCGATCATATGTTGGTCGGTATGTCCCTGCCTTTAAAAGAATCATCAGGTGTGGTCACTAGTCAATCTGTATACAAGCGTCCCTGGCAAAAATGACGTCTTGAAGATTTTTACGCCCTGCTCAGAACAGATCCTCCTGAACCTTTCGATAATACAGAGTTAGGGTATGAGCTGTTTTGTATACATTGTCCAGGACGCTTGGGGAACTACCTATACGCATACTAGCGCTGGCCACGAGACACTAATTGTTTAAGGTTCGACAAAAAGAACAGGAGGTACCTCCCCTGTGTTGCACTGAATGTTTAGAGGGTTACACACCGGACATATCAATGTGAATATATCAGACCAGATAATGTAGAGACTATATGGTGGCTGACGCTAACTAGAAATTCTTTCAGAATATTAACTTTTGAGCCCTGAAGAAGTCACGAATGTGACGAAACGCGTTGGCAACAAGCAATTCTGTGAATTTTAACTAAGAACTTGAATAAAGAAAATTGAAAAATCTACAATCAACTCTTTTTTGAAATTCTTATGTGTGGGAAGTTTCTGTCTGAATATCTATTATTACTGTGAAATATAGAAATTGGATAAATCAAATACGTGTGTACAAACCTTGGTGCGGGTCAACTTTCCGTGATATATGAGCTGTTTTGTACCTGGTTAACCCGGGCTCTGGACTCTTTGATCCCGGCCAGTTGGATCAAAGGCCATTCTCAAGAATCTAACCCATGGTATAATGAGTCTCTAACTACCCTAAGGAAAACCTGTAAAAAAATCAAACGGAAATGGAGGAAAACGTATGATCCGGAAATAAAAGGGCAATACATTGCTGCACAAAAAAACTATCACAGAGCAATATGCAAGACAGGAGCTGCTTACTATGCCAAGCAGATCAGGCTTAGCCCGAATCCCTCAAAATCTAATTTTGAAGGATCTCAACGCCAAAAAAGTCTCGAAATCGGTAACTGCCTCTGAAATACACTGTGAAGAATTGGCTTCCTTCTTTGTAGATAAAGTGCGTGCAATTTATAGATCCTTTCTATTTACACCCTTACCCATCCCTTTTATTCCTGAGGCGATCAACAAACTCACGGTGATTTCTGAAATTTTCCAGGACGAATTTATTAGACTAAGTGGTAAAATTAGGTCTGGCTCTCCTGCTGACCCCTTAAAACCTGCCCAATTTAGGGAGGCATCCGCGCTGGTGCTTAACCCCCTTCGTCAGATATCCAATTCTTCCTTTAAATCAGCCGTGATACCGGCAAGCTGGAAACAGGCTTGGGTATCCCCCATCATCAAAAAATCCACGTTAGACCCTACCAAGCCTGAGAATGTCAGGCCTATTTCCCTGCTCCCTTGGCCGGCCAAGGTAGCAGAATCCCACGTCAATAGCACTCTTACTAGCTTTCTCTGCTCAAATAACACTTTGGATGCCTCACAGCATGGTTTCCGAGCCGGTCACAGCACCAAGACGGCACTTTGAGCATGACGGAACATCTTCGAACCATTCTGGACTCTGGTCAAACGGCGGCACTGATCCTGTTGGATCTGAGTGCCACCTTTGACACGGTCTCGCATGTGGTCTTGCTACATCGTCTGGAAGCAGCTGGTGTTGGGGGACTTGCTCTGGAGTGGTTCAGGGCTTTTCTAACTGGAAGATCCTTTCGGGTTTCCACTCCCCCGTTCCTATCCAAGGAACGACCTATTGAGCAGGGAGTCCCACAGGGCTCGGCACTTAGCCCTACGTTATTTAATCTTTACGTACAGCCACTGGCTGCAGTCGCCAAGCTATGGGAGCTTTCAATGTTCTCATATGCTGACGACACACAGCTAGTGGTGGCTCTGACGGATGACTCCGTTTTGAGCGCCACTAAGTTTAAGAGTGGCCTAACGGCCGGGCTAACTGGATGACCTCAAATTACCTACAGCTAAATGCTAGTAAGACGGAGGTTTTATTAGTAGGGAAAAATGCTTCTGCATGGGGCAAACAATGGTGGCCCAAGACTCTAGGGAACTTTCCCGACCCAAAATCAGAAGTAAAAAACCTTGGGGTCTGGATAGATTCTTCCCTCAGTCTTATCACTCACGCTAAGAAAACGGCAGCCACATGCTTTGGGATCCTACGGAATCTCAAACCTATTTTAATATTTTTCGACCCTTCTACCAGCCAGCTCATAGTGCAATCGACCATTCTCTCTCGCTTGGACTATGCGAGCTCCTTGTTGCTAGGGGCCAACCAGGCAGAGATAGGAAGAATGCAGCGGGTGCAAAATGCGGCAGCAAGAACCTTGGTAGGCCTCCCCCGCTTTCATCCGGTTGCGGACACCTTGAGTAGACTCCATTGGCTGCCTGTGGCCAAGCGGATCCAATTCAAGGTTCTCTGTCTTTCATTCAAGATCTTAAAGCTCGCGACCCCACCTATGCTCTGCCCACTCCTGACCCCGTATGTCCCCCGACAATCCTTGCGTCCGGAAGGCCAGCACCTGGTAGCGGTTCCTCGGGTGAAACGCTCTCGTATGGGCGGTCGCTCCTTCCGCTATCTGGCTGCTAAATTGTGGAATGCCTTGCCGTCCCAGTTACGTGGCTTAAATGATCTCCTGACTTTCAGGAAAGCCATTAAGACTTACCTTTTTCCTTCAGATTAGATCCTAGGCTCTGTTAGGTTAGGGCCTGCCGTGCTGTGTTAGAGGCAGTTGCCCTCCTTGCTGTTTGATAAGCGCTGGGAAGCCCCTTGGCTGGGGCAGCTGAGCGCTATATAAAAATATGTAACATAACATAACATAACATAACATAACATATTACTAGATGTTCAACAAAGGATTAGTTACTGTTGCATTGCACAGTCATGACTATTTAAAGGGTACTTTGTGATCAATGAAATAAGGTGTGGGCATTTTGAAGAACTAAAATATTTGGGATTAAAGCAAACCTACATGTGATTTAGAGCTGTGCTCAGAGAAAGGAGGCATGCAGAGAATGGAAAGTAAATAGAGGGTCATTTGAAAGAAAAGGACATGCAATACATTGAACTTTCAACCTCTTAAGTGAGTGTGTCAGCCATTAGTCGACACTGAGGAGGTATTTAAAGGTTCTTTCTTCCATTTAAATCTCAGGCTACTAGGGAATAGCTTCACTAGCAGCCTGGGTTTTTTTTTTGTACTGTATTGGCAATCAGCATTGCAGGACACACTGACATCATTACAGAAAGTGAAAGTGAAACGAGCCGATGGGCTTGTTTTACTGTCACTGAATCAGTGCTCACAAGCATATTTCAGCCCATCGATTATTGTTGGAAAGGTGAGAATCTCCACTTTTCAACGATATATCTGAGCAGTGGCTCCCTGCTTGGGGATCGCCACATAAAAGTGATTTCCAAGCAGGGATCCACCCACTAGGCCCCAGGGGAGTGGCCTCTTAGGCAAAGGCTTGTGCTCCCCTCGCCACCGCTATGATTTCAGTCTTTTTGTCATCCAAAGGTGCAGAAAGCCCACTAGACACCAGGAAAAATTAGTTAGAAACATTTGCAGGTGTGGGTGCTGCCCATCATGCGAATCTCAATACCCCACCCCGAAAAATGCTGCAACAGTCTTTCTGCACTCCCCAAGGGGGCTGATGGGAGTAATTACCCTCGATCTGCCCCCAACTATTCACCAGGAAACATTTATAAAAAGAAAGAAAATATTGGGGTGGGGGCTACCCACCATGGGCTTGGCCATGCCCCACCCCAGAAAATGCAGGTAAGTACACCTGATATGCCCCCCAGGGGGACAGAAAACCCACTAGACACCAGGGCATTATATGAAAAAATATGTATGGGAAGGGGAGCTGTCCACCATGGGAATGGTCATGCCCTCTTCCCAACAACAAGGCAGACTGTCTATCTTTCTATGGAAAAATGTGATGTGTCCATGTTGCCTTTTGGGCCCTTTCCTGTCGTGGGCCCTAGGCCTACCCACACAAGTGAAGTACTATTTTTATCGAGAGACTTGGGGCAATGCTAGGTGGAAGGAAGTTTCTGCATGTTCCTAAAAGCTGGCAAGATGGTGACTCTGGCATAGCAAACCTTTAGGTAATGCAATTTTTAGGTAAAAAACAGACACTCTTTTGAAGAGAGCTTTTTTCCTGTTTTGCCCCAAAACCTCAAAATGTAGCTATATGTTGGCCTTTTTCTCAGTCCCCTCCAAGGGAATCCATAAACCCTGGGTACCTTTAGAATACCCAGCATGCTGGGGGAAAAAGGACTCTAATTTGACATGGATACCTGATGTGGAAAAAGTCACGGAGCCCTAAGCATACCTCAAATAGCCAAAAAAGGGTCCTGCACTGGGAGAGGGGGCCGAGGTGGGGGTGGAGGGAGCCTCAGCAGTTAATGGGTTAATCAAGGTCAATTTTCCTGTGACTACAGACTAGGTGTTTTTTGAGATGTACATAAACACTGCACTACTTTTACCATGTGCTAATTGTTAGGCATACAAGCAGGCATGACAGAGTGCTACATTCCAGCACTTCCTGTCTTATACTGCAGTGCCCTTCCAATGGCTTCATACCGCCTCACCATTTGATTGACTGCAATGCTATAGCTCCTTTTGGCAAGACTTAAAAATTGGTTTTGAACCGAGTGAACTTACTGAAAATGCCTTTGCGTGCTTCCTCATGTATCGTTCTTCACCTCGGAGATTCCCTCTCTGCTGATAAAACCTCGAGCCTAGACTAATGACGCTTAAAGTGGGATGTGCAGGCCTGCTCGCATGCTGCGCTCGCGCAGACATCTGCTCGGCGTGCGCGCGGAAAATCTGACCACCGCACTACTCAGTCTGATGCCAGGTGGGGGTCCCGCAGACATAAAGTTAACACAGGCGGTTTGATCATCCCAGTGTGGGAATTTTGATAACCGTTCCACATGTTTTTGTAAAGACAGAACTCGCAGTAAATTTAGCCCCGAGCTTGTTTCAATTCGTGTTGCCCGGTGCCTCAGCCAAGACCGCAAAGAGAAGCAGTTTTAACAAGTAAACTGAGGAAAAATGACCTTTGAGTCATGCAGCAGACAGACCACACGCTGCCCCGCTACCGGCAGTCCTCTTTCGAAGTGATTGACGTTTATCACCAGAGAGACCCTCTAAGTGTTTTCCAAGGCTCATTTCCGCCATTAATCCTACGTCAACTACCTTGTCTCCATCCTCTCTGGCGTGGGGGATATTCTGAAGAAGGATGCCTCCTGTAATGGTAAAAGCATATTTTTATGAAACACGGCCTACTGTTTTAAAACAGCACAGCATAGGTGGTAATTTCAGAGTGCTGAAAGCAATATTTGCTCAGGCAAAATGCAACCCTCCAAACATCGTCTGTTGTATATATATATATATATACATATATATATATATATATATATATATATATATATATATATATATATATATATATATATATATATATATATATATATATATATATTGCATTTCTTGCATATTGATTTGCCCCAGTGTTTTTTCCTTGTGTAGAGAGTTTATTTTAACAATGTCTTTGAACAGAGCTCACCACATATCTGGTCTGTGGTGGGCAAATGTAAAGTTCAAGTTCAATATTTGTATAGCGCACTACTCACCCAGAGGGTCTCAAGGCGCTTGAGGGAGGGTGGTACTTTACTTATCGAATATCCAGGTTTTTAGTTGTTTTCTGAAGGAGAGGTGGTTCTGTGTAAGGTGGAGGTGGGTGGGGAGAGAATTCCAGGTTTTGGCCGCTAAGTAGGAGAAGGATCTTCCCCCCATGGTGGATCTGTGGATGCGCGGAATTGCGGCGAGGGCTTGATTGGACGATCGTAGTTGGCGGGTGGGGGTGTAAAAGGACAGGCGCGTGTTGAGGCATTCGGGTCCTAGGTCGTAGAGGGCTTTGTGTGCATGGGTGAGGAGACGGAACGTTATTCTCTTGTTGACGGGTAGCCAGTGGAGGTCTTTCAGGTGACCGGAAATGTGAGCTTGGCGGGGGATGTCGAGTATGAGTCTGGCTGAGGCGTTTTGGATGCGTTGGAGTTTTTTCTGTAGTTTGGCTGTGGTTCCGGCGTAAAGGGTATTTCCGTAATCCAGTCGGCTTGTGACCAGTGCGTGGGTGACTGTCTTTCTTGTTTCGGTGGGGATCCAATGGAAGATATTTTTGAGCATACGTAAGATGTTGAAGCATGATGATGAGACGGCGTTGACTTGTCTGGTCATCGAGAGGGAAGAGTCCAGGATGAAGCCCAGGTTACGTGCATGGTCCGTAGGTATGGGTGCGGTTCTCAGGGCCGGTGGCCACCATGAGTCGTCCCAGGCAGAGGGGGATGAGCCTAAGATGAGGACTTCCATTTTGTCCGAGTTCAGTTTTAGACGGCTGTTCTTAACCCATTCGGCTACTTCTTTCATTCCTTCGCGTAAGTTGGTTTTGGCGGTGTTTGGGTCTTTGGTGAGGGAGAGGATCAGCTGGGTGTCGTCTGCGTAGGAGATGATGTTGAGGTTGTGTTGGCGCGCGATGGATGCAAGGGGACTCTTGTACACGTTGAAGAGGGTGGGACTGAGTGATGATCCTTGTGGTACGCCGCAGATGACTTCGGTGGCCTCTGATCTAAAAGGGGGGAGGCGGACTCTCTGGGTTCTTCCGGCTAGGAACAAGTTGATCCAGTCCAATGCTTTTCCTTGTATTCCGATGTTGCTGAGGCGTTGTATGAGGGTGCTATGACAGACTGTGTTGAAGGCTGCGGAGAGGTCAAGTAGGATGAGGGTAACTGTTTCTCCGTTGTCCAGTAGTGTTCGAATGTCATCTGTTGCTGCGATGAGGGCGGTTTCGGTGCTGTATTTGGCTCGGAAGCCGGACTGTGAGGGGTCGAGAGATTTGTTGGATTCGAGGAAGGCGGCGAGCTGTCTGTTGACCGCTTTTTCAATGACTTTGGCAGGGAATGGGAGGAGCGAGATGGGGCGGTAGTTCTTAAGTTCAGTGGGGTCTGCTCTGGGTTTCTTCAGAAGGGCGCTGAGTTTGGCGTGTTTCCAGCTTTCCGGGAAGGTAGCGGAGTTGAGGGAGCAGTTGATGACGTCTTGGAGATGGGGTGCAATAATGGAGTCTGCTTTGTTGAAAATGTGGTGGGGACATGGGTCGGGTGGTGATCCTGAGTGGATGGAGTTCATCAGGCGGATGGTGTCTTCAGTGGTGATAGGGTTCCAGGCGCAGAGGTTGTCAGAGGGGGGTTTTGGTTCGGAGGTGGGTGGAGTGGACTGGTCTTCGGACTGGTTTTCAAAGCTGTTATGTATGTCGGCGATTTTGTTGTGGAAGAACAAGGCGAGGGAGTCGCAGAGTTCTTGGGAGTGAGTGATGTCGTTGGTGCCGGCGGTGGGGTTGGTAAATTCTTTGACGATGTTGAATAGTTCCTTGCTGTTGTGGGCGTTGTTGTCAAGTCGATCCTTGAATGCTGATTTCTTGGAGGATCGGATCAGTTGGTGGTGTTTGCGGGTGGCGTTCTTGAAGGTGGCCAGGTTGTCAGTGGTTGGGTTTTTTCTCCAGGTTTTCTCGAGGGTGCGACAAAACTTCTTGGATTTCTTAAGGTCATCGTTGAACCAGGGGGCTTTTTTGCTACCTTGCTTGATTTGATGGTTTTTCAAGGGTGCTAGTGCGTCGGCGCTGTGGGTGATCCATTGTGTGAGGTTGGTGGCTGCTTGGTTTGGGTCCGATGATTTGACAGGAGGGTTTTGGTGAAGCGATGTGAAGAGTTGGTCGGTGGTAATTTTGTTCCAGTTTCTTCGGGGAATTGGTTGTGGGTGGTTGTGGGTCGTGGTCTTTTTGTAGTTGAAGTGAACGCAACTGTGGTCCGTCCAATGGAGAGCTGTGGTGTGATTGAAGGAGATGTGCTTGCTGGAGGTGAAGATTGGGTCGAGCGTGTGCCCGGCATAGTGGGTGGGGGTATCAACAAGTTGTTCGAGTCCGAGGTTGGCCAGGTTGTCCAGAAGGGTGATGGTGTTGCTGTCGTTTTTCTTTTCCAGGTGGACGTGTGGCTCACTGGTTAGAGGAGGCAGACCCGGACGCGGAGATCAGACCTGGGACCAGGGTTCAATTCCCGACGCGGCAGGGTCTTGAGCCCAAAATGTCCACGGACTTGGTAATTCTCGCTTCGGTGCCTACTCGAATCACAGGTTCACACTCTGCAACTCTGGGCAATAGCTTGCTTAATCTCCACTACGGCCCCCCGCGGCGGGATGCCTGGCTTTCACCTTGGGGATACCCAGTAGGGGCTATCTCACAGGGAAAAACCAGGACGGGTTCCCAATGCAAAGCTCTTTGAGACCTGGCGGTGATATTGCGTTATATAAAAACCCATCCATCCAAGTTGAGGTCTCCCAGTAGAATGTAGTCCTTGGAGGGGAGGGCGTGTGGGCTGATGAAGTCAGAGATGTCTTCGCTGAATTGTGTGCGGGGTCCTGGTGGCCTGTAGATGAGGGTGCCTCTGAGTGTGGTGTTGGGGTCGGTGTGGATCTGGAAGTGAAGGTGTTCAGCGGTAGTGAGGTTATCGTCGGAACTGGTCGTGATGCGGATGGTGTTCTTATGGACGATGGCGATGCCTCCTCCTGTTTGGTTGGTGCGGTCCTTTCGGATGATCTTGTAGCCGTCCGGGATGGCTATGGCGATGTCGGGAGCAGATGAGGCGTTCATCCAGGTTTCTGTGAGGAAGGCGACGTCCAGCGATGGCGTGTCTGTGGACCGAGCGGGTGTTGAGCAGGATGCATTTCAGGTGGTTAGTGTCGGAGCTCTGTTTGGAGTTTGTGGATTTGGTGTGGGTCCTGATGCAGTAGAACTTGCATGAGTGGCAGGTGAAGGGTCCATGGGTGTGTCCTGGGGCGGCTTGGTAGCAATTTGGGAGTCGGCCGGGGTTGAGGGCTGAGAGGGTTTTGGCGTCGTACGTTATGCGGGCGGAGTGGATTTTGCGTGGGCCAGGGGGACTGACATCTCTGAAAGGACAGCCTGACAGTAGAGTCAGCCAAGTGTTAGTCTCATATCTGAAAGGCCGGTAGGACTAGAGAAGACTTGCCCTAGTGTAGGCTGGGTGGTTGGGGCAGTCATCAGTGTCAATCACGTGTGACGCTAACCCTTGCGCAGACCTGACTGCCTTTTTAAGAGAGTTCAGCATGTCAGAAAATCCCGCCCGCCTCTACTAGAAGGAGCCAGGACCGGGGAAGGCAAAGACGGACCCAATGGGGGCCCGGGCCAAACGCTGTCCGGAGGCAGGAAGCCTCCCCAATCCCCCGGGGCGCAATCCCTGGAAAAATGGGCGACTGCGATTGGTTGCCCCAGGTGTAACATAGCCTCCTCCAATCAGGTGAACAGGCTGCAAGCCACGGAGGGGATTAAGAATGGGGCAAGCAGTCCCCTAAAACATTCAGTCCCCTCCGTCAGCAGGAGAAAGAAGGAATCCCACCCACCCACTCCAGAGAAAGGCAGAAAGGCGGGCGTCGCAGACGCACTGGGTGGAGGAGAGGCAGAACATAACCTAGAAGGATAGGAAAGGAAGAGAAATTGATAGAAGTAGTTGGAAGGCTTCCGCAGTGCCCTTGGGATGCCTCATGACAGGGGTACTAAAGGAGCGAAAGGCAGAACTCAGCAGCAGGCTGTATAGATGCGGTGCTCACATGGGGTCCTTGGGATGCCACACAGCAGGGACCTGGAAGAGCAGGGAAGGGCCAAAATGGCACTGAAGGCAAGCAGGATGGCATTTGCGGCCCGGGCAAGTCCGGATGGACACCCACCAAGTTGGTAGCAGGTTGAAGCCTAACCCCTTGGCAACAGTGGCCATGGTTGGGGCCCCCTTTGGAGGGTGATCTGTCTGAGAGCATAGATCAACCAAAAATATACTAAAGGGACACTATGGCAAATTGTTAAGCGTAGAACAATTGTTATGTATAACCATGAGAAACACATGTATAAAATGTTTGTGTTTAATAAACTGCAACCTTTTTTGGCACCAAGCAAGTTGTCCATGATGCGTTTAAAGGCCAAAGGGGCACAGTTGGAGAATGACTAAGGGAGGGGGAGGCAACTCGCTGCCTGGGAGGGGGTTGAAAGCGTAAAATGAGTTCTTACAGAAAATATCCCAAATCACCGATTTAAATAGGGGTACCGATGACTATTGTTAGTGAGAGGACAAATAATGTAGGGGCATATTATCAAGGGGGTTTATCTCCGCTTTTTTGGCTTTAAAAGCCAAGAAAGCGGAGATAAAATTATCTCCCTATTACCTAACTGTCGCTAACACCAGTTAGCGACAGCTAGTAGGAGATAGCGACCATCTTGGGCCCCACTTTGCAAGTCAGTGATTTTTATCACTAATGACATGCAAAGTGGGCGTGCCAAGATGTTAGCGACTGAAAACAGCCGCTAACATCGCTATCTCCTATTACCAACTTTTGGAGATATTCGCGCTAAGCGGGAATATCTCCAAAAGCTAACACCTGCCCTGAGCAGTTCTTAGCCATGTTATCCAATGGGAGGTGGATAACATGGCTAAGAGCATTAGCTCGGTAATGCATGAATATCGCTGACTTTTCAGCGATATTCACTCATTTGCGGCGATTTTTATCGCATTTGCGATAAACCTTGGTAATACCAAGGTTTATTTGCGGTAAAAATCGCCGCAGCTCAGCGGTAAATTTTTGTCTCTAACCAAGCAATAGCGATAATTATCGCTATTGCTTGGTAATATGCCCCGTAGTTCTGTCTCCATGTCTCTATTTGGGATTGTCAAAGTTAGACATAGTTTTGCCGCAGGGCCTAAAGGTAGTCTCTTGTCTTGGATGAGCTGTGTCAAGTTTCCATAGAGTCCTTTCTCTTTAGTTTTGTTGCAATGGCTTTTTAGCACTACGAGGGAGAAACTATTATATTGGTATGACAAGAATCAGACTGAAAGTTAATGTATGCACAGGAGCATAAGGCAGGTACCTGCAACCCCTGTGGTGCAGGGGGCCCCAACCCTTCAGAACGTTTTTTTTCGCCCAAAACCAATGAATATCTGTAGGATGTGGGAGTCTAACGGGTACCTCTTCCCAGTCTCCACGGGGGCTCCATAATTTAGCTTTATGCCACTGAGTATCCATCTCATGTAAACAGTCCTTATTTTATAGTCAATCATGACACGGCACATATTAATGTAAGCTTAGCAGACAGACATTTGCATTCAAATACATTTGAACTCGAGCAGATGTTGTTGGTTTTACCTGAAAGAATGGTCATCAGCAGTGCCTATGCTGACTACCATGATGAACCATTGATTGCCACAGGCATCCCCCATCACTGTGACTCACACATGAGCTAACTTCCCTCCCATGCCATACTGTGGAGTGCTCCCCAGCAGTTTCCACTTTGTCACAATCTCTTCCTCTTCATCCATCCCATTCCTACGACCCTTCTCCTACCCAAAACTAAATATAAACCTTTCGATCCCTGTCCATCTCCTGTCATCCATTTATGTTTCTGAATGAAGTCTGCACAGCTGCACTAGTTATTTGTGAAGGAATCGTACACTAGTACCTCTCCTATTATGTAAGATTTGGATAGCCCTTTATAAAAGAATAATATGTCTGGAAAAGCACTATGAGAACGTTTCAGAAATTACCTGTAGTTATTTTGGTGACATATGAGGGAAATGAAAGGTGCTGTCCCCACACAGGAATCAAACATATTCAATTCAGGTCACAAATAAGACCTTTACAGCGAATATTCAATAATAAACTTGGAACCCTGAAGTGGCACCAGGTTCTCCATGAAGAGAGTTGAACATAAGCCAAAGATATTGAGGGGAAAAAATATCCACAGTTTTCCACTTTCATCCAGCAGTGGAAAGTCTGATGTCCTTATCCGCATGTGTTTTACGCTTTGCTAGTCTTGTATTCATATATAGTCCTCACTGTATGCATTCTCAAGCAAACACACACCAACCTCATTGTCATGCTTCATCATAGGAATGACTCATTCTCCAGAAATGATTATGTTGATGAATGGCCTCCCTATCTTTAGTGAGTACTATCTATGATGACCGTGTGTGATCTAGAACTGTCGATCAGAAATCTTGGCCTTCTTCCAAAAGGTATTACTTTCTTACTGAAATTCCATGAAGATCAAGCAGAGTCAGGATGCTTAGGAGCGTTATTCCTCCAGCATTGTATAGGTCACTAGTAATTTCTGAAGAATAAGACAGCCCTATTTTGTAGGATGACCCCATGGTTGTTGTGTGAGAGCTTCCCTTACAATTTTTGAGAATTCTGGATCTTCTCTGGACACATACACATGACCCGCTAAATTTCCCATGCTATTGGACAATTTCCACTTGGGATAGCTACAACTCTATTGTGAATGCATTTTTGTTGGTTTAGCAATATATAAAGACAAAGAGTCTAGTCCATCTAACAGCCACTGAGCTTGCTATTTTGTGTAATGGGTAATATGGCAAGAAGCTTAGGGGTGTTCAAAAATTCGGAATTTTCTTTCAGGAAATGTCATGAGATTTCACAAAAATTATGTGAAATTATACAACTAGAACAAAATGTAGTTTGCTAGTAAATCACAAGAAATCTTTATGGTACGGCATACATTAAATTAAAAAAGTCATGAGATATGGGCGGAGGGGGCTGGCAGCAAGGGGGCTGATGATCGAGAGCGAAGTTCCCACTCCACTGCACTTACCCTGAGTGTTAACACAGCCCTGGGCAGACCTCTGGACTGCAACATAAGTGCCCTGTCTCCTGGGGATCCCCCACGGCCACCACAGCTGACGCAGACTGATGCTGGGACCTGGCTGTGGACCTGCAGGGGAGCATGGCCTGGGCAGCCACTGTTGTGGACGACCTGCACTGGGGTGAGGCACGATGAGAGAGCAGGGGATACGGCAGCGACTAAGAGTTGTTGGCCCTGCCTTGCAAGGTCTGTGCACTCCCAAGGACATTAGATGCCAAACCGGAGCTTGGTGGCTCTGCAACTAAGTGTCCATGGGAGAGTAGTGAGAGGTGTGACAACTGGTGATAGCAAAGGCCTGGTCCCCCCCTTCATGGAGAGCCTCCACTACACTGGGGGGTTGGGTGACTTCCCTCACTCCCTCCCTCCTGCTTACTGGTGCTATACCAGGGTCACCCACTGGACTATATGGGTAGCAGCAACCTGCGCCAGCCTCCCCGCACCCAGTGGATGCAGCCTATGTTGGGGTTAGGATGAGTAAAACTGGAATGGGGTCCCTAAAACTTCTCTGGGTGCGCCTGGAGAGGAACGGGCACCTCAGGGGGTTGGGTGTGAAAACTGATGCCCACACAATCTTACCTGTGCGACTTGACCAATAATTGTTCACGCAGAGAAACAAAAAGAGACCATTCTCCCTTTCCTTGCTACAAATGCTTCCATGCAACCCCTCATGGGCCTAAGAACTGAGTGATGGTTGGGCTGGTGGAGGCACAGGAGACTGCGGTCATGGGATGCGCCCAACACACCTATTCATTGAAATGTGACTGGAATTAGTACTGCTGGCATGGGGATGTGCGGCACGACCTCTGCCAGAGCTCTGGCTACATAACCTAACCATGTGCAAACTTGGCAAATAAACCCTCCATGGGAGTGCACAACAGGACTATCAAGAGAGTCAAAGTATGGCTGAGGTCACAGCCCTGGAACTATTACCGAAAAGAGCACAAAGGGAAGCACCCGCTGTGAATAATTTTGAGATAATTCTACAAGCTATATACAACTTCTGAACTTCCCTGGAGCAGAAAATCAATGCAATCACTATAGATGTGGGCTTATTACGGGCAGATCACTGAAAAAAATCTGATAGGGTGGAGGAAAAGAATTCCATTCTTGTCACACTGTAACCAATGGTATCTACACTATAGCTTCAGCTGAAAGTGCTATGCCAAGAATTGAAGACCTTGCAGGAAAAGACTGAGGATGCTGAGGGTTGATCCAGACAGAATATTATCAGTGTGGTGGTCTTGACAGAATGCGTTGAAACCCCCTCAGCAGAACTGTTTCTGGAAAATTGCTTGCTCATCACAGGGCTCATAAATACTCAATCCAAGTTCTTGGCTGACTGCCCCCTCCAGGAACCCTCTCAAAACCCTTGGTCACCAGGTCATCGAATTACCACAATCAAGATGATATTCTAAATAGAACCGGATTCCATGGCCCATTGAACTTTGAAGGCCACACAATATGTATTCCCTGACTACACCACAGTGATGCAGAAGAAACGCCAAGGTTACACAGGTGTGAAGCAATTGCTTAAGATTCTGGGACTACCCTATGGCCTCCTTTACCCAACAAAGCTGGGTGTCACATTTAATAACAAAATGTTCTCTGTCACTGCCCTTGAGGAGGTCTGAACATGGCTTGAAAATGAAGGCCACAACCTGTCCTGACTGCAAGCCAGCAGGACTAAAAATAAATTAGCACAACACCCAAATTGATTCAGAACGAGACCACTAATGGGAGCTCACACAAAGGAAAAAGTATGGAGAGTTTCTGCTGTCAGACGTTCATACAAGTAGAGAGCTGGGTGCCCAGTCAGTATCCAGTGCAGCGGAGAAGACAGAAGGTGAAACAGAGAAGATGCTATAAGAGGAACAGGAATCAACAATGAGGGGCCCACTGGTTACTCCCAGATTGGTCAATAAACTGCCCTGACCACCACCACACTAGGCAGGGATACACTGCAGGATGGACATCTGCAGGGGCCATGGAGGACTTTCTGTTGTGATGGAGGGACACTATTGCTCTATTTGAATCCAATTTCGCCCTCCACAGAACACTGCAGCTGTGCAACTATTCGTGGACTAATGTCATGTTGTTATTTTTGTTGGTATGGGTTTTTTCTGAGGTGGTCTAAGCATGTTTTGCATTTACTGGGGCAAGGTGGAATAACCACATTCTGATGGCAAGCTATCATTATTACAACACACTCACTACACTCTGCAATGACTAAATGCAGAGCCAGCGTTCCTCTGAAGTGGGTGCCAGCGGCCCTCCAAAGCAACCTTCCCACATGACGCCCCACAGACATGGCCCAAAGGTACTATGTTTTCACTTGGAACTTCCAGGTATTAGGCATTCCAGCGAAGCGCCACAGAGTATATGCCTGCTTTCAGAAGACCCATATGGTATATATGGAGCGGTACAAACTAGGGAAACACTGGCGGGGTCAATAATTTGTAACAGTTTCCTCACTATTCACGATAGGCACATTGATATGGATGGCCCCAGGTGTCCCCTCACGCTTCACCAAACGAGCATAGAGGGAAGATACTTACTTTATGTGATGGTGCTCTAAAATGCCTCAGTGCCTGATCATACTCACGGCCTCAAGGGAATTCCTGCGCCTTACTTCTCCCACTCGCGGCTCCGATGGTAGTGAGGTGAACCTAGTCCCAGTGCTTTAAATACACCCACTAATGTGAGTTAATTGAAGTCGATTTCCTAAAACCGGTGAAATCAACGGGCCAAATAAGGTATTTCCGGGCGCCCGGCTGGGTCACGGCTATCTCCTGAGTAGTGTGGCCGTACTAACGCATGTGTGGGGCGCGGCGCTGCTACCGCGCATGTGTAAGCCCCAAGTCAGAGTGTCTCGGGTATTCGCGCATGCGCTCAAGTAGAGCATCCGCGAGAGGATATTAGAGGTGCCTGTGTATTGTGTAATACGGGTTTGCTCAGCAAGTATGCACTTAAGTAGTGCATCCGCGGGAGGAGTTAACGGAATGCTTGCGGTGCCTGTGTTATTTGTAATACGGGTTTGCTCTGCAGGTATTATGACAGAAAAACATAAAAGGGGAGTATTCTCTTTGGATAGTAAAATATGATGCTTACACCTGAGCAATCTTAGTGGCCCAAGTATAAAGTGAAAATGGGTATTTTTGTACTGGTATAGATCTAAACACTATGAGTCTGGTTTGGTTTTTGCAAAAATTGGACATTAGGATGTTAAAAATTATTAAAAAGAGGTTCGAGCCCAACGCGCATGATATTTTGGCGACCGGTAGGTAGCGTGTAATACAGCACCTACTTTGGTAAACCAATCACCCTCTATACCATACTATGGACTAGCACCTTTTGAGGCACCATGAGACACAGGATTTTGTTAATTCAGTTGGCCCCAAGGGATATCGTCGTTGAGGCCAGTCATGTGGGTGCCCAACCTGAACACCCAACGTTGCTCATTCTCAAAGAGGCCTTTTTCGGACGGAAGTTTTTCAATTATAGTCCAGTTGAGGTCATTGACACAGTGTGTTTTTGGTTGTGCTCTTTTTGCACCTCACATTGCTCTTGTGCTCTCTGATTCTGGTTTTGACAGCCCTTGTAGTAATTCCAATATACTCAAGACAGCATGGGCACGTGATCATATATATGATGTGTTCACTATTGCAGTTTGGAAACTTACGATGATCCCATGTTGTACCATTCCTGAAAGTCAGATATCTGCTTTTCTTTGTCAAGTGGCAACTGCTACAATTACCACAGGGATGATGACCCTGGGTCCCGTGCAGTGTAGGCTGTTCTGGTTACTTGTTTTGAGGGCGAGTGTCTTTGAGGTTTTTACCTCGCCTATGTGCAAAAAGGGGTTTTCAAAATCCAGATCGCTACACACTAAGGTACGCCAATGTTTGTTTGTGATTTTAGACTATCATTGGAATGTGTATTGTAGGTAGTCACACATATGGGTCTTTTCTGGTTGGGCTCCTTCTGTACTTTTTCTTCTTGGGGAGCCTCTCTGTTATTATTGCGATCTCGTTTCATGGCTTTATTGGTTACGGGAGCAGGATACTGCCTCTGTTGCAGTTTTCATTTGAGGTTGCAGCTTGTGTTTTGTATTTGCCCACTTCTGAACAGTTCCTTCTGAGGTGGAGGAATTGGCCATACGGAAGGTTGTCACAAAGGTGTCATGGGTGAAAGCTGTCATACCGTAAGAGACAGTTTCTAGCTGTAGGTTTAAAATGAGTTGTAGTCTTTAGAAATCCCCATTTACGGTAGACATTCAGGTCCAGGAATACCAGCATTTCATGTGAGACAGAGCTAGTAAATTTCAGAAAAGCATTTTGTGTATTGAGCCACTCCATGAACATGGTTACCGATTGTAGGTCGCCTTCCCAGATGACAAAAATATCATCTATGTAGTGCCTCCATGTGAGTATATTGTTTTAGTAACGAGCCCTACATCGCAAAATGCAATGCAACGCGCGCCACGAAATTCGTTCTATTAATTACATTGTTTACTTACCTTCAATTATCCATATTCCGGTTTTTAGCACACCCCATACTGCCCCTCCCCCGCCCCGCCTTTCTGGCCCACCAGAACTCCCTCCACGGGCTGTGGCTGGATTTCTCTCACCAAACCTTTAACAAGATTAGATTACTTTTCCAAATAACTACACAGCTTAACCTACTAGAGCGTGTGTTTTATGTTAAGTGCAGTGTATTGTTTTGTCTTTGTTCTTTTACAGGGCACATAACCACCAATCGGATGACAAATTTTGTCTAGCAGTTGTCTAGCAGTTGCTGCCCCCACATTTTTCTAGGTCACTGAACCTGCACCTGTGGATATTTAAATTACAAATACCAAAATGCTCGTCTTTTGTGTTCTTTTTCTCTTCTTTTGCAGGGTCTCAACGCAGATACCTTTTAATAGAGAAGTAGGCACACATTAGCCTTTTTAGCTTAAATATCACTTTTCTGTAAATGATCAGCAGTTTTGTGAAAGACGTGAGTAAGGTGGAGATCTGTGCCCCCCGTCCTAAAGAAAAAGCCTTGCTTTGGAACATGTTGACGAAGCACACGAGGTGTTGTACATTAAAATACAAAATACCTCACAATCACTCTTTTAACAGTACCATCACGGAGGCTCATTAAAGTTTTTTGTTAACCTTACGTGCCAGGTACCTTTTTAACGTCAATTTATCACTTCTCGGAAGCCACCACTCACTTTTATACACAATACTCCACATACAACACACATAGCCAATACGTACGTGCTCCAGCGAAGTCGCAGGCTAGCAGCACGTCGCATCCCGTAGAGGGGTGCAGAGACCCCAATGATGAAGCATGACACCAAGGGTCCTTTTGGTGTGTGAGGGGTATTAAAAGAACACTATGTGCTCCCCACCATTGTAGGGACCACTCCAATGAAATCTTGATGTGGATTCTTTGTGTTTAACTTATATCTGTAAAGGGAGAACAAATCCATTTCCTCTCCATCCTCTGTTGTTATATTTGTTACGCATTCTACAGCACCATGGTAGGCCCTTTCTCCTGCACCCATTTCGATTTCACTTGCAACATTTCGAACGCCGACACCACTACCTCCAAGTAACTGATGCATGCCACCACCACCCACCCACACCAACTGTATTCCATGCTCCTCAATGTCCAATCCTTAGGGAAATACTCCACTGAAATCTGGGACCTCCTCAACAACAAAACACCCGACCTTGTCTTCCAGATCGAACCATGGCTCAGCTCAGCCTCCTTCCCGGACATCACTACAGCCATCCGCACACCTACAAAATCATACACCAGGACCGAACCCACAAATCAGGCGGAGGACTCACTATCATCTACAAAAACATGAATGATTGCAGCACTTCCACGGAATCGGAAACCAACCTCATGGAACCCCTCATCTTCAAAATACGAACTGAGTACAATGCCACCCTGAAGGGAATCCTTGCCTACCGTCCCCCAGACCCGAGCGAAATTTTGCAACCACTTTGCAGAATTCATTCGCATCACACAGAAGGTCTATTTATTCCTCCACCAACAGGATCACCGCCACCCACAACCCTGCACCCATGGTCTGACCACTGCATCATATATTTCAAGATACCCGCCCACCAAGCCACCTGCTAGAAAAAGCCTAAGCACCATCAAGACACTGGGGCAAAATATCTGAAGGAAATTGGACCAAGACCCTTCAGAAATACCCACCCAACCACACCGAGAACCTCGATTGTGACACCACACTTTTCAATAAATGGCTCAAAGACTGCATCAACCGCACCACTCCCATCAGAAACAAGACGTCCATAAACAACAAACAACTGAGCAGGTACATGAACGACCTGAGGAAGTCCAAGCGCCACTGCAAAGAACTTGAGAGGAAACAGAGACTCAACAGCAGCACCACCACAAGAGCCACTTACAAAGCCTCCTTCAACCTTTACCGCCAACAACTATGAGATGCAAAGTAAAAGGCCCTATCTCTCAGAATCAAAGCTAGCCCTAACAATGGCAAAGAACTATTCATCATCCTCCAGACGTTCTCCAGCCCTGCAGCTGTCAGCAATTACATCATCCCATCCCAAGCACTGTGCAACAACTTACCAAACATCTTCCAACAGAAGATTGACAGGATCTACAACACATTCACCCCACAGCTTACTAATATGAACTACCAGGAGGACACCTCCCTCATTGCCAAACAGCAGCTACGCAACTGGAAGCTCCTTGCAAATTAACACACCACAACCCTAATAAATACCATCCACTCAGGAGCCCTCTAGACCCATGCCCCTACTTCATATGCAACCTTAGAAGAACTATCATCTCCCCTGCGCTCACTGCTAGCATCAATACCTCCTTAACCACTGCCACCTTCCCGTTGTGCTGTGAAAATGCCAAAGTCAACGACCTATTGAAGAAATCAACGGCGGACCCCAGCACCCTCAGTAGTTACAGACCCATCTTGCTCCTGGTGTTTCCAGGTAAAGTCATGGAGAAAGTCATCAACAACCAACTTGCAGGCCACCTTGACTGCCATCAACTCCTAGACATCTCTCAATCTGGCTTTCACACCAACTACAGCACAAACATAGCCCTCATTGAGGTCAGCAATGACATCAGAAGCATCCTCGACTGATGAGAAACAGCGGCACTCATCCTCCTCGACCTCTCTGCTGGTTTCATTATGGTCTCCCACAACTCCTTCATCAGAAAGCTTCAGCACTTGGATATCTGTGGGCTGGCACTCAGGTGTATATCCTCCTTCCACACAGATAGAACTCAATGAGACAGACTTCTGCCTACACCTCAGAACCCAAGAAACTCATCCGTAGACTCCCCCAAGGTTTGTCGCTCTGCTCAACACTCTTCAATGTCTACATTACGCCCGTTGCGGATATCGTCAGAGCCCACAGCATCAACATAGTATTCTACGCCGATGATGCACAGCTCATTTATTATTTATTTATTAATTAAATGTATATTGCGCGCAGCTACCCTGGACAGGGTTTCCCGGCGCAGGTAGTTAGACTACTGCAACTGAATAACTAGAGAAAAAAGCCAGGTCTTAAGATCTCGCCGGAACCTAAGATAACACGGTCCCTGCTTCATAGACCAGGGAAGAGAATTCCATATTCTGGGGCAGAGGAACGCAAAGGAACGACCACCCATTCTGGATAATCTACAACTAGGTGTTACCAAGTTGCCCTGAGTGGCTGAGCGTAGGGGCCGCGAAGGGACATAGGGGTGGACAAACTCCTTAAGATAGAGAGGGGCAGACCCTTGGTTGATTTTAAAAATAAGACACAAGGTCTTAAATTTAATACGGCTCTCAATGCGGAGCCAGTATAAATCCCGTAAAACAGGAGAGAAGGATGATCTCCTTGGCATCTGACATACAAGACGGGCAGCGGAATTCTGGACTACCTGGAGTTTCTTCAGCACCTCCTGATTTAATCCAAGGTACAGAACGTTCCCGTAGTCCAGGCGCGAGGTGATCAGCGCCTGGACCACAGTTCTTTTAGGGGAGTTCGGGAGCATCCAGAAAATCTTCCAGAGCCATCTTAGAATCGTAAAGCATGTGGAAGCGACGCTAACCACCTGTTGCGGCATTGAGAGGGTGCTATCGAGGATAAACCCCATGTTACGCACTTGTGTAACCGGTTGAGGGAGAGGGCACATTTCCAATGACCAATGTTGGGGCCCCCAAAGGTGCTTGTGTTTGCCTAGGATAACCACCTCGGTTTTCTCTCCATTTAATTTCATCAAGTTAGCACTCATCCACTCCGACACCCGCCGTAGACCAACTTGAAGGAAAGAAGAAGACTCTTCCTTGGTAGAGGGCAGGGAGAAGATGAATTGCGTGTCATCGGTGTACAAGAAGAGGGATAAACCCCCATCCTCTACAATTGATGCCAGGGGCCTCACATAGATATTAAAGAGCACAGGGCTCAAAGTGGACCCCTGGGGAACTCCGTACGCAGATGACCTGATGGTAGATGAAGATTTAGAAGAGAAAACCTGAAATGTATGGTCCCTATGGAAGGAGGACAGCCAGGATAGCGCAGGCCCTACAACTCCTGCTGACTGGAGAGACTTTAGAAGGATGGAATGTGACACCGTGTCAAATGCTGCGCTCAGATCAAGTAAGATGAGCGCCCTTGTCTCCCCTCTGTCCCAGCAGGAGCGCAGCTTTCCCGTAACCCCCAGCAAGGTGGTTTCCATAGAAAAATGAGTTCTGAACCCCGATTGGGACGGGTGCAAAAAGCCTAAACATTCCACATGGGCTGAAAGTTGACAGTTGACTGTCTTACTTATCAACTCAACCAGCACTGCCACGGAAAACTTTGCCAACTGCATGAGCAAAGTCACTGCTTGGATGAAAAACAACTGCCTCCAACTCAAAACAGGCAAAACCAAAGTCCTAATCTTTGGCAATGACCACTTCCCATGGGAATCCTCTTAGTAGTCCTCCAAACTTGGCCCCCACCCCTGCAGATCATCCCAAGAGCCTTGGAATCATCCTGGACACCACTCCCCAAGAGCAGACATTTAAAATCCTTCTCCTTATCACGATTCCACATCCTGCGAATGCTATGCAAAAGTTTCAAGTGGATTCCATTTAACACCAGACGAACAGTCACACAGACTCTTATCAAAAGGAGATTTGAGTATGGAAATGCCCTCTACATCAGAATCCAAGCTCATGTCCTACACCGACTCAAAACTATGGGTGGGCGGAGCTCGGGAGTTTCACTCTGCAGAATTCCGCTGAGTTGCCAAACAACTCCATCAAATTCTGTGGAGTTCCGCGCAAGGTCAGAGTATTGCTCAGCCAACCCCACTGTTATGAGTTTTCCCTCATGCCACAGCGATATGCAAAAAAAAACAGCAAGCTGCGTGCAGTCAGCAAGCACTTGTGCCACCAATGAAATAGTGGGGCACGGCACAGCTATGCAAGCGAGACTGCAAATAACACTTCCAGCCTTTAGATTTTCTGAGTCACTCACTTCTGCCTCTCAGATTTTCTCTGTTGCTGTTTCGCCCTCGGCCAGAGATTCCCCTCCCTGTACCTCCCCACCCTTCCCTCGTCTAAACCACAATCGATACTGTACCTGGCTAATGTGGCCTCGGGTGTACCCGATGGGGACCTCAGCTCTCCTGCTTTCTCTCTGTCTCATTGTCGGGTTGCTCGGTCTCTCTTCCGGTGAGTTTCTCCTGTTGTTGTAAAGTGCTCTGATGCCTTTGGTACATGTTCGCGCAATATAAAATAGATGAAAATAAATCTGCCATCCTCAGTGTCCTTGCTTCACTTCCTTGCTGTCTTCACATCCTCCGTCCTCAATTTCTCCTAACAGGGCTTTTCCTTGCCTCTGGGTCTCCCTTTTAGGTTCATTGGCATTTCCAGTGAGTCTATGTTTAACTTCTATAGCCGGTAAACAAGCAACACGAAGCCACGGTTACTAAGTTGAGTCGCCAATGTTTTCACAATGGACATTTACTCTTTCTTGGATGTCACTTTGCCTGAACAAAAATTGAAGGGCAACTGGGCCCATATCAGATATGTTTTACGACCCTCACGCTGGTAAACTCCACTAGGTTGCCAAACTGCGCACTCCAATTGAAGTGGCAAAAACTGTGAATTTCGCGAGCGAAGCAGAGTTTACCGCCCAGCCCTACTTCAAACCATCCAAAACACCACCGCCAGACTCATCCTGAACATCCTTTAAAATAACCACTGCTCTCTACACCTCAACAATCTCCACAGGGTTGCAGTCCAGGAAAGATGAAAGTTTCAGCTACTCACCCACGCCTACAAAGCACTCCACAACACCTGACCAGCTTACCTCAACCACCACTTTAACTTCTACCAATCCACCAGACACCTTCGATTTTTATCCCAGGGAAGAGCACACAACCTTTGCATCAAGAAGACCAGAAGTGGAGGACTCTCATTTTCATACCTCACAACCAAGACCAGGAACAATCTCCCACAACACCTCAGAACCTCCCCCTCCCACATTGACTTCCGAAGGAACTGCAAGACATAGCTGCATCAGGCAAAACAGGCATGATCTCCTCCTCGCACCTCAAATCTGCACTACTCACTGTCTGCATACCCTCATGGGTGATTAGCTGCGGGGTACTAATCCATATAACATAACAGTTGTTAGAAGACCTGGCTAACAGATGGCGCCTGTTAGAACTGACCAAATCTTGCTGGGAACTGATACAATACCTCAGGCACCTGCACTACAGGAAATACATGGCAGGGGCACAGTATCGGCCATCAGCTAGCTTGACAGGTGAAGTCGGGCAATGCGCAGGAACTCACCAAAGTGGAGCCGTTTCCCATGGGCCAAGTCATCACAACACTGTCTGTGATTTTTATAGCATTAGTAGAATATTATAAAACATTATAAACACCCAGGCCCCACAGCATGTCTGTTTCTTGGACATACAGGCGATTTTGCCCTGAATGTTGACTTTGAAATATAATCGGTGAAAGTAGCCATAGATCTAGTAAAGAATGGAAAGACTCTAGGGGTGGACAGACGAACCTTAGAATTCTATGCATCTACTGATCACACCCAATCTTACAGATGTCACATCCTGGATGAGCATTTAAGATCGCTATGGGGTAACCCAGTATCCCTCAGAACCTGGGCAAGACAGTTTAGTATCAACAATGGTTCTGTCGGGCATGCCAACTGATTACTTCAAAGTAAATATCCATTTTCTCAAGGTTACTTCAATTATTTTGTACAATCCAGAAAAAAAAAACAAATCCCGTAAGAGAAAAAACAGTGTAATACCGTATTTTTAATCACTGAATTATTTTCATTCTTAGATATCTCCTTTTTACTTTTGATATATCTTAGTTATTCTAAACAATTTCAACATCACTTCATAATAAATGGCGCATATGAAAAACAGTGCATGCAATGTGACAAGTGGTGCATCTGTGACAAAGTGAATTAAATACAAGTGAGTGACGGGAAGGGGAGGGAGTAGGTTTGTGGTGTTTCGTAATAAACACTATTACAGGCCAGCTTCAAAATTAATTACAATACAACCAGTACGCCACTTTCGTTTGGAATTAGTAACTGAGTGCTGTGGACTGGTCCGCTGATGGTTAGATCGTCGACGTTTCGACCCTTGGGCGCCTTATTTCTGGGGTCTGGGGCGGGTCTTCTTCAGGACTTAGGAGGGTGGGGTAGTGTAATTGCGCCTATTGATCAAGGGATTATATCATTAGGGCGGGATTTGAAAAAGATGGTTAAAATCATTTAAAAAACGAGTGGACATCACAACTGGCCATGCACTCACCTTTGGGCCATTCTGTTAATTCAGCACCATATGGATGTGTGGAATGATGACCCCTCAAGTCGAGTGGAATGATGACCCTTCAAATCGAGCCATCCGGCTTCTATTAAATTAAATTGAGGAAGCATAAGTCCAGATGTGTTTTGGCCCGAAAGTTTTAAATTTAACAATGGTTGGGTTCAATTAGTAATCGTGAATGACTCACCAAAAACGGTTAGGAATCTGGCGAATTATAATTCCGTTGGTCCGATATTGGAACCAAGATTGCCGCAGAACGTATCTGGGGCACTTC
This sequence comes from Lissotriton vulgaris, assembly GCF_964263255.1. NCBI lineage: Eukaryota > Metazoa > Chordata > Amphibia > Caudata > Salamandridae > Lissotriton > Lissotriton vulgaris. The sequence continues at coordinate 650,919,572 of NC_141700.1, read as the reverse complement.
TTATCACAACAACAGCCGCCTCTGAATGAGCGATCTGGAATGAGAAGGCAAGGGAACTGTCAGTTCGCCCTCCGTATTGGAAAAAGAGAGATTGCGCGCTGTTGAGGATGAATCCTTCCAACGCGCTAGGCTTCAAAATCACTACATGGGGAGCCATTTGAAGTCTCACCTCAAGTCACACGATATATATATAAATATATATATATGTATATATATATATATATATATATATATATATATATATATATATATATATATATATATATATATATACACGAGCCCGTAATTCTGCAGCAGCGATTTTAATGGCAATTCAAGCAGTCACTGCATAACCCGTTTCGAACAACAAGTTGTTCTTGGTCACATATATATATATATATATATATATATATATATATATATATATATATATATATATATATATATATATATATATTACCTACTGGCGGTCGCCAGTAGGTAGTTATAGTTAGGATTTTTTTCAATGTTAAATCTCAAAATTCTATTTGGAATAACTTTGGCACCGGTTGACGAATCTGCCTGAAAATTTCCTGAAAATGGCCTCGTCGAGCTCGGGTCCTTCCTTGAAAGTTTGGGGGGGATACGTCAAGCGGGGGCCGAGATAAAAGGGGGGCCCCAAAACGCGTTTTCCCCATGTTAATTTCCATAGGGCGGTTGATTTCACTTTTAGCCCGAACGGCTGAATGGATTTCCAGCAAACTTGGCAAAATTGAAGGGACTGGTAGCCCGATGTGCCTTTGCTATGTCTCAAGATATGTGCTGCAGTGGATTTTGAGTAATTTAGGTTCAAACAAAATATATATATCTATAGGCGCTCTCCGGTGCGCGCACCGGAGTGCGCTCCAGGCGCGACACGCGACTTGCGCGCAGGAAGCTGATTGGCTCTTGGGTGTCTGTAAACATTCTAAACAGTCTGGAGCGGCCGCCATCTTGTGTCTCGGTAAAATCGAGACACAAGGGGTTTGAAAAAAAAAGGGGCAAATGACCATAAGGGGGAAGAGTAGACCCCCTCTGACCCCCTAGGTTTGATGTAGGGGCTAAAATAGGGTCCTGCAGGGCATTAAATTTATTATTTTTTTTTTCGTTTTGCGCGGGGGAAGCGCATGGTACGCGCACCGGCGAAGCACGGGGAAAATCCAGGACCATATTTATGAAGGCCTTGCGCTGCTAGTTTTGCGCCTCCTGTGCGTCAATTTTTGTGACGCACCAGCGGTGTAAAAAAATGCGCATTGTTATGCAATATTTAAAAAGTGACGCATCTATCTAGATGCGTCACTAGGATTTTTTTCAATGTTAAATCTCAAAATTCTATTTGGAATACCTTTGGCACCGGTTGACGAATCTGCCTGAAAATTTCCTGAAAATGGCCTCGTCGAGCTCGGGTCCTTCCTTGAAAGTTTGGGGGGGATACGTCAAGCGGGGGCCGAGATAAAAGGGGGGTCCCAAAACGCGTTTTCCCCATGTTAATTTCGATAGGGCGGTTGATTTCACTTTTAGCCCGAACGGCTGAATGGATTTCCAGCAAACTTGGCAAAATTGAAGGGACTGGTAGCCCGATGTGCCTTTGCTATGTCTCAAGATATGTGCTGCAGTGGATTTTGAGTAATTTAGGTTCAAAAAAATATATATATCTATAGGCGCTCTCCGGTGCGCGCACCGGAGTGCGCTCCAGGCGCGACACGCGACTTGCGCGCAGGAAGCTGATTGGCTCTTGGGTGTCTGTAAACATTCTAAACAGTCTGGAGCGGCCGCCATCTTGTGTCTCGGTAAAATCGAGACACAAGGGGTTTGAAAAAAAAAGGGGCAAATGACCATAAGGGGGAAGAGTAGACCCCCTCTGACCCCCTAGGTTTGATGTAGGGGCTAAAATAGGGTCCTGCAGGGCATTAAATTCTTTATTTTTTTTTTCGTTTTGCGCGGGGGAAGCGCATGGTACGCCCACCGGCGAAGCACGGGGAAAATCCAGGACCATATTTATGAAGGCCTTGCGCTGCTAGTTTTGCGCCTCCTGTGCGTCAATTTTTGTGACGCACCAGCGGTGTAAAAAAATGCGCATTGTTATGCAATATTTAAAAAATGACGCATCTATCTAGATGCGTCACTTTTTAAATATAGTGCAACGAGGCACATTTTTTTACACTGCTGTTGTGATGCGTCACTTTTCTGTGCGCACTCCTTATGACATTCCAGATGTGTCATATTTAATGTATGACGAATCATGTTGCAAGGAGTTACAGATACATCAGTATTTCTGACATATATGTAAACATAAAAGTGATGCGAGGCAGGTGCAAGATTTTGACGCAACAGCATCCTAAAAGTGACGCAGAGAAATCTTATAGATTTCAGTACGTCGTTATTACCAAGCTTTTTGCGGGGGAATGCCCCCTTTGCATATATTATACCTGACGCAGATATAATGTGGCGCAGAGTTTTAAAAAGTGACCCATGTACCTAGATGCGTCACTTTTTAAAAATAGCGTCAGGTATAATGCATGCAGAGGGGGTGTTCTCCCGCAAAAAGCTTTGTAATAGCGACGCAGTGAAATCTTTGAGATTTCACTGCGTCACTTTTAGGATGCTGTTGCGTCAAAATCTTGTGCCTGCTTTACAGCAGGTGTTAGACTGACGCAAGCCCTTTCACAAGGTGCTTTTTCCATGTGAAAGGACACATTACTGGAGTTGCGTCACTTTTGTGACGCACTCCAGCAATGCGTTACTTGGAATGTCATAAGGAGTGCGCACAGAAAAGTGACGCATCGCACCAGTGGTGTAAAAAAATGTGCCTCGTTGCGTTATATTTAAAAAGTGACGTATCTAGGTAGATGGGTCACTTTTTAAAATCAAGCGCCACATTATATCTGCGTGAGGTATAATGCATGCAGAGGGGGTGTTCCCCCGCAAAAAGCTTTGTAATAGCGACGCAGTGAAATGTTTGAGATTTCACTGCGTCACTTTTAGGATGCTGTTGCATCCTTTAAATATAGTGCAACGAGGCACATTTTATTACACTGCTGGTGTGATGCGTCACTTTTCTGTGCGCACTCCTTATGACATTCCAGATGTGTCATATTTAATGTATGACGAATCATGTTGCAAGGAGTTACAGATACGTCAGTATTTCTCACATATCTGTAAACATGAAAGTGACGCGAGGCAGGCGCAAGATTTTGACGCAACAGCATCCTAAAAGTGACGCAGAGAAATCTCATAGATTTCAGCACGTCGTTATTACCAAGCTTTTTGCGAGGGATTGCCCCCTCTGCATACATTATACCTGATGCAGATATAATGTGGCGCAGAGTTTTAAAAAGTGACCCATGTACCTAGATGCGTCACTTTTTAAAAATAGTGTCAGGTATAATGCATGCAGAGGGGGTGTTCCCCTGCAAAAAGCTTGGTAATAATGACGCAGTGCGTCTTTTTTAGGATGCTGTTGCGCCAAAATCTTGCGCCTGCTTCACAGCAAACCTTTCACATGGTGCTTTTTCCATGTGAAAGGACACATTACTGGAGTTGCGTCACTTTTGTGACGCACTCCAGCAATGCGTTACTTTTGTGTTTACAGATACGTCAGAAATACTGACATATCTGTAACTCCTTGCGAATTGATTAGTCATATATTAAATATGACATATCTGGAATGTCATAAGGAGTGCGTCCAGAAAAGTGACGCATCGCTGTTTTCACGTAGCGATGCGTCACTTTTCAGAAATGAGGCCTCCAGTTTATTCACTGTGTCATAACTTTCTTTTCTAACACTCACCTTCTTTCATTCCTCCTACTTCACTTCCTTTCACCTCTCATACCTTTCTGTTCTTTCTTACTCATTCTCCTTTCAATTATCAATGCACTATATTTCACTTACTCTTCATTTTTTTAAGAATATAGCTCTTTGATGAGAATTGGAGGTAGTTCTGAAAAGAACTTTTGGTTTTCTTCTTTTAACTGAACAGGAACAAAAACAGGGAATGGAAACTGCTCAACAGGAGCAAAAAGAAAAGAAAAAAATTAGGGGTGGGAAGGGCAGCGATGGTTCTCCAATGCTCGATAAGTAAGGTTTGACACCCTGCACTCCTTAATATGTGAATGAATCAAGTAATCCTTGGTTTTAAGGTGCTATCGTTTGTTCTGACTGGCTCAAGTCAGTGTCATAACATGTGATTCAAACAGAGAACTGCTTGTAAACGATGCACTATGCACACGTCCCCGTAGGGTATTTGATCAACCACACTTATCGGTAATTTTAACAATTACAACAATATTTTCAAACAAAAATTGAATCAAACATTTTTGAAAGTACCAAACAATAACATGCAACCAGTCGGATGCTAAACATTTTTTGTTTAATCAACGTTTTTCTTGTCTTGAGATTGATGCTTCAATCTTGGTACATTACTCCATGTACATACATCTTGTCAGTAGCTCCCAATGCATTTCGGTATGACAATACCTTCGTCAGGGGATGCTCTAAACAGATACAACAATAATAATCAGAGCCGTCAATGTGGGAACCCCACTTTCCACCATATAACAATTTTCATTATTTACAAGTTTGTCATAACGAGTGCCTACTGAGCATGACCTCCACCACTGTACTATGAAACTGAAAATCACCACGTGTGACACTGCACACATAATAGTAACCAAAAGCCATACCTGTCTGTATGTCGTGAACTACTGCTATGGGTATCACGGGGTGTTCCTAAATAACAAAGCACTAAAGTAACTAATCCACTCAAAAAGCACACCAAACCATTTGGTACAGAAAACGAATTTGCTCAACTTTATAAGGCTGTAAGCCAGACGCCGCCTACCTCTTCCAGTCGCTTGTGTCGCCCAAATAGATAAACGTGTGGTAGTCCACCTTCTAATTTTCTTATCTCTGCAAAAAGTATAAGTTCTGTGTGAATTTCTCACAAGCCCGAAAGTCCCTTACTCGCCCAGCGTCCCTCGCGTGTAACCGCTTACCTTCCTATCCCGAGCCTAGGCTGAGAATCTCCGTCGTGCGTTCACAAACGCCTCCTGCAACCCTCGCCTCTACACCTCGCTATTTGATTCCGTGTAAAAACTGAAAACGGACTCGCCGAACCGGCGTGGGCGCCATCTTAGCCTAGTCTTATGGTTGATCAATGTAATGTAAACTGTGACTGTGTCAATAAACGTGACTGAACGTGAAAATACGAGATACAATGTGAGAAAAACAATGTAAGGTCTACCAATGAATGAGACATGAAATGCACCACTAAGCGAGCGCTAGTTATGACAAAGTTGCCTATAAACAATACACATGAACCATAAAAATGACAATGCACAATAATACAGTATTAATTACAGAAAACATGAAAATTCGATTTTGTCATTGAGACCCTGTGGCTCAAGCGTATTCAATCTGCGAATCCAGTATGTCTCCCTCTGTAATAGTTGACGATTGGTGTCAGCATGCTCTTCCTGATCTATAGTTTCTAGTACTGTGTAACGCAATTGAGGAATTGTGTGTTGTCTTTCCTTCCAGTGTATGGCTAGATTGGACTTCAGATTGCCTGTTCTTATTAGACTCTTGTGTTCGGTGATACGAACTTTTATTTTTCTAGAGGTTTTACCCACGTACACGAGCCCGCACGGGCATTTGATGGCGTACACAACTTTGCTCGTGTTACAATCTGAAGTGTGTCTCAGCTGTATACGTTGACCTGTTTGTGGGTGTGTGAACACATCCCCTACCATTACGTTGCCACAATGGCCACAGTTGTGACACTTGACCATGCCTCTATTGCGTGCTGTGCCTGTTTTTGTTAGAGAATGTTTCAAAATCTCTTTTATGTTCCTAGACCTTGTGTGTGCTATTATGGGTTTATCTAAGAACACATCTTTAAAATCAGTCTCCTGTTCAAGCACCTCCCATCTTTTTAGAATGCTTTTCTTGATAAGTTTACTGGATGTGGAATTTTTAATGACAAAAACCTCCCTTTTCAATGGTGTTTTGACTGTCTTAGTGAGTAATTCCTGTCTGGTTTTCTGACTTGCCTTCTGTTTTGCCTGCTGTAATACCTCATCTGGATAGCCTCTTTCCTTGTATGCCAAAACCATACCCTCCATCTCTTGAATACCCTGTTCTTCCTGTGAACAGATCCTGCGTGCACGTAAGAACTGTGAGAAAGGTAGATGGTTCTTTAAGGATTGTGTATGGAAGCTGCTGTAGTGCAGCGCATTGTTACGATCTGTCGCCTTTTTATATAGTCTGGTTTCCAGTCTGCCATCTTTGATTTCAATCAGGATATCTAGATAATTAATGGCCTTCTCCTCCACTGTGTGTGTGATCTTAATTTGATCATGGCATAGATTTAACTCTGTGAGTAAATATTCCAACTTGTCCTTAGTGCCATCCCACACTATGAGGATGTCGTCTATGTACCTGACGTAGAGCCTGAGGTTTTGTGTCCATTGGGGTTTCTGTAAAACATGCTCATTTTCATACTTAGCCATGAATATATTGGCAAAAGTCGGTGCCCCAGTAAAACCCATGCTGGTTCCTGTCCTTTGTAAGTAGTAGCTGTCTTGCCATCTAAAATATCCATGAAACAAACAGAAATGCAACAGTTCCAAAAGAAAAACATTTGTGCCTTCGTCATAGTCATGCTGTAATAACATCCATTCTACCGCCTCTAGACCCTCCTGGTGAGGGATAGAGGTGTATAAGGCACATATATCAACAGTACATAACAATACATTTTCTCCTTGCATAATGGTAACTTGGCTGATCTTTTTTAAACAATCCGTGGTGTCTTGTATGTATGTGCCCCATTGTTGTACTAGTGGCTGCAGGTAGTAATCCAAAAATTTTCCTAACGGTTCATGAAGTGACCCGCATCCCGCTACAATTGGCCTGAAAGGCGACAGATCGTAACAATGCGCTGCACTACAGCAGCTTCCATACACAATCCTTAAAGAACCATCTACCTTTCTCACAGTTCTTACGTGCACGCAGGATCTGTTCACAGGAAGAACAGGGTATTCAAGAGATGGAGGGTATGGTTTTGGCATACAAGGAAAGAGGCTATCCAGATGAGGTATTACAGCAGGCAAAACAGAAGGCAAGTCAGAAAACCAGACAGGAATTACTCACTAAGACAGTCAAAACACCATTGAAAAGGGAGGTTTTTGTCATTAAAAATTCCACATCCAGTAAACTTATCAAGAAAAGCATTCTAAAAAGATGGGAGGTGCTTGAACAGGAGACTGATTTTAAAGATGTGTTCTTAGATAAACCCATAATAGCACACACAAGGTCTAGGAACATAAAAGAGATTTTGAAACATTCTCTAACAAAAACAGGCACAGCACGCAATAGAGGCATGGTCAAGTGTCACAACTGTGGCCATTGTGGCAACGTAATGGTAGGGGATGTGTTCACACACCCACAAACAGGTCAACGTATACAGCTGAGACACACTTCAGATTGTAACACGAGCAAAGTTGTGTACGCCATCAAATGCCCGTGCGGGCTCGTGTACGTGGGTAAAACCTCTAGAAAAATAAAAGTTCGTATCACCGAACACAAGAGTCTAATAAGAACAGGCAATCTGAAGTCCAATCTAGCCATACACTGGAAGGAAAGACAACACACAATTCCTCAATTGCGTTACACAGTACTAGAAACTATAGATCAGGAAGAGCATGCTGACACCAATCGTCAACTATTACAGAGGGAGACATACTGGATTCGCAGATTGAATACGCTTGAGCCACAGGGTCTCAATGACAAAATCGAATTTTCATGTTTTCTGTAATTAATACTGTATTATTGTGCATTGTCATTTTTATGGTTCATGTGTATTGTTTATAGGCAACTTTGTCATAACTAGCGCTCGCTTAGTGGTGCATTTCATGTCTCATTCATTGGTAGACCTTACATTGTTTTTCTCACATTGTATCTCGTATTTTCACGTTCAGTCACGTTTATTGACACAGTCACAGTTTACATTACATTGATCAACCATAAGACTAGGCTAAGATGGCGCCCACGCCGGTTCGGCGAGTCCGTTTTCAGTTTTTACACGGAATCAAATAGCGAGGTGTAGAGGCGAGGGTTGCAGGAGGCGTTTGTGAACGCACGACGGAGATTCTCAGCCTAGGCTCGGGATAGGAAGGTAAGCGGTTACACGCGAGGGACGCTGGGCGAGTAAGGGACTTTCGGGCTTGTGAGAAATTCACACAGAACTTATACTTTTTGCAGAGATAAGAAAATTAGAAGGTGGACTACCACACGTTTATCTATTTGGGCGACACAAGCGACTGGAAGAGGTAGGCGGCGTCTGGCTTACAGCCTTATAAAGTTGAGCAAATTCGTTTTCTGTACCAAATGGTTTGGTGTGCTTTTTGAGTGGATTAGTTACTTTAGTGCTTTGTTATTTAGGAACACCCCGTGATACCCATAGCAGTAGTTCACGACATACAGACAGGTATGGCTTTTGGTTACTATTATGTGTGCAGTGTCACACGTGGTGATTTTCAGTTTCATAGTACAGTGGTGGAGGTCATGCTCAGTAGGCACTCGTTATGACAAACTTGTAAATAATGAAAATTGTTATATGGTGGAAAGTGGGGTTCCCACATTGACGGCTCTGATTATTATTGTTGTATCTGTTTAGAGCATCCCCTGACGAAGGTATTGTCATACCGAAATGCATTGGGAGCTACTGACAAGATGTATGTACATGGAGTAATGTACCAAGATTGAAGCATCAATCTCAAGACAAGAAAAACGTTGATTAAACAAAAAATGTTTAGCATCCGACTGGTTGCATGTTATTGTTTGGTACTTTCAAAAATGTTTGATTCAATTTTTGTTTGAAAATATTGTTGTAATTGTTAAAATTACCGATAAGTGTGGTTGATCAAATACCCTACGGGGACGTGTGCATAGTGCATCGTTTACAAGCAGTTCTCTGTTTGAATCACATCTCCAATGCTCGAACCATGAGCAGGACACTTTGCTCCCCATAGGTGAGGAGTTGATTGCAGTATCTGCATCTGACGACCCCATGGTTAAATGCAGGTTGTATGTTTGGCACCTGCTCCTGCGATTGCTCTCTCCCAGAAGAAGTTGCTCCTCCTGTTGATGTAGAGGCCCCATCTCTGGGAACCTCTTGTGCCAGAGCCCTGACACTTTCCCGGGCAAAATTCTGGGGGTGCCTCCTCTCCACATGGCGAATCATGGTGAAGTTGCCAAAAGAATACTTTTTTTGGGGGTTACCCCGTGACAGGACCTGTTTGCAGATCCTGCACTCTACTTTTGGTGCATTCACCTTTTTCTGGACTGCTGGAAACTTAAAAATTTTCCAGATGAAATGCTCTTTGACCGTCGGCTTAGGAGGCTCTTCAACAAAGAAATCATTGGAGTCATCTTCACTGCTGGATGGTCTGGCAGCCATGATTATCCAAGAAATATGCAACAGCAAAAAAGGCAGGTCTTTCAGTCACAAAAGTGAAAGAAGAAGTGAAGGAAATGGGTGGGGATTTCATTCATTGTAAAAAAAAACTGTTAGCAACCAATGAAAAGTGTTATTTTAGGGTCACATGACCCGGCGCGTTTACGCTGCGCGCTCCGGTGCACTTCCGGTGCGTTTACGCAGCGCGATCGTAGGCGCTTCCGGGGCGCAAACGTGGCGCGATCGTAGGCGCTTTTGCGTGCGTTTATGCGCCGCGAACGTAGGCGCTTCCGAGGGCACTTACGTTGCGCGCCGAAGTGACGTCATCAAACTTTTACAGAAATGCATAATCATTTTCCTTATTAAAAAAAACTAATTTTATTTGTATGGTACGAAATGTTTTGCATTATTATTAACTTTTCATTCATATTTTTTTTCACGAACGACAGTTGCGCTCTGGGTGCGCTTTCAGATGAGCTCACGGAAAAGCTTACCGGAGAGCTTAGCTGAAAGCTTCCCGGAGCGCGCACCCAGAGCCTATCTAGATGCGTCACTAGGATTTTTTTCAATGTTAAATCTCAAAATTCTATTTGGAATACCTTTGGCACCGGTTGACGAATCTGCCTGAAAATTTCCTGAAAATGGCCTCGTCGAGCTCGGGTCCTTCCTTGAAAGTTTGGGGGGGATACGTCAAGCGGGGGCCGAGATAAAAGGGGGGTCCCAAAACGCGTTTTCCCCATGTTAATTTCGATAGGGCGGTTGATTTCACTTTTAGCCCGAACGGCTGAATGGATTTCCAGCAAACTTGGCAAAATTGAAGGGACTGGTAGCCCGATGTGCCTTTGCTATGTCTCAAGATATGTGCTGCAGTGGATTTTGAGTAATTTAGGTTCAAAAAAATATATATATCTATAGGCGCTCTCCGGTGCGCGCACCGGAGTGCGCTCCAGGCGCGACACGCGACTTGCGCGCAGGAAGCTGATTGGCTCTTGGGTGTCTGTAAACATTCTAAACAGTCTGGAGCGGCCGCCATCTTGTGTCTCGGTAAAATCGAGACACAAGGGGTTTGAAAAAAAAAGGGGCAAATGACCATAAGGGGGAAGAGTAGACCCCCTCTGACCCCCTAAGTTTGATGTAGGGGCTAAAATAGGGTCCTGCAGGGCATTAAATTTTTTATTTTTTTTTTCGTTTTGCGCGGGGGAAGCGCATGGTACGCCCACCGGCGAAGCACGGGGAAAATCCAGGACCATATTTATGAAGGCCTTGCGCTGCTAGTTTTGCGCCTCCTGTGCGTCAATTTTTGTGACGCACCAGCGGTGTAAAAAAATGCGCATTGTTATGCAATATTTAAAAAATGACGCATCTATCTAGATGCGTCACTTTTTAAATATAGTGCAACGAGGCACATTTTTTTACACTGCTGTTGTGATGCGTCACTTTTCTGTGCGCACTCCTTATGACATTCCAGATGTGTCATATTTAATGTATGACGAATCATGTTGCAAGGAGTTACAGATACATCAGTATTTCTGACATATATGTAAACATAAAAGTGATGCGAGGCAGGTGCAAGATTTTGACGCAACAGCATCCTAAAAGTGACGCAGAGAAATCTTATAGATTTCAGTACGTCGTTATTACCAAGCTTTTTGCGGGGGAATGCCCCCTTTGCATATATTATACCTGACGCAGATATAATGTGGCGCAGAGTTTTAAAAAGTGACCCATGTACCTAGATGCGTCACTTTTTAAAAATAGCGTCAGGTATAATGCATGCAGAGGGGGTGTTCTCCCGCAAAAAGCTTTGTAATAGCGACGCAGTGAAATCTTTGAGATTTCACTGCGTCACTTTTAGGATGCTGTTGCGTCAAAATCTTGTGCCTGCTTTACAGCAGGTGTTAGACTGACGCAAGCCCTTTCACAAGGTGCTTTTTCCATGTGAAAGGACACATTACTGGAGTTGCGTCACTTTTGTGATGCACTCCAGCAATGCGTTACTTGGAATGTCATAAGGAGTGCGCACAGAAAAGTGACGCATCGCACCAGTGGTGTAAAAAAATGTGCCTCGTTGCGTTATATTTAAAAAGTGACGTATCTAGGTAGATGGGTCACTTTTTAAAATCAAGCGCCACATTATATCTGCGTGAGGTATAATGCATGCAGAGGGGGTGTTCCCCCGCAAAAAGCTTTGTAATAGCGACGCAGTGAAATGTTTGAGATTTCACTGCGTCACTTTTAGGATGCTGTTGCATCCTTTAAATATAGTGCAACGAGGCACATTTTATTACACTGCTGGTGTGATGCGTCACTTTTCTGTGCGCACTCCTTATGACATTCCAGATGTGTCATATTTAATGTATGACGAATCATGTTGCAAGGAGTTACAGATACGTCAGTATTTCTCACATATCTGTAAACATGAAAGTGACGCGAGGCAGGCGCAAGATTTTGACGCAACAGCATCCTAAAAGTGACGCAGAGAAATCTCATAGATTTCAGCACGTCGTTATTACCAAGCTTTTTGCGAGGGATTGCCCCCTCTGCATACATTATACCTGATGCAGATATAATGTGGCGCAGAGTTTTAAAAAGTGACCCATGTACCTAGATGCGTCACTTTTTAAAAATAGTGTCAGGTATAATGCATGCAGAGGGGGTGTTCCCCTGCAAAAAGCTTGGTAATAATGACGCAGTGCGTCTTTTTTAGGATGCTGTTGCGCCAAAATCTTGCGCCTGCTTCACAGCAAACCTTTCACATGGTGCTTTTTCCATGTGAAAGGACACATTACTGGAGTTGCGTCACTTTTGTGACGCACTCCAGCAATGCGTTACTTTTGTGTTTACAGATACGTCAGAAATACTGACATATCTGTAACTCCTTGCGAATTGATTAGTCATATATTAAATATGACATATCTGGAATGTCATAAGGAGTGCGTCCAGAAAAGTGACGCATCGCTGTTTTCACGTAGCGATGCGTCACTTTTCAGAAATGAGGCCTCCAGTTTATTCACTGTGTCATAACTTTCTTTTCTAACACTCACCTTCTTTCATTCCTCCTACTTCACTTCCTTTCACCTCTCATACCTTTCTGTTCTTTCTTACTCATTCTCCTTTCAATTATCAATGCACTATATTTCACTTACTCTTCATTTTTTTAAGAATATAGCTCTTTGATGAGAATTGGAGGTAGTTCTGAAAAGAACTTTTGGTTTTCTTCTTTTAACTGAACAGGAACAAAAACAGGGAATGGAAACTGCTCAACAGGAGCAAAAAGAAAAGAAAAAAATTAGGGGTGGGAAGGGCAGCGATGGTTCTCCAATGCTCGAACCATGAGCAGGACACTTTGCTCCCCATAGGTGAGGAGTTGATTGCAGTATCTGCATCTGACGACCCCATGGTTAAATGCAGGTTGTATGTTTGGCACCTGCTCCTGCGATTGCTCTCTCCCAGAAGAAGTTGCTCCTCCTGTTGATGTAGAGGCCCCATCTCTGGGAACCTCTTGTGCCAGAGCCCTGACACTTTCCCGGGCAAAATTCTGGGGGTGCCTCCTCTCCACATGGCGAATCATGGTGAAGTTGCCAAAAGAATACTTTTTTTGGGGGTTACCCCGTGACAGGACCTGTTTGCAGATCCTGCACTCTACTTTTGGTGCATTCACCTTTTTCTGGACTGCTGGAAACTTAAAAATTTTCCAGATGAAATGCTCTTTGACCGTCGGCTTAGGAGGCTCTTCAACAAAGAAATCATTGGAGTCATCTTCACTGCTGGATGGTCTGGCAGCCATGATTATCCAAGAAATATGCAACAGCAAAAAAGGCAGGTCTTTCAGTCACAAAAGTGAAAGAAGAAGTGAAGGAAATGGGTGGGGATTTCATTCATTGTAAAAAAAAACTGTTAGCAACCAATGAAAAGTGTTATTTTAGGGTCACATGACCCGGCGCGTTTACGCTGCGCGCTCCGGTGCACTTCCGGTGCGTTTACGCAGCGCGATCGTAGGCGCTTCCGGGGCGCAAACGTGGCGCGATCGTAGGCGCTTTTGCGTGCGTTTATGCGCCGCGAACGTAGGCGCTTCCGAGGGCACTTACGTTGCGCGCCGAAGTGACGTCATCAAACTTTTACAGAAATGCATAATCATTTTCCTTATTAAAAAAAACTAATTTTATTTGTATGGTACGAAATGTTTTGCATTATTATTAACTTTTCATTCATATTTTTTTTCACGAACGACAGTTGCGCTCTGGGTGCGCTTTCAGATGAGCTCACGGAAAAGCTTACCGGAGAGCTTAGTTGAAAGCTTCCCGGAGCGCGCACCCAGAGCGCAAAAGAAAAAAATTATATAAAAAAAACATGAATACTTAAAAAAAAACAGCAAATTGTAAAAAAAAAAAAAGGTTAGAAACTCGATATACAAAGGAATTAGCATTTAAAAAACCTATGAAATTCACAGAAAAAAACATAGGTTTCACACCAGTTATAGTTAGGAATTAGCATTTAAAAAACCTACTAAATTCACTGAAAAAACCATAGGTTTCACACCAGTTATAGTTAGCTGGAAATTTTACTGATATAAAACCATTGAAATTCCCACGTTATAGTTAGATGGACTCACTATAACTTGCGCGTGCAATGCACTGCTGATGATGTCTTATTAAGCCAGTTAACCAATCAATTTTTAAAAACCATCCATTTAGACACTTATTTAAACATTTATTCTTCCATCAACTTTTACATATACATATATAAAATATATTTATTTTTCAGAAAGACACACATTCACTGGATGGTGTCATCAGTGATGTCATGAGTGATGTCACTGACCATGTCATGAGTGATGTAATATGTGATGTCATCAGCAGTGCATTGCACGCGCAAGTTATAGTGAGTCCATCTAACTATAACGTGGGAATTTCAATGGTTTTATATCAGTAAAATTTCCAGCTAACTATAACTGGTGTGAAACCTATGGTTTTTTCAGTGAATTTAATAGGTTTTTTAAATGCTAATTCCTAACTATAACTGGTGTGAAACCTATGGTTTTTTCAGTGAATATATATATATATATATATATATTATAGTTGGTTTTTAGGGATCATATTTATATGGACAATGTGTTTTATATATGACATTGTATATTTATGAATCTATTGGGGATCAACTATGGATTATTGATTATATAGATTTGTGATGAATATAAGGAGTCCTAAGCACTGTTGCATACTTGTTTTATTAAGTGATAAATGGCTTTTGTCATTTTACAGCTCGGCGTGGATAGCACTGTGCTAATCCTATGCTTAAAGACTTTGCTGTACAAATGGTAAAAGACTTTGTCCATTTCTATCTCGGCGTGGATAGCACTGTGCTAATCCTATGCTTAAAAACTTTGATAGAAAAGCAGACATTTGAGGTGAGCAAATTTAGAGTGTCGCTGGTGTTGAGAGTGCTCTATACAGGAGCTGCCTTTCACCTAAACTTGGGAACTACCCAGAGTTCTCTCCTTCTTTTTTGCATAATTTATGCGTCACTCTATGCTTGCAAGGGTATTGTTTGTTTATATATATATATATATATATATATATATATATATATATATATTACCTACTGGCGGTCGCCAGTAGGTAGTTATAGTTAGGATTTTTTTCAATATTAATTCTCAAAATTCTATTTGGAATAACTTTGGCACCGGTTGACGAATCTGCCTGAAAATTTCCTGAAAATGGCCTCGCAGCGCCCCGGTCCTTCCCTGAAAGTTTGGGGGGGATTCATCAAGCGGGGGCCGAGATAAAAGGGGGGTCCCAAAACACGTATTCTCCATGTTAATTTCCATAGGGCGGTCGATTTCACTTTTAGCCCGAGCGGCTGAATGGATTTTCACCAAATTTGACAAAATTGTAGGGACTGGTAGCCCGATGTGCCTTTGCTATGTCTCGAGATATGTGCTCCTGTAGATTTTGAGTAATTTAGGTTCAAAAAAATATATATATATCTATAGGCGCGCCCTGGTACGCGCCCCGGGGAGCACTCCGGGCGCGCCACGTGAGGTGCGCACGGAAAGCTGATTGGTTCTCGGGTGTCTGTAAACATTCGAAACAGTCCGGAGCGGCCGCCATCTTGTGTCTTGGTAAAATCGAAACACAAGAGGTGGCTAAAACAAAGGGGGAAATGACCATAAGGCGTCAGGGATAGACCCCCTCTGACCCCCTAGGTTTGATGTGGGGGCAATAAAAGGGACCAGCGGGGCATTTAAAATATATATATTTTTTTGTTTTGCACGGGGGGAGCGCTCGGTGCGCTCCCCGGTGCGCGTACCGGGGAGCGCACTATGAGGAAAAAAGAATGACAGAGTTTTTAAAAAAGAAAGGCATATTTTAGAAATTGGAGGTAGTTCTAAAAAGAACTTTTTCTTTTCTTCTTTTTGTTGTTTTTTATTTTTTTTGTGTTTTTTGAACATTTTGTACTTTTTTTGTCTTTTCAAAACAGTTTTATATTTTTTTTGTATTTTTTTAGGGGGAGAAACAAAAAAAAGGGAATTGAAACTGGCTCAACTGGAGCAAAAAAAACAAAAAACCCAAAAAATTAGTTCTTTTTGGGGCACTTGTGGTTGTCACCTGCAAGGACGATTAGCTTTACGCTCTGTTCACCATAGGCGATAAGCTTGCCACACGCAGTACAAGTGATTTTAAAATCAGAAAATCTTGGCTGAATACAAGGCATCATCTCTGATGTTTCTGGTCCTGATGAAGAGGGTTTGTTTCTTTGGGAGGTGGTCCTTGAAGAATGGGGATGGTTACTGGCCAGTTCCCTGAGCTCTGCACGAGAATAGTTGTTAGGGTGCTTTCTGGTCATATGACGAATCATGGTATAGTTACCAAATGAATATTTTTTGTTTGGGTTGCCCCTTGAAAGTTCTTCATTGCAGATTAGGCAAGTTACCTTGGCCGCATTGACTTTTTTCTTCCCCTCTGGGATTGAAAAAAACTCCCATACAATGTGTGGCTTGGGCTTGTATGGGGTATTTTCTTCAGGAAGCCATCTTCTCCTCCCCTCCTCCTCTTCCTCTTCCTCCTCCTCCTCTTCTTGACCACCAATATAAACTGGAGCTGGTCCTGTTGGTGGTGGTGGTGGTGGTGGTGGGGCAGATGCACCAGCTGCTGCTGCTACTGAAGCCATTATTAAGATCAAAAAGGTACAGAGATGTACAAACAGGTCTTCCTCAGTCAAAGGACAAAGTCAGAATAAGGAATAAAGGTGGGGTCTTTCATCATTTGGAAAAAAAAACTGTCCTGAACCAATGAGAAGTGTTATTTTCAGGTCACAAGACCGGGGGCTTCATCATTATGAAACCAAAACTGTTATGAACCAATGAAAAGTGTTATTTTCAGGTCACATGACCGACGCGCTTACGCTACGCGCCCCGGGGCGCGCCCGGGGGCGCGCTCCGGGTCGAGTAGCGTGAGCGCGTCGGATGTTTACGTTGCGCGATCGTATTCGCTCGAGTACTTCCGGGTGCGCTTACGCCGTGCGTATCACGCGGACGCGGCTACGCGATACTTCACGATCATGTTTTCGTTTGCGATATTGGCGCTCACGGGACGCTCCCCGGAGCGCGCCCCGGGGCGCTTTATAGAAGTACGCTCTCCGGGGCGCTCCCCGGGGCGCTCTACGGGAGCGCTCCAAAAAAAAAAGAAAAAAAAAAGGGAAAATTGTAGGGACAGGTAGCCCTATTCTGAAGTGGTTTTTAAAAAAATTAACTTTTGAAAAATATGTATTGTGCTACATTGGGCTTAATATATGTTAGAGCCAAAATGTAGCCCAAATGTAGCCCAATGCAGCCCAATGTAGCCCAAAGATGGCCACCAGAGACAAAAAAAAATATATCCCAAATATAAGCCAGATGTAGCCAAACTGTAGCCCAATGACAGAATGTACCAGAGTGTTCTAAACAACTAGAGCGCTAACAGTCTTACTTATAAAGTGAGATTTATAGTTAGGAATTAGTATTAAAAAAACCTATAAAATTCACTGAAAAAACCATAGGTTTCACACCAGTTAAATTTAGGAATTAGCATTTACAAAACCTTTGAAATTCACTGAAAAACCATAGGTTTCACACCAGTTATAGTTAGGAATTAGCATTTAAAAAACCTATTAAATTCACTAAAAAAACCATAGGTTTCACATCAGTTATAGTTAGCTGGAAATTTTACTGTCATAAAACCATTGAAATTCCACGTTATAGTTAGTTGGACTCACTATAACTTGCGCGTGTAATGCACTGCTGATGACGTCACATATTACATCACTCATGACATGGTCAGTGACATCACTCATGACATCACTGATGACATCATCCTTGTGACAGAGTGACAGACCTCCTTTCACTGTAATGTAACCCATGAAAAACATATTGAAAAATATAAATTAAAACATTTTAAAAAATGGAGATACCCATACCAGTTACAACAACCAATTCAATAATTCCACCATCTATATACACATTTACACATTCATCAACAGTTCCATATAGTCACTCATACATATACTCACTCATCATATGTAGTGATACACCTATTCATCCTGTTACACACCGACAGTCATCAAAAAGTTACTCACACATATCCTCACATATGCAAATAAACTAATAAACATTCATTTATTTGCATATACAAGTATACACACTACAACCTTACTTCTAAGGAAACTTACACATACTTACTCTCTTAAACAATCACTTATAGAAACACATACTTATTAAAACAAGAACTCTTTCAATCTCTCACTCTCACATATACTCACTTATATACATCAATACTCACATATACTAGATTAAAACATATGTAGTTACTGATAAAGACACTAGTGAGACAGTCATTCACTTACTAACACATACATATACACACTCATCCACCCATACATTCCGACACATATGCTGTCTTCAAAACACATACAAACAGTGAGTCAGTCACCAACCCATGCAGCCACTTATACACAAAGTGAAACCCTGATACATATATTACAATATTTAAAAGTTACTTGCTAATATATGTATTCACTAAAATACACTTAATAAGGCAGTTAACCAATGAATTCTTTTTTTAAAAAACATCCATTTACACACTTATTTAACCATTTATTCTTCCATCGTCCTTTACAAATACATATATAAAAAAAAAATTATTTTTCAGAAAGACACACATTCACTGGATGGTGTCATCAGTGATGTCATGAGTGATGTCACTGACCATGTCATGAGCGATGTAATATGTGACGTCATCAGCAGTGCATTACACGCGCAAGTTATAGTGAGTCCAACTAACTATAACGTGGAATTTCAATGGTTTTATGACAGTAAAATTTCCAGCTAACTATAACTGATGTGAAACCTATGGTTTTTTAGTGAATTTAATAGGTTTTTTAAATGCTAACTCCTAACTATAACTGGTGTGAAACCTATGGTTTTTCAGTGAATATATATATATATATATATGTATATATATATATATATATATATATATATATATATATATATATATATATATATATATATCGAAATTTCGCCACACGCCAGAGCGCCTCAATACGTTTTTTGTAGAGAAATGACGATGAGCAAAACCCATATATATATATATATATATAAAACAAAGGTTAAAAGATAAGTTATAGTTAGGAAAACGTCATTTATGTTTGCTATACAAACCCAACTTAAACAACACTAACAGATATTAAAATGTTTCAGTTGTATTTTTAATTTAACATTTAGGCACCACTTTCAAATTAATATTTCTTATTTATAACTCACATTATACTTATGCACCACCTTAAAATTCATATAAATTGAGCACCTCCGTACACAGTATTCTCACCTCATTTTCCACTCTGTATTAACTATAACTCAGGGGAATGGCATAGAGTGAATTAGGATAGAGTACAGTGGCATATACTGGAGTGGTATAGAGTGTAGTGGCTTGCACTATAGTGGTATACAGTGAGATAGCATAGAGTGGAGTGGAGTAAAGTGGAGTTACATTTTGTGACTATGGTAGAGTGAATTTACATCCACTGTACTGGTGTAACTGGTGTACAATGGAGTGCTATACCTTGGAGTACTGTACATTACAGGAGCATTCGTTGGAGTATCATACACAGTGATAGCATACAGTTGAGTGGCATACAATGGACTCTGGTGTAGTTGAGTGGCGTAACATGGAATTGAGTACACTGGAGTGGAGTACAGTGGATTGCCAGACAGTGGGGTGGTGTCAAAGGTCACCCAATGTCCACAGGAGCCGATGTTGGTCCCAACGCCACTCCACCTCAAACGCCACCCCAAATATAAAATATGGGGATGCGCCTCAAGCAGAGGGGAAAGGGGTATTGAAGAGAAAAGAGAGACACAGCCTTCTCCTGTTAGCGAGGTGTAATTCTTCACTTGGTCAATGAGGTATCTTCACTTAAATTGAACCTGCTTAGGAGATATGATTGACAGGCATGCAACTCAACCCTTTTTAATACATTAATGAATCACAATTATAGTATGTACTACCATTGATCTTACCCTATTGACACTAGGCTGTCGCTTCTCTCTTGATTATGTTTTGTTTATATAATATATATCACTGCATAAGAATAAACATACTAATTAGTATCAGTTCTAATTCTTACTAACTACTAAAATGTACTGACATATATTAAATTCACCTTAAGTCGTTATTTTAATGTTTTTAGATAATTTGTCGGCAAATATTTTCAGAATCAGGAAATTCAGTTCAAGGGTTCCAAAAGTCTTGTGATAACTAATGAATTATTAACTCCTATGACGCTTCTATCTGGATTCAGACTGTGAACTAATTATAAATATATTGGCATACCTAAATCAGCTCTACGGTATATTTTAATGAGTACCGCTGCACTAGAAACACTCCCTTGACCCTCTATTCAAACCTCTGAGGAATTTCTGTGGTGCTTCTTCAAATTCGGTGATTCGACTTAGTCTTGGAGTTCTCTGTCAAGTCCCACGTTGCGCATGCGTTGCTGAAGCCACTATTGATGTGTTGAGATGTCCGACTAAACAACAAAACTAGCAAAACCCAATTGCAAACGGAAGACACTTCTTCCTCGCGTTGGGCTACAGTTGAAGTGCGCAGTTCCTTCTTGGAACGCGTACTTCATATTTGGTGGCGGTCGCGCGATCTAAAACACTAGACCGCAAACCTGCATTGTGAAAGTCTCTACCAGTGCCGCCATTTTCTCCGCAAGAATTCTGTAAGCATTTCAAGCAGCATTTCAATAGGAGTTTTGTCACCGGAATTCTTTTATGTTGCCTCGAATATTTAATTGATTTGATGAATAATTGTTGATTCCTGCAGCTCTGCCCGCAGTGTGTGTGGTCGTCACATTAATCCTAACAGGTGGCTTACAATTTAGTAGTGCTTATGTAAAGTTAAGTGTGGTACTGTAACTAGAGTTTCATTTAGTGAGTAGCATACACTTGTGAGCTGCACAGTGTAGGTGTGTCCAGAATCTGTCTTAGACAAAAGTGTAATAGAATACAGTGATGAACAGGATATTAGGGTAGAGTATAGTGGTGTAGACTGGAGTGGCATACAGTGGAGTTTCAATGGAGTAGAGAGGACTAGCGTACACTAGATTGGCGTACACTATAGTGGCATTTACTGGTGTCATAAAGTGGAGTAGCATACTTTAAATAGTCTAGAGTAGAGTGCCGTAAAGTGAATTGTTAAACAGTAGAGTGACATAAAGTGGAGTGTGTAAATTAAAGGAAACTTAGGTTAAAGTGTGGGAAAGGATTTCAATTTTATATCTACAAAATATATATAATATGTAAATATAAATTTTGTGATTGTATATGTATATAGTGTAAGTAATGTTAAACTTATAAGTAATATAAAACGTACATATATATTGTGCTATGGTGTACCATGCTAAGTTCATGCTATGTGGTGGAACATGGGGTTCACAACTGGGCATGTGATTAGTTCATGGCTGTGTTTATCAAAGGTAAAAATCAACAATATCGTTTTTATCACAAATCTCCATTATTGTGCAGTCAACGTCTTGCTGAGTTATGGCTAAGGGTGTTTCGTATCATTAAGTATTACTTTTTATTGTTATTAACAACCTATTACCACTTTATTTCAGTGGTAATAGGTTACCTTTTTTGTTTAATAATCTGTATATAATATAGACCTAGAGATTTTAAAAACATTTTCACCTTAATAATTATGGGCCCATTTGCCAAACCTCAACAAAATTCAGCTTACTTGTTCCACCCATTTCATTGTGGGAGGAGTGTACGTTTTGCTGGGTTTAGTCAAGACGGCCCAAAGAAAAAAGGGGGTCCTAAAATGTGTTTAATTGCAATGCATTTCACATGGACTTTGCAGTTTCCACTCCGCAAAAAACATCAGTCGCATTTTGTTACAATGTGACAGTATTACATATGATAGTGCTCACATGATAATTTTGTGTAGTTTAGGTAAGTAGTGTAATTAAGTTATAAGTTTTAAGGTGTTTAAACTTAGTGATATCTGTTGTTGTGTTATTTTTCTGTGAAATATGGAGGTATTTCACAAAAGTACCACCGTACATAGTGATTACAAGTTATTAGCTGATTGTCTAATTATTGGCTTAGAAAAGTTAACTGCAGCTATGTTGTTTGTGTTATGTCTTCTGATGTAGGTAAATATCTTGATTGGGGTTTTTGCTCGAGCTATTACCACTTTAGTAAAGGAGTACTGCGGTACCCCAATTTTTTCTCCAAGGATAACATTTTTATCCATACATGTTTCTACTTTTTTATGCTGAAGTGCATTTTTTATTTAAAGTAGTGCAGTAGTTTTTAGTAATTACTGCGATACTCTGTACACTTTTATGTGTGTATTTGGAGGTGTAAAAAGTTGTAAAAACACTTTAGCACATTATATTAATAAAATATTGTCTACAGTGATTTTCCAATTTTGTTTCCATACCGCAGTACTTCCAATTTGAACTATATTGATATATCAATTAAAAAATATTTTACCCTCTCCATTACCACTTTAGTAAAGTGGCAATAGGTATGGGAAAAATACCAACCCTAAAACTTACCTATATTCAATGGCGTAACACAGAACACAGGGAAATTTGAGTTGAAAACAAGATGGTTGCTCTTCACTTTTGCAAAGGCAGTCATTAGCCAATCGGTTAATGACTTGTCACCGCTATATACCTTCGGAGTACTGTGATACTACCATGGCTATAGATATAGCTAATTTAAAAACACTTCAAATTAATAAAATATGTACCATACTTACCTACAGTACTCCAAAGAATCACCTGCGCACCAGAATATATAATATTACTAATTTCGTAAAAATACGACTGACAGTTTTGGCGCTATGTAAAATGCAGAAGTCTCTGTAAAGTGCATTGGAATTTGCACCCATTTTGGGACCCCCCTTTTTTTCCACCTCCTTGAGAAACAGCATGAAAGTTTCAGGACTCCAAGGATTAAATAGGGGCCATAAGTCTGCAAAGTTCAGCGGACATTCATCAAATGGGTGTAAAGTCATTAGGAGACTACATGTTTAAAAAATCCCTATCTCCGGTCACCGTAACTATAACTACAGAGTAGCTCCAGCCACTCTGTAATATATATATATATGTGTGTAGTGGGAGCTTTCAGTCTGTGTCCATGCAGTGGCAGCCAGGTAGAAATTCTGATTGCATGGATTTGATTTTTCACACCTGCAGGTATCAGTGGTGGCTGCCACAATGAAGAGATGGTGCGGTGGGTGGAGGGGGAGCATGAGAGGGGGAGCGTGGGGGGGGGGGTTAAAAATAAAATTGTTTTAAAAATAAACACTTACCTGGAGCTGCCACCCACCTCCCGCGTCGTGCCTCGCCCTTCCTGGTCCCAACAAGTACGGGGCAGCGTCATGGACTCCCTGTGGAATCATACTTAGAGATCAGCACAGGGATTGGCCTGCGCGGGCTGGAAAGATGCTCCACTCAGACCAGGGAGTCTATGGGGTTTCTCCAGCCTGGCTATTGAATGCAGCCTGGCTGGAGAAACCTAAGTGTGCATGTGTGTTTTGGTCGGCCTGAGAAAGCCGGCCAAACACATAAAGCACTTAGGGAGAGCACATAGCATTCCTCCTCCCCATCCTAGCCCATCCCTGCACAAACTGGCTCAGAATCGGCAAATTAAAAATAAAACAATGCTAGAACATCGTTTTATTTTTCATTTGCTGGCTCTGAGCCAGGCCAGGCAGTGGGGCGACGCTCCTCCACCATTGCGGAGGAGATGCGGCTGGCAGATATGATAAAAAGGGAACGTGGGACCAACAACTTCAGTTTATCACAGTTGCAGCCCTGCTTAGGTGTAAAATGAGAAAAGGAATGAAACACTCTCAAACTTGGTGGAAGCCTAGTGAAGGTTTTTTCCATCATTTCCTGCGTAATCCAATGTGCAATTGTACAACGCAGTCCAGGGCACCTTGGAGGTATTACTGCGATGTACAAATTTAGCAACATGACATAAAATAATATGCAATTTACGTTGTGGAATTTTTAACACATATTTTTTTAAATTCTACTTTTTTACCTTTTTAGTTGAGTTACAAATTATCGCAAAAAATCAATATGAAATTTTACAGTGATAGTTATCAGAGTATTTTAAGCAGAATAGCAGAAGCGCAACAATCAAAAGATTAAGCGATAAACATCAGACATCAAACAACCTGGCCCAAATATGTTTAAGACGTTTATGGCCCTTGATGCCTTTGCCTCTAAGGATAGCTGCTTCGAGTTCGAAATCTGTCAGAAGGGAATCCACCACTCAGATACCAAAGGGCGTATGGGAAAAAACATTTAAAAAAAAAAAAAGCGGAAATGGCATGCTAACACCTAAAAAGTGACATGACTTTTTTTAGAAGTTTGCCTCGATACTCACGCCTACTAAAGCCTTGCAGCGACGCCTCTGGAAATTATTGCGAATTGCAAATTAAATATAATGGTACATTCAAGAGGGAGCGCACATTTACACTTTTTAATTTAGCCACATTTTGTATATATAAGTTGCTTGTGTCTGGTAACAACTGTGTATTTCATAACTTTTAGAGGCGCATGTCACATTTGCACGAGGACAAAGCTTTGTGAATTGGGGTTTTAGTGTCTCAGCTTTGTGCCTCCAGTGACCCGAGAGACTTCAGTGAAGTCTCACCCATGTCACTTCACAGATCCAGTTTTCCATGAGCCAGCAGACATCACTGGAGTGTATAACTTATTCGCATAAGAATCTGTCCATTGCATGAATGAATGTCTTATTTATCCAACGAGTAAACCAGGGGAGGAAATAAAGAAAACAATCCAAAGACAAAAACGCACAAAAAACAGCAAATGAATGGCACCACTAACCAGCAAATCTCACAATGTGTTTGCAGGCCATGGTGAGAACCCAATAGAATAACAAATGCTCTGATTTATTGAACGGATGGATGGACAGGATATTTAATAACAAAGGCTATGATTTATTGAACGGACGGATGGATGGATGGATGGACAGGATATTTAATAACATACTATGATTTATTGAAAGGATGGATGGATGGACAGGCTATTTAATAACATGCTATGATTTATTGAAAGGATGGATGGATGGACAGGCTATTTAATAACATGCTATGATTTATTGAAAGGATGATGGATGGACAGGCTATTTAATAACATGCTATGATTTATTGAAAGGATGGATGGATGGACAGGCTATTTAATAACATGCTATGATTTATTGAAAGGATGGATGGATGGACAGGCTATTTAATAACAAAGGCTATGATTTATTGAACGGACGGATGGATGGATGGATGGACAGGCTATTTAATAACAAATGCTCTAATTTATTGAACGGATGGATAGACAGGAATAACAAATGCTATGATTTATTGAACGGATGGATGGATGGATGGACAGGCTATTTAATAACAAATGCTCTAATTTATTGAACGGATGGATAGACAGGAATAACAAATGCTATGATTTATTGAACGGATGGATGGATGGATGGACAGGCTATTTCATTACAAATGCTCTGATTTATTGAACGGATGGATGGATGGATGGTTGGATGGATGGACAGGCTATTTAGTAACAAAAATGCTATGATTTGTGATTGGATGGTAGAGTGATTGAAAGGCTGGGTCGATGTTTGAATGGCTCAGGTGGATGCGTGTCTGATTGGACGGATGGCTGCGATAGACATGAACTGAATGGATAGACAGACTGATAGACTTGAATGATTTATCTCTGGGAATTGATATGCTTCTAGGCTTTTCCTGCAGACAGACACAGAGCATTGTGGATCAGATAACGTGGGTCAAGAGTTTCGTATCTCTTGGCTTTTTGACCTTGAATCAGAGGACCGCTAAGCACCAGACACATGCACCAATTGACCAATGAGAAGCCAACAAGGGGAAGCTGCCTCCCGGTCACAGCGGAAGTTGCATTGTCAGGCACTGGTGACGTTGAACAAGGTATTGTGTCAGTCAGTCACAAGTGCACTGCAGGAGCTGTAGAGGGCAGCACCCAATTGGCGCGACTCCAGTGATGCTGAAACAACAACCACTGCCAGGCTCACAACCTTACCTGCTGCATTGCAGCTTCAACACAGGTCCATATTTCCACTTTCTCTCTGTCTACCCACCCTCCACTCCAGCAGCCAATGACTCGCAGCATTCGACATTTATTTCTGATGAATGTCTTCAAGTTACCCTACTGTGTGTCTGGAAAACGAGATATCCTTTGAGGCTCGGGGGAGGGCGGTGCTCAAAACATCCAGAGTTATGAAAATGGTGAACTACCGACATATTCATTAAATGGCGCCACATTGTACGAGAATGTCTGATTAAGGGATTTTCCAAGTATTCCATTGAAGTCAGCATGCTTGCAGCCTGGACCAACCTGAATCCGTGCACACTAGCTGAATCAGTAAGGATTTGTTTCTTGCGGCATTACCTCATCATTAATTCAGTCCTAGAGTTTATTTCTCTTGTCCGAATCCTTGCAGACTGTGGGGCAGATTTACAATAACTGGCGCATCCCTGCATATCAGCAGGGATGCACCATGGGCCAAAAACGGCAGAGATGCGTCACGCATCTGTGCCGTAAAAGCGGCGCATTGCTGGAGTTGCGTCGCAGATCCAGCAATGCTCTGGAGGGCCCTATCTCCACAATCCTGCGTCAATCCTTACGCCTGCTTCAAGCAGGCAAAGGGTTTTGACGCAGCATGGGCCCAAAAGTGACTGAGTGAAATCTTGTAGATTTCACTCAGCCACTTTTGGGAGGTGTTCCTGCGCCGGAACGCCCCCCTCCCGGCCTCTTTCTGGCGCCGGGCTTTACAACGTGATGCATCTGGGAGATGCGTCACGTTGTAAATACCCCACAACATGGCGCATCTTTTGCGCCGCCGCTGCATCACAAAAGTGACGCAACGGCAGCGTAAAAGAGGCGCAGGAGGCTTGTAAATCTGCCCCTTAGTGCATCATCAGAAACGACTTGTTTCTTCCTGCATTACTTGGTCTTAGATATAGCTAAACCTTGTACACTAGCTGAATCATCAGAAATGATTTATTTCTTCCGGCATTTCTTGGTTTAAGATATAGCCACATGGCTTTCTTTCTCTAGACCGAATCCTTGCACACAAATAGAATCATAAGAAAGATGTGTTTCTTCCAGCATTACCTGGTCATAGATATAGCCAGATGTTTTTTTTTTCCCTAGACCGAATCCTTGCACACCACCTGAATTATCAGGTGGGACTGGTTTCATCCACCATTACCGGGTCCTTGATCCGATTAAAGCTTTCTTTCTCTAGACCTAATACTTGCACGTGGTCTGAATCATCAGATCAGCTTTGTTTCTACCACATTACCTGGTCTTAGATCTGGTCTAATAGCTTTCTTTGTCTGGACCGAATCTATGCACTCTAGCTGAATAATCAGATAGGATTTGTTTCTTCTGCCATTACCTGCTCATTGATCCGAATTCATAGCTTTTGCTCTCCAGGCCAAACAATGCACACTAGCTAAATTATCAGATTGGATTTGTTTTGTACATTAACTGATCTTAGACGTTGTCTCATAGCTTTCTTTCCGTAGGCAAAATCTTTGCACACTACCTGAATCATCAGCTAGGCAATGTTTTTTTCCGGCATTACCTGTTTGTAGATCTGGTCTCATAGCCTTCTTTCAATGGATCTCCATCTTTAGCCCTAGATGTGCCTTAAAGCACTTTTGAGCCTTGACAAGAAGTGTGAAAGGGCTATATTGAATTAATTGAATTGAGTACATTAGTTAAGACCAAGGTCCACCTTCCTATTTGCAGACATGGTCTATGGTAGAAATGGGCACTTGCAGATCGAGTCCAATTGAAGACTATCAAGTGGTTTTAGTTAATTTATTTGGAAAGGCCTGGCCAGAAGGTGGACCCAGAAGAACTTCAATGACCTTTCGAGCTTGTAGCCATAGTAGGTGAAGAAGGGGGTGTCGACAGTGGTCACTCAGGAGGCAGATGTAGCCCATAACGTCCTCCTTTAAATGCGATTCTTCTAAGGCAATTCCTGATCTTCCAATCTTCCCTTTAATGAGGCAAACTTTGTTAGCCTCATCATTAACAATGACTTCATGGAATGGAATGAGATGTATATAGTGCACTAAACCTGAGGGAATGAAAGCACTAGTGCATCCTTGGAAAGCAACAGAAAGAGACCAAGAAACCACACTTACGGGAGAAAGAAGAGCCAGATTGTAAAATGCTTGCAAAACAGAGAAGGACTTCAGGGCCACGATGTGCACAGGTAAGTATTCCACAATTTAACCGCCACCACCGATCAAGAGAGGCCACCCCATCTGGTTTCGCGGGGTCTGGGGACAATAACCTTCCTGTGAAAGAATGAACTAAGCAGTCTTTTAATTGTGTACCACTGGAAGGATGCTCTAAAGAGCACAGGACTTGATGGGGGACAGCCCGGAAAACCATGCAAAGAGCTTTATATACTACATGCTTTCTTGCTGGCAGCCAGTGTAGGGAGTGGATGCAATCCCTCCTGAAAGATGTTTAGGCTCATTTAAAACAAGGTGGGCTGCAGCATTCTGAATAACCTGAAGCTTATTCAAGAGGACTTGATGTCAGATAAAAAGCATTGTATTAGTCTACGCGAGATGTTATCAAGGCGATGGCCACTGCAACTCGAAGTACAGAAGGGATTAAAGAAAATATTTTCTTCAAGGTCCTGATGATGGGCAAACAGGAGCTGGCAATCCGACTGACCTGAGAGTCAAAGTTTAGAAAATTATCAAAAATAACCCCCACGTTTTTAGTTGATTCAAGCGGAGATGGTATAGGGCCGCATGTCTCCGGCCACCAAAGCTCAGAATACACGAAGTGCTGAGCACCAAAGATCAAGATCTTTATTTTTTCAGCATTCCTTTTTTAAACAGTTATCCAAACACTGATGCCATTCATACACTGTTTAAACTTTTCTGCTACCAAAGGCAGACTGTTTCGACATGGAAACAATAATTTGAGTGTCGACTGCATAGGGTACCACTTAGAAACCGAATGAGCGCACCAACTCAGCAAGGGGCAAATGTACAGATTGAAAAGAGTGGGAGTGGCAGAGGACCCCTGGGGACCCACAGGAGAGTTTGGAAGCCTCCGCTCTAAAATCTTCACAACTGTCCAAACCCCATCCATCAGGAAGGAGCAGAGGAAGGTCCAAAGCAGTGGCCCTCAACCCTACTCTTTGGACAAGGCAGGAGGGTGATATACTATCAAATGCAGCCAACAGATCCAGCATCATCAATATAACCGCACTCCCCTGGTGAACCTGGCAATGAATGGAGTCTGACGTGGCAACTAACGCAGACTCTGTATTATGACCACATGTAAACCTGTTTTAGGAGATCCTGAGTATGAATGGATTTGCCCAGCTCATGGTTAATATACTTTTTTAAACATCAAAAGGTGATGGGATGCACACCATCCATACTCCAAATTTTAAGTCGCATATTCTCTTCCAAACTATGCTGGCGTGCAAACTTGATTTGCGCTCTGCCCAATTGTGCTCAAAGTAAAAGAACACATTGGCACGTCTTTTGGTGCCAGTTCAAGCTGCTCAGTCGAATTATTGAATGAATCCAATCAATCAAAAGTTTTTATACCTTACTTTAGTTTGTCCATATTTTACTCTATTTCTTTTTCTATCAAGTTTTTTTATTCTTTCAATTGATTTCACTCATTCTGATTCAACATGAGGATGTTTACGCAAACACAGGAGGCGTTATGGTTTCCAAATACCACGTCTTTATTGAAATAACCCAATGCATTTCGGGAACAATATTCCCTTCATCAGGGGTATCGTGACACTTAATTATCATTCATTTTAAATCATCCAAACTCGCTTGATGATACAACAAAGTTCTAATATACATGCGAAACCTTGTGAGCACAAGGTGGTTAGCCTGAGCACTCCTATGTGCTGAATGAGCAAAGAGGTAATCCAAAGGTATAATGATCCAGTTTTATTCACTTTTTCACATTCATTCAATTAGTAGAATATATGTTCACAAATTGTAATCCAAATGATCAAAGTGCTCCTCATGTAGAAACAACTGAAGCAAGTGTTTTGTCACATCAAAGTATCCAAAATTTCAATACGGTGGCATCATTTGCATAAATCCAATCCCCAATGCATTTCGAGCCGGTGGCTCTTCGTCAGGGGGTATATGCTGTGAACAAGTAAATGGAAGGTACATCAGTCAGGGGCCGAGCGTGTTAGAAAAAGACTAGCTAATGAAATTAAAAAGTGAAAGTCAAAAGAAAACCGGAAGGGTATATCCACATGCGGGTGAGAAAAGTGAGTGATGTCAAGAGCTCAGGTGAATTCAATAAAGAGATAGAAAAAAATTTAAAGTGCATCCTTCGTCTAACTAATGCGTGAAGTTACTGTGAAGAAAAACTAGGTTAATGGTGATGTTAGTGGAAAATACATGTACACATGTTCCACAAATGCCACGAAGTGACCGGATATCAACAAACGTTGGTGAAAAGATACCGCAACATGCTTCCGAAAACAAGGAAAGTGACGAAAACACCGTGCGATGGAGTCACAAGGTGTGCGAGTAAACATCTGACCCAGTGAAGTCCACACCAAAGAAATGCGGACTGTAAATAATACTAAGAAACAAATGGTGCCCAAAAGAGCTTACCGGGTTTCTCGTGGTTAATGGGTGCAATAACCGCTGCAAGACGCCATCGGGTAAACACGTTAGCGAAAGGTGATTTGGCGCATGCGCTTTAACATGTGAGCTGCGTAGTCATGAAGAACGGACTCATTCCTAAACAGTCCGGTAAATGGAAATAGACGAAGCAGTGGTTTGCGAGTGAAAATGTAAACAAAGAAAAGGTAATGTAACGGAGCTGTGTAAAAAAGAAGGTATAAAGAAGCGGAGTGGAAACAAATGTGGATCAGAATCCTACGAGAAAACAGGAGAAACAAGAAAGAAAAATCGAAATGATGAAAAATAGTAAATAAAGAAAATGAAAAATAAAAAATAAGTGTGGTGCTGGAAAGGGTGCAATCGAAAGGGACAGTATAATTAAATATGTCTGATGCGAAAAAGATAAACAAGGATCTGAAGTTCAAAAAAAAGGGGATGAACAGTACATTTCAATATGCATACACAAAATGTTGAACAACCAGCTGGCAAAGTATCAGTTCAAAGTAGAAAGTTTATCAAAGAAAGCTGCTAAATTCCAAACGTTCGTTGAGTCCTTTTGGCACGGTCGTACCAAGTTTGAAAATCCAAAGTAGTTCTCGTTGTAGTAAGTATTTCTTGGGGTCAATGCCCTCTGGTTTGACAACTGTTTCAAGAACCAAGAAGCGGATTTGACTGTTAGTGTGGTTTTGCTGAGTGAAGTGAGCGGACGCACAAGATTTAAGATTTTTGTTTCTAATGTTGCTCCTATGTTCATTTAGGCGTATCTTTATCTTGCGCTCCGTTTTCCCAACATAGGGTAATCCGCAGGGACACTTTAAGAGATATACCACGTTTGTGGTGTCACAGGTTGCGTTGGTTTTGAGTGAAATCTGTTTGCCAGAACTGGGATGGTTGATATTTGTCCCAAGAATGATGTTGTGACAGTTTTGGCAATTGTGACATGGAATAGTGCCTTTATATATTGCAGGTTCAATGTTGCGTGGTTTTATGAGTGACCGTATGTTCTTGGATCGTTGGTAAGCAAAAATGGGCATATCATTGAATAAATTGTTGAAATCTGGTTCTAGTTGCAGTATTTGCCAATGAGTCTTGATGTTTTTTTTAATTAAGTAGCTTTTTGTCGAGAATTTGGAAACAAACACGTTAGGTTGTGTATCCGGCCTTGTTTTTGATTTCGGTTGCAATAGTGTAGAACGATCAGTAGATATCACTCGTTGGTAAGCTGCTTTCTCGGTTCAGACTGCACCGTACAAATCCAACACAAAGTTTGCCTGGGAATGAAAGAGCCCGCACAGGTGAGTATGCTGCAACCGGGCTGTATGAAACAGCGGGGCTGCTCTCTCGGTTCAGAGAGAGCAGCCCCGCTGTTTCCTACAGCCCGGTTGCAACGTTAATGACGTTGTGACGTGCGGACAGGTGGGTCCCAACGGATTTACACTAAGTGCAGAGGAACTGACGCGAGACAAGTCATCGCTACCCACTTGGGCAAGACTGTCAAATATTGGGAGCCTGGTAGCAGCGGCTCACTTGAGTTATTAATAACTGGCACCACAAGATCCAGCATGCCGCTGGTGCGGCAACGCCCACAGGGGCGGGGACTTTATAACGACGGTGCCTTGTTTAAACTGCTGACAACCAGATACTTTGTTGCACCTGTTAGACCCTGAGGAAATGCTCTTAGGCATGAAACGCGTCAGGCGGAACTACAGGACTGAATACCAGCGTGGCCCCTCAGCGCTTTGCTTCTCTGCAGAAAAGTTCATTAAAATGGTGGTTTACTTGTACTCACCTGTGCGGGCTCTCTCATTCCCAGGCAAACTTTGTGTTGGATATATATATATATATATATATATATATATATATATATATATATATATATATATATATATATATATATATATATATATATATATATATATATATATATATACATATATATATATATATATATATATACATATATATATATATGATTTTCACCTCGCACAAAATTATCAACATATTTAGAAATATGTTCTGTGATGCTCTCTGTAGATGAAACAACCTGGGATTTCTTGCTCCCAGTAACCCATAAACAAGTTGGCAAAACTGGAAGCAAAGCAAGATCCTATAGCTGTGCCTGTGACCTGCCTGTAGAGGGCACCATTGAATGAAAAAATGTTGTTCTTAAGGCAAAATTCTTTCATCTCTACAATCATGCGACTGTGTTCTCGAAATCTTACAGGCCTGTGTTCAAGGAAGTGTTCACATGCTTCCAGACCTTGCTGGTGATCAATTATGGTGTACATCTAGGATAATGATAAGATAGTCTGGATTCCAGATACGATTTTCTATTCTACTAAGAAAATCCTTAGTGTCCCTTATGTAGCTAGGTAGTTGTATAACAAAATCTCTCACAAAATTATCAACATATTTAGAAATATGTTCTGTGATGCTCTCTGTAGATGAAACAACCTGGGATTTTTGGGGATTTGTTTTGACACCAGTTGTGCGTTCATGTGATCAAGGCACAACTGGTGTCGAAACGCGTAACGTTTCCTAAGGAATAAAAAATCAGTATCCATACTCCTGAGTGTGTGTATTGCTTGGAAGCATACTGGTGTGTATATTGACATTTTCGGCTTTGGTTCGCCGAAGTAACGCGCCACCTGACGATGGGAGAACGATCCCGGAAGGACCAATCTTGGATTACAAATATATACATATATATATATATATATATATATATATATATATATATATATATATATATATCTCCAATACCACTTCCTCCATTCCACCGGGACCCAAAAACTGCGGTGCAACACCAGGGATAGAGGTCATCCTGGAACCTATATGATTTTCACCTTGCACAGCGGTTGCTGTGCAAATGCACTTCCACTCCAGCCTCTCACAAAGCCAACCAGGAAAAGCGCGTGTGCTCAAACAAATTTTAATTCATTTTCGGTTCCAGCATGTTGTCAACGGGAATCATGGAACAAGCCCAAGGTGTTTCGGCGAACCGCACTCGCCTTGGTCATGGGTAACTTGTGTGACAGGAATGAACAGTTTTAAATAAAGTTGCTATTCAAAGTGCACATGTGACTTTCTCAGTGAAAATAATAAACATAAACAATGAACATGGAACCTTTGGTATTGGCGGCCATTTTACAGTGGTGTTTGTTCAAGAACTAATGTGTATCTTAATGAGTCTGTCATACAGAAAATATGTTACAACGTTTCAAGAAACGTGGATACCCGGAGAGCACATTGAAAACAGCCCAACAAAGGGCACAGCTGAAATCCAGAGAGATGTTACTCGACTCGAAACCGACCAAGAAGGATGTAACAATAACATGCGTTAGCAAGTATTCCACCGTAAGTCATTTGGTTAAGAAAGCGATTAAAAAACATTGGCCAATGTTACAAACTGAACCAGATTTCCAAAACATTTTTATGGAGGAACCCATGTTCGCATACACCCGAGCCAAAAATTTGGGCGAAATCATTAAATATCCAGACAACAAAAAGAACAAAAAAACCCACAAAGGAACCATCCCTTGCAGAAATTGTAGCAACTGCCACAATATCTTGGAAGGTAACACCATCAGACATCCGATGAAAGGGAATCAAATTAAACTAGCAGTTACAGGAACTTGCGATACCAAAAATGTCATCTATTTAATCAAATGCCCGTGTGGCAAGGTGTACGTTGGTCACACGGAACGCAAACTAAAGACTAGATTAACAGAACACAAAAGCAACATTAGAACAAAGGTGATGAAATCCACGTTGGCCACACATTTCTTGGAACAAAGACACCAAATCAATCAAATAAAGGCCTGCATCCTTGAAATTGTTGAGAAGAAAGATGACAAAGACAACAAAAAAACTTTACTCATGCGAGAAAATCACTGGATTTTTTATTTACAGAGCTTGGTACCTTATGGAATTAATGAAAGAGTGGAATATAGTTGTTACTTTTAAATACACTAACGATGATGATAACTGCATATGAGCTTTATGACTGACATGCATACCCTTTGATTTTATTTTCACTATCACTTGTCAACCAACTTGTATCTTGAAACGAGATTTGCATGTATTTTCTACTGACGTAGAATGATTTACCTATGAACGTACACGCTGTTTTAAATAGTTCGAGTATCAACAGCGAGTGTTTCTTTAAATGCACTGGGTCTTTAAAACCACACACTTCCGGTTAGCACGTCACACGCCGCCGGTAGAGGAGATCGTGTCGAACGTTGCAAGCACAGAGGGGAAAGCGCGCGTAACTTTGACTCGTCCCGGGTAAGAATTGCCGATTTCTTAAAGTAAGCAGCGCGTAACATGTTCAGTTTAGTGGCTTAATAGAACCACGACTAACCCAGATGGGCACTGTAACCAATGCGTATTTTTGATAAACAATAGCTTGCACACCACAATGCTTTAAAGCTACGGTACAATTTGGAAAGACCCTGGTGAATTAACCTGTAGTGTACGCCCTAGAAACCATAGGGAGATGGTATAACATAGTACCAGGAATTCATGAATCGTTTATAACAAAGTGGTTACACAGTATTTGACATTGTTGACCTGCATTTGAATTTGAACACTATCAGCACTAGTTATGTTTAGATTATGATATTGTGATGTAACATAACATCTATATATGATTTGGTGATAGATATATTTTTTCATGTTGTAGATTTCCCTGATGAAGCCCTACGGGCGAAATGCATTGGATTTTCCATGGATTGTGAAATTTTAATTCATGTTTGAAAAATGAAGGAAATATAAAACGTGACTACAACCACTAGTTACCAATATATATGGTTGAAACTGAAAAGGATGAATTAAAAATCCTGAAAAGAATAAAAAAGATTCTGTTTTATTTTGTGAATAAACTTTATTGACAATGTTCAGCTGAGGTATTCAGCAACACACGGCAGTGCCCTGGGAGCCACCATCGTATGGTTTACAATAGTGCTATCTACATATCTGTCCTTATTTTCCCACTGGGGAAGTAGATGATTAATCTTCAACCAATTCTCTGATGGACAAGAGAATGCTTATTGGATGATTGAAACTTTATTTACTGAGTGACCCACATTCCACTTGGATTATATAGAGACATTGGCACGCACTGGCGTATTATCACTGTATATATTATGGGCACTATTGTCTTCTCAATTGTTGTTCAAGAGACGACGATGTCTTTGACAGCTTACACAAAAACTTTATAAAAGATGTATCTAATTTGTTTGTGGGGTGATTATAGACAATAATCAAGTATAAGAATTATCGTGAGACTCCGGTAATGTGCATGGTGTAAATAGGATGATTTTCCACTTGGAATCACATAATTAATTGACTTCATGTGGTATTATGTTGAAGGGAGAATCTGTAAAGTATAAACAGAGATAAATACAAATTATTAGTTCTTGAACAAACACCACTGTAAAATGGCCGCCAATACCAAAGGTTCCATGTCCATTGTTTATGTTTATTATTTTCACTGAGAAAGTCACATGTGCACTTTGAATAGCAACTTTATTTAAAACTGTTCATTCCTGTCACACAAGTTACCCGTGACCAAGGCGAGTGCGGTTCGCCGAAACGCGTTGGGTTTGTTCCATGATTCCCGTTGACAACATGCTGGAACCAAAAATGAATTAAAATTTGTTTGAGCACACGCGCTTTTCCTGGTTGGCTTTGTGGGAGGCTGGAGTGGAAGTGCATTTGCACAGCAACCGCTGTGCAAGGTGAAAATCATATAGGTTCCAGGATGACCTCTATCCCTGGTGTTGCACCGCAGTTTTTGGGTCCCGGTGGAATGGAGGAAGTGGTATTGGAGATATATATATATATATATATATATATATATATATATATATATATATATATATATATATATATATATATATATATATATATATATATATATATGTATATATTTGTAATCCAAGATTGGTCCTTCCGGGATCGTTCTCCCATCGTCAGGTGGCGCGTTACTTCGGCGAACCAAAGCCGAAATTGTCAATATACACACCAGTATGCTTCCAAGCAATACACACACTCAGGAGTATGGATACTGATTTTTTATTCCTTAGGAAACGTTACGCGTTTCGACACCAGTTGTGCCTTGATCACATGAACGCACAACTGGTGTCAAAACAAATCCCCAAAAATCCCAGGTTGTTTCATCTACAGAGAGCATCACAGAACATATTTCTAAATATGTTGATAATTTTGTGAGAGATTTTGTTATACAACTACCTAGCTACATAAGGGACACTAAGGATTTTCTTAGTAGAATAGAAAATCGTATCTGGAATCCAGACTATCTTATCATTATCCTAGATGTACACCATAATTGATCACCAGCAAGGTCTGGAAGCATGTGAACACTTCCTTGAACACAGGCCTGTAAGATTTCGAGAACACAGTCGCATGATTGTAGAGATGAAAGAATTTTGCCTTAAGAACAACATTTTTTCATTCAATGGTGTCCTCTACAGGCAGGTCACAGGCACAGCTATAGGATCTTGCTTTGCTTCCAGTTTTGCCAACTTGTTTATGGGTTACTGGGAGCAAGAAATCTTTGCTAGCGCCACCCTGAAAGAGGACCACCAGAAAGTCATCATGTGGCTTTGTTACATCAATGATTTATTCATCATCTGGAGGGGCTCAAAGGGGGTGGCAGAGGAATTCATTGAGAATCTCAATAGCAACAGCTACAATATCCTTCTTACAGGCAGCATCAATGCTACCAAAGCAGAGTACTTGGATGTCTGACTTGAGATCAAACAAGGGGCTATTTTTGCTTCTCTCTTTCGGAAGGCCACGGCGCGGAACAGTGTCCTTCATGCCCTCAGCAGTCACCCAGAGGCACTCAAATGGAGTATACCCTATGGAGAGCTGCTGAGGGCCAAAAGGAATTGCAACAACACTGAAGCCTATACCAATAGAGTAAGACCATCATCAGTTGGTTTAAAGCCAGAGGATAACCCAACTGGGTCTTGAATAAAGCAAGAGACAGAGCAGAAGGGGTGGACAGAACACTTACCCTGATACCCCGAATTTTGTTGCACGCACTGCATCGCATTTGGTGATGCAGTGCGCGCAACAAAATTTGTTTTATTTATTTATATGTTTATTTACTTGTTAAACTCCGTAATCCATACATTACTACCCCCCACCCTGCCCCTCCCCCTCCCCACGTCACCGCCCTGCAGGAACTCCTACTGCCGACCGCTGCTGACAGGAGCTGCCTTCCACCTAAACTTGGGAACTACCCAGAGTTCTCTCCTCTTTTTGCATAATTTATGCCTCACTCTATGCCTGCAAGGGTATTGTTTTGACTTATACTGGGTGCTCCCCTGTGTCTGGACAAAGTTAAACCTCTCTGAAGAGCTGTAATGACAGCGAAACACGTGTCAGGGGTTGCTTTTATTCATTTCAGGTTGGCTTAGATGGTATTTTACCAATTCAAAGCTGTAATATTGTGCCTGGAGTGATAAATGGCTTTTGTCATTTTACAGCTCGGCGTGGATAGCACTTTGCTAATCCTATGCTTAAAGACTTTGCTGTATAAATGGCAAAAGACTTTGTCCATTTCTATCTCGGCGTGGATAGCAGTGTGCTAATCCTATGCTTAAAAACCTTGATAGAAAAGCAGACATTTGAGGTGAGCAAATGTAGAGTGTCGCTGGTGTTGAGGGTGCTCTATACAGGAGCTGCCTTCCACCTAAACTTGGGAACAACTCAGAGCTCTCTCATTTATTTTTTTGTTGGTGCATAGTTTATGCGTCACTCTTTGCCTGCAAGGGTATTGTTTTGACTTATACTGGGTGCTCCCTTGTGTCTGGACAAAGCTAAACCTCTCTGAAGAGCTGTAATGACAGCGAAACACGTGTCAGGGGTTGCTTTTATTTTTTTCAGGTTGGCCTGGATTGTATTTTACCAATTCAAAGGTGTAATATTGTGCCTGGAGTGATAAATGGCTTTTGTCATTTTACAGCTCGGCGTGGATAGCACTTTGCTAATCCTATGCTTAAAGACTTTGCTGTACAAATGGCAAAAGACTTTGTCCATTTCTGTCTCGGCGTGGATAGCACTGTGCTAATACTATGCGTAAAAACTTTGATAGAAAAGCAGACATTTGAGGTGAGCAAATGTAGAGTGTCGCTGGTGTTAAGGGTGCGCTACACAGAAGCTGCCTTCCACCTAAACTTGGGAACTACCCAGAGTTATCTCCTTTTTTTTGCATTTTTTTGCATATGTATATATATATATATATATATATATATATATATATATATATATATATATATATATATATATATATATATATATCAAATACAGGCTCCTCCTCAAATCTCACAGCGCCACGACCACAGCGCACGCCAGCAAACGAGGGAGACGGACCACAGGAATCAGCAAAGGTAGTTTTTATTACAGCAACACACAGAGAACAGATACGCGTTTCAGGCTACACGCCCTTGTTCACGCTGTAACATTGCCACAAAAGACATGCTATTTTATATATGCTTAATTGTGAACACACCCACTTCTAGTGACATCATAAACCATGTGATTTAGAATAAAAAGTGAAGAAATACTTTGACTTGTAATTTAAGCAACAAAAATTCGATACTAATGTGGCTATAACATATCACAGGATAAATCCCAATACAGCCACATATAAAACATTATTGACAAACCATTATGAGACGTATTGTTGAAATAAATGTCAAAAGTAACATCTAACTATATATTTTAGATTAGGTTTGATAAATACTAACTGTATAAATACAATTTGGTAGATGTACCTAAGGACTCTAAAACTACGAGTATCCTATATACATATCTTACAGTTGGTCAACAGTAGAGATCTACATGTGCAAAAATACAAGTAAGCAGCAAAGAAGTTCAAAAAAGTGCAATCAATTTGTGCAGATATAAGTGCAAAGTAAGCAGCGAGGAAAATACAGTACTAATGAGATCAAGAGACAATATCATATTTGTATTCATATTGGGAATTTTATCAAATCCCTGAGGTATAACCACTATAAAATATGTAATATGTATGATTTTCATATATCCCTTAAAAACAGTTAGTATCAAAAAGTGTCTTAAAAAGTATCAAAAGTATCAAAAGGTATCAAAAAGTTAAAACCCATAACCTAAAAACATCTGTAAACATATATATAATAAATATATTTACACACCAAATATTTGATAAACACCAAAGATATTTTGTTTTAGCAATCCAAAAAATCCATACATATATACATATACACACATGCAAAAGAATATGAGTATATATACATACCATAAAAGAATGCAATGCTGCAAGTATATACATCAAGGAATAACATAGTCATCATGATAAATATTAGAATAAATAGAGAAATACAAAAATACAAAAATACACATTGATTGGTTTCAGACAGAATAGTAAGTTGGCGATGGAACTGGCCATAAAACTCATCAAAATCCTCTGACCTACTCAACCTTCAATAGGGAACCTAACTGACAGGGATTGTGGATCATGGGGTGCAGAGGATTAAAGAAAACAGTACATTCAGTCTTTACAAAAAATGATGTAATTCATCTAAATTATTAAGTCCATTCGGCCAACGGCTATCAAATTCAAGTATCATTTTAGTTTCAAGTTGTCTTAATAAAGTTTCTCGGTCACCTCCTCTTTTCAATGGCAATATTGCCCCCACTACAAAATATTTTAGACAAGACAGGTCTTTGTTATGAACTCTTCTTTAATGGCGAGCAACCGGGTAAGCCGGATCATTATGCAGAATTGCCCGAAGGTGTTGTAGTATCCTGACATGCACCTGGAGTTTGGTACTGCCTATATACTTTAGGGCACAGGTGCATGTCAGGACATAAACGGCATGATCTGTTTTGCAATTGTAATTGCCATTGATAAGTCTAGGGACAGTACTGAAAGGGGTGACATATTGAGTGGTGTTAATGCCAAATTTACAGGCACGACAACTAGAACACTTGAAGAAGCCTTTGGAAGGTTGGAGCCAAGGAATTTTGGCTTTAAGTTCTGGAGCAGCTTTATCTAAAATAGTACCCATACTCTTAGCTCATCTGAATGTAATGGTAGGAGTGTTGGGTAGCCTGTGATTTAATACAGGGTCACTTAGAATAATAGGCCAGTTCTTTTTCATAATAGCTTTTAGTTTCCTGTCTTCACTACTATAAGTGGTTATCATGCGGGGACTATTCTCTCTAAGTTCAGAGGATCCCTCCAAAACCGATATATCCGTGGGGTCAGTAAACAAACTTTCTCTGGTTTTGGATTTGGCTTTGTCTATAGCCTGATTGAGAGTAGTCTCA
Organism: Lissotriton vulgaris; assembly: GCF_964263255.1. NCBI lineage: Eukaryota > Metazoa > Chordata > Amphibia > Caudata > Salamandridae > Lissotriton > Lissotriton vulgaris. Next base: position 650,878,492 of record NC_141700.1, on the reverse strand, counting down.
GAGTAACCTCTAGCTCTGAGTCGTGTTAACATGTCTTTGAGGCAAGACTCAAAATCATCAGGCGAGCTACAGATCCTCTTTAGTCTTAAAATCTCCCCATAGGGAATATTAGCAATAGTGTGCTTGGGATGCATTCTAGACGCATGGAGTGTAGCATTCCCTGCAGTGGTTTTCCTATGCAGGGTTGTATTGATCTTACAGTTAGAGATATAGATTTCCACGTCAAGAAATTTTATTTTTTGTTTATCAATATGTGCAGTGGATTTCAAATTAAGGGGATTATCATTTATATGTCTGACAAACGATAAAGCATCTTCCTTGGTCCCTTTCCATGCTATAAAGATGTCATCTATATATCTTAGATAGCATTTTACATTGTTGTGCATCCATTGATGGAGATCGATGGCAAGGACCTGCTCCTCCCACCAACCCACGTGCAAGCACGCGTAGCTGGGGGAGAAACAGGCCCCCATCGCCACTCCCCTCAATTGTTTTAAATTTGCTTTCCAAATAAAAAGTAATTGTTGTTGAGGCACCACTCTATTAGCCACATGATAACCTTGTTGTGCTCATATAGAGATATGGGACGTTTGGCCAGAAAATGTTTAACAGCAGAAAGGCCCTGAGTATGGACAATGCTAGTGTATAGCGATTCTACATCTAAAGAGATCAGCCACATATCTTGATCCAAATCAATGTCTTGAATCTTTAGCAAAAAAATCACTAGTGTCTTGTACATAGCTGGGTAAGCTCTTTACTATATCCTGAAGGAAAAAATCTATGTATTCGCCTACCTTTTCACCCATACTATTTATGGCCGATATATTCGGCCTCCCCGGAACAGGAGTGATGGCTTCATGAATTTTGGGGATCAAGTAGAGGGCAGGTAATACTGGGAACTCAACAGTCATATATTGATATTCATCAAAAGAAATGAGTCTTTCTCTCCTCCATTGGCCCAGCATCTTGTGTTGGCATTTTTTTGTTTTAGCATTGTCATAATCTTTAGAAGTAGATTTTAGCATTGTCATAATCTTTAGAAGTAGATTTGTTGTAACAAATAGGGTCACTTAATTGTCTAGTTGCTTCATTTACATAGTCTGTTTTAGGCCAAATGACCAAGTTGCCACCTTTGTCAGATTTCTTGATTACTATTTCATGATTTTCTCCCAATTTTTTCATTAGTTTTGTATATTCCCTTTTTAGATGAGTGGTCTTTTGTCTCTTGTTGTTGATTTTTGAATATAGTTTTTTGATGTCATGGAAAACATCAATCGCGTCCTTAGGCATAACAGGTATACATTTCGATTTCCGTTTGAAGGGGGTCAGCCCAGCTCCTCTTTGCAAGATCGAAATTTTGCTGAGTCTGGCTTGAGTTGCTGCATCCATGTCGCAATCTGAATCCTCAGTTGGATTATTTAAATCATTCATATCTAAAAACGTGTGAATGTCAGAGGCAGCCAATAAATTAATATCATCGACATCATTAATATCACAGCTGTCTAGATTAGAGGCAGTGGCTTTGGCTGCTTTCAAGGCAAAATGTTTTTTCAGCTTTAACTTGCATATAAAATGAAATAGGTCAACGCGAGTCATGGGGTAATTGAAACTTTGCACTGGGCAGTAATTCAAACCTAAGGACAGCAATTGTTCTTCCGCTTTGCTCAGTGTGATACTAGAAAGATTGATTATAGTATTATCAATTACCGTCTTTTCACCCAGGTTTTCTTCTTTTTTTGTTGTTGCGTGTTGTCTCCACTTGCGTCTCCTTTCTTTTCTGCGTTTGTTACGCCTTTGTTTGTTTGTTTTTTTTGTTGCCTCTGTCGCAGTGTTTGTGGCCTCTCCTCGACAATGAAATCCATTTCCTGTTGGAGATTTAATCGAGTTAGTCCATGCAAGTTTAAATCCGGCTGAGAGGAATTAGAACTTAGGCTAGAATCACTAGTTGTAGAGGCTGTTTCGATGCTTGCTTGATCAGCATTGTTCTCATCTTCCTGAAGAGTTACAGATCTACTGGTTCCTGCTTCGGCATTAGATGTACCAGTAGTATTTGAATTCACATTTCTTTTGCTACTATATTGCTGCCTTTTGGCTGTATTATATTTTCGTGAGAAGGTGAAAATCCTTCCATTTGCGTAATCATCTGCATCTCGTGTGAATTTTGTCGCCTTGCGCAGTTTAATTTTCTCCTCATGTTTTTTAGCCGGTCATTCATCATTTCTGTCAGCTTTTTTATTTCATCTTGTTCGTATCTAGATTGTAACTCCAACTCGATAGACTTGATTTCATCTAGTATAGTATTTCTGTCAATAGCCGCATACTTAATAAGGATACAAACTAAATTCATGGATGCTGCCAAATTGCTTTCTCCCCATTCTTGCAACATTGCTGGATTCGGCCTGTCAAAGCTTGGTGCCAAAAGGATCCGCAAACCAAATGGGACTCTGCCCACTTCCTCATATTTGCTTAAGGACTTGTGTTCCCACCATTTCGTGCATTCAGATTTTTTAGTTTTTCTAGTTCCTTGAATATAGTTTTTAGGTTCTTGCATTGCTCAGCGTTATCATTGCTAGGCAGAGATGTTTTGCTTTTTGTTGTGGCATTTTTAGAACCATCAAATAAATTATTTGCCGCTTCTTCACGTAATCGTTCAATTTCGTCGGACATCGTGACAATGAACTCTCTGTTAGAATTTAGTTGCAATTAAAGAAGAAGAATTGTATTGCTTTTTATCTTCTTTACAAAATGTTACTGTTCGCTAACTTCTTCACCTGGAAAATGCTTCTTACACTCACCGCGTGTGGTATGGCGAGAACCGCTACGTACGCCGAGTCCTCCGACACGACCCTCCGTTACAGCTCCCGCTGTTTCCGCAGCGCGGCTTCAGTGATATCAGCAATCTAGGGGGTAGCCTCCGTAGTTTCCCACACGAGAATCGAATCATGTAATAATTGCATATTAATTTTATTATATTGTCATATAACCTGAACATATTCAGTTCTTTATATGATTTTTATTATGTATATTAAAAACATGTTTGTCTTCAATTAATGCTTATATCTTTTATTGTTTGCCTGTTCCTAGTCACAATTGGGTCTAATAACTTGCTGCCTGCCACTAAGATTGCCTAGGAAGTTTTTTACATACACTCTGATTTGAAGGCGGCACCAGCTTAGGAAGAAGGGGTCCGTTGCGTCTGTATATATATATATATATATATATATATATATATATATATATATATATATATATATATATATATATATATATCCAACACAGTCCAGGACCCCAAATTAGACTGGCCACTCGGAAGCTGGTTTTCCCAAACACCACATTTATTGCGACATGCTTGTGGAGTTAAACATGAAGTCTGCTTTCAGTCTATTTCAATGCTAAACGCGTTTCGAGAGCTTAGCATACTCTCTTCTTCAGTGGCTTAGGTCAAAGAGGTGAAGTGTCTACATTCTGTACTTTATAATGAGCACCTGCCCTCCATGGGCGTGGCCACACATGGCCTTCTGGGCGCTGTAGTTTTAATGCTATCTTTTCCATGTGGATGCGCACTTCAACAAATTAAAACGTTTTTTTACATCCCAAGTGGGTGAAAGTTAAGATGAATGTCCTCTCTCCACTCAGCTTTTCTGTGGCAACAAGGTGTGGGTTCGCTCTCATACCTGGATAGAGACACGCTCCCCTTCCGCCTTTCGCGCTGTTTCCAAACGAGGTGTCAGCAAGGTCAAAGTTATTTTGCTTGAAGGGCCCAGTCCGCGACCAGGGAGGCCGCTGTAAATCCAACACAGTCCAGGACCCCAAATTAGACTGGCCACTCGGAAGCTGGTTTTCCCAAACACCACATTTATTGCGACATGCTTGTGGAGTTAAACATGAAGTCTGCTTTCAGTCTATTTCAATGCCAAACGCGTTTCGAGAGCTTAGCATACTCTCTTCTTCAGTGGCTTAGGTCAAAGAGGTGAAGTGTCTACATTCTGTACTTTATAATGAGCACCTGCCCTCCATGGGCGTGGCCACACATGGCCTTCTGGGCGCTGTAGTGTTAATGCTATCTTTTCCATGTGGATGCGCACTTCAACAAATTAAAACGTTTTTTTACATCCCAAGTGGGTGAAAGTTAAGATGCATGTCCTCTCTCCACTCAGCTTTTCTGTGGCAACAAGGTGTGGGTTCGCTCTCATACCTGGATAGAGACACGCTCCCCTTCCGCCTTTCGCGCTGTTTCCAAACGAGGTGTCAGCAAGGTCAAAGTTATTTTGCTTGAAGGGCCCAGTCCGCGACCAGGGAGGCCGCTGTAAATCCAACACAGTCCAGGACCCCAAATTAGACTGGCCACTCGGAAGCTGGTTTTCCCAAACACCACATTTATTGCGACATGCTTGTGGAGTTAAACATGAAGTCTGCTTTCAGTCTATTTCAATGCCAAACGCGTTTCGAGAGCTTAGCATACTCTCTTCTTCAGTGGCTTAGGTCAAAGAGGTGAAGTGTCTACATTCTGTACTTTATAATGAGCACCTGCCCTCCATGGGCGTGGCCACACATGGCCTTCTGGGCGCTGTAGTTTTAATGCTATCTTTTCCATGTGGATGCGCACTTCAACAAATTAAAACGTTTTTTTACATCCCAAGTGGGTGAAAGTTAAGATGCATGTCCTCTCTCCACTCAGCTTTTCTGTGGCAACAAGGTGTGGGTTCGCTCTCATACCTGGATAGAGACACGCTCCCCTTCCGCCTTTCGCGCTGTTTCCAAACGAGGTGTCAGCAAGGTCAAAGTCATTTTGCTTGAAGGGCCCAGTCCGCGACCAGGGAGGCCGCTGTAAATCCAACACAGTCCAGGACCCCAAATTAGACTGGCCACTCGGAAGCTGGTTTTCCCAAACACCACATTTATTGCGACATGCTTGTGGAGTTAAACATGAAGTCTGCTTTCAGTCTATTTCAATGCCAAACGCGTTTCGAGAGCTTAGCATACTCTCTTCTTCAGTGGCTTAGGTCAAAGAGGTGAAGTGTCTACATTCTGTACTTTATAATGAGCACCTGCCCTCCATGGGCGTGGCCACACATGGCCTTCTGGGCGCTGTAGTTTTAATGCTATCTTTTCCATGTGGATGCGCACTTCCACAAATTAAAACGTTTTTTTACATCCCAAGTGGGTGAAAGTTAAGATGCATGTCCTCTCACCACTCAGCTTTTCTGTGGCAACAAGGTGTGGGTTCGCTCTCATACCTGGATAGAGACACGCTCCCCTTCCGCCTTTCGCGCTGTTTCCAAACGAGGTGTCAGCAAGGTCAAAGTTATTTTGCTTGAAGGGCCCAGTCCGCGACCAGGGAGGCCGCTGTAAATCCAACACAGTCCAGGACCCCAAATTAGACTGGCCACTCGGAAGCTGGTTTTCCCAAACACCACATTTATTGCGACATGCTTGTGGAGTTAAACATGAAGTCTGCTTTCAGTCTATTTCAATGCCAAACGCGTTTCGAGAGCTTAGCATACTCTCTTCTTCAGTGGCTTAGGTCAAAGAGGTGAAGTGTCTACATTCTGTACTTTATAATGAGCACCTGCCCTCCATGGGCGTGGCCACACATGGCCTTCTGGGCGCTGTAGTTTTAATGCTATCTTTTCCATGTGGATGCGCACTTCAACAAATTAAAACGTTTTTTTTTTTTTCATCCCAAGTGGGTGAAAGTTAAGATGCATGTCCTCTCTCCACTCAGCTTTTCTGTGGCAACAAGGTGTGGGTTCGCTCTCATACCTGGATAGAGACACGCTCCCCTTCCGCCTTTCGCGCTGTTTCCAAACGAGGTGTCAGCAAGGTCAAAGTTATTTTGCTTGAAGGGCCCAGTCCGCGACCAGGGAGGCCGCTGTAAATCCAACACAGTCCAGGACCCCAAATTAGACTGGCCACTCGGAAGCTGGTTTTCCCAAACACCACAGGCGGAAGGGGAGCGTGTCTCTATCCAGGTATGAGAGCAAACCCACACCTTGTTGCCACAGAGAAGCTGAGTGGAGAGAGGACATGCATCTTAACTTTCACCCACTTGGGATGTAAAAAAACGTTTTAATTTGTTGAAGTGCGCATCCACATGGAAAAGATAGCATTAAAACTACAGCGCCCAGAAGGCCATGTGTGGCCACGCCCATGGAGGGCAGGTGCTCATTATAAAGTACAGAATGTAGACACTTCACCTCTTTGACCTAAGCCACTGAAGAAGAGAGTATGCTAAGCTCTCGAAACGCGTTTGGCATTGAAATAGACTGAAAGCAGACTTCATGTTTAACTCCACAAGCATGTCGCAATAAATGTGGTGTTTGGGAAAACCAGCTTCCGAGTGGCCAGTCTAATTTGGGGTCCTGGACTGTGTTGGATTTACAGCGGCCTCCCTGGTCGCGGACTGGGCCCTTCATGCAAAATAACTTTGACCTTGCTGACACCTCGTTTGGAAACAGCGCGAAAGGCGGAAGGGGAGCGTGTCTCTATCCAGGTATGAGAGCGAACCCACACCTTGTTGCCACAGAAAAGCTGAGTGGAGAGAGGACATGCATCTTAACTTTCACCCACTTGGGATGTAAAAAAACGTTTTAATTTGTTGAAGTGCGCATCCACATGGAAAAGATAGCATTAAAACTACAGCGCCCAGAAGGCCATGTGTGGCCACGCCCATGGAGGGCAGGTGCTCATTATAAAGTACAGAATGTAGACACTTCACCTCTTTGACCTAAGCCACTGAAGAAGAGAGTATGCTAAGCTCTCGAAACGCGTTTGGCATTGAAATAGACTGAAAGCAGACTTCATGTTTAACTCCACAAGCATGTCGCAATAAATGTGGTGTTTGGGAAAACCAGCTTCCGAGTGGCCAGTCTAATTTGGGGTCCTGGACTGTGTTGGATTTACAGCGGCCTCCCTGGTCGCGGACTGGGCCCTTCATGCAAAATAACTTTGACCTTGCTGACACCTCGTTTGGAAACAGCGCGAAAGGCGGAAGGGGAGCGTGTCTCTATCCAGGTATGAGAGCGAACCCACACCTTGTTGCCACAGAAAAGCTGAGTGGAGAGAGGACATGCATCTTAACTTTCACCCACTTGGGATGTAAAAAAACGTTTTAATTTGTTGAAGTGCGCATCCACATGGAAAAGATAGCATTAAAACTACAGCGCCCAGAAGGCCATGTGTGGCCACGCCCATGGAGGGCAGGTGCTCATTATAAAGTACAGAATGTAGACACTTCACCTCTTTGACCTAAGCCACTGAAGAAGAGAGTATGCTAAGCTCTCGAAACGCGTTTGGCATTGAAATAGACTGAAAGCAGACTTCATGTTTAACTCCACAAGCATGTCGCAATAAATGTGGTGTTTGGGAAAACCAGCTTCCGAGTGGCCAGTCTAATTTGGGGTCCTGGACTGTGTTGGATTTACAGCGGCCTCCCTGGTCGCGGACTGGGCCCTTCATGCAAAATAACTTTGACCTTGCTGACACCTCGTTTGGAAACAGCGCGAAAGGCGGAAGGGGAGCGTGTCTCTATCCAGGTATGAGAGCGAACCCACACCTTGTTGCCACAGAAAAGCTGAGTGGAGAGAGGACATGCATCTTAACTTTCACCCACTTGGGATGTAAAAAAACGTTTTAATTTGTTGAAGTGCGCATCCACATGGAAAAGATAGCATTAAAACTACAGCGCCCAGAAGGCCATGTGTGGCCACGCCCATGGAGGGCAGGTGCTCATTATAAAGTACAGAATGTAGACACTTCACCTCTTTGACCTAAGCCACTGAAGAAGAGAGTATGCTAAGCTCTCGAAACGCGTTTGGCATTGAAATAGACTGAAAGCAGACTTCATGTTTAACTCCACAAGCATGTCGCAATAAATGTGGTGTTTGGGAAAACCATCTTCCGAGTGGCCAGTCTAATTTGGGGTCCTGGACTGTGTTGGATTTACAGCGGCCTCCCTGGTCGCGGACTGGGCCCTTCATGCAAAATAACTTTGACCTTGCTGACACCTCGTTTGGAAACAGCGCGAAAGGCGGAAGGGGAGCGTGTCTCTATCCAGGTATGAGAGCGAACCCACACCTTGTTGCCACAGAAAAGCTGAGTGGAGAGAGGACATGCATCTTAACTTTCACCCACTTGGGATGTAAAAAAAGTTTTAATTTGTTGAAGTGCGCATCCACATGGAAAAGATAGCATTAAAACTACAGCGCCCAGAAGGCCATGTGTGGCCACGCCCATGGAGGGCAGGTGCTCATTATAAAGTACAGAATGTAGACACTTCACCTCTTTGACCTAAGCCACTGAAGAAGAGAGTATGCTAAGCTCTCGAAACGCGTTTGGCATTGAAATAGACTGAAAGCAGACTTCATGTTTAACTCCACAAGCATGTCGCAATAAATGTGGTGTTTGGGAAAACCAGCTTCCGAGTGGCCAGTCTAATTTGGGGTCCTGGACTGTGTTGGATTTACAGCGGCCTCCCTGGTCGCGGACTGGGCCCTTCATGCAAAATAACTTTGACCTTGCTGACACCTCGTTTGGAAACAGCGCGAAAGGCGGAAGGGGAGCGTGTCTCTATCCAGGTATGAGAGCGAACCCACACCTTGTTGCCACAGAAAAGCTGAGTGGAGAGAGGACATGCATCTTAACTTTCACCCACTTGGGATGTAAAAAAACGTTTTAATTTGTTGAAGTGCGCATCCACATGGAAAAGATAGCATTAAAACTACAGCGCCCAGAAGGCCATGTGTGGCCACGCCCATGGAGGGCAGGTGCTCATTATAAAGTACAGAATGTAGACACTTCACCTCTTTGACCTAAGCCACTGAAGAAGAGAGTATGCTAAGCTCTCGAAACGCGTTTGGCATTGAAATAGACTGAAAGCAGACTTCATGTTTAACTCCACAAGCATGTCGCAATAAATGTGGTGTTTGGGAAAACCAGCTTCCGAGTGGCCAGTCTAATTTGGGGTCCTGGACTGTGTTGGATTTACAGCGGCCTCCCTGGTCGCGGACTGGGCCCTTCATGCAAAATAACTTTGACCTTGCTGACACCTCGTTTGGAAACAGCGCGAAAGGCGGAAGGGGAGCGTGTCTCTATCCAGGTATGAGAGCGAACCCACACCTTGTTGCCACAGAAAAGCTGAGTGGAGAGAGGACATGCATCTTAACTTTCACCCACTTGGGATGTAAAAAAACGTTTTAATTTGTTGAAGTGCGCATCCACATGGAAAAGATAGCATTAAAACTACAGCGCCCAGAAGGCCATGTGTGGCCACGCCCATGGAGGGCAGGTGCTCATTATAAAGTACAGAATGTAGACACTTCACCTCTTTGACCTAAGCCACTGAAGAAGAGAGTATGCTAAGCTCTCGAAACGCGTTTGGCATTGAAATAGACTGAAAGCAGACTTCATGTTTAACTCCACAAGCATGTCGCAATAAATGTGGTGTTTGGGAAAACCAGCTTCCGAGTGGCCAGTCTAATTTGGGGTCCTGGACTGTGTTGGATTTACAGCGGCCTCCCTGGTCGCGGACTGGGCCCTTCATGCAAAATAACTTTGACCTTGCTGACACCTCGTTTGGAAACAGCGCGAAAGGCGGAAGGGGAGCGTGTCTCTATCCAGGTATGAGAGCGAACCCACACCTTGTTGCCACAGAAAAGCTGAGTGGAGAGAGGACATGCATCTTAACTTTCACCCACTTGGGATGTAAAAAAACGTTTTAATTTGTTGAAGTGCGCATCCACATGGAAAAGATAGCATTAAAACTACAGCGCCCAGAAGGCCATGTGTGGCCACGCCCATGGAGGGCAGGTGCTCATTATAAAGTACAGAATGTAGACACTTCACCTCTTTGACCTAAGCCACTGAAGAAGAGAGTATGCTAAGCTCTCGAAACGCGTTTGGCATTGAAATAGACTGAAAGCAGACTTCATGTTTAACTCCACAAGCATGTCGCAATAAATGTGGTGTTTGGGAAAACCAGCTTCCGAGTGGCCAGTCTAATTTGGGGTCCTGGACTGTGTTGGATTTACAGCGGCCTCCCTGGTCGCGGACTGGGCCCTTCATGCAAAATAACTTTGACCTTGCTGACACCTCGTTTGGAAACAGCGCGAAAGGCGGAAGGGGAGCGTGTCTCTATCCAGGTATGAGAGCGAACCCACACCTTGTTGCCACAGAAAAGCTGAGTGGAGAGAGGACATGCATCTTAACTTTCACCCACTTGGGATGTAAAAAAACGTTTTAATTTGTTGAAGTGCGCATCCACATGGAAAAGATAGCATTAAAACTACAGCGCCCAGAAGGCCATGTGTGGCCACGCCCATGGAGGGCAGGTGCTCATTATAAAGTACAGAATGTAGACACTTCACCTCTTTGACCTAAGCCACTGAAGAAGAGAGTATGCTAAGCTCTCGAAACGCGTTTGGCATTGAAATAGACTGAAAGCAGACTTCATGTTTAACTCCACAAGCATGTCGCAATAAATGTGGTGTTTGGGAAAACCAGCTTCCGAGTGGCCAGTCTAATTTGGGGTCCTGGACTGTGTTGGATTTACAGCGGCCTCCCTGGTCGCGGACTGGGCCCTTCATGCAAAATAACTTTGACCTTGCTGACACCTCGTTTGGAAACAGCGCGAAAGGCGGAAGGGGAGCGTGTCTCTATCCAGGTATGAGAGCGAACCCACACCTTGTTGCCACAGAAAAGCTGAGTGGAGAGAGGACATGCATCTTAACTTTCACCCACTTGGGATGTAAAAAAACGTTTTAATTTGTTGAAGTGCGCATCCACATGGAAAAGATAGCATTAAAACTACAGCGCCCAGAAGGCCATGTGTGGCCACGCCCATGGAGGGCAGGTGCTCATTATAAAGTACAGAATGTAGACACTTCACCTCTTTGACCTAAGCCACTGAAGAAGAGAGTATGCTAAGCTCTCGAAACGCGTTTGGCATTGAAATAGACTGAAAGCAGACTTCATGTTTAACTCCACAAGCATGTCGCAATAAATGTGGTGTTTGGGAAAACCAGCTTCCGAGTGGCCAGTCTAATTTGGGGTCCTGGACTGTGTTGGATTTACAGCGGCCTCCCTGGTCGCGGACTGGGCCCTTCATGCAAAATAACTTTGACCTTGCTGACACCTCGTTTGGAAACAGCGCGAAAGGCGGAAGGGGAGCGTGTCTCTATCCAGGTATGAGAGCAAACCCACACCTTGTTGCCACAGAAAAGCTGAGTGGAGAGAGGACATGCATCTTAACTTTCACCCACTTGGGATGTAAAAAAACGTTTTAATTTGTTGAAGTGCGCATCCACATGGAAAAGATAGCATTAAAACTACAGCGCCCAGAAGGCCATGTGTGGCCACGCCCATGGAGGGCAGGTGCTCATTATAAAGTACAGAATGTAGACACTTCACCTCTTTGACCTAAGCCACTGAAGAAGAGAGTATGCTAAGCTCTCGAAACGCGTTTGGCATTGAAATAGACTGAAAGCAGACTTCATGTTTAACTCCACAAGCATGTCGCAATAAATGTGGTGTTTGGGAAAACCAGCTTCCGAGTGGCCAGTCTAATTTGGGGTCCTGGACTGTGTTGGATTTACAGCGGCCTCCCTGGTCGCGGACTGGGCCCTTCATGCAAAATAACTTTGACCTTGCTGACACCTCGTTTGGAAACAGCGCGAAAGGCGGAAGGGGAGCGTGTCTCTATCCAGGTATGAGAGCGAACCCACACCTTGTTGCCACAGAAAAGCTGAGTGGAGAGAGGACATGCATCTTAACTTTCACCCACTTGGGATGTAAAAAAACGTTTTAATTTGTTGAAGTGCGCATCCACATGGAAAAGATAGCATTAAAACTACAGCGCCCAGAAGGCCATGTGTGGCCACGCCCATGGAGGGCAGGTGCTCATTATAAAGTACAGAATGTAGACACTTCACCTCTTTGACCTAAGCCACTGAAGAAGAGAGTATGCTAAGCTCTCGAAACGCGTTTGGCATTGAAATAGACTGAAAGCAGACTTCATGTTTAACTCCACAAGCATGTCGCAATAAATGTGGTGTTTGGGAAAACCAGCTTCCGAGTGGCCAGTCTAATTTGGGGTCCTGGACTGTGTTGGATTTACAGCGGCCTCCCTGGTCGCGGACTGGGCCCTTCATGCAAAATAACTTTGACCTTGCTGACACCTCGTTTGGAAACAGCGCGAAAGGCGGAAGGGGAGCGTGTCTCTATCCAGGTATGAGAGCGAACCCACACCTTGTTGCCACAGAAAAGCTGAGTGGAGAGAGGACATGCATCTTAACTTTCACCCACTTGGGATGTAAAAAAACGTTTTAATTTGTTGAAGTGCGCAGCCACATGGAAAAGATAGCATTAAAACTACAGCGCCCAGAAGGCCATGTGTGGCCACGCCCATGGAGGGCAGGTGCTCATTATAAAGTACAGAATGTAGACACTTCACCTCTTTGACCTAAGCCACTGAAGAAGAGAGTATGCTAAGCTCTCGAAACGCGTTTGGCATTGAAATAGACTGAAAGCAGACTTCATGTTTAACTCCACAAGAATGTCGCAATAAATGTGGTGTTTGGGAAAACCAGCTTCCGAGTGGCCAGTCTAATTTGGGGTCCTGGACTGTGTTGGATTTACAGCGGCCTCCCTGGTCGCGGACTGGGCCCTTCATGCAAAATAACTTTGACCTTGCTGACACCTCGTTTGGAAACAGCGCGAAAGGCGGAAGGGGAGCGTGTCTCTATCCAGGTATGAGAGCGAACCCACACCTTGTTGCCACAGAAAAGCTGAGTGGAGAGAGGACATGCATCCTAACTTTCACCCACTTGGGATGTAAAAAAACGCTTTAATTTGTTGAAGTGCGCATCCACATGGAAAAGATAGCATTAAAACTACAGCGCCCAGAAGGCCATGTGTGGCCACGCCCATGGAGGGCAGGTGCTCATTATAAAGTACAGAATGTAGACACTTCACCTCTTTGACCTAAGCCACTGAAGAAGAGAGTATGCTAAGCTCTCGAAACGCGTTTGGCATTGAAATAGACTGAAAGCAGACTTCATGTTTAACTCCACAAGCATGTCGCAATAAATGTGGTGTTTGGGAAAACCAGCTTCCGAGTGGCCAGTCTAATTTGGGGTCCTGGACTGTGTTGGATATATATATATATATATATATATATATATATATATTCCAACACTTATATATATACCTTTTATGTATTGTAAAATACCACATTGTAAACGTTTAAATGGTAACGATTCCATTCTTATTCCGTGGAAAGAGCATTTGCGCATCCCTGTATTTGCATGTGCTAACGTGTAAAAGCCAGATCAGTCTTCTTTCACAAGCTTTTTTTACATGAAGACAGAAGAAAATGATCAATGGATAAGAGACAATTGAAGTAAGCAATGGGCATTCATAGAGGTGAATTACTACAATAAATAACAGAAATGGAAACTCAAGAAGAAAGATACAGAGAGGAAAGGACAGAGGGGAAAAAGATAGGCAAAACCTACATTCAAGGCCGGGCTAAAACTCTAAATAAAGATTTCTGCAGCTAAAATACAAAGCAAAAAAGGATTTATTACTGTTTTCATTGCATGTGTAAGATAATTTAGTGAGTGATGATTCAGTGACCTTAATGAGATATAAATTGCCGCTCGTGATTTGCAATGCAATCAATCTATAGTTTGAATAACACACCAAACAGCTAGCAGCATGAAATGAGAAGAGAATCCTCCTCTGAGAAGAGCCAAAGCACACTCTGTGTAGTTTGTAGAATTGGTAACAGTAGGTCATGCAGCAGCTTCTTTGCCAAGCCAGGCCCAAAAAGGGGGAAATTGGCCCATAATGCTTTAAAAAAAGTTATGGTGTTTCAGCAATGGCAACTTCCATAGAAACACATGTGTTTATTGATAATGTTATGCAATTCTTAGCACTGAAGACTGTGTGTATCTTCAGCAATGACTTCTTAGTCTGTGAAAGTGGAGGTCTGTGCAGTGCATCACTCATGCTGTGCGTCCTTCATCTTTGACTTTGGGTGCTGGTGAACCTTGACATTTTTGTGATTTCCCCACAGGGTATTACGTTTTACCCACACACACTCCCTTACCTGGTTTGATGTGCCCCTCTGATAGTGACATTCTCCAAAATGACTTATTTTTACAAATAAATGTAAACCTTAATGTTTGGACCCAAGGGATTTCCTGCAATTTTCCAGAATCTGACAAGGAATTTAACCCTGTGCTTCTGTTTATTATGTTTTGATTTCATTGCTAAATTAGATCATTCACTTGCCAAGTCCTGAGGTGTAATTCCGAGAGGACCTTTCTCAAGAGTCGTTCTGATTTCATCTGGCAGCCTGTAGTTCTCTGTTTATTTTGCCGTGAGGTTTTATCCAGCAGGAGCTCCTTAGATTATGCGCTATAAATGTCTGAATACTGTAAGTATAAATCCACCGAAAATGTTGATTTTCACATTCTATTTTTGACTCATGTGTTTCACTGCATAGTGTATTCAATATTATGTTTTATTCATTCATTATTGATCACGTTTTACAAGGATTCCAGAGATTTCCCACTCCCCAATTGCTATTTAAAACATGCCTTTCACTTTTTATAGCCCTGCCTCGCTTGTCTAATAATGTTTATAATTGAATCTAGAAACCTGAAAATGTGTCTGGTGATTATATTGTACAGCTACAAAGCAATAATTTATGCCCCTCTAATATTAAGGTATTAAAATAGATTTGTAGTTGGTGAAGTTAATTTTATGAGCATATTTTTTTCACTAAAATGCACAAACGTTGTTTACATATTGCACAATGCATATTTATATTTTTAATTAATTTGGGACATATGAAACGTGTTTTTTCTAAATCCAGAAATCGAATGTATGCATGTATGTATCTGATGTTTCTATAGTGCAAACCTCACTAAAAGCTAAAGGAGCATTGTACATGGTCAAAGTCCAGCATAACGTCAATGAGTGATAGGATAGGTAGCTAATGTGTTGGCTTAATGCATTATAATGCAGTGTTCTTTAAAGATATGTATATTTTCTAATTTGAAGCAGTGTTGAGCGGTCCTAATGGATACAGAAATGTTGCTGCCGGTCCTGGGAAAAGACTTGCTGCCTTGCTTTTTCTTTTTTACACTTCTTATCCTGTAGCCAGATGGTGTTCTAGCTGTGGGTGTATCGAGAGCCATCAGGGATGGTAAGCTTGCTTGCAAAATAAGTAGGGGTGCTGGTCAAGATGACTTTGTAAATGATGCAGCTGGTTTTGAAGAGGCGGGGGGCAGAAAGGGAGCCAATGGGATTCCATCAGCATGGGGGTAATGTGATCCTATTTCTTAGGCCCAGGATGAGAAGTGCTGCAGAGTGCAGGATGCTCTTAAGAGGTGCAAATGTTGCGTCTGAGACGTCATGGAGTAGGGTGGTCTCCTGCCAGATGCAAGAGTAATAGGGCTTAAACAGCCGTTCTGAAATACCTTTCTAAAATAAACTTTATCACTTTTTTTTAGAAGAGAGAGCTGGCACCTGCTGTCTTAGTTTTTTGGGATATGTTTATTTTTCCTGTTGATGTACAGGGTGAATCCATGTGACTTGGCATTCAGTGAAAGTTTAGCTTCAACCGCATTAACCCCTTGTGTGCGCGTGACATCCGGGAGCTGTCAAGCGTCACGGTGGACAAGTGCAGAGGACGGCCCCCGGCCGTCCGAACCCCACCCACTCTCTATTTCCCTATAGCACAGCGACGGAATTTGCGCCTCAGTCAAGGGGTTAAGATTCAAGCCATTGAGCCAGTTTTGTACTGTTTTATGTTTGTTGTTCTTGGCAAATAATAGGAATTTTGTCCTGGTTGGGTTGAGCTTCAGGTAGGTGCTGAACATCCAAGTCAGTTCTGGCAGCGTATGAAGCATTGGATTTCTGAGGCAGAGGAGGCTTTCAGGCACAGTTGTGACTCATCAGCACACTGGTGAACATTAATGATGTTATATGTCAGAAGAGCACCAAGAGGTTTCATGTAGAGGCAGGAGATGGCAATGGGTAGTAGGAAACCCTGAGAGATTCTGCATGTGGTAGGGATCTTTTGTGACCTTGAGGTGCCCATGCGAGCAAACTGGTCTTAGTTGAAAATGTCGAATGAGAACCAGTAAAAGACATTGGCAGTGAATCTCATCTGACATGAGGGTGGAATGGTTGACTATGTCAAAGGCAGCTGAGAGGCCCAGCAATATCAGGAGCGAGGGATCTTTTTATCTGTGGTTGGGACGGCATTGTCTACGAGGTGGTGGTTGATGTGCTGCAGTGTGATCTGAAGCCAGACTGATTGCTGGGCAGGAGATGGTTTACATTAATATGATCTTTGTGTTGAACATGAACTGAATATTCATTGACCTTGCCAATGATTGGTAGATGAGAGACGGGCCACTGGTTGGTGAGGTCATCAGGTTCTATTGTAGGTTTCTTTAGGAGTGGAGGGATCTAGCCTCTCTTGAGAACTTTTAGGAAGATTCCTTGAGGAAAGGAGGCATTGACAATGGTGAGTAGGGGTGAAATAGTTTCCCCACAGAGACCTTTGATGAAGGGCAGGTGTAAGGCATCTTCTTCATAAGAAGTAGCTTTGAGGGAGTTGAATATGTTGGTGACATCTGGGAGGGAAAGGACTTGAAGGAGAACCTTTGCAAGATTCTACAGGAAGGGGTGAACATGGGAGATGAAGCAAGCTTTGTGTTGGTAATGTGCTGTTGGGTATTCACTGAAGAGGTTTATGGCATTGCACTTTCTGTGGAGTTAGGTATGGGTGTGTCTGCCAGGGGGTTCATTAAGAGCTGGATTCTCTTGAAATGATTTCTGGTCCGGCTGGTGGCTTCAATGATTGGGTTGGTAGAGTAACTGGGGTGTGGATGTTCACTTAGCTTTCCAAAAAAAGAGTTGGCAGATAGGGATGGTGAAGTGGTTGGTCCAGTCCAGGCGTATATGGGTATGCTTTGGACTATTGGTAATGTTGTAAAGACAAGGTCGAGAATATGGTCTTTGGAGTGTGTTGGTTTTGTGACATGCTGTTCCACACTGAGAGTGTCAATCAGCTTGATGATGGTGTCTCTTGTTTTGTTTGATCTTAATTTGTCAGGGAATTGAAGTCACCCAAGAGGTGGTGTGAATATGTCAGATAGGCGAGGTAGTGAAGAGATCTGAGAAATAATCAATGCAGTCCTTGGTATGCCTGGGAGGGCTGTAAATGAGATCAAAGGTAGCAGGCTGTGTTGTTGAGATTGAGAAATGGCATGTCAGCAGCTCCATGAAATTGAGTGTTACTTGCTTGCCTAGGGTACAGGACCACAAAGCCCTATGGATGACATTGAGTCCTCCTACCACCTTATGAGTAAAGTCCACATGATGGATGCTGTAACCTGTGAGCAGAAGGATATCAAGCATGTGTAAGGATGTTCATTGATCCATGTTTTTGTGATGAAGAGGGTATCAATCTTGTGCTCGGATATTAGGTCAGTGATGGTTGGTATTTGAAGGACTGCAGAGGGAGCCTTAACGAGCATGAGTTGCAGTGTGTGTTCTGCAGTTAGTGGGATGTGTAAGAGGTTGAATTTCTGTGTTGTGCAATTACTATATGAGTGTTTGAGTTGTCCAGGTTTCGGTCTGATTGTGGGGGTTGGCAGTATGGGGTGCTGGGCGAGAAACATGATTTAAACATGTTTGCAGACAAAAAAAAAATACATTTGTTGCCCTTTGAAGAAGTTTGCCCATCTCTTTTTTGCAGTGGTTTCACTACCTACAATTATTTGTCACTTACACACACCCCTCATTAGATAGATACCCAAATTCCTTCATTGTGTTTAGCCATAAGGAGTTTCTGCTCATTTCCCATTGAAAAAAAGCATATTGGTGGTGACACACCACAAGATAAAACAATTGGAGTGCATTATTTCATTAAGTGTTCCACTCGCCAGGAGGCAATTTGGGCTATCATATTTCCTTATGTTGACAAGTGAAAGCCTCTATTGCTCTGCATAGATGTAAAGTATCCATTTGTTGTAAAGGTATCTCTGTCTAGCTTTTTAGAAACATGACTTCCCACCATCTTAGAATAGCATGTGCCCCATTGTGTAACACAAGAGACATAACTATTGTTGTCAATGTTGTGCCTGTGCTCTTTTAAGTAGTGTGTTGTGAGTGACACCACCTGAAACCTGTGCAGGGTGATGGTAGAGTTGGAGCTTGCTGGTGCTTATTACACTCTCCCCATTCCATTGCCTGTCTCCTGTTCTTCTTTCAAGGTCCTCGCTGTATGCCCCTTTAGTCCATAAACTGCAGCCCATTTTGCACCTTTATCCTACCTTGTTAGGCCTGTCCTCGTCTACATCCCATTGCCAGAGTACTGTTAGCCCCCTCAACACGTCTTACTCTGGGCCCTGGCTCAGGGTGTGTGCCACTTACAGCTGTCTCCCCACTGCTTGCCAGTGTCTCATTTGATGATGCTACCTCCCTCACCCACCGGTCCAGGGCCCACCTGCATTTGGCAAAATAAACACCACTCTAAGGGTGAGCATGGGTAAATGGTGCCTACCTATCCACTTCTCCTTTACCCCCACAAGAGCCCCAAGGGTAGATCTTCTGAGCTGGGGAGTGGGGCGGCCATCTACAGCTCTAATCACCATCTCTGATACCGTGACACAGTTATGGCGAGCTGCAAGGAACAAGCGCAATCTAGCGCGCAGCAGTTTCTTGCAGTCTGTCACTTCCATGTCATTGTACCAAAGATAAAGAGAGAGACAAAGAGAAAAAAGCAGAAGAGAGGAGTAAGGGATGCTCTCTCTCCAGAACAGTCATATTTCCTCTCTGCTTTGCTGGGGATTTAGGGAAGAGAGAACAGCCACACTCACCCTCACACCGCACTGCTCGCTCTTTCTCGTGCTACTCCTCCTCCACTCCAGTTCTCCTGTGGTTTCATCATCCTTGCTAATCACCTGTGTCCCTGTGTCACCACTTCTGTTGTGCTCTGTCCTTCTTGTTCTTCCTTGTAGTGTCTGTATCCTGTGAAGGATGATTTATTTATGAATCAACAAGGGACCGTGACCTCCATCCATGCTTTCACATTCATGGAATGCCACCTTGTTTTGTTATATATATATCCCTGCTTCCTCAAAGGGACAGGGCCTATATTCCGAAAAACAAAAGTTGTCAGTCTGTAATTTGCATTGGGAGAAACATGCAGTGATCCCATGGACCACTGTCTGCTTCACCCACTGGCAACAGCTTGGTACCGCTTCTACTTGCCGAATGGAGAGCAACCCTTCTCGGGAGTTGGTAACCTACAAATGTTTTGCGACTACAGATACAGTCGCACATCATTGATGTATGGAATAGTGAATCAGAATGAGGACGTGGATTCCACTTTCGCAACCCGCCATCTTCAAATTCACAATGCATTACAAAATGTACTTTGCAATTTGGAAAATTACACCCTTTGTATATAGCCACTTGTCATTATGTGTCTATGTCACATTGAACAGAAAATTCTGCTCTACTTTGCTCTCACTAAGCGTGCAGGAAAATTCATTGGAATGCATGCCCAGTAGGACCTGTCTTGGCCTTACAGCACCACCTCTCTCCTGATGAGTAGTTCATAATTGCTTGAAAATATGGTAGTGTCTAAGGGGCACATGCATCATTGCAAATTGCATTCGCAAATGGTGCGATTCGCAAAAATCGGCCGTTTGCGAATGCAATTTGAATTTTCGGGATGCATTATGATTTTTGTTATTTTCGCAATTTAAGAAATCGCAAAATTGCGATTTCTTAAATTGCAATTGCATTTACCATGCAATTTACCATGAAGTTGACCTTCATGGTAATTTGCAAAAACTTTGAAAAATGCACTTTTGTGCATTTTTCAAAGTTTCATGTTGCGCGCACACATGCCCTAAGGGCATGCGTGTGCGCAACATATGTGCGCAGATCAATTTCAGGGGTGCAACAGGGTGTCCTTTGGACACCCCTGCACCCTTGAAATTGCATTCTCAATTTGCGATTCTCTAATTGAGAATCGCAAATTGAGAATGTCTTCCTATTCATTCCTATGGGCCTCTAGGCCCATAGGATTGTGATTCGCAATTTGTAAATCGCAATTAAGGAATTTTAAGAAATCACAATTTATTTAGCAATTTCTTCATGCATAGCCATTTGCGATTCCTTTTTAGCGATTCCTTATCTTTCACTAATAAGGAATCGCAAATGGCAATGTTGATGCATGTGGCCCTTAGTGTTGGGACTTCCTAGAACGTTTTGGTTGTTTTGATGACCATGATGCCAATTTCCACCACCACTGCAGCACTAACTCAGAATTTTTTTTTTTGTTATTCTATGTTGTCAACATTGTATAGCGCCCTCTACTATTAGTTTGGCATTGTAGTGTCTTTTTAAACTACTCACCTTATTCGTATGTTTCTGAGATCGTTTGTGGATGACTAGTTGTTGTGGTTATTAAACGTTTGTGTATGTTTAGTGAGTTTTTCTTCAGAACCTAATTTATTAATGGTGTGTTCTGATTAACGTGACAGGAAAATTAGTTTGATCTTCTTTGTAGTGTGTAATGTGTGTGAATTTTTGTGCCAAAGGACGTTGTCATTTTTCATTGAGCCGAGTGGTTGTTTCTTCAGAGCCTCGTATACAAAGATGGTTTTCTAACAAACTTGTTAACCGCATCGCTGCAGCGGTTATTTTTCCCCTACGCGGCTTTTTTCTAAAAGCCGCGTAAGATGACGAGCTCAGCTCGTCATCCGCACACGCCCCCCGTGGCTGATGACGAGCTGAGCTCGTCATCAGCATCGAAGGGGTTAAAGAGACATTTAGATATGACATAAATGTACATTTTGTTTATATAGTGCTTACTACCCCTGTCGAGGCGTTGAAACGCTTTTCGGCGATCAGCTCGGAACTCAGGAACCCAAGATTAGAGTTAAATAGTTAGTGGATTAGTAATATGTGCTTCCTTTTTTCCTTGTGGATTAGTTGTGGGAAGTTTGTGAAGGTTAGTGCTCACGAGTTCTCACGCGTTTAGTAATGTTCTGAGCAGGGATAGGATAATGGAGGTGGATTAGGAAAAGGGAAGTTGTGAGTTGTTATTGGTAGTAGTTGACACGTGCGACTGTTGTTTGGGTGAATTTGATGAAAAGGAGGTGGAAATTTGAAAACGATGCTTGAGAGTTCGTAATAATGCACTTGTGCACATGAGAAGTTGTGGTATGCTTAAGTTAAATGCATTTGTGGGGGTGGGTGCTGTTAAATTGCAGCACTTTGCCAACTATATGGCTTTGAAGCTGGGGTGTTTCCTTGAGAAGCTTCGCACCAACACACAGTAACTCACCCCACTTGCACACCCACCTGCACACAACATCACCAAAACACTTAACTACACCATAACACACTTACCATCATGTAAACATTTGGTCACTCACACTAAAAAGCAAACACATCATCAGACGACAATACTTGGATGCTGACTTCCTACACAATAATTGTATAACACATTCCTCCAACAAACGCACACATTAACCTCTGCACAAATGGAATCAGTTATGTGTGCACGAGGATCACTGCTGTAACAGTTCTGTGTATATGTGAGGGAAGCTTGAACTGCTGCCCAATGCGTTGCGCACGGTCCATGTGTTTCGGAAAGCGTGAGTTCCACGTGCCTAATTTGATACAGCTGTGAGTGAACATAAAAACCTGCGCCCTTCTGCTGCCAACTGTTGTGCCTGACATTGGTTCTTGCTTCTACCTGTGCGGAAGCATGGTAAAATAGTTTCACTGTCAAAAGTCACAAGCGATTGCTTTTGTCAATGCTTGGTTTAAAAGTTGGCTACAGTACCAGCCGCCATTCCTATCACAGAATAGCCTATGAGACGCCTCTGGCATTTCCATTCCAGTTTTGCTGCTTTTACAGTAAGAAAGCACATCGAAATTATCTTTTTATGCTTTTGATTTTTTCTTTTTGTTCCCTCATCTTTTTTACTCTTTATTTTGACTGCCTGCTGAGTTTGTAGTCATGGAAGTCTAGATTTGCATGAATCACGCTGATGGCTTTTGCACCTGTGCGTTACTGTGATTTATTCAAAAGTCTATAGGATATTATTTTAAGCACAAAATTAGAGGAAGTTTACTGTTTCACATCTCGTGGCTCCGAGCCACATGCTGGAAATCCCTTAAGAATGTTAGGAAGTCATGAGGACGCCTTGCTTACTTTGGCGGGCCCTGCCTAATCATCTTTATGGCAGAAAAGTAACAACACGCCTGGCCCAGCTTTTAAATTGTGGGATATATTCGAGATTAATGCACGATAGGCCTCAAGCCATGTGCTTTCCTATTGATGTTGTCCTGCTGCAGCTCTGCTTTGGGCCAACTACAGAGAATAGACATATGTAGTTTATGTATATTATGTGGTGATAGTGTATACAGTTAATTTATACAAATTCCTTAGGGGAATTTGTTATTCTTAAAGAAAAACTGACCGAGAAAGACCATCAGTGGTGCGGAAAACGAGGAAATCTTGAGAAATTATCCATTGCCTTCTCAGTTAGAAGGAGACAGCCAATCAAAAATGGACACACCCCTTCAGCATGCAGTGAGACCTACTATGGAAATATATATCATGTGGCTTAAACATTCTAGTGTGCTTTAAACGTTTGATGAAGATGCAATGCAGGCAAACAAATATTTCCTGGCATACTACATTCAAGAATTGGTTGATATGAAAATACTATTCATCCTTGGAGGGACAGTCTCTTGGTGATATATATACATCTATGTGCATTAGATAAATGTAGTAATTGAGCATCAAAGCCAAGGAGTATGCTGCCCTCCCATTGGCCATGAATGAGCCAATCCAATTAAATTGCTGAACAATTTAAACAGAGTGCCTGTGATAGAGCGAGCTTTAGAAAATATGTTATTCTAGCTTGTGATGTCATACTCTCATAATTTGAATTAATATATTAATGAGTGTTTGCATGATTTGTTTGATTAATCCAACCTAGATTAAGTTTGCACCACACATGAACACGCGGGAAACTAATTAAATGTGCTCTTGTTGCACTTGCAAGTCTGTTTTTGTAACACATTATTAATATTGTCCTGTTTGTTATGTCTGTCCTATTGTCTTTGTCACCATTAACATGCAGTTGATCATTCATGGCATGTGCTTTTATATGTGCTTACATGTATTTCCTATGTTGTGTTTGTCTGTCTGTGTATTATTTAATCATCTTTTTACTCTTTCAGAAACATAAAGCTGGATTACATGAAGAATGGTAGTTATTATATGTGCTGCTTTATTTGTTTGCTTCTGCTAGTTGTCATTTATTAATGTGTTAATTACTAGCAGGGAAAGGGTGGGTACAGAAGGGTTTGTTTTACCTGAATTAATTATTCTTTTGTGTTTGTTTAAATAATAGTTTTCTGAAAAAGTGATGCAAGCTGAAAGTGGCGCAGTGACGCAATCTGAAGCAGCGCAGAAAAGGCCTGCTGATGTTAAAACCCACATGAGACAACTTTATTCTGAAGTGGAAGAAAAGCCTTTTATTGTGAATTCTTTAGAAAATGAACTGCTAAAGTCAACTCTGTGGAGTGGGTTTGGATGTGCCACGAAAGCTCAGAACGGTCTGGCTCAAGGCTAAAAGGAAGAGACGTGACAAGATTTTGTATTGCTTGAACATTTTTGCTACAAAATGTAGCGGACTAAGGAACTGTTGCCAGGATTCTGTGCATGAACAATGACTTTGTGTAAAGCCTGGTCTCGTGGTGGAAGATGTCACAGTTTACTGTGGCGTGAGGTGATTCAGCCAATGGAGAGCCAGAATTCAGCTGTTGGAATGTGAAAAATAGTTAGCTCAGCTTAAATTAGGGTATAAGAATAGGTTTTAGCTGCAAACTTTTGGCTTACGCTCTTGATTCCAGAAGGACGTGTTCTGCTGTCCGATGATTACACGTAAGAAATGTAACTTTTAAGACTTTGTTTTCAGGCGATGAGGGTAGCGACAGAGAGATAGTTAGGTTTTGGAAATGCTCTTCCTTTTCACTAATTTCTGCTAATGAATAATATTATCAAAAAATAAGCTCTCTTTATAAAATGCTGAATAAAACTTATATGACTTTTTCTAATGCTTGTTTAATAAAGTTCCAAACCTAAGTTTTCTTAAATATGTTTTAATAAACTTTTTAAAATGACAAGCTGGTCTTGTTTATTATGAATGTCTTAAACAAACATATAGTATCCATTCACCTCACTTTCTATGTTTATGGGCCTGGTATTGTTTGGTAAGTGTGATAGTGGAATGTGTCATCATTTATAAAGAATTTTAGTTTCTAGGCTCCATCAATTTGGTAGCTTCAGACGGTTTATATGTTGTTTTTGACATGCATGTTACATATATGTTGGTATAGACATAGGATTGATGTTTAACATATGTTAAGTTTTTGATTTTGTCAGAGTGTTGTATGTAGTCTTAAGGAATTTTTCCAGTAGTGTGAAAAATTCCTGGTATGCCATGGCAAGAGTAGTGTAGCTAGAAGAGTTACACAGTGCATTTGTTCTGTTTCAAAATTGTGGTATAGCATATATCACGTGTTGTGGGCGTACAACACAAGTTTAGGGACCTTAGATTGCATGGTTAAATGTATAGTGAGGATTGCCTATGAAATTGTAGCATTAAGCAGAGGGACCTGGTGAGCCTGTTTTAAAACTTTCTGTGAAGAGAGTAGTAGATATATCCAAGCTTGTGTGAAGGGTAAGGGTGGTTTTCTCTTCCAAGGTTAGAGTCCTAGGAAGAAAAATAAGCGTTGATTTCTCTTCCAAGGTTAGAGTCCTGAGGAAGGAAATAAGCGTTGTCTATTCTTATCAACGCTTGACGTTTTCTGTGGTTGGTTCAAGTCCTGCCAAGAATTTGTGTGTGTATGATCAGGGTTTTCTGTGTGAAAGGTGCGTGAATGATTTGTAATGTCAACTGGGTTAAGTTTGAACTTGCTGGATCTAGGTGTCTGCTTTTAAATGAGACTCTTTTGATTATTACCTGTTCGAAGGGTAGGGTAAGAATTGCCTTACTAGTGAATGAGACTATTCTGTGAGAATAGCGTCGTCTATTCCACGTTAGGGATACTTGAATGAATGTTTAAAACTATCTCTTTGTTTAGAGAAGCAGATAAATGGTTTCCTTTATGTTGTTATTAATTGCGTTTTAAAAGGATAATAGGAAAGCGTTTTTAAGTCTTTATGGTAAAGAATACGCTATTTTAGAGGATTGCAAAGTGTTTTGCGCTATTTAAATGCATTTAAAAGCATTGCGCGCTGTTTAAATGCATTTGAAAGTGCCCCGATCGAAAATTGTAAGGGAGGGGCTGATTAAGGAGTGAAAGCGTGTGGGGAGAGAGCCTGCAGCTGCAGTCTGCTGCATACGTCAGAGCTTGCCGCGCTCTGATTGGTTAATGAGCCTAGAGGGTCCGGACAAGGCAGCGCTCTCATTGGCTGAGCGATTAAATGCTCGAGTGTTGCAAGTGTTCCTGTTTCTGATTTCTGTCTTTCTTTTGTAGATCGCGCTATATTTAGGAAAATACTGCTTAAATTGCAGGTCACATCACAGCTGATGTGTCCTGGTGAGCGTTACTAATCATTAATCTGGGAGTGAAGCGTAGTGTTGTGGGCTTTAAATTGCACTTGTAAACATCCCCGTTTTAATTTTGTTGCTAGATGTGCGCCAATGCTTTAAAACATAGCTAATGTGTGTCCCGAGCATTTTGTGAAGGAGGGGCTGCTGCTTTGGGAGAGCTGCCAGCTGCAGCGGCTGTCTACGTCAGCCGCCGCGCTCCCATTGGACCAAAAGCCGTCGCGTCATCAAAGAGCCGCGCTCCTATTGGGCGAGGCTCAGTGTTAGTTAGAGGAGCCGCGTTCTGTTTGGGCGAAGCTCCGTTTTAGTAATAGATTGTTGGTGTCTCTTGAGATGCATATCGCGCATTGAGAGGAGCGCGTGGAGAGAAACTGACACTGTGATGGTCAGAGAGAGGGGAGACGCCTTTCGTTTCACGTCAGAACAAGGTCGCGCACCCATTGGCTGTTGACGCGTAGCGTCACACAAGGGCCGCGACCTCATTGGTTGAGGCTTTGTGAGCCTTGTGCACCCATTGGCTGTTGACACGCAGCGTCATAGAAGAGCCGCAACCGGATTGGTTGAGGCTCTGGGGCATTGTGGTTGGCTGAGCGCTGTGCAGCCACACGCTGATTGGTTGAAGGACTCGTGCTGATGGACATTGTTTACTTTTTGTCGAGGGTTTAAATTACTAAGCTGATATTGCCTAGAGTTTGTTTTTAAATATTTGATCGTTTTTTTTTATATTTACCATAGTATTGGGAAGTGGAATTTCCTGTAAATTGGTGAATGATATAGCAGGTACCCTGATTACAACAACAGCAGCAGCACTGATTGGCCCAGACATTTAAAGTGCATTGTTTACTTCCTGAGTTTAATTTTCTACGCTAGTAGTGCCAAAAGCTTTGTATTAATATTTGACCCAGGTAGATTTGTCAATAAAATATTTAATATTATAGCAGCTATTCTAATAAGAATAGCAGCAGCAAAGGTGACTGACACTAATTATTATAATATTAAATAAAAAGCAAATAATTAACTGTTGTCATTAGAATTGCAAATAAAATTATAGCATTAACAGCACCATACATTAGAAAAGCAAGCACATTCAGGCTTAATTTTATAGGTATATGTTGCAGAAGGTGTGTAAGTGAAAAATAAGTACATTTAAAACACATGTGATTATATGTTGGTTTTTATTGTTGTAAATAAATAAATATTTTGCGTTGTTATTGTTTTTGCAAATTTATGTTTTCCCTTCCAGGTTTATTAAAATTAGTGATATAGGTAAATTAGGAGTTATATTAAATTGATCAGGTTATAAAGTTATACTTCACCTGACCTTGTTAAAATAATTAATTAATTGATCAGTAAACGCTATTAGGCCAATTAAGTGAACGCATTTACTAATTGAGATTAATTATTATTAAAGGTGAATATTTTAAAACATGGATAATTATTATTCAAAGACGAAGAAAATGTTTTTCTGCTATCAGAAAATGGAAAATATATTCAAACAGGTTAAAAGGGTTGTTGCTACATGTGAGAGCAAATTAATGAATACACAGGTGAGTAATGAAGTAATTAGTAAGCATATTAAAAATACAGATGCTACCCCAAAAGAAATAATTTTTAATGAAAATACAATTCCTGAATTAGCGAATGTAAATAATAAACTTGTCAGAGAAGAATTAATTGATCATTATAAAAATTATGTTGTAAATACAGATAAGGACAGAAATAAAAGCAGATCCCCAGAACAGATTAATGTGACGCCAAGAAAGCAGATTAATGTAAAGCCAAGAGTCCCAGTGCAAATTAATAGAGTCCCAGTCCATACCTCTTCTCAAGGTGTCACAACAGGTAGGTATAATGAGATGCCTAGTACTTCTGAAATTAATATTCCTGATCATGTAAGTTCTACAAATGATTTAATGGAGCAGTTAATGTCAGACATGGAAGCAGTGACAGTTCCTGTGACAATTGAACCTGTTCCCCAAGTACTTAGAAAATATGAAACTAGTCCCACAGCTTTAACGGTCACATTGAATTGTGAAATTCAAAAGTTTGCTGAAAAACTTTATTCAAATGTACCTGAAAATAAGTTAATAATGATTCCAACTCAGCAAGAGAGAGTGATGACTCTAGCTTTATCTAGTGAAAACTTTGACGTTGACCTGATTGACCTGATTGACCTGACACAGCCTGGTGAGTATAAATTACTGGATAATACAATCAGTACAGACAGATTAAAAAGATTGCAGGATGATGAGGACATTGAAGGATTAAACAATACAGGTAGGTTTGCCTCTGCCCATATAAAAGATTTAATTTGGGCTTTGAGAAAAAGGGGTAGTCTGAATAAATGGAAAACAAAATGGACGAAGAAAAAAGAGAAGGAAAAAGCGACTTTAACTGTTGTAGGAGAGTGTAAAAATTCACAGATGCAGAATGAGATAAATGAGCAGCAACAGCTACTGAATGAACAGCTACAGGTGGTGATTAAGCAGAATGAGATATCTCCGCCGCCATTTCCAAATTATGTTAATGAGCAGAAATACAATACAGATACAGGATTCAGTGGAGTCCAGGAAAACAGACCTGATCCAGTTAAAATTGCAAACAAGCAGGGAAACTCATTTCCTAATGTTCCACAGTACAAGATGAAGCCAGAAACAATTCCTGTTATTGAAACATTCATTAAGCAGGGTGTCCTAAAAGAGATTGAGAACAGTCTTTGTAATTCACCAGATATGGGAATTGGAATGCCAAATGAAATGTACAAAATAATACAGGACCTGAGAAAGGTTAATGAGATAGTTATCCCTTGTTGTCCTATTGTGCCTAAACCAGCAGAGATCTTTTATCAGATACCACATGAGGTTGAATGGTATTGGGTTCCAATGCATCCAGAGAGTCAAATAATTTTTGCTTTCAGGTTCCAAGAGAGAATTCCCAGACAGGTAACTATTGAGAGAATTAAAATAATTCAAGCAATGGAATGCCCAAAGACGCAAAAACAGGTAAGAATGCTTCTAGGCATGGTCGCATACTGTTGCCAATGGATTTGTGCTTTCTCAGTGTTTGCAAAACAATTGCGGAGACTGACAAAAGCAGATATAAAAGGCCCAATTGTCCTGACAGAAATTAAAGAAATTAAACTTGAGGCCTTTGAGCAATTTAAAAAGAGTTTGAGTGAAGCTCCTGTTCGGGGCATGCCAGACTTCAACAAAGAATCTGAGCTTCTAGACCAAATAGCAGAGATAAAATGTGCTGGAGAGAAAAATGATCATGTCTCAAAAGGTAATGAGCACGCAAGTACCATTGTTAAATTTTGTGCTCAGAAGAGGGTTGCAATCAAAAGGGAAAAATTCAATGAACATGTTTCAAGCATCCTCATACTAATATTTGCAATTCAGACATGGCAAGAGTTAAAACAATTACAAGATGAGGCACATGTTGAGGAGAAAAACTCATGGCTCAAAGAAGGTTGCAGACAGAGAGAGGAAGATAAAAGGGTTTACAAAGATGGCGGACCTGTTATGCCCAATTGCATAATTGCTGACATGGCACAGATGTACCATGGTCAAGGTCATTTAGCAAGAGACATAATGATTCAACTGTTCAGGGAAACATGTCTGACATGTCAGAAAAACACATGCCAGAAAAACAATGCAGATCAAAAGACAATTGAGAATTTGGGAACCATAGACCGGGAGGGTGGTCCATTTGCAAAAATTCAAACAGATCTTTTTGAAGTGCTCCAACATAACAAACTGAGATATGTCCTAGTCATCATTTGTTTATTTTCAAAATGGTTAGAAGCTTTTCCAACAAGAAAGAATGATACAGTTTCTGTATTCCATCAGTTGGGAACAGATGAGGAAAAGGAGCAAGCTCATGATCTATTGCCAAGAGACTTAGTCAGAACAAAGGCTCAAAGGAGGAGAAACTGTCTAGTACCCAGGTGGCAAAAAGCAAGTCAGGTGACAACAGATACTGGATGGATGCATATTAGTAATACCCTTTGTGTACCTGATAACACTGATGAAGACAGTGAAGACACTACAACTGATTCAGACTCTGAAAAAGAAATTCCTGAAGAAAATCCAGATCTTGAAGATCGACAAGGTGGTCGACATCTGGATGATGATGTCAAAAATCCAGATATTGAAGATCGACAAGGTGGTCGACATCTGGGTGATGATGTCAATATGAATGAAACATTGAATGAAGAAGATCTAGAGATTGTGATTCTAGATTCAGAAAATGATGAAAATCTGCTAGAAAAAGAATCTCAAGAAAAAGAAGAATATTCAGAAGCAGAAAATTCTGAGCAAGAAGTTAAT
Source organism: Lissotriton vulgaris (assembly GCF_964263255.1). NCBI lineage: Eukaryota > Metazoa > Chordata > Amphibia > Caudata > Salamandridae > Lissotriton > Lissotriton vulgaris. The sequence goes on along the minus strand of NC_141700.1, from coordinate 650,848,491 downwards.
CAAGTCCAGGAGAGTATTGAAAAGCAGAAGAGTAGCTCTGAATGCGGGAACAAGAATCCTGAAACTGGGAAGCTGAAGGTGATCCCTGAAGAAGAGGAAGTATTACCAAGTACCAGCTGTAAGGATGATGTTCCTAATGGAGTGAAGCTGCTGAGTAAAGAAGTTCCTTGGTACAGATTTGAAGTCTCAGAAACAAATACAGATGGGAGTAATGAAGAGTCTGAGATAAGAAAATTCGGAAAAAGGGCTTGGAAAGCTGAATGTAAAGAAAGCAAGCCTAAGAAGAAACTCTTGAGAAAAGGTGATGTATGGCCTAAAGATTTAAAGTTCAAATATGAAGTGTCAAGTCAGAAGAGTGATTCAGACAAAAAAGAGCAAGCTGAAGAGAAGATTGAAATGATTGCCAGGAAGAGCAAAAGACCATTGAGATCAAATGTAAAATACAAGTCTCCAGAATGGGCCTACATAACTATCACTCCAATAGTTGAGGAGTGCAGTAGCAGTCAAAATGGTGACAATGACTAAGTTTAGTTTTCTTTAAGTTGAGATTTATTTTTGGCATAAGGCTGAAGAAATTTTGTTAGAGTGACTCAAGGTCGAAGAAATTGTGTTAGCTGGAAACACTTCTATGTAAGACACTAGGTTGAAGAAAACATGTTTTAGTTTGAAAGAAAAAAAAAAAGAGGGGGTATATACTATGTACTAATTTTTCAAAAATGTTCAAAAATTTACTTTTGGTTTTTGTTTTGTTTTATAATACTCAGATTGATATTTGTTTTGTTGGTGCAATTCAAAATGTAGTTATGCAATTTAAAACTTAGTTCCCTAAATTCATTGGGGGTTGGGGATTCAAAGGTGGAAAGGATTCAACTTAGCTGAATAAAGAAAGGGTAAAGGATACAGAATTAGTAAGATGTAAGACTGAATACTAATTATGAGATAGATGAAAATAGAGCTTAAATACTAATCCTGAGTAAGCCTGAAACATGTTCAATAGATAAAAATTTTAATTAAAATTTTTGGGTGTTGTTTGGTGATTTTGAAATCACCAGATGAGGGAGTTGATAGAGCGAGCTTTAGAAAATATTTTATTCTAGCTTGTGATGTCATACTCTCATAATTTGAATTAATATATTAATGAGTGTTTGCATGATTTGTTTGATTAATCCAACCTAGATTAAGTTTGCACCACACATGAACACGCGGGAAACTAATTAAATGTGCTCTTGTTGCACTTGCAAGTCTGTTTTTGTAACACATTATTAATATTGTCCTGTTTGTTATGTCTGTCCTATTGTCTTTGTCACCATTAACATGCAGTTGATCATTCATGGCATGTGCTTTTATATGTGCTTACATGTATTTCCTATGTTGTGTTTGTCTGTCTGTGTATTATTTAATCATCTTTTTACTCTTTCAGAAACATAAAGCTGGATTACATGAAGAATGGTAGTTATTATATGTGCTGCTTTATTTGTTTGCTTCTGCTAGTTGTCATTTATTAATGTGTTAATTACTAGCAGGGAAAGGGTGGGTACAGAAGGGTTTGTTTTACCTGAATTAATTATTCTTTTGTGTTTGTTTAAATAATAGTTTTCTGAAAAAGTGATGCAAGCTGAAAGTGGCGCAGTGACGCAATCTGAAGCAGCGCAGAAAAGGCCTGCTGATGTTAAAACCCACATGAGACAACTTTATTCTGAAGTGGAAGAAAAGCCTTTTATTGTGAATTCTTTAGAAAATGAACTGCTAAAGTCAACTCTGTGGAGTGGGTTTGGATGTGCCACGAAAGCTCAGAACGGTCTGGCTCAAGGCTAAAAGGAAGAGACGTGACAAGATTTTGTATTGCTTGAACATTTTTGCTACAAAATGTAGCGGACTAAGGAACTGTTGCCAGGATTCGGTGCATGAACAATGACTTTGTGTAAAGCCTGGTCTCGTGGTGGAAGATGTCACAGTTTACTGTGGCGTGAGGTGATTCAGCCAATGGAGAGCCAGAATTCAGCTGTTGGAATGTGAAAAATAGTTAGCTCAGCTTAAATTAGGGTATAAGAATAGGTTTTAGCTGCAAACTTTTGGCTTACGCTCTTGATTCCAGAAGGACGTGTTCTGCTGTCCGATGATTACACGTAAGAAATGTAACTTTTAAGACTTTGTTTTCAGGCGATGAGGGTAGCGACAGAGAGATAGTTAGGTTTTGGAAATGCTCTTCCTTTTCACTAATTTCTGCTAATGAATAATATTATCAAAAAATAAGCTCTCTTTATAAAATGCTGAATAAAACTTATATGACTTTTTCTAATGCTTGTTTAATAAAGTTCCAAACCTAAGTTTTCTTAAATATGTTTTAATAAACTTTTTAAAATGACAAGCTGGTCTTGTTTATTATGAATGTCTTAAACAAACATATAGTATACATTCACCTCACTTTCTATGTTTATGGGCCTGGTATTGTTTGGTAAGTGTGATAGTGGAATGTGTCATCATTTATAAAGAATTTTAGTTTCTAGGCTCCATCACCTGCTTCTCAGATGGTATTTACCACACTGAAGAAAGCATAACGCTGACAACTTGAGTTTCTCTTTCATTGTCTATTTGATGTCAATTAGAACCCGTCGGTGAAAAACTATTTCTATTACGCATCTGTAACTCTACACCTACAACCAAAAACAATCTACTCATGTAAGACATCTGTTTCATTGCACATAAAAGGGATGTGTGCCTTTTACCAAATATGCAACACAATCCATATGTAACTGCATGGAGAAGTGAAGGAAGAACACAAAAAAAGACGCAGCATCTGGGAGTCAGATGTGAGCGACACAAGCAACAATATCACCCATCAATTGTAGCCAAGTAGCTCACAAAACACAACCAATAGAATACCTGCTGAGAGGACCATATCACAGAAAGGTGGGGTTTCCACCTCCTTCCAGGTCCTTATGAATATTGTGTGATAGTCCAAGGCATTCATAGTCTTGTTTTGCTCCCATGATATAATTAGATTAACATGCCTGATTTAAATAATAGTAGGGGATTGCATTATGGTGTCCTTCCGAGACCCTGGCACTGTTTTACATATTTGCGCAGGGTCAAACAGATCACTGGACTCCACTATACAGTCATTGCCAGTCTCCTTCTTTCCCCCCCCCCACTCGTATGCACCACGAGCCAGCACAAGGCAATTGGACAAGGGTAGAACGGAGACACAGATACAAGGAACTCGCGGCACGCCCAGTTTACCAACCGCCTGACACTCCCTTTTTTCATTACAATCGTTTTAACTGTTTGGGTGGGTTGGACGGGGTTGATTGACTGTCCTTAAACCCAGCCCCTAGCTATGTGACCCCGGATACCAACCCATGGGCTGTCACTGAGTTAGTTGGATCTACTGTTGGCAACGTCCCCGGTGGAGCAAGCGTGGGGGCATCTGGGGTTGCTCCCCCGGACACTTCTTCTTCTGCAACCTCTACTACTGAGCACCTGAGATTTATCTGGTGGAATGTGGCCGGACTTGCCAACAAATTGATCACCCCAGACTGGATAGCATACATTGAGACTGGGGATATCTGCATGTTCCAGGAGACCTGGGCAAGGGAGGAATACACACACCAGGGATACCAGTCATTCTTTATCCCGGCTAGGTGGGAGGGCAAGGGTCGCCCTTCTGGCGGACTAACTACGTGGGTGGCATCCCATCTAGGGTGCGAGGCCCAACGCTTACTGGTGCCATCTGACGATATTCTTGTGGTTCTACTGTCCTGGCAAAATCAAGCAAAACTTGTTCTGATTAACATCTACTCAAGGCCAGTGGGAGTTGCCAGGGAGTCATCCACCATTGATGAACTCTCAGCTTATCTAGCTGAAATATCAGGAGATCTACCCTACATAGTGGGGGGGGACCTAAATTCTCATTTTGAGCCGCTGCCTGGCCTCCTAGATGGATTCCCGATGGAAGAGGAGACTAGGTGGTTAGTACCTTCCGTAGAAGCCCCTCCCCCAAAGGCATGGACCCCCGTAGCAATGCAGATCACAGCCCTCACCCTAAAATTCGGAATTAGAGCCTGCAATGGGCGTACCAATTCAGATGTACCCAGTAGAATCACCTACAATAGAGTAGGAAGAGAATCCCGTCTGGATTACGTTTTGGTACAGGTAGTGAATTGGCCTACTATCAAGGATTTTAGGGTTACTGAAAGGCTACACAGCGATCACAATGCTTTAGAACTTGATCTTATCCATCCTGGCCTTCAAACCCCTGCAATCATGAGTGAGGAAAACAAACCTGAACTTCTACTGGCTAACAACAGAAGAAGAATCAGGTGGGAAAACATAGCCTCGAGTCAGGAGAAGCTCCCGAAGCTTTATGCAGGATTAATCCCTATTCTAGAGAGTGTAGGAGATTTAGCCATCGGGGTGGGCAATAAAGATACACTGGGCAAACTACACCAGGCACACGAGGACCTCATAAAGGGTGCCGCCCCCATCCTATTTAGTAACGTACAAAACTCGAAGAGGGGGCAGCTACATAAATCCTTGTGGTATAATAAAGCCTGTAAAAAGGCAAAGGAAGAACTCCTTAGAAATATTAAGGAGGGTCGAGGTGGAGAGAAGGTAAGAGAAAGCAGACGGGCATATAAAAAACTACTTGCCCATGCTAAAACTGAATGGGAGGAGAATCAATGGGAGGAGATAAATAATTCCCTTGTGAAAGGAGACCACAGGACCTTCTGGAGAGTATTGAATGGGGGGTCGGGGAATCTCCACTCAGCCATTGAGCCTAACGTCGCACCAGGGGTATGGCAGACTCACTTCCAATCCCTTTATAGCTCTGAGTTGGGAGAAACCACGAACAACACTGGGGGTGGGCAGGCAGTATATGAGGGGGAACCAATAACAGTGGGAGAGGTTAGGGCAGCAATAGCAGGTCTGACATCGGGCAAGGCGCCAGGATTGGATGGCCTACCTGGGGACTTGTTCAAGCAGGAACCCGACGTCTGGGCCCCCTACCTTGCCGTTCTGTTTAACGGAGTTTTGAGCGGCATGGAGGTTCCAAGTACTTGGCTGGGGGCAGAGGTGGTTCCCATATATAAGAAGGGCTCGCCCCTGCTCCCAGCCAACTATAGACCAATCAGCCTAATTGATGTACCACAGAATCTGCTTGGTAGGGTATTGCTGAATCGACTTCAGGAGTGGGAGGAAGAAATGGGTGTCCTTAGCCCCTATCAGGCAGGATTCAGAAAGGGGGTTTCAACAGTGGACCAGGTTTTCAGATTGAACATGATCTATTGGAGGGCAGCGATATTCGATGGCGGCAGCTTATACACAATATTTGTGGATCTGAGGGCCGCCTTCGACTTGGTGCCCCGAGGTAAACTTTGGAATGTCCTGTCAAAGATGGGTGTACCCGCGGACATTTTGATAATCTTACAGAGATTACACATAACAACTATGCCCGAGTGAGGTGCGGGAAGTCAGGGGAACTGACGGACAGATTCCCCGTTGACAGGGGGGTTAGGCAGGGCTGTGTGCTCGCACCGACCCTGTTCTGCCTCTTTGTCAACGGGGTAATCGCCCACCTGAATGGCACTGAAAACACTGACGCCCCAAAATTGAACGGCAGCAGGGTGCCTGCAATCATGTTTGCAGACGACACCCTGCTCCTGTCCATTGGGATTCAGCGGATTCTTGACTCTTTTGTGGCCTTTTGTACAGACAGGGGTCTAGAAATTAACGCCGCAAAAACTAAATTTATGGTCCTGAATCCAAGTCAGAAATTGCGCCCGAATCCACTACTGGGAGCGTCAAGGCTAGAGAGAGTCTCCACCTTTGAATATCTAGGTGTAACCCTGAATGAGACTATGTCATGGGGGCCACATCAGACTAGAGCCAACCTCAAATTAGTACAGACCACTGGGGGCATCGCGCGGATGATGAAGAGCTCGACATACCGGCCGTTGGGACCGCTCATACAGATCTATAAAGCACAGGCTAGGGGCGCTACTATGTATGGGGCGGAATTGTGGGGACACACATCAACTCGTAGTCTGTCGGCAACTGAGAACAATTTCATTAGACAAATAGTTGCACTTCCGGCCAGCACCCCGCTCCTTCCACTGAGGCTGGATCTGGGACTGAGACCAATAGCTGATGAAATAGGTCTCAGACCCATAGTCTTCTGGCGAAGACTGTGGAGTAGCGAAGAACTATCTGCTTACAGGGCGGAACTGAGTGAGCTTCTAACTCATCCCAAAGCGTCACAGATCCCTTGGGTAAAATACATCCAAAAATCATGTACAACACTGGGGTTCCCTGATCTCTGGTCCGATCCTGCAAACGCCTCATTAAACATCCCACGCAGAACTTTGGCCAAGGTCTACCATGACCAGAAATTATCAACTGCCATGGACTGCCAGCGGGAGGGATCACTAACATCTGCATTTATGCTGAGCAAGGACTCATATAGGTTGGAAAGGGTTTTGGACGCCATGTCCCCCGTGTTGGCCAGGAAGCTGTTTCTCCTGGACAACCCCGTCCTCCTCTAAGCAGTGTCCGACATGCTCCTATGCGGAGGAGAGTGATCTACACGTGGTCCTGTTTTGCCCAACCTATATGAAAGCTAGGAAACACTGGCTTTTACCACTTATTAGAAACTTTGGTTGTAGGGAGTATCTCCCGATGTACAGAATTCTAAAAACCGATGTTTCGAGTTTAACCGTGTTTGCACTGGCAAAATTCCTCACCAATGTCTGGCATACCCGCACTCGCATTTTGAAATCACAGGCCCTGATTTAATCCCAAGTCTTTTAAAACGTAACTCTGGTAGTTTTAATTTACAGAAATGAATGTTTTTATAGTGTATAACATGTGCTGTTTTGTTATTGTCGTTGATTTTATCATGGTTGTATATGTTTTATTGTTGTTGTACATCTTTTATGGCCACATGGCCGAAATAAAGATTGAATAAATAAATAAAATAATTTGTAGGTGAAATGTTTAGGGCTGGAGACAGTGCCCTTAATACCCTGGAGTCAGGAGGTCACCCTACTTGAAGACTCACAATATTACCACAGCTGACACAGTACCATAGTGGACACTTTCAATAACTTTAGTTGTGGTATGAGTAAACAGGAAATTAAGGCCCAAGAAAGCCAAAAGGGAAAGGAAGTTTTCAAATGCAAGAAGCACAATTTTACCAAATGGCAAATGTTCATCTTCACAAATAATATGGCCGCATCCAAAGCTACTCTACTTTTTAAGTCAAACTCAGAGGACTTTTAAGTGGTCCACATTAGAACCAGTCTGTAGTTGATTCTCTGCCCCAGGACAGGACAGGCGTAGGGTGCCAAGGCTCATGGCAAAAAATCACAAGAAGAAACTGACGTACAACAATGCTTAGTACCAATGCTAATGTTGGCGACTTGAGCCACACAGTAAAGTAAGGTGAACACAGACACAGGTCAACCCAACCCTTAACCCTAACCCTTACTTAGTAAAAACAAACAAGCATTTGCAATGCAATAGGTCTCGCATTAGGAAAGTTTGAGCTATTGGTATTGTAAATGACATATTTTTTATTTATGTGTTGGTTTTGAAAATAGCGAAATTAATAGCTTTGTCATTTAAAATGCCAATAGTTATAACTTTCGCAAATGTGACACCTATAGCATTTGTAATGCAATATGTGTTGTATTTACGTGATTTACATGTATTGCTATTACAAATAACAATGGCTTTTAATTTTTTTAAATAATTAATACTTAAATAAAAGTTATTGTAATTTATAATGGCAATAGCTTAAAATTTTGCAAATAACTTTTGTGAAGATTACGTTCAGTGTATTTTATTGTGATGAAAATCCAAGAACAGAAGTGAAATATTCACATCTTTTTGTGACATTTGTAATAAAGCTTGAAACATTGAGAGAACATATTTGAACCAGTGGTGATGTGGTTGCGCTGAGTGATGCAGTGGTTGCGCTGAGTGATGCTGTGGTTGCGCTGAGTGATGCTGTGGTGATGCTGGGTGATGCTGTTGTGGCGCTGAGTGATGCTGTGGTGGTGGCGAGTGATGCATTCATCCTTTTACATTTTAAAAAGGATCAAAAAGCTAATTCCATACCTACCTCCGTCTGCGGGCAAAACCCTAATCAGTACATTGGTTTTCTCAAAAACAGATTACTGTAATGCCCTCTTACTAAATGCCCAAGAAAAGGTCCTCAAAAAACTGCAGACGGTGCAGAAAGCAAGGCCACTTTGCATGGCCCTTCGTGGCTTGATAAATCTAGAGTAAAGCAATGCAGCGAAAATCACTGCCTTACTTTACTCTATGGCAGGGAGCCATGCCATGGGTGGAGCCTAGATGTTCCAACGCATTCATCCATGCATTGTGATACATTCCCAGATTTGCTAACACCTGTAGACCTGGGAAGTTGCAAGGTTTGTATGCCTCCACACCAGAAGCACAACAAGGAGAAATATCTTTATTTCTCCAGGTTGTTTCCTCTTTCTAACTGTGCTGCATTCTACAGCACTGTTAGAAAGAAGAAAATGCCCCTGAGGAGTTTTTGTGTAGAAAGATGCCTCATCCTGCACAAAAATAATCCTGCCTCCTACAACACAGGCTCCATTGCACCCTGGTGTAAGGGTGCCTGCATTAGTGCTAAGCAGCAGATTGTGCAACAAAACAGGCAGAGAGCATGAATGGGATGTATAATGTTAAATATGGTGCATTCCTGCCCTCTCCCCTTCATGCAGTGCAGAGAGGTGGCTTGCTGTGTTCTTCAATAAATATGCCCCCCAGGGTGGGGTACCACTAACCTTAGTCAAAGAAGGGTGGAAGGGACCTCTGAGTCACACAGAAGGATGTGGTGGACTATGCAATTGGTCTCAAGATGTGGGTGGCACAACACAAAGGAAAACCTTCAGGCCAGCCAAACGCTGATGAAGGAATGGTACAACTAGAAATCTGCACTGATTGGATATCAGCAAGGTCAGGTAATGTTGGTGCTAAAGCCTATTTGTCCAAGGGCTTTGGGGGACAAATGATGTGGGCCATAGAGGGTAGTTCAGAAGATTTCTGAGGTCAACTACGTGGTAGGTGTAGGTGCAACAAGTCAAAACAAGAGGGTGTTCCATGTGAACAGGCTGAAACCTTAATTCCGGAGAGGTGACACAGTGAATTTCATGGATGTGGCAGAGAAAGTGGAGGAAGATGGTGAGCCTCACCCTGACTTAGGGCCTGATGTAGGTAATCCCAGATTACCAATTCTTAAATACCGAATCAAACCGATTCGGTATTTAAGAACAGGCAAATGGGATGTAGGTAATTTTACCGAAAAAATTACCGAATCGGTAAGTTTCGGTAATTACCGAATCGGTAAATACCGCTTCGGTAATTGCCATTCATTCCTATGGGCCTGGAGGCCCATAGGAATGAATGCCAAATACCGAATCGGTATTTACCGATTCGGTAAAAAGGGGAAACATTGAAGGGTGGCAGGGTGTCACTTTGACACCCTGTTGCACCCCTCAATTGTATAGGGGTGCACATGTTGCAGACATACATGCCCTAAGGGCATGTATGTCTGCAACATGGCACTGTTGGAAAAGCAAAAAAATAAGCTTTTTCCAAGGTTTTCATTATTTACCACCAACTTGCAGTTGGTGGTAAATATTGAATCCTAAAAGGGGAAAAGCACTCATTTGAGTGCTCCCTACATAGCAAAATTGGTAATTTACTGATTCAGTATTTTAAGGATTCGGTAATTTACTGATTCCTTAAAATACCGATTCGGTAAATTACCGAATCAGTAAAATGCCCAACTACATCTCATTTTCCAAATACCGGTCGGTAACTTCCGAAATTACCGAATTTTGGCCGTTACCGGGGAGAGGTGTGGCGCCGCAGCCAGGGTGACTGCCTCTGGAATCTGGGGATCACGGTTCGATCCCCGGGGCTGGTGGCAGATTAGCCCAGCACAATGCGACTCTGGGCAATAGCTTGCTTAATCTTCCCGACGGCCCCCAGCGCCTAGAGACCCTAACAGGGGATGGGTCGTGCTTTACAAATGTGGATTATTATTATTATTTGCCTACCTACATCTGGCCCTTAGTACATTGTGACAATAAGGATGACATATTGGAAGGGGTTCAGTTAGCCCCTGAGCTAATGCCTTAGTAGCAGGAAGAATTTAGAAAGGTTTTGGGATGGTTTGCCAACCTCTCCGTGCTGACTCTAGGGTTCAATCATGTCTTTGTGTGTGCATGACATAGAAACAGGTGACAGTCTTCCAGTGAAAGGCATGATGTACAGAATGTCTGACCAGGTGCAGGTATGCATTAAAGCTGAAGATGCCAAAATGTTGGACCGGGAGGGGGGGGGGTCATTGAGAGATCTTGTATTCCTTGGTCTACTCCTGTTGTTCTAGTACCAAAGCAAGGATCTACTGACTGGCAGTTCTGTGTGGTCAAGCCTTCAAACTGAAGCCCATTCAATTCCTGAGCGGATAAGCTTGTGGATTGGTTAAGTGATGCAAGGTACCGGAGCATCTTTGATCTGACTAGTGGCTATAGGTAGATTGCTTTGGCACCAAAGGCCAAGCAGAAGATTCAATTTTCGATGCCAGAGTGGCTGTATCAGTTTAAGGTTATGCCCTTTGGGTTAAAGAATGCTCCAGACACTTTTTTTTAGCACCTGGTGAACCATGCTCTCACAGGGCTGAAAGAGTGCTGTGTCACTTGCCTGGATTAAATTGCTGTGTTCATCAATTCATGGTAGGACCATCTGGCCAGGATACAGGATGCAAATCTGACTGTCAAGCAATGGTCAGGTGGGGCATTTCTCTGCAATCTACCTTGCGCATGAGTTTGGGAGTAGGAAAATTCACAAGTTGGATGCCAAGATTCAGTCGGCGATGGAGTGGGAAGAGTCTACTACCCAGACTGAAGTGAGGGCCTTTTTAGGACTCACCCGGATTTGCAGGAACTTTGTGGTGAACTATGGTAGTATAGTTGCCCCATTGACTGCATTTACCTCTAAGAAGCAGCACAGAAACACAGAATGTCTGAAAGCATTTAATGAACTAAAGAAGGTATTGGGCAATGCACCTGTACTGAAAGCCCCTGACTACAGTCAGCCGTTCATTTAACAGAGGGATGTTTCTGAAAAAGGAGTTGGAGCGGTGAAAAAAGTAGAGAGCTTCTGGTAGCATTTATGATGAGTACATTACTACCAAGAGAACAGAACTGGGCAGCTATTGAGAAGGAGTACTTTGCCATAGTTTGAGCCTGCCGTAAGTTTCACCCTTATTTGTTTTTCAGGTTTGTGGTGCAAATGGATCATAAGCCACTGAAACTGTTGATGGCTATGAAGGGCGATAATCCCAAGTTGTTGAGATGATCTATTTATTTGCAAGAGTTTGATTTTGTGGGGGAGCACAGAGCCGGATTAAGCCATGGGAAAGCTGATGCACTTTCCCACTGGTTTTACCAGTATGACCATTCAATCTCTCCAGGTTAGGAGATGGTTCGGGGTATTGTTCTGATCCGGGTGGGCGTCCATTGGGATAGAAAAGTCCTCTGCATGGCAATAGACGTATACCCCTACTCTGACTGCCCTATTTTACTGATATCTGAATCCCTAATGCTGATTTTTGTTTTCATAGGCAAACACAGATCATCCGTGTGCCATGACACAGGTCTTTCTCATGGATTGTGGTCCTGTTGGCCTGGACCTCATACTGGTGGAAGGCTACCGATTTCACCAAGAGTTAAGCAGCACAAACGCTCTGGTGGCAGTATACCTTGTAGTGATCAGTAGGAGTGAACAGGTTCGTTTAAGCCTGTGTCACTGGAGCCAGTTCTATGGGCTCACCAATTTTTAAAGTTCTGATGCTGTATGCTTAATTCACCTGTGGCTTACATTGACTTGCGAAGGGCTACGCAGCTCAGAAGTCATGTAACTGCACTGGGTATTAGTGTGCCAGAGGAGAGTAAAATACAGGGTTGATGCATCGTGGAATGCATGTGCTGGATGTACGTGCGCCTATTAGTGGTACAATACATAAAGGATGTAGTGCTGAGCAGTGGGTTCATGGTGAAGGCATGTGCTGGATGTATGTGTGCCTTGAGTGGTACAATACATGAAGGATAGAATAGGACATGTTACAACGCAAACTTTTACAACGCATGCCTTTACAACGCAGTTTTTACATCGTAACATCCATTACAATGCATGATTTTACAACGCATGCCATCACAATGCATTTTTAGAAACTACACTTACAACCCATTCCATTACAACGCATACCATTACAACAGTAGTGTAAGTGTTGGATAGTGTATGGGTAAAATTGACTATTACCACTCCAGTGAGTGCAACAGTATGGTAAGTGTTGGATAGTGTAGGGGTAAAACCTATGATTCCCACTCCAGTGCGTGCAACAGTAGGGTAAGTGTTGGATAGTGTAGGGGTAAAAATGACTATTTCCCATTACTTACCTTAAAATGCGTTGTAATGGCATGCTGCGAGTAAGACTGATTCCAAGCCTGTTGGCTGCAGGAGAACATGCTGTTAGATAGCGTGAAAGTGCTGGAACACCATTGACTTTAATTTAGTCATGTTGGACTCTTGAGAATCGGACTGCTAGTGGGGCATCCCCTGGATGTTAACAATAGTAAATGGGGATTAACCACTATTGCTAACATGAGGAGGGAGTGGGGCAGGGAAAAATATTGACAAAGAAACCCTAGGCCACCCATCTCAAGGAGACTGTGTAATTGTTTGTGAATGTTGTATTTCTTTGTGTTGGGTAGCGGTAGAAATAAAATTCTTCCTTTTTTGAGTATTTGGCTGGACAATGATTTATTGTGCGCATTTTGATTTGTGAGGCTGTGTTCCCTATCCTGTATCCACACCTCTCCCTTCACCCTCGAGGAAGCCTTTTACTAGTCGAACCACGCACACCTAAGAGTAGGCCTAGAAGGGGTACTTGGCCCAGTTACTCCGGATCCATAATAAGTCCCACACAGCATTAAATGGCATGGAATATTAATTTACGCTAGTCCACAATCCCTCTATCCATGCCAAGGTGAGCTATACCTTAGTTGCCAATAACAATGCTCTATTAACTGAGTCAAAACCCTATTTAAGGTCGAGGAAGGCAGCAGTATCCCACATCTGAGATTTACACATTTTAAAATCGGTGTATTTGGAACCATGCAATGATCAAAGTTTGAGCATTCACTTGTAAAACCTGCCTCATGAGGAGGATCCTTCTATTTTCTGTGATCAAATCCTCGATGCAGCACAGCATCGACTTGGTAAATAATTTCCCAGAAATATCCTGATCTACAGGACATGCATTACAATTGCTTTTTTGTTGTTGAAATTAGTATGGTAGTATCTTTCCTACAGGAAATGTCATTCTTTGCTTAGAAATGTTAACGATGATCGAATGGTGAAGTAGTGTGGCTCACTGGTTAGAGGCGGCAGACCCGAGAGCAGAGGACGGCCCGGGACCAGGGTTCGATTCCCGGCGCGGCAGGTTTCTGGACCAGGGTCAGCGGACTCGATAATTCTCTCGCCTCGGTGCCCACTCTGATCAGCGATCACACTCGGCAACTCTGGGCATGAGCTTGCCTCATCTTCACTAACGGCCCCACCAGACCGCCGGGGATGCCTGGTCTCACCCTGGAGATACCCATTAAGGGACCATCTCTCAGGGAAGCCAGGAAGGGTTTCGCAGCGGTCGAAGCGCCTTGGGACCCTACGGGTAAGTAGTGCGCTATATAAATGCCTATACATTTACATTACATTTACATAAAAAGTGAGATCCTAGGTAGAGGGGTGAAGATGGCTTTGTAAACAACTTTGTAGATAAATGATGCTGTTTTGAAGAAGATCCAACTTTCAAAGGAGAGCCAGTTGATTTCTAATAGGGCGGGGGTAATGAGGTCATATTTCTTCATGTCCTTTATAGGGTATGTATATACATGTAGAATACCCTAAAGCGGGACTAGTATAAAGTGTGTGAGTCCATAGAGCATGGCATTCTCAGCAGCTGATGCAAGAATACACCAGCAGATTCAACTACTAGCAATCTAGCTTTTGGTCTGCACCAACACTGGAAACATATAAATGTTGAATCAAACCTGGATCAATGGTAGTGGTGAATAACTTCCAGGAGTAGTTGCCAGGCACACACACGAGCAATCGCTTCCATCCTCCCACGAGCACACACACTAACACCCATCCATTCACAAGCATACACGCCCGCACATTTCCAAACCCGACCATCCATAAACACACACGCACACATACTCACACCCAATCATTCACAAGAAGACACCTGCACATACTCACACCCATCCATTAACTAGCATACACATGTAAAGAATTTGATTGACAGAGACAGAGATTTAATCGTACTGTGTGGATTAAAACTACAAGATACTTTCGCTTCATCAGATTGAGATCCTGGTTAATATGCTATGAACACATCGAATGTTATTCGGAAAGCGTCACCACACATCTAGTTCTGATTAGAACTTCTGTTCTTAGCCTTGAAAAAGTCGTCTTGAGATGAAACACGTGTCGGCTGTTCTTGTTTCTGTCCCTGCGGGTCAACAAAGAAGTAGACCTACGAATAAAATAATTTTGGCTACATATACCATTGGATCTGTTTCTGCCCATGTTACTGTTGACTCACTGGAGTCTCGATTTTTGTAACTTGATTGGGTTGTGCTCTGTCAATCAAACATTTTGTTTGTATGTGGGCATCTCACATACATATCAACATTGTGGGTGACACAGTGCCTGACATTGAGCATGCTGGAGAATATCCTCTTTACTTCTTTAACTTTAGGGCATAACTTACACAGAGGTGCTGCCTGTAGTGTACCACTGCCACCAATTGTTCTTAGAATAGCATACACATGTGCACGCACACACACAAACCCATCCTTTCACTTACCCATTCACAGAACAAACGTGCAGATTCACATACATTCACACATATATACACATGCACCCAAATATTCAATAGACGCGTACAGGGCTGTAGGAATGGGGGTGCAGTGGGTGCGGACTGCCCTGGGTGTTATCACTGAGGAGGGTGACAAAATGGCAACAACATGTGTTTTAAACACATATTTTTGCCATTTTGTCAAGCCAGGGGTGACAAGAAATTTTTCGCACCGAGTGCTACCTGACCATGCTACTCCACTGGGCACTTATAGTACCGCAGCAGTGATGGCAGGACCAATGGGTGGCAGGGCGGGGGAGCATGATGACTGAGGAAGGAGTTGGATGGTTCCAGAGGAAAGCTGGACACTGAAGACCCCCCTCTCCCTTTCATTAGGTAATCCTGACAAGGGTTAGGGGTTAGGCAATCAGAGGAGGAGTTCCCTAGATTGTCACAGAGTTGGGTGGCGTCAGTGAGGCTTAATGGCTCACCACATTCTGTGAGGAGTTGATGTAAATGTGTGTAAATGTGTTTGTATTTATGTAGCGCCTTCTACCCAGAGGTCTTGTAGCGCTGTATTCATACCGCTGTGGAACCCTTCCTGGCTTTCCTGTGAGATGTCCACTCCTGGGCACCACCAAGGTGAGGCCAGGCACATTCAAGCGCTGCTGGGGCCGTTGTGGAAATTAAGCAAGCTATTGCCCAGAGTCACAGAGTGGGACCCATGATTAGACTAGGCACAGAGCCGAGAATTATCAGGTCCGGGGAGATTGAGCCCAAGAGCCGCTGAAGCGGGAATTGAACCCTGGTCCCGGGCCAGACCTCTGCATCAGGGTCTGCCGCTCTAACCATTGAGCCACGCTTCTCCACCAATGAAGGGTGATGAAAGTCAACCCTGGCTACCTCAAGTCCTAAACGTGAAGCCACCAGGGCCTACTCTCAATGACACTCCCCCTTGTAATGAGGGGTAGGATCCTCACAGGGCTTTACCAGGCAGATGATATACCTGCTCTAAGTGATGCAACATCATCAGCCCTGCAAACCTTGGCTGAGAGGGCCGCACACTTGAACATTTGAAGCAGGTGGCTGCCTGACTTTGACATGATAAGTGCCTATAAGGCTGACCTTTGCTTTGAAAAAGGGTTGGCAGAGCCCCAGTGCACATAAAGATGGGCCGTCACTAGTCAACAAGGCAACCTGAAGCCTCCCTCCCTGCTTTAACTGCAGCTTTATTGAAACTTTCTCAAGACTTTCGCAAGCCTAGATCCTTCATTTTGGGTGAATACCTTTTACATACCAGATAAGAGGCCAGGCAGAAGTCTGTAGAACCTCGTAAAGTTTTTTTGTAACTGTAAACTCTGCAAATTGCGGCCGCATCTACTGAAAACAACCATTGGTGGTACAGATTTTGAGCTGTAGTAAATGTGATGCATGGCTTTACAAATGTTTCTCTTTTAGGTTATGATAAAGAATAACCTGGCCATGGTTGTCCTCTGAGAAATCAGCACTTTTGGTTTGCTTTGGTGTTTCATCTTCTGAATGCAGGCCTTCATACATCTGAGAATTTTGTGGGTTTACTATGCCAGCATTTTAAGCAAATCCAGAAATTCTCGGCTTAGCTTAGAACCAAAGATGTGGCTATTTACAAACGACTCATCCCTAAACACAAAGATACCTGCACCCTGCAACATTTATTTTCTTTCAGTTACACAAACTTGAAAGTTTGGATTAATAAAGGAATTAGACATCTTGCATAAACCAAGCTCATCCCTGCCTTGGGGTAAGAACATCGGGCCATATTATCAAGAAAGGGCGATACATTATCGCCGCTTTTCTCGGCAGGAAACTGCCGCTAAAGCGGCGATAATGAGCTTGATAATATGCCCTTGTGAATTCCCATAGAAGCGCAGGTTAACACCAGAACCTGGGCTTCTATGGGAATTCACAAGGGCATATTATCAAGCCCATTATCACCGCTTTAGCGGCAGTTTCCTGCCGATAAAATCGGCGATAATGTATCGCCCTTTCTTGATAATATGGCCCATTGTGTGATAGGAGCAGGTATTTTCACATAATCATTGGGTTGTCAAGTTGCCATCCCTCCAATGTTTTAGTATGTATTCTCTGCATGTTTGGATAGTCAGCAGAACCCTTTTGAGGGGAGGGAGCAGTAGCTTTGTAATATTAGTATCAAAAACAAACGTGGTTGCAACTCTTTCCGTTTCCATACTCAACACCTATAGTCATTGATCAATGCCCTCCCTACCCCAAGAAGGCAGGTCTTCTAGCTACAATATTGTGATCACCACATGAGATGCTGGAAACTATGCCAACAAGCATTGGCAAAGCCAAAAGGTCGAGACTTGGTACTCATGATTTTTTTGGGGGTAAGTGTATGTAATAAGCATAACAAGTTTAAAATAGAGTAGTAAAAATGTCCCTGCCACATGCATACTTTTGGGAGACAAATAAGTAAGACATGGCCCATCATAAAAATAAATAACCATGAAAGGAAAGCAAAAATTGGTTTACCAGCTCTGACACTGAAGTGAAGTTCTTTTAGGTGAAATTGCACATGTGCACAAACAAAATAACTTCACTCACAGTGCAGAGAGCGAAAGGGTGCAGTGGATTGATCTATGGGCCCATGTGGGAAGCAAACTGTGACTGATACTTGAAAAGACCAATATAGCAAGCATGGCCAGTGAACTCCGCTCCGTTCTCAGAGTTTGCAGACTTTTTCGCACTCCTCTGAGCTTGCAGAGTTCGAAAAACGTTAAGTTCGCGATTGAGAAAAATCCAACTCTAGACCACTGCCCAGCAAGATTTCTCAACATGGGCGGTCATGGATGGCTCCTACTGCTAGCGTTGAGAAACCTTCCATTTGCGTAGAGGAAGCTGCTGCTCAAGTAGAACTTCTACTCGAGTGGCAGAAGGAAGCAGGACCCTCTTGCACTGTGTGACATGACATTCGTGCTGATTTTACAGCGTGGGACAAACACCCGGCTCAAAGAATTTGTGTGAACGGTTCGGGGTAACCCACTCTGTCGCTCGGGGAACTCTGCAATGCTTGGCAGAGTTTTTGTTGTTGTCACTTCAGAGAGTTCCAGGGAGCAGGACTCCACAAACTCTACAAAGGCTTACAATATAGCAAAATTGCTGACTGAAATCTACTTAACCGCATCACTGCTGCGGTGATTTTTGCGCTGTGCTGCAAATTACCATTTTGCTGGTGTCATGACGAGCTCAGCTCGTCATCAGCACACGACACCCGTGGGTGATGACGAGCTGAGCTCGTCATCAGCATCGAAAGGGTTAATGTATAAATATGTATGTATTTTATTATGACTGTTTTTGAAAACATGATGATCGCATAACAGGTAAAAATGTTTCTGAGCCAGACCTCAAAAATAGGCTAATTAATTATGTGTGCCTCTATAGTTTTTCCGCGGCCATCATCCACCTGTCTGACTGGCCATATTGACTGCAATGTTTAAATTGTGCAGGCAATGGGCACCGACCCATTCTTGGGGGCTGCACTTTTTTTTCATCATCAGATTTTGATGCCAGAGTTAGACCCAGAGGGGAGAACAAATGCCCAAGAGAAAGACAGGAAAACATTAATGCTAGAAAAAACAGGGCTGACAACTAGGCCCATGCATAATAAAAATCTGCTTGTGGAATTTGGTAACTCTGAGTTACATTTGTAATGCAGAGTTCCTGCCAAATTCAGCCAATTAATGCATGGTGGAATTATTCTGCTATTCCCCCTTCGCAATGTTCACAAGAACAATGCGAGGCTCCACAATACGCGCGTGTAAGCGTGAGAAAGATTTGCCGGCCCCTGGCACATTTTCTGGTCGCCATGGAGTCTTTTGGCACCATTTTATAACGCTGGTGGGCACGGTCACAGAGGGCTGTCATTTGAGTAGATTTGTTGCAGCTCGAGGAGATTTTCCACTCGAGCAGCTGCAAAATCAACTTGAATGGCCACACACTCTTGCACAACGCATGGTGCAATTCATGCTGATTTTCAGTGCTGCTCGGGCTACCAGCACTAAATTGCAGCAGGTGCTGCATATTTTCCACCCCTTGGCAGAATTCAGTGGAATCTCGCGTAGTTTTCTGGAACTCCGTGGTATTCCACAGAGTACAACTGTGTGAGATCCACCCGGATGTATGACGTTACAACGCATGCTTTTACCATGCATGCTGTTACAACGCCAGTTTTACAATGCAAACCTTTACAAACGCAGAGCGCTTTGGGGTGCTGGATAGTGAATAGTTTAATTTACTATTCCAACTCCAGTCCCCGTGGAAACTAGGGAAGGTGTTGGATAGTAAATTAAATCTAATCCCTATCCTAGCGCGCCCCCCAGCGCAATGCGTTGTAATGGTTTTCGTTGTAAAACCTGCGTTGTAATAGCACTGCGTTGTAAAAGTTTTGTTGTAAAGGATGTTTCCCGTTCCACCCACCCATACTGAAAATTAACATTTAAGAGTGAGAAAATGTAACAGGGAGTGTAGGATGGTGAAGAAAATAGGCAGGAGGTGGAATCAAGCCTTGGTATTTGGACCCTGGCACTCACCACCTGACATGTATGGTTACTGAGAAAAACTTTAAGCACCAGCTGCATCTAATATTTCCTTCTTATTTGTAAGAGGGCACACCCACAAATAACAGAAACCCACCACAATTGTGCCTGCTCCGTTCGCCCAACTGAATCTGATTGAAGCGGATGCGGGAGCACCTGGATTACTGATTTCCACCCAATGTAAACCCTATTTTGCCTAATGCATTAAACATGTGGAAAAGCCTCATCCCTTGATTGAGACATTTAAACAATCCTTGCTTCCATAAACCTTTCCTACTGTATATTTGTACTGAAGGCTCGTGACATGTAGCCACTTCTTAGAAAATCTTTCCAGAAGCACTGCCATGTTGGAGTAATTCTGCAACAATTACGGAAAACCACATACAGATCAAATAGACAAGAGTTGCACTTTTGTGTAGGAAAATTGGTGGAGTGTCGGTTGGGATGACATAATGCTGTATTTAACTCTAGTGCGCATATATGCATACAGACGAATAACATTAGTATGCTAACTTGATGTGCATTCATATGTGTTACAATACTGGAGTTTGCATCTTTAGACCAGTCTTCTTTCTGTAACGTTGGCTCAAAATGTCTGCCACTCAACGTTTCTTGCAAATGCATTGCTTCAGAACACTTTTAGATCTGGGTTTTGATAGTACAGACCTATTGCTATCAAACTACATAGGGGCCTAGTCACAAAAGTAAATTTATACATGTCATTTTATTTAAATGTATTACTACACCCAGGGGTAAATCTACACGTATTGCTATTTCCGAGTGTAGAATTACAACTAGGTGTAAACATATCTACTCTCCACCCCTTGTTGGAGCATACTACTACTGGATTTACCAGTGTAAAGTTACTATCATTAAAGTTTTACATGTAGGTGGGTTTCTCAACCACCATGAAAAAGATCTTCCTATGAGAAAGTATAGGAAAAAATATTAAAGCTTCTTATTCTTTAAAACAGTAATAAAAATGTTTTAGCATAAAATAGAAATGTAAAAGAACGTAAAATAGGTATTATAAACAGAACTAATAAAATAAAATATTACAGAATAATATCTCATCGAACGTCTACTTAATAATTATTTCACAACGATTGATCAAATTTGTAAATAGTATTTCTTAAAGAATAATTAAAAAATGTTCCATCCACAGTAGCATATTTATTTTGACTTCATATGCATTATAATATGTTATTATATATATTGTTTAATTATGTTTCTTATGTTTTAAATGATAAAATAATTATGTACCAATTAGATATAATTAAAAAAAAATAATTATATAAAATATATAAATACATACAGACAGACACACACACAAGCATGACCAGTTACTCAGTGGCATACCAGCACCGCCACAATATCTCTAAGAGGCATATGTATCAACCGAATTTTGATTCGCCAACGCTGCGAATCGCAAAAAAGCAGCGTTTGCGACTCAAAAATCGGAAACCGGTATGTATGAGGATAATCGCAACACAAATTTAAGGAATCACAAAATTTGAGATTCCTTAACTTTGCGAAAGCATTTGAGGAATCGCAAATTGCGATTCCTTAAATGCTATGCAGCAACCACAGAAGTTTTGCAATTTCTCCTTAAGAAATCGCAAATTACCACCAACTTCAAGTTGGTGGTAATTTGCGATTTCTTTCACAAATGCACTTTTTGCCATTTGTGAAGGTGCCATGTGGCGCACATACATGCCCTTAGGGCATGTATGTGCGCCATATGAGCACACATGTAAATTTCAGGGATGCATCAGGGTGTCCTTATGACACCCTTGCACCCTTGAAATTATTCTTAATTTGCGATTCTCAAATTGCGAATCGCAAAGTAAGAATAACTTCCTATTAATTTCTATGGGCCTCCTGGCCAATAGAAATGAATGGGAAAGTATTCCTTAATTGCGATTTTGCAATTTGCTAATCGCAATTAAGGAATATAAAAAAATCGCTAAAATATTGTGATTTTTTACAAACATCCCTTTTTGCAATTCTCAAATAGAATTGAGAATCGCAAATGAGGATGTTGATACATATGGCCCAAAGTCTCTTACTCCTCTAAGAAGTTGATAGCACGACATTCCAGTTTTTTACATGAAGCAAATCTTTATCGGCACATAGTAACCAGGACTAAAGCATCCTCATGCAGATCTTTGTCAAGGTGTCCGTAAATACCTTTGACACCAATATGACTAATTTAAACATAATTAGAAATGGGGGGCTCTAGTTGGCCGCAGCTTGCACCCTGTCCAAGTAGGGACCCTTCCTTCTAGTCAAGATAAGGGAGTTACACACCTAAAATAACCCCTGCTCACTCCCTTTGGTAGCTTGGCAGAAACAGTCAGCCTTATCTCAGAGGCAACATGTAAAGTGTTTGCACATAACACACAGTAACCCAGTGAAAACACAGCAAAATTATAGCACACAAGTTTTAGAAAAATAGCCATTATTTATCTGTGTAAAGCAAGACCAAAACAATAAAAATCCAACATAGAGTAAAAAGGCATGAATATTGCAAGAATACATTTTAAATACAATTCCTTGAAGTCAATAGCTCCATCCGGTGCTATCACAACATCACGAACAACAAATCCAACAGGTCAGGCCGTCCGTGAAGTCGAGGACCAGCCATGGTGTCGGGAAGACCTATAAACAGTACCTTGGAAATGCAGGGCACCGTGGACCTTGCGATGAAATTCCAGAGGTCAGTACAGAAGTAGCCATGCCCTTGAAGCCACACGTGTTAGGAGCACTGGCGTCAGCGGTGTCAGGGCTATGATGAGAAGCAGGGTGATGCAATGTTCAGTGCCTACGGGTCATGGTGCAGGCATCGGCTCAGTGATGGAGTTTGTCGTTGTTGGTGAGACCATGGCGATGTGAAATGGGGCAATGTGGCATGTGGTGTCCACAGGTCACGGTGCAGGCATCGGCGTGGCATTATTGCTGAAGCGCTGTTGTCGGTAGACCCAGTGTTGGGATGCAAAGTGGGCCGATGCATTGTGCAGTGCCCACAGGTCACGGTGCAAGCAGCAGCATCGATTGACGATGCTGGAGTTGGTAGAGCCGGCGTCGGTGGACCAGGGCTGTTTTTTGTGTCTCACGCGCGGTGTCCACAGGCCAAGAAGCAGGCAGCAGCATCGATATCGACGTGGAGAGGCGGCATCAGTGATACCAAGGCTGTGATGTGAAGCTAGGTGATGCAACATGCGGGGACCACAAGTCAGGGTGCAAGCAGTGGCTCGATGACGGCAGCAGGAATTGGCCTAGTTGAGATCAGGGTTGGTTGTGAAGTGGGGCGATGCTTCATGCGGTGCTCTCAGGTCACGGCGCAGGCAGCAGTGATGGTATCGGAAGCAAACTTTACCTTAAGCCCTTAAAGAAACTTAAACAGCAGGATCAAGTAAGTTCGGTCCAGTCCTTTCACTGCCAAAACAGAAGCAGCACACAGCATGCAGCAAAGTGGTAGTCCCTCCTGACAGTGGTTCCAGCCCTTTTTCTTGGCAGAGTTCTTAGTCCAAAGTGAGCTAAAGTTGTGGAGCCAGAGCCCCAATACCTATACCAGTTTTGGTATTTGAAGTTCACAAACGTAAAAGAAAAGTCTTTGTTGTGCACAAAACCTTGCCATTCTCTGCTCTGCCCCAGACATACTACAGGGGTGGATACAGCATTGTGTGAGGACTGGATCAGCCCTAGTTAGGTGCCAGTTACAACTCCTCCAACCTCTCTAGCACAGGAAGGCCCATGAATCCACTAATGACCCATCAGCATATGTAGGGCACACCTCAACTACCGTTTGTGTGTCTGTCTAGAGTGTATGCAGGAAAGCCCAGCTGTCGGGCAACAAAGTCGTGGATTCCACAGACAGGGACCGAATGGTTAAGCACGAAAAATGTCTACTTTCTAAAAGTGCCATTTTCAAACACACAATTTAAAAACCATCTTCACTAAGAGATGTACTTTAAAATTATGAGTTCAAACATCACAAACTCGAACTTCCTATCAACTTCCAATGGGAATCTGCACTTGAAATATGTTTCAAGGCAGACCCCATGTTAAGCTATGGAAGAGATAGCCTTGAAATAGTGTAAAACGAAATATTAGGACATGTAAAAACCCACCACTACATGACCTACCTTCTAAGTACACTTCACCCTACCCATGGGTGTACCTTGCGCCTACCTTAGGGGTGAGTTACATGTAATAAAAGGGAGGATTTAGGCCTGACAAGTGGTTGCACTTGCCAGGTTGACATGGCAGTTTAAAACTGCATGTACAGACTCTGCAGTGGGAGGTCTGAGACACCTTTGAAAGACTACTTGTGTGGGTGGCACAATCAGTGCTGCAGGCCCACTAGTAGCATTTGACTTGTAGGCCCCGGGCACAACTGTGCAAATTAATAGGGACTAGTTATTAAATCAAATATGCCAAATATGGAAGTACCAATTACTAACACAATTTACAAAGGAACACTTGCACTTTAGCACTAATCAGCAGTGGTAAAGAGCGCAGAGACAACAAAACAGCAAAAACGAAGTCCAGCATACCATCAAAACAGGAGATCAGAAAGCTAAAAGAATGAGGAAACACGCCAAAAGATGCCAGGTATAACAGTAACTAATACGTTAGGTATTTCTTCCTCCAAAAACACTTCTCTCAGAAATGTCATGACATTACTATGATAGTCCACCAGAACCGCCAAGAAACGATCTCTTCTGCCTTGTTTATGTAGTGGACCTATGAAATCCAAGGCCAGTCTTTCCCATGGCCTTCCCGGTAATTCCACATATTTTGGAGCTGGTTGTCCAATCACTTTCGTTTTATTGCTGTTACTGCAGGTATAGTAATCCCTCACAATCTCTTCCACTTCTCTATCCATGTTAGGCCACCAGAAAAATTGTCTCAATCTCCTTTACATCATACTTCTTCCCAGATGCTCTTCATGAGCAATCTTTACCAACTTTGTCTTTAATATGCTAGGCAGAATGATGCAATCACACCTTGGAATCTTGTCTCCCCGAATACTCAACTCATCTTTTACCATGATCTGATGCTGGATGTATGACGTTACGACGTGTACTTTAACAACGCGTACCGTTACAAAGCTACTTTTACAACGCAAGTTGTTACAACGACTTGCGTTGGGGGGCGCTGGATAGTAAATAGTTTTATTTACTATTGCAACTCCAGGAGTTGGATAGTAAATTAAACTATTTACTATCCTGGAGCGCCCCCCAGCCCAAGTCGTAACGACTTGCGTTGTAAAAGTAGAAGTGGTAACAGTACCACGTTGTTAAGGTTTCGCCGTAAAGGATGTTCCCCTCTGTTGCTTCACATCTTCACTTAAATTCATTTGATTATTCCAATCCTTCTCTTATGAACATATTCAACTCATCATACACCATATCACCTTCCAAAGGTTTCCTCCATTGATCTTCACTAAGAGCAACTCCTCTACAATACAAACCTCATGACTCTCTTTTTTCTGGTGTATGAAACATCCTCAACAGGCAACTGTGATAGACAGTCAGAAAAACTATTCTTTGCACCATTAAAGTATTCAATTACAAAACTGAAGTCTTTAATTGACAGTAACTATCTCGATATCCTGAGTGTTACACTGCCTTCTCCAAACCACGTCCACATTTGAAGATATGCAGTAAAAATGTGTGATCTGTTCAGAGAATGAAAGGCAAACCCTGCCAGTAATATCTGTGTGCAGGCAGTAAAGAGAGACTTCAACAACCTACACCTGGAAGGCGGTAGCATCATCTTGCAGTATGCTGATGACCTCCTTGTGGCATTTCCATCACTTCGGGCCTGTGAAAAAGACACTGTAGCTCTGCTGAATTACCTCCAGGAGAGAGGACACAAAAACTAATTGTCAAAATGTCAGTGCTGCCAACAAGAGGTGACTTACCTGGGTTATGTGATATCCCAAGATACACACTGCATGTCACCTGACAGAATACAATGGATTGAGGCATGCAGCCCCTGTCCACCTAGAAAGAAATTAGATCCTTCCTGGGGATGATGTAGTACTGCTGGCAGTGGATCCCTGAGTACAGATTCTATGATCCCATCTTGTCACACTGTAGGCTAAAAGATGCATTCAAAAACATTGTATGGACTAGTGAACTTTCAAACTGTTTCAAGAAACTGAAAGGTACATTGTGTACTGTGCTAGTATGGGGGCTGCCTAACTACAAACTGCCCTTACACCGATATGTGCCAGAGCAAAATGGCATTGCAAATGGTGTGCTCACACAGCAGAACAAAGACCTGTGGGATGCTACAATGTGACTTTGCCTTTAGCAGTGGTTTGGCGTCTGCAGCTATGATGTTAGTAGCGAGGACGGCTCCTATTGTTTTGGACTACACTTGTATTGTTTAGGTGCCACATTTGGTATATTTGTTTCATCATCTGCAGCGACATAGCGTTTTCTGGCCACCAGATATACAGGTTAAGAGGTCACCTTGTTGTCTAAATAATATAATCCCAATTAACAGATGCTCAGCTGTTAATTAGCCAGCATTGTTACCTGCAATAAGTGATTTGGATAAGACCCCTAAGCATGACTGTGTTGACATTGAAGAAATTGCACCATACCACAAGCAGATTTACAGCGCAAACCGTTACAAAAGGCAGACTATAAGTAGTACACTGATGGTTCCTACGGTATGTAACTGTTATCACGGATTTTTTACAACGCATACCATTACAACGGATACTATTACAACGCAGGTTATTTTACAACGGATACCTTTACATCACATTACACTACAACGCACATACTATTACAACGCATACCATTACATCGTAAGTATAATTATAGGTAAGTTTATCTTTTTTTATAAACATTGGGTTTTGGGGTACAGGGGTATTTTTAGGTTTTAGGGTTGGGTTTGGGTTTTGGGGTACAGGGGTATTTTTAGGTTTTAGGGCTGGGTTTGGGTTTTGGGGTACAGGGGTATTTTTAGGTTTTAGGGTTGGGTTTGGGTTTTGGGGTACAGGGGTATTTTTAGGTTATAGGGCTGGGTTTGGGTTTTGGGGTACAGGGGTATTTTTAGGTTTTAGGGCTGGGTTTGGGTTTTGGGGTACAGGGGTATTTTTAGTTTTTAGGGTTGGGTTTGGGTTTTGGGGTAGAGGGGTATTTTTAACCTATTTTTACAAATAATAAAATTAAAATTAATTTAAATAATAATTTAATTTAAAATATGTATTAAAAATAATTAAATTAAATAATACATTAATAAATATTTACATTATATTTTAAAATTAATTATTATTATTATATACTTACCTATACTTACGTTGTAATGGTATGCGTTGTAATAGTATATGCGTTGTAGTGTTTTGCGTTGTAAAGGTATCCGTTGTAACATGACTCGCGTTGTAAAAAATCCGTTGTAATGGTATGCGTGCTAAAAGTATGCGTTGTAACATCATACATCCGTTCCTACAGCAGATAGATAGTCACTAAGGGCATCATTATGATGGCGGGCGGACATTGTCCGCCCGCCATCCTCACCGTAAATGGGACTGCCCGCCATAAGGGCGGAGGTCCGGTAGGGAAAATTAGGATGCGCCCGCCACAGTGGCGGGTGCATCCCGTATTTTTAACATTGCGGGGGGTAGTGCTTTCAGCACCGCCCGCCGCAATGCTAAAAATTCATGTGTACCCCCCATGTGCACCCCCCACCACTGGAGTCTAAGGGGGCCCGCAACGGGCCCCCCAAGCAGACTCGGCATGCCCATTGCCAACAGGGAAAGGTATTCAAGAATGCGCATTGTAATACGGCTGGCAGTGTCTTCCAGACACCGCCACCATATAGAACCCTTTCCGTCCGCCGCGGACCCCCCAGCCATTCTAATATGACGGGGGTCTTTTCTAAGGGGATGGCGGGCGGATTGCCCCCGCCATCCTAATGGGGCCCTAAGTGCACAGCAGGGCATGCTATTACAACAGTTGACACCATAGGCGAACACCTTCTCCCAATGGGCCTGATTCACAGAACTAATTTACAACAAAATCCTAAACTTACTACTTTTGGTATTCACAGAAATCATTTAGTAGTCTTAAATTATGATTTTGTCTTAAATTAGGATTTTGTTCTAAATTAGATTTTGTCCTAAATTAGATTTTTTCCAAAATTAGGATTTTGTCAAATTAGGATTTTGTCTTAAATTAGGATTTTGTGTTAGGTTAAACTTAAGTTTAACTTAAGTTTGTCTTAAATTTAATTTAAAACAAAATCCTAATTTAAGACAAAATCCTAATTTAGGACAAAATCCTAATTTAAGACAAAATCCTAATTCAGGACAAAATCCTAATTTAAGACAAAAATCTTAATTTAAGACAAAATGCTAATTTAAGACAAAATCCTAATTTAAGACAAAATCCTAATTTAGGACAAAATCCCAATTTAAGACAAAATCCTAATTTAAGACAAAATCCTAAATTTAAGACTACTAAATGCCTTCTGTGAATACCAAAAGTAGTACGTTTAGTATTCTTTCATTGCTCATGGGCTAGTTTAAAAGTATTTCCCTAATGCACTGTGCCTCAGAAGGCAGAGCTGGATTACATCCTAGACTATTTTTTTATTGCAGCTCACTGCATCCTGGACTTTTATTGATATGCACATTTCTCTCAATATCAGGGTTAGTCTTGTGCGTAATAAATTATTTAACAAAAATAATCAACAAGCACAGGCTGAGGGTCAGCCTCTACAAAATATGTGATATGTGGCCATTTACGCTTCTCAGGTGTTTCGCCATTATTAATCTTAGGGTTGGGTGGAGGGCTCCTTTTTGAGAGCACTGCATTGGACATAAAAATGAATGGTGCTTCAAGATGGTTTCAGTGTCATTAGTAAACTAAAATGGCTGTAAATCTAATTGCTGTTATGTTGATAATGAAGAATGATTGGATGTACTTACCAGTAATAATCCGTATACTGAGCCCACATTATCATTGTTATAGCCTTGAATTCCTCTTACCTACACTTCTTAGCAAGGCTTCCATACTAGGAATGGACCACTACATACATTTTCAGAAGGTCTTTTTTACTAATAATGTGAAGTAAGCCCATTGCTCAGCTGGGCACTTATACCAGCAAAGGATAGCATGAACATTGAGCAGGGTGTTCTGTTAATAATGCTTAAGAATAGCACCTTTCACCAAGGTGTCATGCTAGTAATAGGCAACACTAGCACTTTAAGCAGGGGAGTTTAAAATGTATTTACACCGTGCAAGCATTTTAGTCTGGAGCTATCAGTCTTAGTGCGACCTCGGAAACACTTCTTCGCAGGGCCATCCCTTCTCAGCAGAGCAGTTGTACTAGTAAGGAAAAGTGCCAGAACTTTCTCCAGGGTTGCTATACATGTAGGGAGTGACAGTATAACCACGAGAAACATCCGTTCATCAACTGCTAACTTGGTGAGTATTATGAGATTCAAAAATAAAACTCGGACTGGTGGCAGAGCCTTTGGCGCGGCAGCCTCGCGGTTATGGAATGACCTTCCCTCAAATATTAGACAAATTTAAACCTTGTTTCAATTCAGGAAGAGACTAAAGACCTGGTTATTCCAGAGGGAGGATATCGACGAGTATCACAATCTGGTTTCTGGGGTAGATCGCCTATACGTACATTGACAATATGGTAACTCGCAGCGCCAGGATCCCCTTGGGGTGACAGTATGCGCTATAAAAGTTCAGCTACATACATACATACTTCTTGGTAAGAATAATCATTTTGGCAGAACAGTGCCAACAGTCCACAGCAGGTCAGCCATTTTTGCAAGGTCAAGTACCAAACCTTCTCCACAGAGCAGCTAAACTAGTAATTTTCAACACAAGCATTTCTCTTCAGGAAAGTGATTGATTTAACTGAACAGTACAAGCACCTCTCAACAGGACTAACATGCCTTTTATGGGAACTTATGTCTGAGAAGGGAGCTATGGAAATGTGCTCATCGTTTTTGCAAATATATAGCTTGCTGTGCGTTCCCATCTATTAGGTCATCCACTGAACTTTCCATTTAACTGCAGGGCCAGAAAATAAATGTAGCTGTACTCCTTCTAACAACAAAAGAACCGGGGGTCTATAACGGAGCTTCAAGTACTCCGAGCTGCTTCAATACTCCTACATAAGTAAGTTAGGCGCTAATAGAGCTACATAAGTCTCTATATCAAAATGTGTGCCAGGACAAACCTGTCGAAGGACCTACTGAGATTGTTGGTAAGACCCGTACAGAGATGTGTTGGATTCCCATCAAATAGGTATGTAGATCAAGTGTTCTCATTTGGTCATCCAAAAATGGGGAGGTATGTCTCTTGATCAATGAGATCCATCCATCGCCCTTACTCAATTGGGTCGCACCATCAATCGCTAAGGTACCCATGAACAAATGATAAAGATGGGATCGAGTGCAGTGCAAAAATCAAAAGATGTGTGAGTCAAAAACAAGGGGTAAAAGGATCAATAGGCGAAAAACTCTAATGTAATTTGTCTTTTCTCTCAAACAAACAAGAACAATGCAGAGGAAGCAGTCTAAACATATAACTGCATTTACATGTTTAGACTGCTTCCTCTGCATTGTTCTTGTTTGTTTGAGAGAAAGGACTGCACTCGATCCCATCTTTATCATTTGTTCATGGGTACCTTAGCGATTGATGGTGCGACCCAATTGAGTAAGGGCGATGGATGGATCTCATTGATCAAGAGACATACCTCCCCATTTTTGGATGACCAAATGAGAACACTTGATCTACATACCTATTTGATGGGAATCCAACACATCTCTGTACGGGTCTTACCAACAATCTCAGTAGGTCCTTCGACAGGTTTGTCCTGGCACACATTTTGATATAGAGACTTATGTAGCTCTATTAGCGCCTAACTTACTTATGTAGGAGTATTGAAGCAGCTCGGAGTACTTGAAGCTCCGTTATAGACCCCCGGTTCTTTTGTTGTTAGGATTACAGTTAGGGGGATACGAACTGGGCAGGTCTTTAAATTTCCCTCAGACCCTCCTTCAATTATTTGTGTTTTGCTGTACTCCTTCACCTTCCCCATTAACCTATTGTAACATGGTTGCAAGTTCCCTGGGACCTTTGTGGCCTCTTGGATTTGTTTCCTTGCTTTGGATGGGGTGTGGGTTTTAACAGAAAGTGTTTTTTAGGTCTGGCTTGACAGTGTACACAAGCCAGCACAGTAAAATCTGTGGATCAAGAAGCTTGTGAGAGTGGTGGGTGAGGATGGGTGTAGGCTGAAGATCTTGGCAGTGTGGGAGCAAGACGGCCCGTGGAGGTGACTGAGGTGACTGTCAAACTGCACTAGCCGATTTCCCGTTTGCGAGCGCAAAAAAGGGTCATTCATCTGGCACTAACTATGGTGCTTGGTCACTTACCGTGCTATGCACGACTTACCAAGCTAAAGTTGTTCATCGGCTGATTTAAGGGATATGTATTTTGTTTTTTCACTAACAAACTGAAGGGTATCCTATGGAGATGCGTTCTTGGTGTAGGAAAAGCAACTTAAGTCTAAGTAATTCAACTTGAGTTGGGACCTCACTTTTGTTGAACCATCGCAGTAGTCAGTGGGTTTTCACTGAAATCTCGTACACTAGATCAGTGCACTCTTTTAAGAAATTGCACACAAATTGGCCCTCTTGTTTAAGGTGTTTATCAGCAGGATAACAAAAAGGGTCTGGCCTGTGTTTTTTTCACACTGAGGTTCAAGTAAACCATTGTTGTGCCAGGATGGACACATGATGCCCTTAAGCGCATAGTCAGAGATAGACTAGATGCTGGTTCTACGGGTTTGATACGATCAAGTTCAAATCTAGGCTTTCATGTCTGGTGTATATGCTCTGGCTGTTCGCCTTTTTGGCCAACTTCCTGCCCTTGATCTTATGTGCCTAGTCAGGGTCAAAGAAAGACCAGAGATTTGATAGGTTTTGCTAGGCTGAGCTGGAACAATGTATGCATAGTCTACTGAACAGCCCTAACTTGGATGACCCAAGGCACACTTCTAAAAAACACATAATGCTGCTAGTGGGGGTGAAGCAATCTTGTACCTAAAGAACCCTAATTCAATAGCGCTTGGCTTTTAGCATATTTAGGTGCACTGAAATTGCCTGCTTCTTCCTATAGAAAACTGATCAAGTTGAGATGTATTGGTATGAGTGTTCTTAATCTTTTGCTGCTTTTATTTATCAATGCTTTTATTTAGTTTGTGTCAGCCTCCTGGGGGCGTCAGGGCTTTGTACATGAGTGGGCCAATGCCTGATGGATAGAGGTAAACTGATTAAAAACAGCAGAGGGTGCATCATAGAAATAGACAAAATATAGAATAGGACCTGTCATTAGATAAATGTTGTTTCCAGAAAATGATTCTTCCTGCTGTGAGTGTATCATCAGCGTGGGCATTTCTTTGCGAAGTCCCCTTTCTCCCAGGACCCGCTTCTGGAGCTCCGCAAAGGGTGTACAAGTCCTTCGGATACTAAAGAAAGGCTATTCTGTGAGGTTCTACGAGAGTATAGGGTATACAGCATGGACCTCACATATACCATGGAAGCAAGAGAAGGCTCGATCGAGGCAGCAGAACAGGGGTGCACCATTCTCTGTGCGTGCTGGACAGGTGGGAGTCCATCATGGCGGACATTTCATGGAGAGGCCCAGTGATTGCTGCTAGCAGCATGAAATGTACCTGAGAACGCTATCCTTGTACTTACTGATGCTGAAAATCAGAAATTGCTTGCACTCTGGCCAGCCCCAGGCTGGAGCTGCATCTGCGGTGGTACGTGAACAGCTGGTGTCTAAGGCCAAGTGACCGAGGTGCCCTGGAAAAAAAGTGTTGGCGATTTGAGACAGGTGCCCTTTGTTGGCAGAGAATCCAGGGTTGGTCTCACTTGACCTGATGCTTCAGTGCAATCCCTTCATTGGCCAAGTAATCTTATCCGCCCACAACACACAGAAACTACTCTATTCATATTGGTAAAAGCTCAGATGCAAAACTATCCAGGCAGAAGGACATATCTCTTACAAATGTCTTAATTAAGATTTGCCAGGTGGGTTTGAAGAGATCCAGGTCTGTGCATTCTTCACTTTAATATTAGAAATAAAAATAGCCAGTGACATTTATTGATTGATAAAGTTCCAGTTCTGGATTGTTCTTTGTCGGAAAAGTTCCTTAAAGGTGCTGCTACAGAAGTGGCAAATAAAAGGTTATGCATAAAGCTAGCTTCCGGTCTTTTAATGAAATTGGTGAGGCTGGTGGTCCTAATGCTGACATTGTGTCAGGTGCTTTATGATGTCACAGTGAACTTGGCATCAAGTGTTGTGTGATGTCATGGGAAGAGAATACAATATCATGGGAGTAAATCATTATTTTTTGTTTTGTTGCATTTTGTGTGTTCAGATAGGAACAATAGACCCTCGCAAACCTGTCAACAGCCTCTCATAGAGAACTCAAAAGCCTATCTGGGGCCATGTCATCCCTTGACATAGCACAAGTCCGTCACAGCCGCCCCCCCCCCCCATAGCCACTTGGAGACCTCTGAAAAATGATTTGCATAGACCCCAACAACCCTTACATGCCTTCTAAGAACACCCCCACCTTATAATTGCAAATAGACCTCCATTGCCCTTAACGTTCCACGCAGGACCCACTGTAGCCCCCAACACTGCCTCAAGCAATGCTGCTCATAGCACACCAAGGCCCCGACAGAGCTCCCAACAGGCATTCACATAGACTACTAACAGATTAAAAAGATGCAGCCTTTCGCCTACTGGGCTGCCTCAGGGCACCTGCTTATATACCTTCTATAGACCGGGAAAATAATGTGAAGAGATGGAATTGTTCATGACACTCTGCAAGACTGCCCCCCATTGCTAAAGCATCCCTAGTCGCCTAGCAACCCTGACACATTTGGTACCTCCTCCATTCCCTCAGTGCTTCATACATTCCAGATGCTAAACAGCACATCTAATGCAAATCAACAGGAAAGCTTCCCCTCTTCCTTGACTGTGTTCCAGCCTGGTTTGAACTGGACAGGGGGTTGCCCTCGATTGACCACTTAAGAATGTGGCGTAAAGGCCACAGCTGCCGTCTCTGGATTCCTGTTCTCTTTTTAAAACTCAGGAGCAGCAACATTGTCGTGGTATCACCAGGGCTTTAAGTGGAAGCTTTTTCAATAATATACAAGCCATCGTTGCTGCTTATTTATCCTATGCAACTAACAACCATTGACAAAGCCAATGGTCCTGGCTTGTTGTAGGTATGATGTTACTTGTTGTATCATATATCTGGATGCAATGACAGAAACAGCAAAATACAAGTCGGGCGGCAGACTATGCTAACCACAGATTTTTAGCTTAGGTGTTTTTAAGCCAGGCCCTTAATTATGCCGGCCACGCCCCTTTGAGAGAACCCCCAGATTTTTCATCCCACTTAAAGCCCTGCATGAGGCCTTCGAATAAGAGACTGCCATTCAGAGGAAATGAGTGGACAGGTGTGTTAGACCTGACATCATTGGCTTGAGTCTCTCCTCCATTTTTTTCTGTTTGCCTCCACTGTTTTACGATGTTTTGCTGGATATGCTTTCGGCGCTGTGCCACTGCTGATCAGTGGCTCAAAAAAAAGGGATATATACCCTGTCTTAGTTGTTTTTAGGTTAGATATCCTAAGGTATAAGCACAGAAATGGGAATATTTTGAAAACCTGTAGAACAGGAAATTACGCGACTAGTGTCTAAAACAGGGCAGTACTAAATAGACAAGTAGACAAAATGAATAAGGGAAATTAATAACACAAAGTGAACCAAATATATCAAAATATAAACAATAAAATGTATTACCTAAAGAGTGATAAAAACAATTTATATAGGTCACCAAAAAGGTGGACAGTTCTTAAAGCAGACGGAATTAAAACAGTCATATGCAATTCAAGTGAACACAGTCGACGCAGCGTTTCGGTGCTTGAGTTAATCTTCACACCTTCCTCAGGACGTTCACAACATTTAACTTGATATCTGTAAAAAACGTGGGATGAATATATCAATTCTTTTCATCCGGTAAACAAAATTTTCCTAGCGGTTTTTATACTCGCTCAAGCTTCTCTATAGATGCACGAATGTTCAAAGTGCACGGAGGGGCCACCGAAGATTGACATAAAAACCTGCTATTGATTCAGGTTCTCAAAGATAATATCACGACTCTTGAAAATTGTCGGATCCGTAATTTCTTCTTCAGATTAGAAGACACAATTTTTGGCTCTAGGATTAAAAACCTGTATTGGCGAGTTCGGCCTCCCTGCTCCTCCGTGCTATCGTGGTTGGTGATGCCTTCGTGATGGTGCAGAGTCTGCTTTAAGAACTGTCCACCTTTTTGGTGACCTATATAAATTGTTTTTATCACTCTTTAGATTGTAACCCGTTCGGGAGGTAATACATTTTATTGTTTATATTTTGATATATTTGGTTCACTTTGTGTTATTAATTTCCCTTATTCATTTTGTCTACTTGTCTATTTAGTACTGCCCTGTTTTAGATACTAGTCGCGTAATTTTCTGTTCTACAGGTTTCCAAAATATTCCCATTTCTGTGCTTATACCTTAGGATATCTAACCTAAAAACAACTAAGACAGGGTATATATCCCTTTTTTTTTAGCCTAAGTTCCCCCACCCTGTCGTATATAACAGGGGTACCTCCAATTTTTGTGGCCACTGCTGATCAGTGCCACAGCGCAAGTGCTCCCTACGTTAAATTGATGTATCGATTGTATTCCATGTTTGGCTTATTTGGTTTACTGTTAGTCCCTAGTCTAGTGCACCAGGAGTGCCGGGGCTTGTAAATACAAATGCCGCTCGTGGGCTTGCAGCACGTGTTGTGCCACCCAAAAGAGCAGCCTCGTAAAAGAATGTCTACGAGTCGGTCATTGCGAGACCTACGTGCAGTCTAGTACTGTCACGTGGGCTGCGCAAGTATACCTACTTGCCAGCCCCTCAAAACCTTCCCTTAACTTCATGTTAGTCACCCCTATGGTAGGCCCACGGGCAGGGTGCGTTGTAAGTATAAGGTAGGACACGCCTGACCAAGTTGGCATGTCCTAATAGTGAACTACGGCCATCTTCGTTCTTCACTATTGCGAGGTAACCTGCTCTCCGTTGGTTAGAATGGGCTGCCGGGATTATTAATGCTATAATCCTAGCTGGCTCGGGGAGCATGGTGCAATGTCGAGTTTGGTATCCCTAAACTCGGGGTTTAATTACGCATCCGTTGGTGTGGATGGTTTTTGGACTCTGGGTTTGAAAATACCACTTTTAGAAAGTGTCTATTTTCTTGTCTAACCATTTCTGGTTTCTGCTGGTCTTGCGTGTGTGTGACAGGAGCTGGGTGGCTCCAGAGGTCTGAGTGAGTCAGTGTGGGATGAGTGGGACATTTGCGTTGAGAGTAGGGGGAGAGTAGTTGCTGATAGCCTGCCCTGCCTGATACAATGCTGGCTCCACCTCCTGCCAAGCGACTGATGGCTCTGTGCCTGCCATGGACAATCCTAGCCCCACCTCCTGCCAGGAGGCCGATAGCTCTGCTCCTGCCAGTGACAATGCTGGCTCCACCTCCTGCTGGGCGTCTGAGGACCCAGCCCTGCTCAGTGAATAGGACAGGTGCTTCTGCCTGGCTCCACCCACAACAGACCCAGGATGTTGGGAAGTTCCCCTGCATGGACAAAGGGATCAAAGCCGAAAAGGGGTATAAGAGAAGGACCCCTGAACCAAGAAATCAGATCACTTCTGACAAGGAACCCTGAAACCAAGGACAAGAGGCCTGCTGATCTAAGGACTTGCCTACCCCTTCTGCCAGTGTGCTGTTTGCTGGGGGGGAATCCTGCAGTGCTTCTTTATTTTTGCCAAGGAACCAGGAGAGAGGAACTGTGTGTGTACTCTCACGCTTGCTAAGAAAATCTCCAAGGACTGGAAGAGTGCCAGTCTCCTGCTGAAGTCACAGGGCTAAAGGACTTCATCTGCTTAAAGTGCTATTTGCTGGAACCTGTGAATCCAGCACCTCTGAAAGAACCAGCAATCTCGACGCCGACGGACGTCGCCGAATCCAGCTTGACACCGTGAGTGACGGCTCAAGTGTCCCGCTTCCTCGACGCCGGCCGCCGCGCCCGATCGACGCCAGCAGCAACGCCAGTGAGTAGTGAGTTCGGCTCCAGCTCCAAGGGACCTCGTCTCTGCACCGCTGCTGATCGCATCGCCCTCGTGCCCTCTCGACACCGTGAGCGCTGCTCACTCTTGCAACAGCATCACCACCAACGACGCCTGCTGAGGCCTGATCGACACCGAAGGCGCGACGCCAGATTGCTCGACGCCGCTGATCCTCGTGTGCTTCATTTTCCTAAGGTACTGTGTTGTTGGGGGTCCGTGTGACTCCGGGCTCGACGTAGCGCTCCTCGCGGTCGACGCCGAACCTTTGGATTAACTTTGCCTCGACGTCGTGTAACTCCCGTGTGGGTTACATTGTTGCTAAGAACTGTGTTTCCAGGAAGAGGAGTTGCTTTGATACGAAAAGACTTTGTGCTAAAGAAGAAACTACTTTTGAACTATTATTTTCCCTTCCAAAAGTATTTATTAAGATTGTGTATATTTTTGTCGTTATTTGGTCTTGTGCTAAGCCTTATATAAAAATACTTATTTTTACAATACTACTGTGTCGTGTCCATTTGTAGTGTATTCACTTTATTACTGTATGTGGTCATAAATGCTTAACGCACAGCCTCTGAGATAAGCCTGTCTGCTCTGCCAAGCTACCAAGGGGGTGAGCAGGGGTTATCAAAGGGTGTGATCCCCTTGCCCTGACTAGAAAAGGTGTGTCCCTATTTGTCAGAAGTGTATACCTCTGCCAACTAGAGACAGCCGGTTCTAACATTGGTGGGTCAGCGGTGAGGATTTGAACTTTGCATTTATGACCCATGTGCAGTGATTAGTGTGCGCAACATAGTGAAAGCAGACCATAGCGCAGCCACAATCTAATTTGGAAGGATCCATTTTTGGTTCTCCGCTTTTCTGAAGCTTGATTTTTTTAACACTGCCAGTTTTGACCATGAGTGACACCGGAGTCACTACCCCTGTTGTTGTTGTGGAGGAATTCGACAGAGCGAAGATAAACGACTACGGCTTGAAGGAGCTGAAGTCCTTTTGCAAGCAGTTGAAAGTGCCTACCAAAGGCATCTCAAGAAAAGAGGAATTAATTTTTTTATTTATTTATATTTTATATTTATAAAGCGCAGCATATACCCTAGGGTGTCTTGGCACTAAGAAACCAGTTACTTGTGGTGAGAAAACGTGGGGACGGAGGAATCATTGATCGAACAGCCAAGTTTTTAGGAGCTTACGGAAGTGAAGGAGGGAGGGGCTCTGCCTGATGTTTAGGGGTAGAGTGTTTCAGAGCTTTGGGGCTGCCACCAGGAAGCGTCGATCACCCCAGGATACTCTCTTTGTACGAGGAATGACCAGTTGGCCGAGGGTGGCTGAACGTAACGTTCTGCTAGGTTTGTACGGTTGCAGCTGCTCTTTCAAAAAGTGAGGTCCTTGATTATTGAGCGCTTTGAACACGATACAAAGGGACTTGAAATGGATTCTGTTTCGAACGGTGAGCCAGTGGTAATCCTTTATGCTTCCTGATATTGATTCAAATTTTGTTTTTCCTGAAAGCAGGCGTGCTGCTGCGTTCTGGATTGTTTGTAGTTTGGTTATTACTCTGGATTGAGCGTTGAGAAAGAGGCCGTTGCAGTAATCCAGAGCGGAAAATACTAGGGAGGTGACCAGAGTTTTGATGGCAGACTCCGGGAGAAAAGGTCGAATTTTTCTGATCATCTTTAGTTTTAGGTGTGCTGTGGAAACTGTTTTATTGGCGTGATCCATGAAGTGTAAACCTTCATCGAAAATGATACCGAGGTTCCTAACTTTGGCGGTTGGGGTGGGAGGGGTACCGAAGGCATCTGGCCACCAACTTGATGGCCAGGCTGGGAGAAGAGGTCCAAATATGACCACCTCAGTTTTATCTGAGTTTAATTTGAGGCAGTTAGTGGCCATCCATTCTCCTTTGTCGATAAGTCCCTTCTTAAATTTTTCAGCCACTTGATCTCCGTCACCTTTGATTGCCAGTACCAACTGGGTATCATCGGCATAGGAGGTTAGGCTCATCCTGTGTGCTTTGATGGTTTTAGCAAGGTCCGACACATAAATGTTAAAAAGTGTCGGACTAAGGGATGAGCCTTGGGGAACTCCGCAGGGAGATGAAAGTTGTGCCGATTGAAATGGGCCTAAGATGACGGCCTGCGTTCTTTTGGCTAGGAAGGAGGCAATTAGATTTTTAGCGGAGTGGCAGATTCCAAATCCCTCGACACGATCGACCAAAATTGTGTGGTCGACCGTGTCGAAGGCCGCTGACAAATCCAGCATTACCAGGATGGCTGTTCCCCCCTGATCCCGGATTACCCTGATATCATCGGCGGCCTTAATTAAGGCTGTCTCTGTCCCATGGTATTTCCGGAATCCAAATTGCGTGTCATCCAGGAGATGGTGTTTCTCAATAAATTCAGAGATCTGAATGTTCATGGCTTTTTCAATCACCTTAGCCACAAACGGGAGACTCGCAATGGGCCTGTAGTTTTTTAGCTCATTTTTATCCAGGGAAGGTTTTTTTAACAAGGGTTTTAGTAGGGTGATTTTTAAGGGGTCTGGATAAGTGCCTGCAAGTAGAGTGGAGTTGCATACTTGGGTGAGTAGTGGGATGATGGAGTCCATTACCGGCAGAAACACTGAAAGTGGACAAGGGTCCAGGGCCGATCCTGATTTAATGGTGGACACTATGATTTTAATTTGGTCCATTGAAACTGGTTGAAAGCTAGGGAACGTGTTGGCTGGAGGTAAAATGAAGGAATTGACTGTCCTGGGGGGTGAGTTTGCCGAGAATTCCTGATAGATATCGTCAACTTTGGTGAAGAAAAAAGAGGCTAAGGAGTCACAAAAAGATTGTGACGGGGGGAGTGAGGTCCGGGGAATTGCCTGACAGTGATTTTGTAATTTGGTACAGTCGTCTACTGGAATTTTTGGATTTTTGGATTTGGTCAGTGTAGTAGTCTTTTTTTGCCTTTGTAATCATGGCTTTGTAGAGTGCCAGAGATTCCTTATAGGTTGCTTTGCTTGCTATATCGTAGGTTTTCCTCCATTGTCTCTCCTTATTCCGGTTGATTTGCTTTTGTGCCCTTAGTTCTTCGTTATACCAAGGGGCAGTGGGTTTAGATCTATTTTTTGTTAATTCTTTAGTCGGGGCTGATTGGTTCGTGGCCAAACCCAGCCAGGAGTGAAATTGAAGTAGTGCTGAATTGGGGTCAGCAGATAGTACTGGGCAAGTATGATCCAGTTTTGACCTTAGATCGTCCAGATTGATGTTTTTCCAATCTTTAAAAGGCTTTTGAGGGATGGGAGTGGGTTTGTTATCGCAAGGGGTTTTAATGGTGATAGTGGCAAAAATGGCATGATGGTCAGTCCATGGCAGGGGTAGTATGTTGGTTATTTGTAGGCCTTCTAAATTGGAAAATATGGGATCCAAAATGTGGCCGGCTAGGTGAGTGGGGGAAGTGACCCGTTGTTTTAACCCTAGTATTTCCAAATCGGAAAACTGACCGTGTCAGTTAGATGGAATTGGTCCAAGTGAAAATTCAGGTCACCTAGGACCGTAAATGCACTTTCAGTGGCAACTGGTTCCATCATTGTGTTGATGCTGTTGAGAAAGGCTGTTTTTGTTCCGGGGGGACGATATATCAATATTCCTTTGAAATTAAACAAAGGTGATAACTTGATGGCAAACTGCATGGCTTCACAGGATATGGATGGGATAGGAATCGTTCTGACAGGATATGAGTCTCTGGCTATTATAGCTAGCCCACCCCCTCGTTGTCTAAATCTGTCCTGGCGGTATGCTTTGTAACCATCCGGTACTGCTATAGCTAAGTCTGGCTCTGAAGATTCATCGGTCCATGTCTCAGTGACAAACAGAACATCCAATTTAAAGTCAGTAATGAGGTCTGAGATCTCTTGCCTATGCTTAACGAGTGAGCGCTAAGCATGGGCGAATTTTGCGGATCTCGCGTTCGCGAATTTTGCGGATTTGCGGATTCGCAATCCGCAAAATCCGCGAATTCCCGCGAATTTGCGGATTTTTTTTTTTTTGTGTTCGCAATTGTTT
This sequence comes from Lissotriton vulgaris, assembly GCF_964263255.1. Lineage (NCBI taxonomy): Eukaryota > Metazoa > Chordata > Amphibia > Caudata > Salamandridae > Lissotriton > Lissotriton vulgaris. Next base: position 650,807,662 of record NC_141700.1, on the reverse strand, counting down.
CTGCCAGTTCGCGAGGATTTGGTACTAGTTCGCAATTGCGAACTTACTTGTCGGCTCGCAACGGTCGCGACTATGTTGTTTCTACGTCTGGTTCATCATCACAGCCTCCCAGCACCCTCTGTTTTACCACTGGCACCCTCTCTTTGACCCATGCCACCCTCTGTTACATCAATGCCACCCTCTGGTTCATCATCACTGTAGAAGATGGGGGGGAAAAGCAAGCCCACCTGCCCTGCTTGAACTGACATGAATTAATTTGGGGTTAGTTTATTAACAACACCTGCCCTGCCCCAACTGACAATAATGAATTAGGGGCTAATTAATGTGTCACTGAAAGAATTTAAAGTTCCAGCCTGGCACCTGCTTGTCTGCTCCTTTAGCTGTAAATCAGGACCTTTGTGGCATACAGTTAAGGTCAGAGCAGGGTCACACAATAGTTGCAAGCAGGCAACCGAATTCTGGAGGGCCCCCTCAGGAAGCACTACAAAGAATCGTTACAAATCATGAGGTTGACCTTTTGCACCTGCTCATTGCTTTTGCTTTTGCTGAAATCGTTTTTCGGTTTTTTTCGCGCTATTCGCGGGGCGCGGCGTCGTGCGAAACCGACCGCGGAAGCCGCCAATTCGTGCGAATGAGCATTTTATTTTTTTGCGGCTTGTTGTTTCGCGAGTTTTTTTGCAGTATTCGCGAGCCGCTTGCAGCGCAACACGCGAATTTACCCCAAGGTCGAGTACGGGCGCGGCCATTTTGTTTGCGTGACGTATTTCCGTTTCCGCCCGCTATGTATAATCTCGCGCAGTAAGCGCATTGCGAGTAGAGGTTCGCACGAGATCGCGCGGGAAATCTAGAGGTTCGCACGAGATCGCGAGGAAAATCTCGCGCGAACTTACTTTTGCGCTCGTGAACGGGCGCCGGCCATCTTGTTTTTCATTCATTTCCTGTGTCTGGGCATGGTGTTTAATCCTCTTGGTATCTTTGCCATCCTTTGCTTGTTTTCAGTTTTTTTTTTACGATTTTGCTTCTTATCTATCCCTCTCTTTTCCTAGCTGTATATTTTTGTCTTTTCTGCTATTTTTCTTTACTTTTAAACTACTTTTTTAAACTCTTTTCTTTTCTTCTTCCCTATCCTATTCTTTCTTAATTTTCTACTTCTTCCTACCTTACCTGCCCAGACCATGGTCAAGCCAGGCGCCGTGAAGCTGCCCAGGCACTTGAGGGCCGCAGCGGCGGCGGGGAGTAGTGCTGGACCCAGTGGCAGGACAGCATGCGGGAGATTGAGGGGGGAGCAGGTGACGCGACGGGAGATCTTCAGCCCGGAGGAAGTGGGCGCGCTGGTCTACTTCGTCCAGCGCCGCCTGCCCAGGACCATCGCGGGAGGCGGCAGGATCGCGGCCGGCGGCTACAACATGCGGGAGCGCCGGAAGCGGTGGGAGAAGGTGTGCTGGGCCATATCCCACCTCTACGAGGTCCAGCGCACCTACAGCCAGGTCACCCATCGCTGGACGGACCTCCTGGACCGCGAGCGCGACCTGCTGGACCAGCTCGGCTTGGAGATCCCCGGGCTTGGTGAGTAGTAGTAGCCATTTAATCACTCACTACTATGATGTTTTCTCCTGCTCTGTGTTGTTGTATTGCAAATATTTGTTTTTTACATGGAGCAAGCCAATAATGCCGCTGATGACGATTACATTGTAGTTAAATTATATTTCAAAATCTTCTGTGCATTTCAGGTGCACTGCTCTCCTTCTCAGTGGCGTTGCTACTATGCTTATTTGTTTTCTATTTCGTGGTCTCATTGGCCTGAGTAACTATTATGTATGAGTGTACTTTACAGAACTGCGTAATGCTAGACACTAGGGGGCAGATTGCATCTACAAGCCCCTTGCGCCATGTTTACGTTGCCTTGCGTGACGCAACAGCGGCGTAAACGTGCCGCATTTACAGCATGACGCATCTAGGGAGATGCGTCACGTTATAAAGCCATGGGCCTGCACCACAATGGGTGCGTTCCTAGTACGCAGGGTGGGCGGTCCAGCGGCTGTGCGCCTCGCAAAATTGCCTGCGTGAAATGTACAAGATTTAACGCAGGCACTTCTGCGACGCTGCTACGTCAATTCAATTCCTTATGTCTGCTCGAAGCAGGCGAAAGGACTGACACAGCATGTTAAGTATTGGGTGGCCCTGAGCATTACTGGAGTTGCATTGCGTTGGCGACGTGACTCCAGCGATGCGCCGCTCTTACGTGACGAGATGCCTCACGCAAGTGCCTACCCTTGCGCCAGGGCGCGCCGCATTGTAAATGAGGCACATCTGCCGTGTCGCAAGGGTAGTTTTGCGTGACGCATTTGATCTGGCGCATCTCTGGAGATGCGCCAGAACGCGTAAGTAAGTATGCCCCTAAGGGGCAGAATTGCAATTACCGTCGCATCCCTGCAAAGTAGCAGGGATGCGCCATTAATTGTGCGGCCCGCTACCACCACCAAACATGGTGCGCCGTATTTGCAATGCGGCGCACCATGGGCCCAAAACGTCACCGAAGCTTTACTGCTGGAGTTGCGTCGCAACGATGGCGCAGCTCCATCAATGCTCTGGGGTACCCTATCTCCCCAATGCTGGGTCAAGCCGTACGTCTGCTTCAAGCAGGTGCAGGGTTTGTGTGACGCATCATTGTCCTAAAGGTGACTGATTGATATTTTGTAGATTTCCCTCAGCCACTATTAGGATGTGTTCCAGCGCAGGAATGCCCTCCCTTGCGCCGGAACGCCCCCTGATGGCGCAGGGCTTTATAACGGGATGCATCTCCCAAATGCGTCACGTTGTTATAATATTATACGCCGCACCATGGCGCCCTTTTTTGTTTAGCTGCTGCGTCACAAAAGTCACGCAAGAACGGCGCAAAAGAGCCGCAAGGGCTTAAATCTGCCCCTTCCTTTGTAACCCTGACAATAAGAAAAATAGTGGCGGTGGATTGATAGTTTGACTATTTAAATGACTGGTAATGTAGCAGGCAACTGTTAGTGTTGTCACTGATCTGACTGAAATCACAATGGAGTTTGTCTGTCACTTTGCGTCTTGCCTGCGGACTGCTGCCTGCCAGTCCTAGGTGAACGTTTCAGTACTTTGTTTAGTGAGTTACGTGACTTTCGAAGTCACAGGTCCGCAAATAAATGAAAAGTAACCATAATCAATATAATTTCGCAGAAATATTTTGTTATTGTTCTTTTGAAATGTTTGATTTGGTTGACATTGACAAGCAACAATCATCCATGTTTTCTGTTCTTTCTTTCATGTTGTACGTCAGCTCCCCCCAGGGGCGAGAGGAGGACACAGGAGCAGCAGGCGGCGGATGCTGTTCATCAACAGGGCCAGGATCGGGCAGGCGAGGGCTCCTCTGCTGGCCCCAGTAAGTTTTCATTTTAGACTAGTACCTATTTTTCCTAGCGTTCCTCATTTGACTTTTTTCAAAATTGTCTTTGCTCTTCTTGTAGACTGTATCTAAATTCTTATCCTGCCTCTACTATGACTCCCTGTGGTATTACTAGATTATTCTTATTAGTCTGTCTGTGTAGCTAACTAAGATTGCACGGTTGGCGAAACTCCCATGATTCTAGTCAGCAATAGCTCTATCAACTTAGTGCAGTCCTCTGGGATTGTCCATAATGTCTTTTGAAGTGTTCTATCTGGACTCATGCTTGCAAAAATTGCAAAACCTTTCGCTCAGTCACTCTAGTCTGGACCAAAAAACACAGATTGTATTTAAGTTTAAAAGCTTTATTAAAAGTAAACACATTTATTAAAATGAAGTCATAATAAAACTAAACGTTTAACTGATAATGGAAAAGTGGTTAGTGCTGACGATTAATTGAAGACATTTCTTGTGGTCGAGCCGAGCTCTCACCTGGTTTCAACTTGATCTTGTTGTTAGAAGTCCATCTTCTGTCTGTGTGGAGAAAAATGGTGCGTGTTAAAAAAACAGCCTTCATCAGTTGTGCCAAAAAGTGCAGCAAGACAACCTTCCCTGGAAAAAGGGACATTTTTTTTAACTTTAACGTAGACAGTCACAAATTACATTGTTTTCACATGTCTTCATTCCTAGACCAAATACTAGTGACTAGTGAGTGCTTTATTCTAACATTCTTAAATGTACTTTGTAGGTGGAACATCTGGTGGCGGGGCCAGTGTGGAGGTGGTGGTGCTCGACACGGAGGCGGAGGGCGATTCTTCAGGGGAGGAGGCGGCGGCGGCAGCTGTGAGAGTTGAGACGGTGGTGGTGGCGGCCAGAGGTAAGCTCTTATATATTCCTTACTTATTGAGATTGAAGACTAGCTGGGAAGGCAAGAATATGAGATGCATGGCTGGGTGAATGATGAAGCAATGATGGGTGGAAGGACAACAGCCTGGGTGGGTGACACAGAAACTGTATGTGTCCATATACCTGGATCATGCTACTATCTGACTCTTAGATAGCATATGTGTATCTAGAGCAGGGGTACTCCTAGTACGGCCCGCGGGCCGGTGGTGGCCCGGCAAGCCTTCCTTGGCGGTGCGCAGACCTTGCAGACAATCACTGCTCCCCCGGCCCCCACAGAGCAGAGGCTTTTTTGTATTTCACCTGTTAGCGCCCCTGCATCTCCACTCTGACAATCACTGCTCCCCCGGCCCCCACAGAGCAGAGTGGAGATGCAAGGCCACAAAGAGGTGAAATAGAACAAAGCCTCTGCTCTGTGGGGCCGGGCAAGCAGTGATTGTCAGGGTGGAGAAGCAGGGGCGCTAAAACAAACAAAGCCTCAATAATATGTTAATGGTCTTTTAAAGACCTGTTAAGTACTTTGGTGTTGTTGTCTGTGTGTGCGCGTTGAGGAAGCGGTCTCAACCCGGGCTGAAGGCTGACACAGATAGACACACACACAGTGAGATGACAGAGGGGGAGGGAGAGGGAGGGCAGGAGGGAGAGAGAGATGGAGGGAGGGCAGGAGGGAGAGCAGGAGGGAGAGAGATGTATGTAAATGCTGGGTCTGGTGGCTCAGTGGATGAGGGCATCTGCTGCAGGGACCTGTGTGCAACCTCATGGTCACAAGTTATCGTTTTGCTTTAGCCCCGCCCCCTCTGACTCCGCCCCCACCAGTGCGGCCCTCGGCCCCAAACTACACTGTAAATGTAGCCCCTGAGAGAAAGTTTGTGAGTACCCATGATCTAGAGAGAGTAGACGGTCAGTGGATGAACTAAGTGTAACTTTGAAGAGCATGTAACACTGCACCCGCACGTCCGTTCCAGTGTAGGAAAGGCAAGGAAAAGAACTTTTAATTTTGTCCAAATACTACCATAAATAGTAGCAGTAGTTTGTATTGCAAGCACTGCATAGATCCGGTTATTATGGTGGCCACTCCCTACCTCTCTTAATAAGTTTAGTAGTACTCAGTCATTCATGTGTGGATGTATCACTGGTCACTCAATAAAAAGCAAAGCAGCTAAAGTCATCCCATATATAAGCAAAAACATCCCATGTGAAGTGATAGATAATCAGATTATTTATCTTCTTCAATTTTCCATTTCTAGTACTCATTTCCACTGTAGGGTGAAAGTTAAATTAATTAAGCAGTAGCCCTTGAGTTGTAACAGAGTATTCTCAGTGCCACCCGTAATAGAAAAGTAAGAGCTTCACCACCTGCATGTACTGGACGGGTACAGTAACGCAACGGCAACGCAAGTCTAGGTCACTCCTCATGGCGTGCGTCTCTTTTTCTCGGGTGCAAGTTTACTGCGCTGGCATTATGCCGGCTTGCAGAAAATAACGTACCAATTTTCCAAAACAAGAGATAAGAAGAAGAATAAGACTGGTGTACTTTCATAGTCGACTCCAATGGAAGTCCACAGTGCTCGTAGAATTTGTTCCTTAAACTCCCACTAATGTTAGAGCAAGGATGAAGAAGTGTGAGGTTAGATAGATACTGGCCTCAATAGTTATGTAATGCGCTTGCAAGTTGCTAGTTGTACTGCAACACAAATTTCTGCTGAATGATTGAGTTAATCTTAAAGAGCATTGGTTACAGACTATGTCTTTCTTTCTTCATATAGGTTCTCCTTCCAAACGAACAAGGAGGAAGGAGCTGGCTAGAGCGGCCCGGCAACGGAGGATCGAGGCCACTGTTGCGGAATATCGGCGGCTGGTGGCCCTGGAGGACGTGGAAAGTGTGCAGTCGACAACTACAACAACGTCGTCTGCATCGGCCTCCGTGGCCCCACGGGCTGCCACCCAGCACAGTGGTCCACCCAGACTGAGCCGGGCTGCCAAAGGCAAACGCCACCGCCGAGCAGCAAGGCCAACAGCTGCCTCTCACAGGCATTGCACCTGCAAGGCAGTGAAGGCACGCCTGCGCCGCACTACCCTGATGGTGTCCCGCCTTCAGCAGGAGCTCGCCTTGCTCCGCGAGGAGCATGATGCCCTGGCCCAAAAAGTTAACAGCATCCACCCATAGTGTCCCTTGCCCCTTTTTTAGAGACTTTTGGGGGGTGGGAATTGGGAGTTGGGTTTTTGGGGACTTTTGAAGGACAATCGTTGGGGTTAGGGAGGGTCTTGCGGGAGATTATTTTGTTAGGGATATAAATATACTTTTTCAAACTTTATCTGAGCATACCTGTTTTTTACTGCTTGCCTGGTGGGTGGGGGTTTAACGTTGACTGTTTTCCTGAAAGTTTAGTTCCATTTTCTTCCTTTAAGTGTAAATGCCCAAATGTTTTCAACACTAAGTGCCTCTCACAGACTAAGTGAAGTGAATCCAAGAGTCCTAGGACTTTAGTAGTACTACCTTCAGTCTCTCGTCTCTCGTACTAATACTCCATTATACCCCCAAACCACCAAACGCTTATCTTACCTGTAATTTGTGTTTGAAAGTAGGGCTAGACCCAGGGCTGGCTCCACGGGAAACACCGAATAAGGTTGGCAATCTTGGTCGGATAAAATTTCCTCATAGCGGTGGTACTAGTGGTGTGACACAGTGGCAGTTGCATGCCTATGAAAAAAAAGAAAATGAAATCTGGTTTGTCCTCCTGAGCAATTCAACGGTACAACTGAGAATATAGCAGGTGACAGAAGTACAGTAGAGCAGTGCCACATTGTAGCCTAACAAATGGTAAAGTATAATTACTAATTCGGTTGAAGTTCTTTCACATTAGCAATGGTTCTTTGTCAAGCAGAGTAAGAATATATCCTCGGATTTCTTCACCAGCCTGTTGCTATCACCTTATCCTCCCCACCCAGCAAGTGTGTGGATTTATTGCTGTAATAATAATTTAGTCACACATCAATCAAAACCACACAGCCCGGGGGAAGAGGGTTAGGGTTTGAAAAATGGATGGGTACGGGGGTTTTTGGGAAAGGTTTTGGGAGACAAGAAAAAATAGCACAGCATAGACAAACTATTGTGAACATAAACAAATCTTTGGGTACAAACCTATCCATCAATCTTTGAAAGTGCATGCACTACTGCATGCATGTCAGTGAAAAGTAAGTAGTACATTCGACAACTGTGGAAAGAAAGAATGCGACAGTACAGGGCCTGTGTGGAATTATTGATAACGATATTCAACATAAGGTCTCTGTAGCCAGATACCCGAGAGCCTTGCTGGTCACTATAAATCCATTCACAACAACACTCAATGGGGTTGGTCTGGAAGGTGTCAGGTTTACTCCCCGTGATCCAGTCGATGCAAATATGGTTCCACCTCCAAATGTCACCAACACCCAGAAGTGTAAACACAGGGTGTTCGAGCCATTAGGCGGGGGAGAAAAATAACAAACTAAAATAAAAAATGTGGGATGGGTAAAGGTAGGGTCAGCAGGGAAAGGATACCTGTAACAGAAGACAAGACAGGCATCAGTGAAGTGCTGTCCTAACATACAAGGGTACTCTCATATAGTCTCACTAAATAACCAAGGAAGTAGACAAGTACCTGAGCACCAAGAAAACATGACCTTGGATAGGAAATACTATAGCCCTTCTGCCACAATCTGTGAGGAAGGCCTAAGAAACACATAAACATATAGTTAACGAACACACTCCTGTCGCACCAAACACACTCGCGTTATACTAAGACATCAAACCCACTACTCACAACATACCACAAACATGGTAGAGGACTCAATGTACAAAGGGGGTTCCAAATAGTCAAAGTAAAGATGTATGGTCCAACAAAAAGGAAGAGGGAAACGGTAGTGTGTAGGAAGCAAGAACTACAACACTGCGCTCTCTAAGTAATGACCCAGTAGAGAATCTTTGGTGAAGGTCAAACAGAAAAACGTAGTTGCTGTTGCGACCACCACTGAATTCTGCCAACAACACACCCCACGGTGCACTACACAAAGAGAACTGGGGTAGCCTGTAGTTACCTCACTACATGCCCAGTTATGGAGGTCCTTTGAAATACACAGTTATACAACGGAGACGCGTAGTTGTCCTTACTACCGCGCTCCGTTTTAATAGTACAAAAACGATCCCCGATGTGAACGCTAACACGTGGTATAGACCGCCACTGTGCTCCGCCACACACAATTCAACCAAACAGGAATTCATCAAAGGTAGAATTCTGTTAGAAAACAGTCACAGAACCTCCCTTAACAATCCGTTCAGGCAGTAATCAGCTGACCGCACGGGCGGCCGAAGAGTTTAGAGCGGCTTTACCTGAAGACGCGTGAAGTCCGTCTACCGCCAAGGACAGAACACGGAAGCGCTCCCCACTGAGCCTCGGGGGGGGGGGGAAGGTGATAGTCCACAGGAGACACGATAGAAAAGCATGCAGAGCGTCCGCTCTCATGCCGGTGCAGAACAGAAACCAGAATAACGCGCAACAGGAAGCGCGTCTGTTCCCCAGATAAACTTCCTGCAAGTCTCCCGCCTACTCATGGGAAATGTAGTTTCATAGTACGGTAGGCGCTTAGGGGCTGCGTAACCTGACAGAAGGTATAGTAGATAGAAAAGGAGAAATTGCTTTTTTTCTAGGTGTCCCCTCACTCACCAGGGTTGCCCCTTGGTGACATGCTTCATCATTGGGGCCATCCCAGTCCTCTACGGCCTGGGGCTTGCTGCGACTAGCGAATTACGTAGGAGCACTTACAAATGACTATGTGTGGTGCAGATGTGATAGTGGAGTGGACTAAGTGATGTGTTAAGGGATCAATTTAGAAGCCTAGAGAGAGCCAAGAAATGCAGTCACAGTCAGAGAAAAAGGCAAGGGATACTGTATCTATGTGGTTGTAGTGGTCCTGTTGGAAGTGGTAAGTAAGTTGCCTGCAGAAAAAAAATCCTCCTATTAGCGGCACTCCTCCATTGCAGCCGACGCTTCGTCCATCGATGTTGGTCACCAGAAGACACCCTGTAAAAAAAAGCACAGCATAGACAAAAAATTGAACATAAACAATTCTTTGGGTACAAACCTATCCATCAATCTTTGAAAGTGCATGCACTACTGCATGCATGTCAGTGAAAAGTAAGTAGTACATTCGACAACTGTGGAAGAAAGAATGCAACAGTAAAGGGCCTATGTGTAAATTATTGATAACGATATTCAACATAAGGTCTCTGTAGCCAGATACCCGAGAGCCTTGCTGGTCACTATAAATCCATTCACAACAACACTCAGTGGGGTTGGTCTGGAAGGTATAGTAGATAGAAAAGAAGAAATTGCTTTTTTTCTAGGTGTCCCCTCACTCACCAGGGTTGCCCCTTGGTGACATGCTTCATCATTGGGGCCATCCCAGTCCTCTACGGCCTGGGGCGTGCTGCGACTTGCGAATTACGTAGGAGCACTTACAAATGACTATGTGTGGTGCAGATGTGATAGTGGAGTGGACTAAGTGATGTGTTAAGGGATCAATGTAGAAGCCGAGAGAGAGCCAAGAAATGCAGTCACAGTCAGAGAAAAAGGCAAGGGATACTGTATCTATGTGGTTGTAGTGGTCCTGTTGGAAGTGGTAAGTAAGTTGCCTGCAGAAAAAAAATCCTCCTATTAGCGGCACTCCTCCATTGCAGCCGACGCCTCGTCCATCGATGTTGGTCACCAGAAGACACCCTGTCCACTGCCTGCCTGATGCTGAATTGTGGCTCGCTACTGTGAAGCCTGACTCCATCCTTTTTTCCCCATTGCAGAGACTGAAACCCGGCCTGTAATTATTCAACGAAAAACAGGAAGTGATATAATATTACAACACCACTGATAAATAAATATAAGGTATGTAGGCTGTGGAGTGCAAAAAGTCACAATTTGATTTTCCTAGTAGACAGTACAATATTTTTGAAAGTGCGTACTCTGAGTCACCTTTTGAAGGATAAATAAGTATGGGCAAATTAATGTAGCGGATCTTGCCCCTCAAGCTAGGTGTACTGTAAACTGTGTTTTAGAACAAAATTAGATCTTCCTAGCAGTGCTCCCACCCAGACCCTTACTAAAGCCAGTCGCAAAAATGTAGAAGACCCCCAATCAAATCTCAAAAAACAAGGCCTAGCAGAAAACTGGTGACAAAACTTACTTTGAAAGTAAAAGTAGGCCGAAGTACCCCCTTCCTAATTACCCATTACCCACCGTGGATTGCATTCAAACCACTTGCAAGCAACCAAGCAAAAGTAGCCATAGCCAGCATCGCTCCAAGACTCGAAATCCCCCCCCACTCAAACACATGCAATAGAAATACTGCTAACCCTAACGAACCCTAAGTTAAGAATAGTGGCAAAGGCTTTCTTTAACTATGCCAAATCCCCCCTTTCCCACCATGGATTTTCTTCAAATGACTTGCAACCAAAATTACACATTCTCACGAGTGCTCTAAGACCCCAGAACTCAGTTGGAAAAATCTAGAACACCCCGAAACACATGCAATCCTGCTGCTAGGGCTAACCCTAACGAACCCTAAGTTACAAAAAGTGCCAAAACTAAAGGCTTTTCCGCGCGGATTTTGTCCCAACCACTTCTACCCGGTATTAGACCTTCCCAGGAATGCCCCAAGACCCGGCAACCCACCCGCCAAGAAGCATAACACCCCCAAACAGGCCAAAAGCAAAATCTCATACTTGCAATATTTCTGGGCCTTCGGTCCAAACGCGCTGCGTAGCTAGGCCATAAGTCGGGGTTGGCACGACGGATTTCCTGAAAAGCAAATGCAATCAAGATTAGAGTGTCCCAGCAGTGCTCCCAGACCACGAAACTCACCCACAAACACCAGGAAGCCCCCCAAACAGGCCCCCGAAAACGCTACATAGAGCAAAATGTCAGAAATAGCCCAAAAAAAAATCGGCCTGGATTTTGTCCCAACCACTTCTACCCGGTATTAGACCTTCCCAGGAATGCCCCAAGACCCGGCAACCCACCCGCCAAGAAGCATAACACCCCCAAACAGGCCAAAAGCAAAATCTCATACTTGCAATATTTCTGGGCCTTCGGTCCAAACGCGCTGCGTAGCTAGGCCATAAGTCGGGGTTGGCACGACGGATTTCCTGAAAAGCAAATGCAATCAAGATTAGAGTGTCCCAGCAATGCTCCCAGACCACGAAACTCACCCACAAACAGACGGAACCCCCCCTAAGAGCACCTCAAAGGCAAGCAAGTCATCAAAAACACCAAAAAAATTCCGCCTGGGATTTGGTCCAAAACACTTTTATCCGGTATTAGAGCTTCCCAGCAATGGCCCCAGAGCCGTCAACCCAGGAGAAAACGAGTAGAAGACCCCCAAACAGCCAAAGAGCAAAAGTACAAAAATGGGGACTTAGTCAATTTTTCACAAATTTCCCAAATCACTCCGCGCGCGCTCTGCAGCTAGGCCCTAAGTCCCCTCTGCCACCATGGATTTGCTTCAAACCTCTTGCAAAGTAAAGTATATATAGCCAGCAGTGCTCCCAGACCACGAAACTCACCCACAAACACCAGGAAGCCCCCCAAACAGGCCCCCGAAAACGCTACATAGAGCAAAATGTCAGAAATAGCCAAAAAAAAATCGGCCTGGATTTTGTCCCAACCACTTCTACCCGGTATTAGACCTTCCCAGGAATGCCCCAAGACCCGGCAACCCACCCGCCAAGAAGCATAACACCCCCAAACAGGCCAAAAGCAAAATCTCATACTTGCAATATTTCTGGGCCTTCGGTCCAAACGCGCTGCGTAGCTAGGCCATAAGTCGGTGTTGGCACGACGGATTTCCTGAAAAGCAAATGCAATCAAGATTAGAGTGTCCCAGCAGTGCTCCCAGACCACGAAACTCACCCACAAACACCAGGAAGCCCCCCAAACAGGCCCCCGAAAACGCTACATAGAGCAAAATGTTAGAAATAGCCAAAAAAAAAATCGGCCTGGATTTTGTCCCAACCACTTCTACCCGGTATTAGACCTTCCCAGGAATGCCCCAAGACCCGGCAACCCACCCGCCAAGAAGCATAACACCCCCAAACAGGCCAAAAGCAAAATCTCATACTTGCAATATTTCTGGGCCTTCGGTCCAAACGCGCTGCGTAGCTAGGCCATAAGTCGGGGTTGGCACGACGGATTTCCTGAAAAGCAAATGCAATCAAGATTAGAGTGTCCCAGCAGTGCTCCCAGACCACGAAACTCACCCACAAACACCAGGAAGCCCCCCAAACAGGCCCCCGAAAACGCTACATAGAGCAAAATGTCAGAAATAGCCCAAAAAAAAATCGGCCTGGATTTTGTCCCAACCACTTCTACCCGGTATTAGACCTTCCCAGGAATGCCCCAAGACCCGGCAACCCACCCGCCAAGAAGCATAACACCCCCAAACAGGCCAAAAGCAAAATCTCATACTTGCAATATTTCTGGGCCTTCGGTCCAAACGCGCTGCGTAGCTAGGCCATAAGTCGGGGTTGGCACGACGGATTTCCTGAAAAGCAAATGCAATCAAGATTAGAGTGTCCCAGCAATGCTCCCAGACCACGAAACTCACCCACAAACAGACGGAACCCCCCCTAAGAGCACCTCAAAGGCAAGCAAGTCATCAAAAACACAAAAAAAATTCCGCCTGGGATTTGGTCCAAAACACTTTTATCCGGTATTAGAGCTTCCCAGCAATGGCCCCAGAGCCGTCAACCCAGGAGAAAACGAGTAGAAGACCCCCAAACAGCCAAAGAGCAAAAGTACAAAAATGGGGACTTAGTCAATTTTTCACAAATTTCCCAAATCACTCCGCGCGCGCTCTGCAGCTAGGCCCTAAGTCCCCTCTGCCACCATGGATTTGCTTCAAACCTCTTGCAAAGTAAAGTATATATAGCCAGCAGTGCTCCCAGACCACGAAACTCACCCACAAACACCAGGAAGCCCCCCAAACAGGCCCCCGAAAACGCTACATAGAGCAAAATGTCAGAAATAGCCAAAAAAAAATCGGCCTGGATTTTGTCCCAACCACTTCTACCCGGTATTAGACCTTCCCAGGAATGCCCCAAGACCCGGCAACCCACCCGCCAAGAAGCATAACACCCCCAAACAGGCCAAAAGCAAAATCTCATACTTGCAATATTTCTGGGCCTTCGGTCCAAACGCGCTGCGTAGCTAGGCCATAAGTCGGTGTTGGCACGACGGATTTCCTGAAAAGCAAATGCAATCAAGATTAGAGTGTCCCAGCAGTGCTCCCAGACCACGAAACTCACCCACAAACACCAGGAAGCCCCCCAAACAGGCCCCCGAAAACGCTACATAGAGCAAAATGTTAGAAATAGCCAAAAAAAAAATCGGCCTGGATTTTGTCCCAACCACTTCTACCCGGTATTAGACCTTCCCAGGAATGCCCCAAGACCCGGCAACCCACCCGCCAAGAAGCATAACACCCCCAAACAGGCCAAAAGCAAAATCTCATACTTGCAATATTTCTGGGCCTTCGGTCCAAACGCGCTGCGTAGCTAGGCCATAAGTCGGGGTTGGCACGACGGATTTCCTGAAAAGCAAATGCAATCAAGATTAGAGTGTCCCAGCAGTGCTCCCAGACCACGAAACTCACCCACAAACACCAGGAAGCCCCCCAAACAGGCCCCCGAAAACGCTACATAGAGCAAAATGTCAGAAATAGCCCAAAAAAAAATCGGCCTGGATTTTGTCCCAACCACTTCTACCCGGTATTAGACCTTCCCAGGAATGCCCCAAGACCCGGCAACCCACCCGCCAAGAAGCATAACACCCCCAAACAGGCCAAAAGCAAAATCTCATACTTGCAATATTTCTGGGCCTTCGGTCCAAACGCGCTGCGTAGCTAGGCCATAAGTCGGGGTTGGCACGACGGATTTCCTGAAAAGCAAATGCAATCAAGATTAGAGTGTCCCAGCAATGCTCCCAGACCACGAAACTCACCCACAAACAGACGGAACCCCCCCTAAGAGCACCTCAAAGGCAAGCAAGTCATCAAAAACACACAAAAAATTCCGCCTGGGATTTGGTCCAAAACACTTTTATCCGGTATTAGAGCTTCCCAGCAATGGCCCCAGAGCCGTCAACCCAGGAGAAAACGAGTAGAAGACCCCCAAACAGCCAAAGAGCAAAAGTACAAAAATGGGGACTTAGTCAATTTTTCACAAATTTCCCAAATCACTCCGCGCGCGCTCTGCAGCTAGGCCCTAAGTCCCCTCTGCCACCATGGATTTGCTTCAAACCTCTTGCAAAGTAAAGTATATATAGCCAGCAGTGCTCCCAGACCACGAAACTCACCCACAAACACCAGGAAGCCCCCCAAACAGGCCCCCGAAAACGCTACATAGAGCAAAATGTCAGAAATAGCCAAAAAAAAAATCGGCCTGGATTTTGTCCCAACCACTTCTACCCGGTATTAGACCTTCCCAGGAATGCCCCAAGACCCGGCAACCCACCCGCCAAGAAGCATAACACCCCCAAACAGGCCAAAAGCAAAATCTCATACTTGCAATATTTCTGGGCCTTCGGTCCAAACGCGCTGCGTAGCTAGGCCATAAGTCGGTGTTGGCACAACGGATTTCCTGAAAAGCAAATGCAATCAAGATTAGAGTGTCCCACAGTGCTCCCAGACCACGAAACTCACCCACAAACACCAGGAAGCCCCCCAAACAGGCCCCCGAAAACGCTACATAGAGCAAAATGTTAGAAATAGCCAAAAAAAAATCGGCCTGGATTTTGTCCCAACCACTTCTACCCGGTATTAGACCTTCCCAGGAATGCCCCAAGACCCGGCAACCCACCCGCCAAGAAGCATAACACCCCCAAACAGGCCAAAAGCAAAATCTCATACTTGCAATATTTCAGGGCCTTCGGTCCAAACGCGCTGCGTAGCTAGGCCATAAGTCGGGGTTGGCACGACGGATTTCCTGAAAAGCAAATGCAATCAAGATTAGAGTGTCCCAGCAATGCTCCCAGACCACGAAACTCACCCACAAACAGACGGAACCCCCCCTAAGAGCACCTCAAAGGCAAGCAAGTCATCAAAAACACAAAAAATTTTCCGCCTCGGATTTGGTCCAAACCACTTTTAGTGCTTCCCAGCAATGGCCCCAGACCCGTCAACTCACCTGCAAAGAGGTAGAACAACACCCCCACAAGTGCTGAGTCTTTCTTCATTGGGCGTAAACCAGCCCTCTGCTTTGATGGAAATAGGAGTCTGGAGGAGGAGGATAGAGGAGCATGTTCTTCTGAACTTGTGAACCTGAGGAATGCAGACTGCGGCACCTTCAAATAAATTAGCAAACAAGTGAAGACAGTTCTGCTGATGGGCTTGTTTTTGTGATTATCTGATTAAAGTTTGAATTATATTAACTGTGCACAACAAAGAAAGACAGACACACAGGAATAAAAGTGAATAAGGATGAAAAAGAAAGTTATTGATTCGTTGTCTCATTTTCAGGGCTCGAAGTCGGATTCACGGTCCAGGAATAAGAATAAGGCTTCGTCATCATACTCTGCGAATTCAGGCAGGGTGAGGTCAGTGTCACCTGACAGAGTAGAAATTCCCTCATCTATGTTGCTGGCCACCTCCTCTTCATCCGGCACGCTCTCTCGTACTCTGAAATCTGGTGGTATGAGGTGCTGATTCATCTTGATCATTGTTAACCTCGCCACATTTTTGGGCGAGAGGCGGCTCCGTTTGGGAGTTACAATCCCACCAGCCGCACTGAAAACCCATTCAGAAGACACACTTGCGAGTGGGCAAGACAAGTAGTTTAAAGCCAGGTTGGTGAGCTGTGGCCACAATTCTTTTTTCCCATGCCAATACGCCAATGGGTCAGAATTAACATAGACCTCTGTTGAGTCATTCAGATAGTCCTTCACCATCGACTCAAGGTCCTCATCCAAGGTTCCTCCACTTTGCTTAGCTCTTGCTGTGCCTCTGACCTTTTGAGAACCAAACCCACGCAGAGCTAGCCAATCCTCTTCAGCCTCCAATGTTTCTGTTGTCTTTCGTGCAGATGATCCGGTTGCCGGTGTCTTTAACGGCTGAGAGGTCACTTGTGCCACAGCCACAGGTGCAGAAGTGGATTGTTTTGACTGGGGATGGCCTGCTGATGTACTGCCATTTCCTTCAATTTCCAGCCGTTCTGTTTCAAACTTCTTGGCTGACAAGGCTAGCCAACGTTTGTACTTTGGAACATGTTCATCATTAAAAGGAAAGAATGCTTGGCCTGCCAGCGCCTTTTTGTAACGTGGATCCAGAATAGTAGCACAAATGTAATGCTGTTCTGAGTGGATCTTTTTAAGACGTTCATCACCTTGTAGGAGCTCTAATAATTGCTCAGCCAGAAGCAAAGAGTCTTGCTTTTTGTCATCTTTTCCAAACACAGAACACACCTCCTTCAGTTGGTCCTCCAGCATGTACAACAATGGGATAGCTTTTCCCAAATTAGAGTCCTCCTTGCTGACTGCACGCGTGAAGACCTCAAAAGGACGAAGCATGCGTGTCAGGCTTTCAACTATGTTCCATTGCGGCCCACCCATCCTCAGCTCCTCTATACCCTCTTTCAAGAAATATTGATCGAGTTCCGTATACTGCTCATACAGACGCTCAAGCATGTAGAAGGTTGAGTTCCAACGTGTTACCACCTCCTGGATGAGTGCTTTCACTGGCATTTGACATTGATATAGCATGCTCCTCAGCTGATTCCGGGCCTTAAAAGAATGCCTGAAATGCTTGCAAATTTTTCGGCAGGTCTCCAATACACCGTACGCTGCACTGCGTTTATTACCCAAGAATTTTTGGACAACCAGGTTTATACAGTGCGCCAAACACGGCACTCTGAAATAGTAACCGTCCCTCATGGCCTTAACTATATTGGCGCCATTGTCCGTGGAAACATAACCAACCTTGCGTTTTAGTGGGGACAGACAGTTAAGGACCTTTGTGTTAAAGACATCCAAAATGTTTTCTGCTGTGTGACGTTTCTCCAAACCAAACATGGCTAGTGTTGCATGTTTCCGAGCACCTTTAAAAACAATGTTAGTGTCAACACCTGAGTTTAGCTTTGCTTTAGCCCCTGAAAAAGAGACCCAGTGTGCAGTGATGCACATGTAATCAGCGCCTGCGCCACTGGTCCACATGTCTGTTGTCAGATGTATAGTGTGAACAGCACTCTTCTGCAAAGCTGCCCCAATCACCTTCAGAACATCTTCATGTAGTGCTGGAACCGCAACTCGGGCAAAATAGAACCGGCTAGGAACCTTCCATTTAGGGCAGAGCGCTGTCACTAATTCTAGAAAACCAACCCCTTCTACAAAAGAAAAAGGGAGAAGGTCCAGAGCTAGCATTTTAGCCAGCTTAGTGTTATACAGACGGGTCATTGGGTGGTTGCGTTCATATTGCGCTTCTGTAAACAACATCTTTTTAATGTTGCCCTGGACCAATGATTTACGGGATGATGATGATCTCTTCGACCCAGTTACGCTCGCGCTTGCGCTTCTGTAAACAACATCTTTTTAATGTTGCCCTGGACCAATGATTTACGGGATGATGATGATCTCTTCGACCCAGTTACGCTCGCTGATGAACTTTTCCGCATTGATGTCTCACTCTCTCCCACACTCTTAGTGTGGCTCCCATGGGGTGTGCTGCTGACATGGGAACTGGGTGTAAGTGAAGTGTTTGAATCGTCTTCTTCTACCTCCTCGTCATCAGCAGATGAAAAATCAACGTTTTCATTACGTGCAATTCCGGCTTTCTTGACCGCCTCTAGGTGCGGAAACCATTGGACAGCGTGCCTTCTCTCAAGATGACCTCTCTGGCCTCCGGTACCATAGTTAGAACCAAGCTTACCACGACCAACTCGAAGCTTACAAAGGCTACAAATGGCTACGTTTTCCTTTTTTGGGCAAACACTAAAGAAGTCCCAAACTGGAGACTTGAAATGTCTTCGGGGGCCGGAGGAGGCGGCGATACTGGTGGTGGTGGTCCTGCTGCTAATGTCAGATGAAGTGGAGGATGTGGATTGCCGAACTTCAGTACGTTTTGCACTTTCACCACCACGAATTGAGGTCGAGGACGAGGTGGGTACCTTCTTGCGAAGAAATATGGAAGCGGTAGGTTTTGGTGTACTACTTAACTCCAAATCTAATGATTCCATTTCCATTGCCTCCTCGCCGACATCATCATCACGCTCAGCAGCTTCTCGGGATAGGGTCAAAATGTCTCTTTGCTGCATGCCCGGTGGGGCTGCAGTGACCTTTGTGATGACTGGCTCGTCGTCATCGTGAGAGGCTTCATCACCAGCAGTATCTGTCACTTCTTGTTGAGCCTCATCACACTCCATAGGTTTGAGTTTTTGGACGACCTTCCTTTTACGCTTAGGTACCGGTGTCAGATCATGGTGTGCCTCACTGTCAGACCGCAGTTGTGGTTCCCAAGACGGATCACTTGCATCAGAACGAGGTGGGCTTGAAGAAGATGTAGACACCCCCCTTGATCTTTTCCTTGCTAGGGATGTGGAAGACAATGAATGATCATCAGGAGGAGTGGCTTCCAATGATACCTCGGCTTCATTGTCGATTTCCAAATGTGCCCCTACTTCGGGAGGAACAACTATTGTGGGCACTTGTGAACCTCCATGCACCTTTGCTTGCGCATCTCCTTTTGCTGCCTCTCCTTCCACATGTACTTGGGCGTGTACTTGCACATGGTGTTGTTGTTGCGGCTGTGGTTGTTCAACACTTGTCAGATGAGTTACAACAACCTGTGTTGATTCAGGGACATTGCTGCTACTTTCTTGCGATGAGCCAACATCACTGGTCGATGGTGATTGGAGAAGTACACTGACTGCCTCTGAAGCACTCAAGGGCTTTGACTTAAGTTGGCGTGGTGGTGGAGGCACTGAACCCAATGGAGCAGGGGTGCTGCTCCCAGCTTGGTCCCCAGCAGATCCTGCTGCTGCAGGCGTACTTTTTTTTTTGCTCCCAAAAAAAGTGGCGGGTGGCACACCAGCCTCCTTGGTAACTTGCTTCTTCTGCTCCTTACTAGCAACTTTCTTGCTAGAGGAGCTACGGAGAACTTTCTTTGGGGGCGGGGCCATCTTCTTCAGAGCAGGTCAGACAGCAGGCCGCAGTTGCACGAATTGTAGAGTTGTCTGAGGCCAGACGTGACGTCGCGTGACGTAATGCTGCACACACACACCGCTGCAGGACTTCTTCCTGGCACTGGTGGTTCTCTTGAGTCTTGTGCACCTAAAAAAAATGGAAGACAGAGGAACATCAGTTCAGTTATAGAGCACAAAAAAATCGAAAAACACTGCAAAATCAGCACAATCCCAATCCATCCATGCCCTCCATAATGTTTAAATTCAAGACAACCCACAGAAAGACTAGGCCCATGCAAGACTCACTACCCCTGGGCATAAATAAAGGTTGAAAAGTAGGCAAAATGGTTGGAGGCCTAACAACAAAGCCTGCATTTAAAATGGCCACTTGCCTGCCAGCACATGGCCAGTGCCTGTAGCTGCACTCAAAATGGCCACCAGCCACATGGCATGTCCCTCCCCATGAACACCCCCAAAAATCGAAAAACACTGCAAAATCAGCACAATCCCATTCCATCCATGGCCTCCATGATGTTTAAATTCAAGACAACCCACAGAAAGACTAGGCCCATGCAAGACTCACTACCCCTGGGCATAAATAAAGGTTGAAAAGTAGGCAAAATGGTTGGAGGCCTAACAACAAAGCCTGCATTCAAAATGGCCACTTGCCTGCCAGCACATGGCCAGTGCCTGTAGCTCCACTCAAAATGGCCACCAGCCACATGGCATGTCCCTCCCCATGAACACCCCCAAAAATCGAAAAACACTGCAAAATCAGCACAATCCTATTCGATCCATGGCCTCCATGATGTTTAAATTCAAGACAGCCCACAGAAAGACTAGGCCCATGCTAGACTCAAATACCCCTGGTGAAAAGGCCACAAGTACAGGCCCAAAAAACTAAAATCACTGAAAAATCTGCACAATCCCATTCCATCCATGGCCTCCATGATGTTTAAATTCAAGACAACCCACAGAAAGACTAGGCCCATGCAAGACTCACTACCCCTGGGCATAAATAAAGGTTGAAAAGTAGGCAAAATGGTTGGAGGCCTAACAACAAAGCCTGCATTCAAAATGGCCACTTGCCTGCCAGCACATGGCCAGTGCCTGTAGCTGCACTCAAAATGGCCACCAGCCACATGGCATGTCCCTCCCCATGAACACCCCCAAAAATCGAAAAACACTGCAAAATCAGCACAATCCCATTCAATCCATGGCCTCCATGATGTTTAAATTCAAGACAACCCACAGAAAGACTAGGCCCATGCAAGACTCACTACCCCTGGGCATAAATAAAGGTTGAAAAGTAGGCAAAATGGTTGGAGGCCTAACAACAAAGCCTGCATTCAAAATGGCCACTTGCCTGCCAGCACATGGCCAGTGCCTGTAGCTGCACTCAAAATGGCCACCAGCCACATGGCATGTCCCTCCCCATGAACACCCCCAAAAATCGAAAAACACTGCAAAATCAGCACAATCCCATTCCATCCATGGCCTCCATGATGTTTAAATTCAAGACAGCCCACATAAAGACTAGGCCCATGCTAGACTCAAATACCCCTGGTGAAAAGGCCACAAGTACAGGCCCAAAAAACGAAAATCACTGAAAAATCTGCACAATCCCATTCCATCCATGGCCTCCATGATGTTTAAATTCAAGACAACCCACAGAAAGACTAGGCCCATGCAAGACTCACTACCCCTGGCCATAAATAAAGGTTGAAAAGTAGGCAAAATGGTTGGAGGCCTAACAACAAAGCCTGCATTCAAAATGGCCACTTGCCTGCCAGCACATGGCCAGTGCCTGTAGCTGCACTCAAAATGGCCACCAGCCACATGGCATGTCCCTCCCCATGAACACCCCCAAAAATCGAAAAACACTGCAAAATCAGCACAATCCCATTCAATCCATGGCCTCCATGATGTTTAAATTCAAGACAACCCACAGAAAGACTAGGCCCATGCAAGACTCACTACCCCTGGGCATAAATAAAGGTTGAAAAGTAGGCAAAATGGTTGGAGGCCTAACAACAAAGCCTGCATTCAAAATGGCCACTTGCCTGCCAGCACATGGCCAGGGCCTGTAGCTGCACTCAAAATGGCCACCAGCCACATGGCATGTCCCTCCCCATGAACACCCCCAAAAATCGAAAAACACTGCAAAATCAGCACAATCCCATTCCATCCATGCCCTCCATGATGTTTAAATTCAAGACACCCCACAGAAAGACTAGGCCCATGCACCACTCACTACCCCTGGTCAAGGCCCCAACAACAGGTCAAAAATCGAAAAACACAGAAAAATCAGCACAAACCCATTCCATCTATGCCCTCCATGATGTTTAAGTTCAAGACAGCCCACAGAAAGACTAGGCCCATGCTACTCACTACCCCTGGTCAAGGCCCCAACAACAGGTCAAAAATCGAAAAACACAGAAAAATCAGCACAATCCCAATTCATCTATGGCCTCCATGATGTTTAAGTTCAAGACAACCCACAGAAAGACTCAGTCCACCCACCACTGAGTACCCCTGGGCAAAGGGCCCCAAAACAGCCCAAAAATCGAAAATTCCAAAATTTTAGTTGCAGCAACTGTAATGCCCCAAACAAACTTACTTGTAAAATTTCTAATCCAACAGTGATCCAAAGAAAGTCAAAAAGGCCTCAAATCCAAAGATCCAGCAGCATCCACAAAA
This sequence comes from Lissotriton vulgaris, assembly GCF_964263255.1. Lineage (NCBI taxonomy): Eukaryota > Metazoa > Chordata > Amphibia > Caudata > Salamandridae > Lissotriton > Lissotriton vulgaris. The sequence goes on along the minus strand of NC_141700.1, from coordinate 650,785,460 downwards.
AGTAATCCTTCCAGCTCCACATCCAAATGAAAAGTGACCAGGAGATGGACAAAGCACTGGGAGGAGCCTGCTGAACAGGAACAGGAAGTTGAAGACTGTGGGGCACTTCCTTCCTCCCACCCCCCTGCCCCCCTCCCCAAAATGGACTCCTCGCTAAAAAAGTGCAGGCAAATGTCAAACTAAGGAGTTATTCACATAAAAATCATCATTTCTAGAAGGTTTATGCTGCTTGCTGGTGGATTTCTTGTGCAGAATTGCAAATTTATATTTTCGCTCGCCGCATCTCAAATCTCGCAATTGCGAAGTACCGCGAGACGTGATCTCGCCGTACTCGCGTTGACAAACTATCGCTGGCAAGCCGCGATGACGTAATCGCGCTCGCCAATTCCCGCGGGATCACACAGCAAGATCCAAAATGGCGCAGCACTCGCAAACTATCGAAAAAAACAACTCGGCAAACAATGATAAACGCCGCGCGCCGCAAAAATTGTATCACCAACGCCGCGCGCCGCCAAAAAAATCCGCTGCGTGCGAATTTGCGGATTTTGCGGGAAATCCGCAAATCTCGCGGATTGCGGATTTCCCGAAAATCCGCAAAATCCGCGAGCGTAACGGATTTTCCGCCCATGCTTAGTGAGCGCGCATTGATAAGGGCAATTGTTACGACAGCTATTTTTCCATTCCTTGCAGATACCGTATTTACGACAGGTAATCGTAAAGGTATTGTGTGGTTATAATGGGGGCAGTAGGTAGCAGACTGGCTATGTAATCCTGAAGGTTCTATTTTTGTACAGCGAGTGTTGGGCGCTGGTTGAAGTGCCAATAAGTCATGGCTTGTGTACGTCCTGTCGGTATCTGGCGTCGGTCGGGCAGGGGTTGTGGCCCTGGGCCCGGTCCCGGCGCGGACGGGCGCAGACGGGCTTGCCTTAGGCGCGCCTTCGGCGCGCAAACGGCGCTCCCGCTGCGCTCGTCCGCTGCGCTTGCGTGGGAAGCACATTTAGGGAGAGGGGGGGTGGGCGTAGCTTAGCGGGTGGGCGTGGCCTCTGGCTAGCGATGGCGGCCGTGAATCAATGCAAGGGACAGCGCTAAATCCGCTGTATGTCAAGTGCTTGCGGGGATTTAAAAAACAGAGAGGATCTCTGTATAGGACACAAAGTTTTAAAATATGAAGTGAGCACAAAGTAAACAATTCTAAAACACGAGTCACACCACCTCCGGCTTCCGCCTCCGAGGTCTTCGGTTTCTATGGACGCGCTAGCAATCAGCGCTATTCATAGGCTGGGGGGGTGGGCGTGGCTTAGCGGGCGGGCGTGGCCTCGCGCTAGCGATGGCGGCCGCGAATCAATGCAAGGGACAGCGCTAAATCCGCTGTATGTCAAGTGCTTGCGGGGATTTAAAAAACAGAGAGGATCTCTGTATAGGACACAAAGTTTTAAAATATGAAGTGAGCACAAAGTAAACAATTCTAAAACACGAGTCACACCACCTCCGGCTTCCGCCTCAGAGGTCTTCGGTTTCTATGGGCGTGTTAGCAATCAGCGCTATTCATAGGCTGGGGGGTGGGCGTGGCTTAGTGGGTGGGCGTGGCCTCGCGCTAGCGATGGCGGCCGTGAAGCAATGCAAGGGAAAGCGCTAAATCCGCTCATCCGAATATCTCAAAGCGTTGCAGGCCTGGTTGGAGGCCAGAGATCCCACTGATCCGGTGGTGGTACCGCCAGTGGAAGGGGATGAGGGGGCGCCAGTGAATGGGCCTGAGTCCTCTCCCTGAAGCAGTGTTTCCTCCAAAGGTCTTTCCCCTGAAGAACGAGAAGAAAGGGCGAAGGAGCGTGCATACAACATGGAAATGGCAAGGCTAAAGATAAATGGGCAGTTGGAGTTAGAAAATGCAAGAGGTAGAAGAGAAGCTGATTTGGAGACCAAAAGGTTGGAGTTTGAAAGAGAAAAGTTAGCTTTGGAACTTGAGACCAAGTTGAGGGAGTTGGACATCCAAGCTAAGAAGTTAGAATTGAATCCCTCTGGTGGCAGCATCCCATCTGTGCCTGCAGAAAGTAGGTTTTATTTCCCGAAAGATGTGATAAAAGATTATCATAGGAACGAAGATATTGGTCAGTGGTTTAAAGCGTATGAGTTAGCATTGTTGGCCCACCGGGTCCCTGAGAAGGATTGGGGAGCGGGGTTGTGGGGTCGCTTTGTGAATGAGGGAAGAGATACCCTGTTGGACATGCCTGTTGAGGATAGGATGTCGTATGCTCATATGAAGAATGCTTTAATGTTACAGTATGGCCTAACCCCTGAGAAGTACAGACAAGCTTTTAGAGAATGTAAGAAGTTGCCTAGTACGACGTGGGTTAAATATGTGTCTTATTTTTGCAGAGCCATGGATGGTTGGGTAAAGGGCAGCAAAGTGGAAAGTTACGAAGATCTTTATGATTTGTTTGCTTGGGAGCATTTGTCTAATAACTAGTTTCCAGAGCTGCGCCAGCACCTTATTGATAGCAAGATATCTAACCCTAGAAAACTTGCTGAGGAGGCGGACCGCTGGGACAGCACCAGGGTCCACAAGGGTCCAGTGGGAGACTCAGCCAAAGGTGGGCAGGGTCCCCAGCAGAAGAGTGGGGGGGACAAGGGTAAACAGAAGGAGTCCCAGAAAGGGCCCCAAAGTAATCCCCAAGGGAAAGGTTCCCAGCCTCCCCCTGAGAAGAAGCCAGGGGCCCCGACGGGTAAACCTGTTCATAGGGGCCCCCTAACCTGCTACGTTTGCGGGCAGGTGGGACACCGGTATTATGACCCCCAGTGTCCCATGAAGAATTCGAATGCACCGCCGCGTGCACCCCCCGTCAGTTGGCGAGTGTAGCCCTGGGAGGGGAGGAGATGGTTGTCCCTGGTGGGAGGGGTCCCGCAGAAATGTCCCTGGTCTCGCTAGGAGACATGCAAATGGTCCCTCCACCCCCGCTGCCTAGTAACATTAGTAAATATAGGCAGTGGGTGACCATTAATGGCCATAGAGTGGAAGCTCTCAGAGACACCGGAGCGAGTGTGACAGCTGTCAAGTGTCACTTGGTGTCCAGAGAGCAGGTGGTTCCCCACGCATTCTACCCTGTGATAGCTGCTGACAACTCCCAGAAAGAGTGTGAGGTAGCTCAGGTTTCCTTTGAATGGGGGGGAGTTTCAGGTACTCTTCAGGTTGCTGTGAGGCCCGCCATGCCTGTCGATTGTCTCCTGGGCAATGGTTTAGAAGTCTCCCCTTGGGCTAAGGTGGAGAGGGAGACGCACTTGAAAATGTTGGGTGTGCCAGAGTGGGTGTGTGCAACCACTCGATCGATGACAGCGAGTAAGGGTGTTGATGGGGTCCCGGAGCCTGAAAGTACGGCCCAGGACCCAGCTGTGAAGAGAAGAGGCAGGAGGCGCGGGAAACCGGCCCCCGTAGTTCCCGTGGTCCAGGAGGAGGTAGACCCTGAGGGGGATGCCCTGGAGCCCACAGGGGAACAAATTACCGAACTGGGAGACCTGCCCGAGCTGACCCATTGGCAGCAGGATGGTGGTCCCTCCAGGGAGGAATTCTGTGCCGAACAGAAGGTGTGCCCTTCTCTTGTGGGCATGAGGCAGCAGGCCTCAGCCCAATCCTCAGGTGATCAGTCAGGGTCATATTTTGTGTACTGGGAGAACGACCTCCTGTATAGCGAGCCTAAGGCTGCTGAGCCTGGGTCAGCCCGTGTGCTGGTGGTACCCAAGCGCTTTAGAGCCTTCCTACTGGGTTTGGCTCATGACGTTCCGTTAGCTGGATATCTGGGGCAGGACAAGACCTATGATAGGCTTGTCACCCATTTTTATTGGCCTCAGATGCGCAGGGATGTAGACATCCATTGTAAGACTTGTCACACTTGCCAGGCAAGTGGGAAAAGCGGAAGGAAGCAGAAGGCTCCCCTCCAACCTTTTCCAGTGGTCAGTACCCCCTTTGACTGGGTGGGTATTGACATTGTTGGGCCCCTGGACCCCAAGACAGCCCTGGGCAACAGGTTCATCCTGGTCTTGGTGGACCATGCCACACGGTACCCGGAAGCCATCCCTCTCCGAACAGTGACGGCCCCCGTGGTGGGACGGGCACTGATGGGTGTTTTCTCCCGGATGGGGTTCCCCAGAGAGGTGGTGTCGGACCGGGGCACCAACTTAATTTCTAACTATATGAAGTCTCTGTGGAAGGAGTGTGGGGTAACCTACAAGTTCACCACTCCTTACCACCCTCAAGGTAATGGGTTGGTTAAGAGATTCAACCGGACCCTTAAAGGCATGATCATGGGTCTTGAAGAACCAATGAGGCGGAAATGGGACGTCCTCTTGCCATGCCTGTTGTTTTCTTACCGTGAGGTGCCGCAGAAGTCTCTAGGGTTCAGCCCCTTTGAGCTTTTGTATGGTCACCCGGTAAGAGGCCTTTGAGTCTGGTCAAGGAAGGCTGGGAGCAATCTCCCAGGAAACCTCCCCAGGAGGTATACAGTTACATGCTGGCCTTTCGGAACCAGACTCGGCGCTTCAGAGAACTTGCTCAGGCAAATCTGGAGGCCAGCCAGGAAGAGATGAAGCGTTGGTACGACCGGAATGCCACTCTGGTAGAGCTTCAGCCTGGTCAGGAAGTTTGGGTCATGTCCCCTGTGGAACCTTGTGCGCTCAAGGACAGGTGGACTGGACCGTTTAAGGTTGTGAAGAAGAAGAGCGATGTCACCTACCTGGTGGACATGAAATCTCCCAGGAACCCCTTGCGGGTCCTGCATGTCAACCGTTTGAAGCCCCACTTAGAAAGGTCCGAAGTGGGCATGCTCCTAGCTACATATGCTGGAATGGAGGAGGAGAGTGAGCCTCTTCCTGACCTCCTGTGTGCTAAAGAGCAAGACGGGTCAGTGGATGGTGTTGTCCTCTCTGACACACTGACCCTTGAGCAGAAACAGGATTGTCGCCAACTGTTGGGACAATTCCCGGATCTGTTTTCCTTGGTTCCGGGTGTCACTCATTGGTGTGTCCATGATGTTGACACCGGAGACAGCCCTCCTGTGAAGCACAAGGCTTACAGGGTGACTGACAAGGTCCGAGCCTACATTAAGGAGGAGGTCTCCAAAATGTTTGCGTTAGGGGTGGTTGAGTCCTCTAGCAGTCCTTGGGCCAGCCCAGTGGTCTTGGTCCCGAAGGCTGCAGCGCCTGGTGCTTCACCAGAACTTCGGTTCTGCGTGGATTACCGAGGACTCAATTCGGTCACGAAGACTGACGCGCACCAAATCCCCAGAGCTGATGAGCTCATCGATCGGTTGGGGGCTGCCCGGTACCTTAGCACGTTTGATTTGACGTCTGGGTACTGGCAGATCGCCTTGACCGATGGGGCGAAAGAGAGGTCAGCATTTTCCACACCAGATGGGCTATACCAGTTCCGGGTGATGCCCTTTGGGATGAAAAATGCCCCTGCCACCTTCCAGAGGTTGGTCAACCAGGTCTTGGCTGGACTGGAGGATTTCAGTGCCGCCTACCTGGACGACATCGCAGTGTTCAGGGCCAGCTGGGAGGAACACTTGCGCCACCTCCAGGAAGTGTTGTTGGCCCTGTGCAGAGCAGGCCTCACAATCAAAGGCAGTAAGTGCCAGATTGGGCAGGGTTCTGTGGTGTACTTGGGGCACCAAGTAGGGAGCGGCAAGGTTGCCCCCCTGCAACCCAAGATTGATATCATCCTGGCTTGGGCGCCGCCCAAAACCCAAACTCAGGTGAGAGCCTTCTTAGGACTCACGGGTTATTACAGGAGGTTTGTCAAGGATTACGGTAACATTGTGCACCCCTTGACTTCGCTGACTTCCAGGAAGCAGCCACGAAATGTGATCTGGACTGATGCCTGTCAAACGGCCTTCGATACCCTGAAAACTGCAATGTGCACAGCACCTATACTCCAGGTACCCGACTTTTCGAAAGAATTTATTGTCCAGACGGACGCTTCAGAGCATGGCGTGGGGGCTGTTCTAGCACAGGTGAATGAAGAGGGCCGAGACTTGCCTGTAGCCTTCATCAGTCGGAGGTTACTTCCCAGGGAAACGAGGTAGAGTGCGATAGAGAGAGAAGCATTTGCTATGGTCTGGGTGCTGAAGAAGCTAAGACCCTACCTGTTTGGGACTCACTTCCGGGTTCAGACAGACCACAGGCCCCTCAGATGGTTGATGCAGATGAGGGGTGAGAATCCGAAACTGTTGAGGTGGTCCATTTCCCTACAGGGGATGGACTTCACGGTGGAACACCGCCCTGGTACAGATCACGCCAATGCTGATGGTCTGTCCAGATTTTTCCGCCTTAGTGAAGAGGACTCCCTAGGTCAAGGGTAGTTCTCCCCACATTTCAGCTGGAGGGGACACGTGTTAGACCTGACATCATTGGCTTGAGTCTCTCCTCCATTTTTTCTGTTTGCCTCCACTGTTTTACGATGTTTTGCTGGATATGCTTTGGGCGCTGTGCCACTGCTGATCAGTGCCACAGCGCAAGTGCTCCCTACGTTAAATTGATGTATCGATTGTATTCCATGTTTGGCTTATTTGGTTTACTGTCAGTCCCTAGTCTAGTGCACCAGGAGTGCCGGGGCTTGTAAATACAAATGCCGCTCGTGGGCTTGCAGCACGTGTTGTGCCACCCACAAGAGCGGCCTCGTAAAAGAATGTCTACGGGTCGGTCATTGCGAGACCTACGTGCAGTCTAGTACTGTCACGTGGGCTGCGCAAGTATACCTACTTGCCAGCCCCTCAAAACCTTCCCTTAACTTCATGTTAGTCACCCCTATGGTAGGCCCACGGGCAGGGTGCGTTGTAAGTATAAGGTAGGACACGCCTGACCAAGTTGGCATGTCCTAATAGTGAACTACGGCCATCTTCGTTCTTCACTATTGCGAGGTAACCTGCTCTCCGTTGGTTAGAATGGGCCGCCGGGATTATTAATGCTATAATCCTAGCTGGCTCAGGGAGCATGGTGCAATGTCGAGTTTGGTATCCCTGAACTCGGGGTTTAATTACGCATCCGTTGGTGTGGATGGTTTTTGGACTCTGGGTTTGAAAATAGCACTTTTAGAAAGTGTCTATTTTCTTGTCTAACCATTTCTGGTTTCTGCTGGTCTTGCATGTGTGTGACAGGAGCTGGGTGGATCCAGAGGTCTGAGTGAGTCAGTGTGGGATGAGTGGGACATTTTCGTTGAGAGTAGGGGGAGAGTAGTTGCTGATAGCCTGCCCTGCCTGTTAAAATGCGGGCTCCACCTCCTGCCAAGCGACTGATGGCTCTGTGCCTGCCATGGACGATCCTAGCCCCACCTCCTGCCAGGAGGCCGATAGCTCTGCTCCTGCCAGTGACAATGCTGGCTCCACCTCCTGCTGGGCGTCTGAGGACCCAGCCCTGCTCAGTGAATAGGCCAGGAGCTTCTGCCTGGCTCCACCCACAACAGACCCAGGATGTTGGGAAGTTCCCCTGCATGGACAAAGGGATCAAAGCCGAAAAGGGGTATAAGAGAAGGACCCCTGAACCAAGAAATCAGATCACTTCTGACAAGGAACCCTGAAACCAAGGACAAGAGGCCTGCTGATCTAAGGACTTGCCTACCCCTTCTGCCAGAGTGCTGTATGCTGGGGGGAATTCTGCAGTGCTTCTTTATTTTTGCCAAGGAACCAGGAGAGAGGAACTGTGTGTGTACTCTCACGCTTGCTAAGAAAATCTCCAAGGACTGGAAGAGTGCCAGTCTCCTGCTGAAGTCACAGGGCTAAAGGACTTCATCTGCTTAAAGTGCTATTTGCTGGAACCTGTGAATCCAGCACCTCTGAAAGAACCAGCAATCTCGACGCCGACGGACGTCGCCGAATCCAGCTTGACACCGTGAGTGACGGCTCAAGTGTCCCGCTTCCTCGACGCCGGCCGCCGGGCCCGATCGACGCCAGCACCAACGCCAGTGAGTAGTGAGTTCGGCTCCAGCTCCAAGAGACCTCGTGTCTGCACCGCTGCTGATCGCATCGCCCTCGTGCCCTCTCGACGCCGTGAGCGCTGCTCACTCTTGCAACAGCATCACCACCAACGACGCCTGCTGAGGCCTGATCGACACCGAAGGCGCGACGCCGGATTGCTCGACGCCGCTGATCCTCGTGTGCTTCATTTTCCTAAGGTACTGTGTTGTTGGGGGTCCGTGTGACTCCGGGCTCGACGTAGCGCTCCTCGCGGTCGACGCCGAACCTTTGGATTAACTTTGCCTCGACGTCGTGTAACTCCTGTGTGGATTACATTGTTGCTAAGAACTGTGTTTCCAGGAAGAGGAGTTGCTTTGATATGAAAAGACTTTATGCTAAAGAGGAAACTACCTTTGAACTATTATTTTCCCTTCCAAAAGTATTTATTAAGATTGTGTATATTTTTGTCGTTATTTGGTCTTGTGCTAAGCCTTATATAAAAATACTTATTTTTATAATACTACTGTGTCGTGTCCATTTGTAGTGTATTCACTTTATTACTGTATGTGGTCATAAATGCTTAACGCACAGCCTCTGAGATAAGCCTGTCTGCTCTGCCAAGCTACCAAGGGGGTGAGCAGGGGTTATCAAAGGGTGTGATCCCCTTGCCCTGACTAGAAAAGGTGTGTCCCTATTTGTCAGAAGTGTATACCTCTGCCAACTAGAGACAGCCGGTTCTAACAAGGTGTTTATAAGTAGGAAATAGCAATCACCATCCCTTAATATCATAAGTAAATTGTACTGAACATCTGCTCAGTCATAATTCTTTGAATATAGACGTTCATGTCAATCTATCCTTTCCTAAAATGTCTTATCCTTCCATGACAAAGGACACCAATAAATATGAACCAGCAAGCCATCAACCATGTAAACAGAATTTTGCTAACCTTTTAGAAGCTTTTCTGTTCAGATCTAAGGAAATTACAACTGTCAAGTGAGATGAATTATCCAGTCTTCTCTCCATGGTTAACTGAAGGATAAATATCTATTGAGCCCCACAAACACGTACCTCCACTGAACCACAACTCTGGAATACTCCTGTGGTCAGTTAGTGGCAGTTATGTCATAGTGCTGCAAAAGACCATTCACCTACACTCCTGAATATATATTTTATTGGCTTATACCGATCCATACCCATATCCCAACCATCATCCTAATGTTCATGGTTAGGTGTAACTCTGGCAGAAAACTTAACTTTGGTTCAGATGCACAATGAATAGATCTGCCAAAAGTGATTGCAAATTGTGCACCCAGGTTGTGCGAATCGATTCTGATATTGTAATCTGATCTGTGTATTATTAGGTCAGCTTGCAAAATCACCATTCTAGTAGGTCACAATTCAAACTACCTCTATGCTATTCAGAAGGTAAGTCTCAAAATGTGTTTCACTCTTATTTGATGCCCTCACTTTGAAGGGGGCCTGCTGGGGTCAGGAAACCACCATGCCTGTAATTGCATTTAAATAGCCTTAAAGTAGGCCTGGACATGCAATTCCACATGCAGAGTTTGCAGAGTTTTTTCCACTACATGCTCTGCATAGGGCACATGCAGAGAAGAGTTTTTCCCTAGCTCGCGCTCGCCAACTTTAAGTTAGCGAGCGCGAGTGAGGATAATCTTACTCAAGACCACCTCCGGTGAGAATTCTCAACGCGGGCGGTTGCGGATAGGCGCTACCACTCACATTAAGAAACCTTCTGTTCGCATTGAGGAAACTGCGGATCAAGTAGAACATCTACTCGAGTGGCAGAAAGAAGCAGCGCTCTCTTGCGGCTGGGCATGGTGCCGTTCACACTGGTTTTCCAGCGCAAGACAAACACCCGGTGCTAGAAATCAGGGCAAAAGGGGTGACCAAACACACTCCGCTGCTTGCGGAATTCTGTGTAGGGCGGAGGAGTTTTTTCATCACTTTGCGGAATTCCACATAAGGAACTCTGCGAACCCTGCCTAGGCCTACCTTAAAATCCTGTTCCAGCCTTAATGCTCTCTTAAAAAAAGAATGCTCAAGCCATTCCTGTGGCAGAGATTTACAAAAATGTACCCCCCAGCTTGATTCTTTTTATGGGTAAAGAAATATATGAATGTAACTATTACCCCGTGTATCATGCCTCTTTTATGTCTTGGCAAGTAAGGATAACTTACCTATGCCTCTGATTTGTCCTTTTTGATGTAGGAAACCCACAGAATCATGAATAATTAAGAGGGCAACACCCCCGTGTAGTTATCAAGCTACCACAAACAAAGTTCAGCCTGCACTGTATGATATTGCCCCGTACTAGGCACAATGTGCTGCTTTAACTCCACGGACAGTTTTTTTATTGCTAAATTTGTAAAATTCATGGACCTTGCTAAATTGGAACTGAACAATACTAAATCAATAAGGTGCAACTTTTAATTGTTGAAACAATAGCACCAACTAGTAGTATGGCTTTCAATGTTCATGTTTTGCAATTCAGAAATGATTTCATATGTTCATTTTTTAAATTAATTTTTTTTACAGTTTTGATCAGATTTATACTGTCATTCTTGTACTTTCGTTTAAGTTATCTAAACTTGAAAATGAATTGGCATTTTACCAATGTATTGCATGTATCATTAAGGTTTTCTTGCAACGATTTTAATTGATCAGTCAATAAATAGATACGTATCTTGTCAAGACTTTCAAATATTGCATTTTTTAAAGAAGACGGTGTTGCATTGAAAAAAAATACTTTAAAAAAAGTGTACTTCTACCCATTCACACTCTTTTTACATTTACTAAGGAAAAGGTTCCCCGGACAACCCTTCCCCTTTGTGATGCGTTACCACTTCCTTTGAGGAGTTGGTAGCCTATCAATGAGTTGCGATGGAAACTGCAGTTGCATACCATTGAAACATACCATATGGAATCGCTGTTTGGAATGGATGCCCTAAACGTCCCATCCAAACAGCAATTTGTTATGCCTTTAGTAGGCTGTATGACCTCAAAATTGCTTTGTACATCTGGCTCCTACTTCCATTTTCTCCTGGCAGGAGAAAGAACTAATCTAGCAGGGGAGAAGATCTTGTTATCTTCATTACCTATCCAGAAATGTGATGCATTCTGCTGAATGCCAGAGAAATCTTTATTTTTAAGTGACTAACAGGTGCCAAGCATGGGAGGTAAATAGTAGGGGGCAGATTTACAAGCCTCTTGCGCCTCTTTTACGCTGCCGTTTCATCACTTTTGTGACGCAGCGGCGGCACAAAAGATACGCCATGCTGCAGGGTATTTACAACGTGACACATCTGGGAGATGCATCAAGTCGTAAAGCCCTGTGCCAGAAGTAGGCGTTCCTGCTCAGGAGGGGGCGTTCCAGCACAGGAGCGCCTTCCAAAAGTGGCTGAGTGAAATCTACAAGTTTTCACTTAGTCACTTTGGAGCCCATGCTGTGTCAAAACCTTGCGTCTGCTTGAAGCAGGCGTAAGGAATGAGGCAGCATTGTAAAGATAGCGCCCCTCAGAGCATTGCTGGAGCTGCTTCGTGCTTGTGACGCAACTCCAGCAATGCGTCGCCTTTAGGCCACAGATGCGTCACGCATCTGTGCCGTTTTTGCCCCATGGTGCCCCGTATTGTAAATGCGGCGCATCCATGGTGGCGGAGCCGTGGCGCAGAATAACTGCACATCCCTGCTGATATGCAGGGATGCGCCAGTTATTGTAAATCTGCCCCTAGGTATTCTGTTCTCTAAATATCATTGAATTTCAATCTTACAGCTGTAAATAGCCAATTATAGCTGTCAATAAAAAAGATTCTATAGAAATTAATTTGAATTTCTTTTGCTGCCGAATGGGCCTTTATTTTCATTAAAGAGCCTCTATTTGGTTTTATAAAGAAAAGGTAACAGCTGGTGTAAATATCTCTTAAATACCCCAAGTCCAACATTGTGCAGGTTATGTGGCAGGCATACAATAATCATCTGTATGTCTTAGAGTCAGACACTGTATCAATGGGAGGTTGTCATAAACACTGTGACAGTTCCTGTAAGGTATTTTCCAATTATATAGTTTTGTCCTGTAACTGGGCTATTTCAATTTCTTGCCTTACTTAGGCTCTTCTATTTATTTCAAAGAAAGTATGAAGTTTTAAACATACATAGAAATGCTAACAATGCCTGCACCTGGGCGACCTGCTTTGATCACTATGATATTTGAGTTGATGCATGTATCGCCATGATTGTTTTGTCTTATTGCTTTCTCAGACTTCCATTATTGTTTTCAAAATATAATATAAGATTGATAATCGGATACTATTAAAATTTAGGTATTGGAACACATTTTTAAGAAGGATGTCACGCTGAGGCTATCGAGACAGAGATCATGCTAGCTTTGGATGGGGGTGACAACTGGAAAGAGTGACCTTCAGTCATTCGCTGTTTATGTTCAAACTTTGAACAACCTGTGATAGACAGTAGCTAGCTTTGTATTATATAGTGAAAACACAGGGATGCTGTGCGAATTATTGATCAAACTCCAGAGCATGCATGCTATTTACTGCTTCAGCTAAAACTTAGCATAGCGCTTAGAAATATCATGAGGGTATTAGGACAATATCAACTAAGATACAATGGGCCATATGTATTAAGCTATCCTTTTGCGAATCAGAATTCGCGATTTTTCACGAATCGCAAATTCAGATTCGCAAAATGGTATGTATGTAAGAAATCGCAAAAAATAGCGATTCGGTAAAAATCGCTATTTTCATTGCGATACCCCCAATAGCGATTCCTTAACGTAAAAAATTGCAAATTTGCGATTCCTTAATGTAAAAAAACGCTATTTTCACAAATCTGCTAATCGGAAACTCAGATGCAGCTTGATAACATCACAACCAGGAAGTGTGACTACCCAGGCTGCACCTGAGTTGCTGAATCACAGTCAGAGAGAAGAAGTGGTGGAGAGGAAACTCTGCAGTGGTGAAAAGAATGGCAGACACTGGAGACATGGCCAGCCAGGAAACACAGCAGCATCAGGGGGAAGGCCAGAGGAAAAGAAAGCAAAAGTTTTCTGAGGCAGAGTTGGAGGTGCTAATCCAAGAAATGGTGGTCAGCCTTGAGCACCTATTTGGAAAAAAAATCACTCAGGGTGCCTGAGACATGCAAGAGGCACATATGGGCGGAAATCCAGCAGAAAGTGAATGTTGTTGGTGTGACACACAGGAGTGTGGAAGACTTAAGAAAGCGCTGGTATGATGTGCGCCAGCGCTCCAAGGAGAAGGTGGCTGCCAGGTTGGAGCAGTCCAGGAAGACCGGTGGAGGGACCTCCACAGCCACTGACTCCCCACCTCTTGAGGAACTGGTGGAGGGGACCCTGCTACCTGAAAGTGTAATGGGCGTGGCTGACCTAGACAGCTCCGAGCACCCGGTACCAGGACCAGGTAAGAAGCATACCATCACACCTCTGACACCCCTCAACCACCACCACACCCCCAGCAGCGACCCAGGGGCAGGACAAAATTAGTAGTCCAGTGCAGGTACACAAGCACACACTGCAATGCATTATGAGTGATGTAGTCACATGCACATTACAGTGGTGCATTTACACCCAGCCAGTCCCCAATAGCATGTGCACTTCAGGAAAGGCATATACAAGACACATGTAATCTCAAACAGTGATATTTAATAATTGACAAGTGCAAGTCAAAACAGTTAATAAATGTGTGTATTTACGTCCACAGCACCATCTGGAACACAGCCTACATGCAGTGGAAGACAGGGCGATTCCCCAAACAGAGAAGCAGCAGGGCAAGGAGGACACAGAGGAGGAGGACAGCCCAGTCAACCCTCCAAAGCGCCGTAGTCCCACCACTACCCCCATTGGAGGACGATGGCCAGGACAGCGATTGAGATGTGCAACCTGAGCGAACACAGCCACCGTGACAACAACGTGCACGTGCTGATCCAATCCCAACAGTCCCAACCAGGTGCAGGTCCCGTACATCCAGCAGTGCTGCAGATCCAGGGGATGAAACAGTCTTTGGCGGTCTGGAGATGCACATGTTGCAGCTACAGCGCCTGCAAGCATAAATATCAAAGCGTTACAGAGGGAAATGAGGGCAGGCTTCAGGGGCATGACGGGTGCCCTGGAGGCACTCTGTGCAGTACTCAAGGTTGAACGTGCTGCTAGGCGCAGGGAGATGCAGCACCTAGATCTGTATACACGAGTGGTGAACCGCCTGTCCTCGGACGTTGCAAGGGCACTGGTTCAAATTATATCTGCAGTAGACGAGCTGGGGGCAGTTTGCACTACTGGGCCTGGAGTCCTGACTCCCACAGATGAGGATGGACAGTCAGGAAGGAGCAGCATCACCCCCCCCCCCCGCCCACTATGGATAGGCGCCTAGTGGCCCAAGTGAGGAGGGCACTGTGCAACCCCAAACAGGGGCTTCCTCACCATATTTGAGGTGCTCCAAATGTGACCACTGGATGGGTACAGCTACCCACTTTACATGTACACTTGCTCCTGTTGAAAGACTTGCACTGTGACAATAACGTGTTATGGACATTGGGAGAGACATTGGGTGTCATTCAGGCTGTGTGACATCATTCATACTGAAGTTAAGGAATAAAACATAGCCTCACAAATGATATCTAGCATTGTGTCATATTTTCATACCTCGAAATAGTTGAGTGTAATCTCATCTCGCCTCTGGTGCCCAGCAGCTGCACCAGCTACACCGGCTGGCATACGTCCTGGGGCAGGCCCCTCCACATCTGATGAATTCGATTCACTGAGCTCCACTGGTGTGCTTTCCTGGTGGCGATGTTGAGCAGCATGGCACATGCTACCACTATCTTGCAACATGTCTGGGGGCTGTATTGTAGTGCCCCTCCACTCTTGTGTAGGCATCTGAATATGCTGTTGAGTATCCCGAATGTACGCTCAATGGTGCCTCTGGTTGCTATGCGGGCGCTGTTGTACCGCCGCTCCCCAGCATTGGCTGGATTCAGTAGGGCGTCAGTATGAAGTCCCGGACCGCATACGCACTGTCACCTGTGGGGTGGAATGGATATGGTTAAACACTGTCCTGCACATGCTATTCTTAAAAAGTGTAGCCTCTGTTCAATTGCATTTACCTAGTAAAATATCCCTCGCCAAACTCCCCACTTGTAAGTCTACAGTGTATCCCACTGTGACGGAAGATAAAAGCGTTGTGTGGGCTGCCGGGGGATTTAGCGACAATGTCTGTGATGATGTGTTTGGCATCACACCCACCTGTATGTTCAGGGAATGGTAGGATTTGAGATTCCTGAGCACGTACTCATTCTGGGAGGGAGGGGATATTGAAACATGTGTCTCATCTATGCATCCAATGATGTGGGGAAATTGGGCTATTTGATAGAAGTCCTGCTTGGTCTGGTCTAGTGCCTGTGGGGTGCTTGGGAAGTGAATGTGGTGATGCAGCCTCTGTACCATGGCATCAAGGAACGTGTGGAAAAGCGCAAAAGTGCACTTTGTGACACCCCTCCTGCTGAGGCTATCATCCCCTGGAAACTACCTGATGCCAAGAGGTGCAGTGAGCACAGGACCTAGATGTGGGTGGGGATGGAGTGTGTCCTGCATGTGGGGTGTTCAAGGAAGGGTTTGAGTTCCTCAATTAAATCAAGAATACTCTCTTCATCCAGTCTGTAGTGTGTATAGATGTCCTCCTCCGTGCAGCAGCTCTGAGTCGCAGCCTCCTGGCTATCACGTACAGCCCAGCCATTGTGGAAAGAGTCTGTTGCATTCTGGGACTCCTTAAATAGTTTGCACCTGGTTACCACCTGCTCCTACTTGGTGGTAATTGCGATTCGCTAAATTGCTATTTTCGTAAATTTGCAAATTGCGAATTTTTCATACATATCATAGCGATTTCTTAATTTGCGATTTCCCGTTTGCAAATTTCGCTAACTGAGAAATCGCAAAATAAGGAATCACTAGGAAATTCGCAGAATTCTGGGTCTCGCAACGTAAGGAATCGCAATTTTTGCGATTTCTCATTTTGCAATGCGATTTTGCTTCATACATTGGAAATAGCACATTTTTATTCACAAACGCAGTTTTTTGCGATTCGCAACGTTTGCGACTAAAAATTAGCTTGATACATATGGCCCAATGTTTTGAGTTTTCCTTGCTGTTTCCTTTCTCCATGATATGTCCACATTACTTTCTTTTCAAGTTCCGTGTGTTTACCATTCATATTTTATGCACTAGATTAAGATTTTAATAAAAACATTTTTTTTAAATACAAGCAGTGTTTGTTAGTACCATCACTGAGTGTGCTATTTATTAATGGAAGAGTGTTTGGAGTTTCACATGTATCCCTGAACTGATATTCTGGGACTGATAGTTACCAGGAAACACTCCCTACACAGCATTGCTCAGTGAGTTGTTTATGGGTTGCAGGCCAACTGGAGTTCTAACATGTACTGGTTAATTAACCACGTTCTTATGCCAGGGGCTTATAAATCCAAGCCTGGTGACTCTGGGGGTTTAGTGACCCACAGAAAACATATAAAATGTGAGTTATTCTTAAGAAATGTATTTAAAAAAGGAAGACATTAGTTAATACAATTGATGGTTCTTTTAAACTATATTTTAATGATCAATTACATGTAATGTGATGTTTAGATGAACTGAAGGACTGGGTTTTTCTAAGACCCAGCGGTGCCAGGGATAACACCTAAAACCTTCGTGGGTAACCTGTTCCGGCGTACAAATGACAGAGACACGGGACACTTCCTTCGGCGTCAAAGATTCGAGGTTTATTACTGCAGGGAACACAGAAGTCACAAGAAGTACAACACGTGTAGGTTCGAGGAGACTGCTTCGAATTGCTACTGTGGGTCGCTCCTTTTATACAGTTTTTCCTCATAGGTTAACATGGTACACAAAGGTTTACAACTCGGTTCCCATCATAAAGACCATAAGGGGTTGCTTTCATGTATTCAAGGCCCGGAACATAAGTACGGAAACGTTTGGTAGTTCCCAACTGTAAAAACCCATCTTCCCACCATTAGTGCATTCCAATCAGCAGTAAACAGATCGAGGAAGGGACAGAAACAGGTGCAGAGGAAGACAGAAACAGTGGGGAGATCGGAAAGGGTGTAAAAGGGGTGGTATCGGGAAACACGAGCTGCAGGCATCAAAGGGACGTGCCTAATGAGATGCACAACTAAGACAATAGACTGGCACGGCAAGATGAGCCTCGAGCGGGGCCATCTGCCTTACAGTGTCATCCCCCTCATCATAAAGACACTTTCAAAGGAAACGTGTCTTCCGCAAAAGTCTTGGGAATCCCAGGGTCGCGAAGCGGACAGCGTCCGTTCGCTGGCTTCTTGAGGGCAAGAGACAAAATGGATGCCGCATCTAAGATGGAACCCGTGGGCTCGGATGCAGAAACCCACGAAACAAACGAACGGTTTAGGCTAGCACAGCGAAAACGCGTACACCCACTAAACTCGTCATTTGCGGTTCATAGATACCAGACTCGACCATTTTCGTGCGAGTCGAAAACACCACTTACGATCGTCACGGAACCTCAGAACCTTTGAACTTAAATAGACAAATGAAATTCAATTTGATTTCACACGCTCTGTAACTATCCCTGGACATCAATGAGAGACTTTCTACTTAATTGCACTATCCTTACAGTGTTTATTTTCTGAAATTACTTGTATGTCACTGTTCCTACTCAGTAGTAATAAGTAATTTCTGCCTTATAAAGGAGCACACGTTCAACATCATTCATACTCCCAAACAGGCTGTCCTGCCTGCTGACTTAGCTACCATAAAACGTCCAACTAACCCTTGTATGGCTCCACAGTGCCCTCCCACCCATTACTCAACATACGGTATAACAGACTCAACTTGGCACTAGCAGTTCTTCAAATAGCTCATAACTGGCTCTTATATACCTCCCAAAAACTATCATATTGCCTCCCAGTAGCTACTCAGATGCCCCTCAACAGACCATCACATAGACCCCCCGGAGACTTTTACAAAATTCCTAAAAGTCCATTGCAGCGATCCCTACAGACTCTCGCATAGTCCACAAGAGGTTTGTGTGGTCTCCAAAGGACATTACATTGGTGTCGGATATGCTGTCCGCCTAATTACGAATCCCATATAAATAATGGGATTTATATTTCGGCAGATGGGATATCCGTCACTGCTGCGATGTAGTAACCCATCTGCCAAGATCTGAACCAGGCCCCAAGTGCTTTTATTCTTGAAAATGTACTTACGTGTTGTGTCCCCCTACTCAGGAGAAACAAAGCTGTGCAATTTAATATAGATTAGCAGGATTGAAATTCTTACTATAAAACACATGAAAAAATGTATTTATTTGATTTTTTTGCATTAGAATAGCTACTGAGCATGTAAAATGAAAGGAGCAAGAAGAAAGTGGGAGAATCAAGGTTGACAGCAATTCTGACTTCCATTTTGTGGCTTCATGTTACAGGAGTACCATAGAAACAGTCATAGATTTCTCTAATAAAACCAAAAAGAGGACTTACTTTATCGGACAAGAGTGAGTTATTAGAGAGAAAAAGGACGCACTCTCTCCACCTTCCCAGAGTCATCTTTGTAAATCAACCCTGGAATGTACCAACAGAGGTCCTTTCCGAGCACACATTGGAGTAATAAGAATGTCAATAATGATCTTGAGTTCACAAGTGTAATCTTAGTCCACTTTTAATCCATAGACACCAGTTCAGGATCAAGGCTCAATCCAAGTTCTTTTTACAGCCAGTAATCCATATGATACAATCCACATGATAATTGTAGGTTTCTTCAAGAATACATCTTGATACAGCCAACAAGTGTTTCGTCATATGGTATTATATACCTCAACTTCTTCAGGGCTGCGAAGATATCAGAATCATGATTGTAAACTGTCCATCAATAATGTCCTGATGGATCCATCTCAGAACGTAGCACCGATCTATAATCTGAAGCCAATTTGTTATCGGACCACGGAGTAGTTCCACACTCATCAAAGGTCCAAAGTGTAAAACGCGGCGACAGTGTAAAATGAGGAAGGTTAGCGTGTTGAGCCCAGAAAGTATTCCAAGTTGTGGACCCAAAACTGGAATGTGAAAGAAGTCTAACCCCTCCAGGCTGACTGAGCACATGTTGTGACGGACTCTCATACTGACAACTCATTTTGACTTTTGACGAGAATTGACATGCAAGAAAAAGGTGTTTTTCCCCACATCATGTCTGTTTATGGTGAACACCACCCTTTGTGCTCCATCCGATTGACAGAAACAACTTTCAAAAACGCGAAACTAGGTGTCTTATGTTATTGGTATGTGTATAGTGCTTCCATGCTCCGCATAACCAAAAAACATGTCAATCCTCTACCAAAAGAAGCCTAATTTGACTTCTTCCCCCTCCTTCTCAAACACAGGGGACCATTAGAAGTAAATCTCATCCCATCAACTGATGAAGCCCTGAAACCTACATCTTCCCTTGGAAACAATCCCGACAGCAACATCTGAAGAAGAGAATCAAAAATGACACTGGATACAAATTCCCCGGGTTCACTTCATCAGCCCCAAGTTAACACCCAGACCAAAAACAGTTCTTCGACCCAAACAATAATTCTCACCCCATTACAGTCACTACAATAGCTTTCTCTGCAAGAGCATTAACAAAAGCAATTAAGGTTGTTCAATTAATTATATCAAGATTACCATCACAATCCTATTCGCTCTGCATCCATCACACAAAGGATTGCCACTGTTTCCCAAGATAAACACTGATCTAATTTTAACATTCTGCAAAGTTAAACTACCAGCCATAGCTGTAGATCACCTTCTAAAGCGTTTTCTTGATTTGATTCTTTTGTCTTTACTCCAGAACCACACTTCACTTAATCATGGCAATGACATTATCTGATGCTGCATCTACCTCCATCACCTTTTCCAAATCAGGTGTCAACGCTTACACAATCACAAACCCCCCTAACTTCTCTATATACTCAAAGAAAAACCTGAAACCCAAACTCTTGAGAGACTCCGCTGAATCCCTTTATTTAGACCAATTCCTTTTCAAGCGGAAAGGAGCCCTTAAAAGAGAACTCCTCCTCTTCACTCACAACACTGACCTTTGGTACTCCTCCTTTAAAAATATGTTTGAAGCTCCCTCATTGTCAAACATTTGCTTTGGATGAAAAATGAAAATTACCTTCGTCTTCAGCCTTCCCATGAACCTCGCAATATCCATTTTCGATAACGGGTAAATCATGTTCCAAGCAAACAATAAGATCATGGCCATGATTAACAATATCTTTCCCACTTTCAAACCCCTCCCATCTAATTCACACCCTAAACCATCTGTTCTATCACCCCCTTCCTCAACTCCCATCAACATTCAACGCTTTGCATTTCTGACTTCTCCTCCACTCACTACACATCCATCCAACTCCTACACCTCCCACAATTCATACCGCCCTCATATGACCTTCTACTCCCTGTCCTCATTCATCCACCCACTAAACACCCCAACAGGACCCAGACACCTACCCCTACACCCAGAACCTTCAACAAGATTCTACATACCCTTCCACCCGTCAAACAAAAACAACCCTCCTTCATTCAACTATCTCTCTTTCACCACCTTCAATTCGCTTGGCAACAACTCCCCTGGTCACTAACTTGTCCACTCTTAACATCACACCCAACAGGTACAACCACCTCCCAAAACCTTTCTTCTTAACTTTCCACTTCTGCCAACCCAACCCCACTCACACCTGACTTCTCGGAACCACAAGTCCATCCTAACACTTACTATGAAAGAAACACATAAGTGTGAGCCATCCCCTGTACCCCACTGACCTCCTTTTTCTGCAGCCCTGTCCTCAATATCTTATCTCACACAGAAATTAGACATCCTTACCCAAGCCTTTTCTCTTTTTAGTCATTCACTCACCTCTCACAAATACTACCCACCACATCTGGTGCAGCCAAGAGCCCCTTTCCAAACATGATCCCTAGGGATAATCGTTCCCATAGACCCAAACAAGCAAGAGTATAAAGTACTAAGGGGCAGATTTATGAGGCCCTTGCGCCACGTTTACGCCGCTGTTGCGTCACGCAAGGCGGCGTAAACGTGGCGCATCCCTACGAACGATTTACCAAGTGACGCATCTAGGCAGATGCGTGACGTTGTAAAGCCCTGCGCCGCTTGTGGGCGTTCCGGCGCAGGGTGGGCGTTCCGGGGCAGTTGCGCCTCGCAAAAGTGGCTGAGTGAAATCTATGAGATTTCACTCAGTCACTTTTAAGCCAATGCTGCTTCAAAAGCCTGCGCCTGCTTGAAGCAGGCGTAGGTCTTGACGCAGCATTGTTAAAATGGGGCACCCCCGAGCCTTGCTGGAGCTGCGTCGCTCTTGCGACGCAACTCCAGCAATGCGCCACATTTCCGGCACAGATGCGCCACGCATCTGTGCCGTTTTTGCACCATGGTGCGCCGCATTATAAATGCGGCGCACCATGGCTGGCGGAGCTGTGGCGCACTGTGGCGCATGTTAACTGGCGCATCCCCAGGGATGCGCCAGTTAACATAAATCTGCCCCTAAACCTTTTAAAAAGCTACGAAAAAAACAATGCCTCTGATACTCCGATCCCTGGCCAAACACAAGCCAACCTCCGTATCGTTACCATTATCTCGAACCGTACTCTAGTGCCATTCCACACGCCCACCCAAAACCACAAATTATGCTCTATCTTGATCCATAATATCGCCCTTCCACTTGGTCAAACTGAGCACAAACCTGCCAATTCCTCACTTACTTAGATGCTTCACAACTGCCATTCTGCAGTCAAACAATACCTCGAGGTCTCTGACACATTCATCAACCACATCATCAGCATCTTGTGAGAAATTACCAGGAAGGCAAGCAAAGCGGACCCTAGCAGTCATACACAGAAACTCTCTGAGCAGCAGGCTACTCCCCATTACCCACTTTTATTCCTTTGAGTGTTTATCACTGCAAACTATCTCGCAAGCTACTTCTAACCTCAGGTTGAACATGATCTATTACCCCCTGGTCAAACCAACATCGAAGAGTGCATTGAATTCTTCACAGCATAATTAATCAGCTCTCACAACATTATCTTCCTCGCTACTTCAACCTCTGTTGGCAGTTCAGAGGAAATAAATCACTGGACAGTTTTGCTGTTTTTCTAGAAGACTATAATATCTACCAACACTTCCAGAAACCCACAGACTGCAAAGCTGCCACTCTCAACCTGATCATCTCCAGAACACCTCACATATCAATCAACCAGTGACCCCCATCCCGTTTGATTGGTCTGATCACCTGCAGATTCCATTCACAGTGTCTTTCTCAAACAAGAACACTCTTGTACAGCTGAATAAAGAATAAATCTGGTTTAGAGTCACCTGTAACATTGATACTGAAACCTTGCCTCACTTAGCCCTATCAAACCTCTCCTCGGTAGTCCCTCAACTGTGGTCACGATCAACTTCTTTCCCCTGTTGGAACGGACTATGGATACGCCAGTACTGAGGTCCTATTCGATTCAGGACGTTTAAAGGTCTTGTTGGTGTACCTTCGGGATTCTGAGGAGAACATGGACTTGTAAATACCCTGTGGATATATTTGTTACCCACCAGAGCTGGAAACCAATGATTGTTATTTTTAAAAAAACATAGAAAATCAAGGATCGTGTGGCATGCAGTAACTACGGAGATTCCAACTTACCCGAACATCTACTTACATAGTGATTATTATTTGGAAGATAGACATAAAGTAAACGCCTGATACCTTATTGTTGGATCATTCCATCAGAATTCCTTCTGAATCACCAACACTTGCTTCTCTGTACCCCCTGGACATCTGGGTTGCTCTATAGGAAGTGGTCCTGAAGAAGGTGGCCTTGAGCCGCTGAAACGCGCGTCGACCAAGTGCGTGTTCTCACATTGATCTTGGAGACCTGTATTCATGATTTTACTTCCTTGTTTCAAATGGTGTGGGAGTGTGTGTAGTTTGAGTGAGAATGTAGAGATTGCTATGAATGTGTGCAGATGTTAGTATTATTTCTTTTTTCCAGGGCTTTACTGAATTGCGTATTAATTTGCAGTCATTCAATTTGATATATGTCTGACTTAATTGCACTTTATTAAGCTTTTTGTTGTTTTCACTTTTTATATTTGAAAAAATGTTTTGTCTTTATAAAAAATTGCAAATTTCATAATATCTGATGAAGTTACAAAGAAATGTTAATTGATACAAATTTATGGAATTTATATTCATAAACATGGAATAAAATATATATTTTTTGAAATAATGTAAGTCATGGTTCAGTTTCTGTCACCAACATTTGATTAATCTTTTTATTACTACATTAAAACTATGGGGCCCATTATGATGTCGGGCGGATTGCCTCCGCCAGGCTGGCGGTGGCAATCCGCCCGACATGCATGTCCTGATTCCCCCCGCCAGATTAGGATGGCGGAGGGGACAGCGGCGGACGGAAAGACCGTCCACCGCTTTACCGCCGCGGTCGCCCCGCGACCGCGGCAGGGATAGATCAATATGGTGGCAGTGTCCAATGGACACCGCCAGCCATATTATGATGGCTAAATTCAGGGGTCTTTCCGCGGTGGCAATGCCGCCACGGAAAGGCAGGCGGTGATTGCTGCGGGGCCCCCCCGCGGGGCCCCCAGATGATGCCAGTGTTGGGGGTGCACATGGGGGTACCTATGGTACCCCCCACATTTGCATATGCAAAGCGGCAGGCACTGCGCGGTGCCTCCCGCTTTGCATATGCAAATGCGTGCTGAAATGTTTATCATTGTGGCGGGCGGTGCTGAGTGCACCGCCCGCCACAATGATAAACATGTAGGATGTGCCCGCCACTGTGGCGGGCACATCCTAATTCCATCTACGGGACCCCCGCCCTTATGGCGCCCGCCCGCAATCCTAATGTGCCCCTATGTGTTAGGTAAGGGATACTTGTTCTCTCTGTCACGATCAACTTCAACTACTGCATGGACTCCCTAATCAGGTAATTGTCACCCATCAAGCGCAAATACAGTAGACCCAAACCCTCTTGCCCCTGGTACTCCAAAGTCCTCTAGGAAGAAAGTTGGAGAAAGTGTTGCAACATGGCCCCACATCATTAATTCTAACTAAACTTCGTGCTACAAGCAAAACTACAAAGGCCACATCCATGGCGAGCTCTAGGGTGGTGCAACCAGTACCACTGCAGCAGGCGCTGACTTTGGGGGGGGGGGGGCACTGTGTTTACAAGTCTATAGCTTTAAAAGCACCTGCTGCCAATTTCCTTGCCTCCAGCAATTTCCAGGCAACAATAAAAATGTCAAATCAACTCCAGTGATTAATGTTCTTCCTGGAGAGAGATCAGAGTTTTTTCTAGTGGAAGTTTTGACTCATCATAAAGAATTGCAGAGAGTTAATATGCCTGCTTCAAAGAACGTGTACCATGCTCATTACAAAGCGCACATGATGTAAATAGGTCAGTTGGTTACTGCTTTTGTCAAATACATTCTATAGTTATTTGCAGTTTATATGGTAAAATCCTCATTTGGATTGGGAGCTATTAACTGTGGTCAAAGAACTGCATGGAAACTGCAAGGTATAGATTAGAGCATAGATTAATGTTGCAAAAAGGGTTCATTTGGGTAGAAATCGATTATCATTATTAAAGAGAACGCCATTTTAAATTCTGAGTGTGTGCTTCTTCAGACCAAGCACTCTTAGACTATTTTGCCTGCCAGTATGGATGACATGTCACTACTACACCTTTGGAAGGGCGAGATTTTGATCAATACCTTATCACTATCGATCTAAAACCCCGGTCTGGTCGACTGAACCTTTATTGCCTGTCATTGAGGGAAGAAAGTGTATCTCTTACCAGGTTAGTTCTCCCAATAAAGGACTCTGCTTCAAAGGACCACAAACAACTTCTAGCTTTCAAAGGTTTATTATAAAGTCAGGATAAGTTGCAGATACAAGCATCTCAAAATGAGATTCACCAGATACACGGGCCCAACTACGTACATGTGTTCTCTGAAAGCCCTCAGACGAACAACGGAAACTACCAATACCAGTTCTAAAAACAATAGTGCTATTAGCATAGACACATATTGAAATCTATCAGTCATTTACAGGCGGAGATAAAATACAGGTTAGGCTGACCCTACCCTGCTCTAGATGGTATCCCTACTTAACCAGGTCTCAACCTATCAAAAGGTGTCAGCAGTGAATGACTCCCAAGGGAAGCCACCCACTCTCTAACTCTTGGTGAAAACCTATAGTTCTCCAATCATGACCCCTCTCTGCCTCCCCATCCGCTCTCTAAAGGGTCCTCAGGCTTCTGCTCTAACTCCACCCAGGGGTGCTGTCCCTAATACAAAAATCCAACAACATTTAGGACGCCCCTCGTGAGACGCCCCTCACGTGGTGTAGCTTCTGGCTTTTTCCATGATGAAGCCTTGTGGTTAGAGTCGACCTTGCTTCTCAGACTCTTCTCCGGCCCGCTGATACCCCTTAAACATTCCGGAACCCTCCTCCATGTCTGGTCCATTTCTTGAACAAGCTTCTATTCATTTTATTAATAATTGAATACCCCCTTTTCTCTTCCAGACAGACATTTGCAGCCAAATCCCAATTCTCATGGTCTTCCAACCGCGTTGCAACATTCCCCGGCCCAGACTAATATGTGTAAATCAACGTTAAAGCTTTCCAGCTCTACAACATTTTTATAGTATTCAACTTCTTCTTTAATTATTAGCATGTTAATACTCTTATTCTACTGATTCGGTAAACACATCTATAAATCAAGGCCTACTCATTATTACTAAACATTAGTGCAATCCATATTGTGAAATTTAATCTCCTTCCCCCTCCCTCCTAGCTCTGGCCCTGAGGCCTACCACGTTCAACGTTTCCGTATGCCATCTTACATTTTAGCAGCTACACAACATGGATTCAGGAATAATCACGTTTAATAAAATCGTATTGCTTCACACATTTCTGTATTAGTTCCACTTCTACTTAAATTTCTATATTAACTACACATTTCAGAATATAACTATGGATACTATCAGCACTCATGGCATTTCTCTTCATGACTTGTGCTTACTACGTGTAAATGTGATGCATTTCTACATTTTGGTCAGTTTGCGCTCTCTCAGTTCCCCCCTTTGATGATCTCTCGGGGTCATCACTAATATTAAACTGCAGTGATTGCTAGCATAACTCGTTTCTGTGTTTCCAGAGCCCTCAGACTCCGGTACTGACTATCTTGTATGGCAGCCAATCTCTGCAGCTGTTTTCTCTGAGCCCTCGCTGACCTTCTTGCTCTGTACCATTTGAATACCCTCACCAAACCCCATAACACGATCCCACAGATCAATATTATGATGATAGGTTTTAGTATTTTCCACACAAAGCTTTTGCCTAAGGTGGTGAGCCAACCTCCAGCTTCACTTATTCCTTGGCCCACCTTTTCCCAGACATTTTCTCTGCTCAGGTCTTCGATCTCTTTGTGAATATCAGTTATGTTCCTAATAACTTTTTCAAGGGGCTTCGAATTGTCTGGAATGTAAGTGCAACATTCCTGGACCTTCAAAGCCTTACAGACTCCGCCCTCTTTTGCTAATAGGACATCTAATGCAAGACGGTTCTGGAGAACCATAGCCCTTATCGATTGCATCTCTCCTTCTACCAGCATTAAGGACTGAGCAGTGCTGGCAGACAACCTGTCTACTACTGTTGCTAATCGTCTAATTTTAACATCATTAAGAATTAATCCCAGAAGAGGGAACACAGCTCCAAAGACATCTCCAACCATTTCTACACCTCCTACATCTCTCCTTCCCCTCGATGATGTCTTGCCCTCGATGATCTCTAAGTCTTGGGCATGATATATTTTAGGGAAGATAATTGCCAAGTAACATGAGCCATACCAATTATCAGGTAGCCTCACGTAGGCATTTCTTCCACATACGAAATATACATTTGGAATCACTTGCATTCCCTTCAGGAAGTCCTTGGTGTAGTACTCTAAATTGAAAGCATGTTCACAACTAACTTCTCCCACGTATACATTTTCATAATACGTTTTGGCTCTATGAAGACATAACTTTCCTCTCTGCGTTCTATCTAAAGCTATTGGACCACTACTACCCTTTCTCTTGTGTGCCTTTTCTTCCTCGGTCCAATCTGTTTTCCATTGTCCTGATTTTTTCAAAATCTTTTGTCTCCTATTCCGATCATCCACCTGCCCTATGAACCTTTTCTCGACTTCTGACACCTTGCATGTCAGGTTATTTCTGCGGGCATGTGAAGTATCTAAAGTAATCCAAGGAATGAAAAACTTTGCCAACCTGTCTTCACTCTTCCAGTAGTCCCATTTATTCATTTGTTTATAATTTGGGACTTCTGGTAACACTGCATCGTAATTGGAGAAATAGTATTCAAAACTATCTCTCCCATAAAATATACTAAGCAACAAGCTACATGTAATGCCATATGTCAACGGGAGGTGATGATATCGAATGCCTTCATCTACAGACGCCGGCAACTGCATGCAGACGTAACAGTCCTTGACCTCCATGGCATCCACGTATTCATATAATAATTTAGCATAAGCATTTGACCTAAAGTCACCTTGGGACTCATCCACGTGTAACCTGCGGGCTTCTGCAGCTAATAACGCTTTTTCCTGCGTGTTTTCCCCTTTCTCACCAGCAACGGTGGGTGTAAGCGCCTCTACAGATTTCACATCAGTTACCTTTGCCTCTTCCTCATGTCCCTTTACATAAGAGACCGTTACTACTAAAGCTATTAATATTATCACTCCTACTATTAGTGTGCCTATTATACATTTAGCCCTGCGGTTCTGGGTGCCGGCCTCCATTTCGTCAGATAGTGTGGCTCTCTCGTAACTCCGCACAAAGTTCTTTTCTTCTCGTTCCTTTACAGTCTCTTTTACTCCTTTGTCCTTAGAACCACACAACTGGAAGCTGACAACCTTCTTCGCAAAAAGTCCTTTATAGTTCAATACAGACAACCCTAGCCCTTCTCCACCAACTCAGGGAAAGTCCCTAAGATTCTCTGCTTCCTAGGCGCTAGGTAATCTTCTTTTCTTCACGCTTATTTACAAAGTCTTTAAGCATCCACTATCAGGCGCTCGCCTGCAGCTTCGATAGCAAAATTCAATATTTCCATACGAAGATTGTGCTCTTCTGGGGCTGATATCTTTGTACCAAAATCGGGGAATTGCAATTCTGTGAGAAACATGTGCTTTAACTTGCTGAGGCGGGGAGGTCGGGGGAGCATGAATGTCAGTGACCCTTCTTGTTCAACTCCGGGTACTAACAGTCGTATCTCCACTGTTACGATGGGCTCAGAACTGGACACTACCACCGCTCGGATCCTCCCTGTCACTGGTTTCGAAGCCATCTGTCGCCAGATATGTCCACTCAGGGGTGGAGTATCTTCTGTTAGGCACACGCACTCTTCTTGACCTCCTCAACTCCGGTGCTCCAGCGCCCTGAGCACCTTCTTCTGGGTCTGAGTCTTCTGATATCGGAGGAAGGGTTCTCTCCGGAGTTGACCTTAGGCTAGAGCTCCTTCTTTGCGGCCAATCAGCTTCTCCACGTACCCTTTTACTCCGTCTTCTTCTTGTTTTTTCACGCTCTCTGTCAGACCTGTCAGCGTCTGACTCGTACTCCCAGCTACTTTCTCCTTCAGTAGCGTCGTCTGTCTCGCTGCTGTACTGACCGTCCTCAGCTTGGTCAGACTCGTTCCTCGCTTCCGCTGGCACCTCTACAGCTTGGCTAGCCCCCTCTATGGCTTCTCGGTCCTCTGCTGGACGTCTATCAGAGAGAGGAGCTGTTTCTTCCAGAGGTGCTGGAACCCTCCGCGTGTGCGACGCGTGGATCCAGTTGGGCAGGCCTCCCACCTTCACCGCCGTGTTTGTGGTCAGGATGATCTGGAAGGGCCCACGCCAACGAACATCCAAGCAGCTGCTTCTCACGTGTTTTTTCACCAGGACCCAGTCCCCAGGAAGCAAGTCATGACACGGGTCCTGGCACGATGGTACCTCGGCAGCCTGCACCTGAAGGGACACAGAATGAATGGCGTCAGACAGCCCCTTACAATAGTCCAGGATCATATCATCTGTGATGCTAATCAGTGCAGCAGTTGGGACAGAAGGTAACCTCATTGCTCTTCCCATCAACACTTCATGAGGTGATAAACCCGTTCTCCTATCCGGGGTACTACGGAGGCTCATAAGGACCAATGGCAACGCATCAGGCCAACTCAAGGATGTTGATGAACACACCTTTGCAATTCTGGCCTTGATGGTGCCATTTATTTGCTCCACAATTCCTGAAGCTTCTGGTCGATAACTGCAATGTAGTTTCTGATCTATGTTCAAAGCTGCACAAATCATCTTCACAAGCGAGCTGTTGAAATGCGTTCCCCTATCTGATTCCAAAGAGGCCGGCACCCCGAAGCGCGGGATAAGCTCCCTAAGCAGTATCTTAGCTACTGTGAGGGTGTCGCACCTGCGTGTAGGATATGCCTCAACCCATCTGGAGAAAACGCAAACAACCACCAGGATATAACGGAGGCGGCTGCACCTTGGCATTTCGATAAAATCTATCTGCATTCGATTGAATGGACCTCCTGACCTCCCAATGTGGCTCAGTGCAACTGGTGTCTTCTTCCCTACATTCAACTGCTGGCACGTCACACAACGCTGGCACACTGCTTCGGCTGCTACTCTGAACTTGGGGTTGTACCAGGTCTGTCTAAACACTCTCAGCATAGCATCTCTTCCTAAGTGGACAGGACCATGTATGTGTCGGGCCATTGGGCTCACCATCTCATTGGGCAACACTGCTCTGCCATCTGCTGAGACCCAGAAATGGGCCTCACCCATCACACATCCTGCCTTTTGCCATGTTTCTCTTTCACAGTCAGGAGCATTCTCTTGCATCTCCTTCAGTTCGTCCCAAGTATCAACAGTTTCCAATATCATAGCTAATTCAGTCCTTACATTTATTCTACCCACTTCCACCTCTGTGAAAGAGTACCCTGTTTCCGCGCAATACCGCGCGACTTCGTCGGCATATCTATTGCCTTGTGACACGAAGTCCATATTTCTGGTATGTGCGGTACACTTCACAACTGCGATACCTGCTGGACATTGCAACGCCTCTAACAACAGGCGCACAAACTCTCCATTGCGAATGGGAGAGCCTGAAGAGGTCATGAAACCTCTTTGAGACCACAACTGCCCGTAATCATGAACTACCCCGTAACCATATTGACTGTCAGTGTATATGGTGACTCGGATTTGATTGCTTGCCAGGCAAGCACGCGTCAGGGCAATAATCTCGGCTACCTGAGCGGAGTGTACTCCTTCCAGGCATCCAGCTTCCACTACTCCAGTAATTGTACAAACAGCGTAATCTGCTCTCAACTGCCCAACTTCGTCTCTTACACATGAGCCATCGACAAAGAAAATTTCATCTGGGTCGGTCAGTGGCTCATCTACGATGTCGGGTCTTGGTTTGGTGCATAGTTCAGTCACATCGAGGCAGTCATGGTCTGTACATTCATCATCATCCTCAATATCGTTTGGAAGTGGCATCAAGGTAGCAGGATTTAAAACAGAGCATCTCCTGAGGGTCACGTTCTCTGCAGCAAGAATGACTTGCTCATAGCGCGTGAGCCTGCTATTCGTTAGATGCTGGGTTTTGGTCCTGGTCATCAACAATTCAACGGAATGGGGCACATATACCTCTAACGGGTGCCCCATAACAATGTTCTCACATCTCTCAATGCTGACACCTGTTGCGGCAACGGATTTGAGACATCCGGGCAACGCTGCGGCTACTGGGTCTAAAGTAGCCGAGAAATAAGCGACTGGTCTACGGGCATTCCCATGGATTTGGACTAACACAGACAGCGCGCATCCCTCTCTCTCACAGCAGTAGAGCAAGAATGGTTTATCGTAATCTGGCATTCCCAGAGCCGGAGCACGACACAAGTCCTCTCTCAGCTGCAGGAACGCCATCAAACAGTCTTTGTCCCATGGTACCGGATCACTCACCTCCTTGTGCGTCAGTTTTTGCAAGGGCTTTGCTTTCAGTGAAAAGTTTGCAATCCACTGTCGGCAATATCCCACCATTCCTAAAAACATCCTGACTTCTCTCTGCGTTTTAGGCGCATTCATCTTCATGATGGCCTCTATCCTGTCTGGTGACACTTTTCGTTTACCTTTCTCAATTCTGTGTCCCAAGTACTGTACCTCTGTCAGGCAGTACTGTAATTTTCCCGGGGACACCTTATGCCCATTTTCAGCTAGGTGATTTAACAATGCAATAGAGTCTTCCCTGCAAGCTTCTTCTGTTTCTGACGCCACAAGAAGGTCGTCTATGTACTGGACCAGAACTGACCTCTGGGGCAGCACTAGACTTTCAAGATTTCTCTTCAGGAGCTGGTTGAAGATCGATGGGCTCTCTGTATACCCCTGAGGAATACGACACCATGTTAGGACGCGACCTTCCAGCTTAAATGCGAAAAGAAAATGGCTTTCTTCGTCCAAAGGGATCGAAAAGAAAGCCTGGCAAAGATCAATTACAGTGAACCATTCTGCTTGGAACGGTATCTGAAACAGTATCACTGATGGATTCGGTACCACTGGACAACACGAAACGACTATGTTATTAATCTTTCTGAGGTCCTGCACTATCCGAAATTTCCCATTTGGTTTCTGCAAACCCATAATCGGGGAGTTACATGGACTACCCACGATTTCCTTCAGTATTCCCTGCTTAATCATGGACTCAATCACGGGTTTTATGCCTGCAATCGTTTCTGGAGTCAATTTATACTGAGGGGTTCTTGGGAACTCAGCATGTGGTTTCACTACAATTTTCACTGGGTCCACCCCTTTCACCAACCCAATCTCTTCCCCAGTGAAATCCCACACTTCTGGAGCAACTGTCTCTCTCAAATCCCAGGGGAGCTCGTCTACTGTCAGAGTGGGATACAACTCCACACATATTCTGGAATTTGCGACTTTAAAGTCTGCATCATCATCATTAGTCAGTACCTCCACTCCTTGCGGGGTACAGTATATAGTGCAGTTCAATTTGCACAAAAGGTCTCTTCCTAGCAGACATACAGGACTAGAATCGCAAACCACAAACTGATGTTCATCACTGTACTTCCCTATTTTCACCTGCACGGGTTCAGTCAGAGGACTGGTCATTCTCTTGTTAGCGACCCCCACCACTTGTATGGTCTCCCCAGACATGGGCAGGCCTGGCACTGCGGCCGACCTGATCGTGGATCGAGTGGCTCCTGTGTCCACTAGAAATGTCGTGGGGAACCCTGCCACTTCAGCCTCAACATAGGGTCCCCTCTGGTCTACCTCCAGGGCTGCCCCAAGGGTGCAGTCATCCCTTTCCACTCTCTGTCCAGTTAGTGGGTCCACATAATAGCATTCCTCTCCTCCGACAAACAGGGGCATCTGTCTATACGTCTTACCCATGGTCCCTACTCTGGGTGGCTGCGGGAACTGAGCTCGGGGAGGTGGCCCCCCCCCTTTGAGCACCTTTCCCTGGTATTGCGTTACCCCTCTTGTAGGCACGCTCTGGGTCTCTTCCTCTTCTACCTCTTGGTCTCCTATCTCAACATTATAGGGACACTCGCGTTTCCAATGTCCCACCTCGTTACACTGGTGGCACCTAGTTGTTTTCTTTAAGGCAGCTATATCTATCCTGGGTCTAAAGGTGGAGTTCTCCTCATTGCCCTTGTTCTGGCTGTATTGTTTCTTACCTCCAGTACCTGTTCCTGGTTGCTGTTGCTGCTGTCCCCCCTTCCCTGCTGCCTGCATCTGTACCACCATCAGTTTCTCCTTTAGTTTCTTAGCCTTGGAGTCTATCTCATCACAGCAGTACCTGGCATACCTCAGTATTTCGTCTAGGGGTTTATTTTGCCAACAAATCAAGTGTTGCTGTATCATTAAACTAATATCCGGTCTCAGCCCCAAAACGAATTTGGACACAAATTGCCCTATGTCCTTCGGATCCATGACATCCAGACCGCTATACTGTTTAAACGCCTTCAGCAATCTCTCGTAGTATTCGTGAACTGTCTCTTTGGGTTCCTGTCTTGTTCGGTCAATTTTTACCCAATCTATGTCCTGCATTGGCACTTTATCTTTCAGCCAAGTCAATACTCTCTCGAACTTTGCCATCACACTCTCGGACGGCCCATTAGTCCTAGCATCTCTCTCTGGCTCTATGGTGGGCCACTCAGCGCTAACCTTGCATGCGGTCCACAAATCCCCTGGCACTACTATGTCAAACAGCGTGTTCAAATCTATCCATAGGACCTTTGAGATTTTTACGAATCTCTCAACTTGCTTATACCACTCCACTGGGTTTTCCCGCAGTTTGGGGAAAGAGGTGGTAAAAGCAGCTAAATCCCCCCTACTCCAAGGGACGTGGACATAGGTCCCATTTGCGACTTCCCTCAAAGGGTATGTCTCTACTCCCTGCTGTCCTCCTGGTGTCATCCCAAGTGTGCTTCTCCTGACGGTCCCTCTCTTGGACCACCTCTCTTCCCACTTATCTAGGGCCCTCCATGTCCTTATTCCAGTGATCAGTTCCCTTATGTGTGTTTTCAATCCGATGGTTCTCCTCTCATCTAGATCTCGGTCTGTGTAATGTAGCCTGTGGTTGCCCTGTAATGCTTTGGTCCTTGACAGGTCTACCATGTATTTGCCTGCTAGTTCGACTAATTTCTCATGGATTGCTCTCGCCTTTCGAGTTACGTCCTTTGCCATGAACAGAATTTCATCCTGCTCATACATGTCCATTCTTTCTAAGGGCAGGGTACCGTCTACCATGTCATCCAGATCTGACTTTAAGCTGGAGACATTGAGTCTTTTGGCTTTTATTTCTGCTCGCAATAACTCCTTCGAGGGAGGTTCACAGGTATCTCTCCCATCCCAACTCCGGGCCCTACGTTTGGGTTCGGGAGAGTTGGGGAGTGCTCTCTCTTGTTCCCATCTCTCCAGATCCCATGCTCGGCCATCCGATCTTGGAAGGTGATGGAACACGGGCCTGTTACCCCCTATCTTACTTTGTCCATTCTCTCCCCTCTTCTCACAGTAGGACTCTCTGTTATCCTCCCTTCGGTCTCCATTCTCTCTTGCCCTCGTATCACTTAGTATCTGATACGATCCTTCCTGGTTTCCCATATTCCCTGGACTGCGCTCATGTCCGTCGTCACAGGGACTATGGTGCGGCCTCTCGCAACTCCCACTCTGTTCTCTCCTGCTGGGCCCACAGTGGATACACTTAAAGCTATCCCTGTACTCCCGAGCCCTCCTGTCTTCTTCCTTAGGTATCGGGCGAGACACCCCCCCGTTCTCTGGGCCCCCATTTTCCAGGTCTGATCTACCTCCACTCCGGGCCCAATGGGTGACTCTTCTACTGTCCTTCTCCCTCCCGTCCCACTCCGGACTGCTCTCTCCAGCCCCGCAGTGAGTCCGGGCTCTGCTGTCCTGACTTTCCCTTTCAGCTTCCGCCGCTATGATGCTCTTGTGAGCCTCAACTGCCTCATCCCATTTCTTCATGTACTCGTTTAATTCTTGAAAGGATTTCCGTCCTGGTCCCCTCATATCCTCTGGCCATCTAATGTCCCCCAGATCTCCTGTTGTGTGTACTGGGGTGCTCCAATCTCTTGGTATCGGCAACTGACTTGGGGAGTTGATCGTATCTTTCCTCCTTGCCATCTCTGCTCTTTCTCTGTCCCTCCGTACCCGTTCTTCCCCTCTAGCCCTGTCTGGGTCATATACCGATACTATAGGACCTATGGTAACAGGTACCTGTAGTGCATCAGGTAATGCGTAGGATGTGGCACACTCCGTTTCTGGCGCTCTTTGCACCACAAACCTCCCGACCACCTGTTGCACTTGGCTAGGCTGGGACAGTTCTTTCTTTGCAGCGGGATCCCAATTGAGACTGGGAAGCGGCCCATGCTCTCCTGCATTGCCCCCCCCCTTCTCTCCATTCTCGACATCTCCCCCTGTTCTGTTATACGGAGGTGGCCTGTCTGTCAATAATCTGTTTATCAGGCTGTCCTCTGTCTCGCTCTCGTCATCCTCTTCTAGGGGGCTTTTGTTCCCGGGCATCTCTAACACTGGATATAATTTATTAACTTCCATGTTATGCACCCTCCATCTTTTAGCATCCTCATCCCACTTGGCATCCTGTACTGCCCTTACCGAACGTTTCACTCTTTCTTGCCGTCTATTCATGTTCTTTTCATGCGCCGCCCTAATCCACGCATTAAGGGCTTCAAACTGAGTTGGTCTAGGCAAGGGTCTCGTAGAGGTCATAATTGCTTTTAATCTGTGTAGGACCTCTAATCTGAACGTCCCGTACTTCGGGAACGTGAGTTCCTCATTTCCATCTGTCATCTTACTCCACTCTGAGATCCACAGAATCGTGTGCAGCCCAACATTTGTCCCCATGTAACGAGCTGGCGTACCCTCCGGCGGGGCTTCTTCCCCTTCATACGATCCCCTGCGCTCTCTTTTAAACAGCGCTCTTAACCACTTAAAACACTTCATAATTACGCGCAAAATTTCCAGCTTGAATACTCTGTTTACTTCCTGATGACAATCCACCAATCCTAGCGCGGCTTTGCTAGCTGACCTATCGCAGCGCGGTCTTTCACCGGCCGGCCAATCCCAGCGCGGCACTTTCTGACGTCACTAGTCTCCGCTTCGCAGCAGCACCCCTCCTTTCTCAGCTCTCCTCGCGATCATGCATGCGTCCCATTCATACACCGAAAAATGACTACTTCCGACCAAGCGGTCACTTCCCTCGACTGTACGTCCACAGTCTATCTGTAATTGTCAACACAACTGACGAGATGTCTATCGTCTCTCTGATAGGTTCTTTACACACACAGTAACTTCCGGCCAGCGTCCGTTACTCACGCACTCACTCTTACGTTCCCCCTATCTGGTCCTTCGGGTGATCACTGGTACCTCATGACCCCCTTCACACTAGTTAACAATTACTCTGAGTGTCCGATACACCCGAACCACTTAAGCTCTCCTTGAGCTTAAGATTTCCACTGGTTGCGCGCGCTCACAACCTGTTCCACAGTCTCTCTACAGGCATTCAACTCCGCCAGACATTACAACATAGATACAATACAAAACACCGCAATCTAGCACGCATGACCCTTTATACTCACTCTCGACCGATACTGCTGCTTTTCTGTCTCACGTCATCCGGTCCTTCTTCCGCGGGCGGTTCTTCCGATCATCGGTCTCTAGGGGCCTTGGGGTAATCTAACCTGGCCTAGATCACCTTCCTCAAGAAGGCAACCATCCTCTATAGCTACCAACTGGAAGGGCGAGATTTTGATCAATACCTTATCACTATCGATCTAAAACCCCGGTCTGGTCGACTGAACCTTTATTGCCTGTCATTGAGGGAAGAAAGTGTATCTCTTACCAGGTTAGTTCTCCCAATAAAGGACTCTGCTTCAAAGGACCACAAACAACTTCTAGCTTTCAAAGGTTTATTATAAAGTCAGGATAAGTTGCAGATACAAGCATCTCAAAATGAGATTCACCAGATACACGGGCCCAACTACGTACATGTGTTCTCTGAAAGCCCTCAGACGAACAACGGAAACTACCAATACCAGTTCTAAAAACAATAGTGCTATTAGCATAGACACATATTGAAATCTATCAGTCATTTACAGGCGGAGATAAAATACAGGTTAGGCTGACCCTACCCTGCTCTAGATGGTATCCCTACTTAACCAGGTCTCAACCTATCAAAAGGTGTCAGCAGTGAATGACTCCCAAGGGAAGCCACCCACTCTCTAACTCTTGGTGAAAACCTATAGTTCTCCAATCATGACCCCTCTCTGCCTCCCCATCCGCTCTCTAAAGGGTCCTCAGGCTTCTGCTCTAACTCCACCCAGGGGTGCTGTCCCTAATACAAAAATCCAACAACATTTAGGACGCCCCTCGTGAGACGCCCCTCACGTGGTGTAGCTTCTGGCTTTTTCCATGATGAAGCCTTGTGGTTAGAGTCGACCTTGCTTCTCAGACTCTTCTCCGGCCCGCTGATACCCCTTAAACATTCCGGAACCCTCCTCCATGTCTGGTCCATTTCTTGAACAAGCTTCTATTCATTTTATTAATAATTGAATACCCCCTTTTCTCTTCCAGACAGACATTTGCAGCCAAATCCCAATTCTCATGGTCTTCCAACCGCGTTGCAACATTCCCCGGCCCAGACTAATATGTGTAAATCAACGTTAAAGCTTTCCAGCTCTACAACATTTTTATAGTATTCAACTTCTTCTTTAATTATTAGCATGTTAATACTCTTATTCTACTGATTCGGTAAACACATCTATAAATCAAGGCCTACTCATTATTACTAAACATTAGTGCAATCCATATTGTGAAATTTAATCTCCTTCCCCCTCCCTCCTAGCTCTGGCCCTGAGGCCTACCACGTTCAACGTTTCCGTATGCCATCTTACATTTTAGCAGCTACACAACATGGATTCAGGAATAATCACGTTTAATAAAATCGTATTGCTTCACACATTTCTGTATTAGTTCCACTTCTACTTAAATTTCTATATTAACTACACATTTCAGAATATAACTATGGATACTATCAGCACTCATGGCATTTCTCTTCATGACTTGTGCTTACTACGTGTAAATGTGATGCATTTCTACATTTTGGTCAGTTTGCGCTCTCTCACCTTTTAGTCCTCTGGCTTAAGTAACATTTCCTCTCTACCGATTAACACATGTATGATTGATTGTCTCTGTGTAATGTGTGTGATGCAAAGTGCTCTGATACCCTACACTGGTATGAGGGGTGCTATAAATCTTAATAAATGTATATGAGACAGAGTGGCTATAGAGACTTGAGGGGCACTGTTAAAGGGTGGTGGTAAGGGAATCCACGGTGGAGGTGGTTATTGGGGGGAGCTAACAAACATTGTTGCTCAGGGCACCACCAGCTCCAAAGCTGGCCCTGGCCACATCTTCAAAGCCAATGCATCATATATAAAATCCCTCCTGGATACAGCCAAGAACTTACCAAAACCACTATTTCAAGTAATTAAGGAAGCTAACAACCATCCTTCCAACCCCCCGGTTAAGGCATCTGAGATCCTATGCAATAACATTGTAGAGTTCTTCGACAAAAAGTCTAAGACATTAACATCTCCGTTCCACTCCTACTAGGGAACATAAGCGAGAAGAAACTTCCTTGCAAGGCACTGCAGCCACAGTCCCTTTTCTCCTCAATCTCAGAAGCAGATCTACTGCTAAACCTATCCAAGGTGAAACCCTCTAACCATCTTTGCAATGCCATCCCGAGCTCAATCAGCAAAGCTGTAGCTACTCCCCATCCAGATAGCCCTGTTTAACTCATCTCTGGTTTAGGACTCGTACCCAGACTGTTTAATAAAAGGGTCAAATGTCTTCTCTCCTAAAAAAACCAATCACTGGACCCTGACAACATTAACAATTTCCATCCAGTATACACTCTGCCACTTTTAGCCAAGGTGATTGAAAGCTGCATAGCCTTCCAAATGTAATCGCATGTGAAAAATTCTGCAGATTGTGGACCGTGCCCTCTGCATCCTTGACACTGGTACCTCCTGTCTACTTGTGCTCTTCGACCTCTTTGCTGTATTTGACAGTCAACCACCAGGCTTTGTTAGACACCTTGTAGCATTAAATGGGTATTTATGGTGTCAAATCAAATCAAATCAGGGATATTTGTACAGCGCACATATCACTCAGAAGTCTCATGGCGCTTAAGACTGTCATCCTTCATACCTAACAAACCACTTTAAAATGATAAAAATTTGGAATCTTTTCTCAGATCTAGTCAGCCTGCAACAAGGGGTCCCCCAAGATTAAATTCTCTCCCCAATACTTTAGAATTTCTACCTCGAACCGCTCTGCTCAATCCTCAGGAAGTCAAGAGTCCTCTTTCACTTATATGCCAACGACACCCACATTTGCCTGAAGGTGTCTTGCCCAAAAGACTTTACCCCCCTCCCCCTATCCAGCTCCCTCAATAGAACTTATGTTTGGATGGCAAACAATCATCTCAAACTAAACCCAGCGAAAACCAAATTTCTTCTAATCTCTTCAAAGAAAGCCAAATCTTCAATTAAAGGATGGATGGATCTCCTATCTGACATTGAAGGATGCCCCTCCATTATTCAGAATGTCAAATCTCTTAGTTTGACCCTCAAAACATTTCTTAACTTCCTGAACCATATCTCCTCAATGGCTAAGAGTACCCGGTTCCAACTAAGGCTGCTTTGGGAAATCAGGAACCTCCTCGTCCCAGCACAAAACCTTAAATTTGTAGTCCAGGCAATTGTGCTCTCCTGAATCGACTATGGAATTGCACTCCTTTCCAGCATTCTCAAAGTCCACCTAGGTCCACTCAGAGCAACCCTACATGTTGCTGCCCATTTTGTGACAGGTCACAAGAAATTCAATCACATTTCCAACATTCTACACTCCTTTAGTGGATTTCCATAGAGGGGAGAGTGAAATTTAAAACTACCTGCACCACTCAAAAAGCTCTTCGCACCTCTATACCCTTGTATCTTTCCAAGAAACTGAAAATCTCAGGCGCCAGCTGAGATTCAAGAAACGCTCAATTTCTCCTCCCCTGTACCTCCACCTTCAAGCATGAGTGATACATAAACCAGTCCTTCTCCGGAAGCCCACAAGAATCTGGAACTCCCTCCCATCGGGCCTATGCCTGACCGAATGTCATATCATCTTCAAAAAAGAAGGCTCTGGCGGTGAATTCTGCTCCATTCGCAGAGTTTGCTGAGTTTTTTGATCTCCACGGAGCACGCGTAGTTCCGAAAAACTCTGCTCCGCGTAGTGGAGTTTTTACTTGCTTGCGCGCGCCAATGGTAAGTTGGCGAGCGTGGAAAATCCAACGCTAGACAACTTCCCAGCAAGATTTCCCACTGTGGGTAATCGCGGATGGGTGCTACAGCTCGCGTTGAGAAACGTCCTTTCGCGTTGAGGAAGCTGCCGCTTGAATAGAACTTTTACTCGAGCGGCAGAAAGAAGCAGGGTTGCTGTTTGCACTGATTTTACAGCACAGGACAAACACCCGGCTCTAAAAATCTGTGCAAACAGCACGAGGTAACGAACTCTGTCGCTCGCAGAACTCCGCATAGCTTGGCGGTGGGTTTTTGTCCCTTCGCAGAGTTTCATAGCTTGGCGGTGGGTTTTTGTCACTTCGCAGAGTTTCACGTAGCAGAACTCCGCAAACTCCGCCCTGGCCTACAAAAAGACCTTAAAGCTCTTATCTTGGAATGATAGCTGGCCTACCGCTTCACGCTCCCTCCTATTGCATATCAACCTCAACCTGAACGATCGATTTGATTGTCACATGATACTGTACAACCCACTCTTCATTGCTGTCTTCTACTATGAATGTGTCAATTGCTCTGCCTCATGGAAGAGGCTAACATGGTGTTCACTACACCTTTTATGTACACCTATTTGTATTTCTAATTGTTATGATCTGACTTTAGCGTGAAGCACTTTGATGCCTCCGGGCCATGTCCACACTATATAAAATCACAAAGGTAAACACATAAAAAATAAATAAATAAGGTGTCCATCCCATGGCAATTTACTCCAAGCACACATACCCTTTTGAGAACTGTAGGGAATTTCAATTCCACCAGTGGAATAAGATGGAGTCGTGCGAATTTCATAACTTCATGAACTTTCAAAAGACTCTGGAATTCATTCAACTTCTACTGTAAGCAAATCTGCCAGAGAACAGAATTTTAGCAGATATTTACCACTAAGCTTCTTATTCTCGATCACACTGTACTCCAGTTTCCGGTGCAAACGGTGGTCTTGCTGCAAATCATGACAGCAACTACTGCAAAATTACTGCATCTGGATTTTTTTCACCTTCATAAAATTCATCGGGTGAAAACTGTAAAATTGTTTGTGAGAAAAACAACAGGTCCCCTGAGATTTAGAGCATGAAACTGGGGGAAACATGCAATAGTGCTCGATTATCCCCCATTCCAAGTTGGAGAACTCAAAATGATGCAGTAAGGCTGCATGTACGAAAATCCATGAATCAGAGGTAATAGTAACCTGTCCAATATTACTGCACATAAATACTGCAGAAGTAAGAATGATCCACATAAAACGTCTTTAATGCAAAAATTATACTGCAGAATCATTTTTAGATCTGGCTTGAAAGCGTTGCTGTCGTGAAACATAATGTGAGCAACCTATAAAGGAGCTTTGAGGAGTACCACAGGGAGGGGTTTTGGCTCCGCCTACATATTAGTGCCCGGACTAGAAGCTCCTCAAATTGCACAGTTCAAATAAAATGTCCAAGTTCAGTTCTGAAATCAAGCAAGGACACAGTTCAGTTCATCCAGTAACAGGAAAAGTTCAAAAGTCACATTCCACAATCAATTCAAACTCATTCCTTCATAAGTAGAGAGCCAAAAGTCGTTTTAGGGGTGCTGGAAATGCTGCTAAAACTCATTTCAGGTCTCTGTACCACTCTCTGGGCACAGGTGGATCAACACAAGCTCGTCAGCTCAGTATCTCAAATGATTTTGCTCAAGCTTTTTTCTCCCAGACCTCACTATCAGTGCAAAATAAATAACA
This sequence comes from Lissotriton vulgaris, assembly GCF_964263255.1. Taxonomy (NCBI): domain Eukaryota; kingdom Metazoa; phylum Chordata; class Amphibia; order Caudata; family Salamandridae; genus Lissotriton; species Lissotriton vulgaris. The sequence goes on along the minus strand of NC_141700.1, from coordinate 650,743,681 downwards.
ACAATCCTTTTTCCATCTAATTTAAAAGCACAACAACATACCTGCAGATGAGAGAAAACAGCATACTTGCCAGAATTAAAGCAATTGATTTCAGCTAAGGCCTAATGTCAAGCTAAGTTAGCACGATAATCAAAATGGATGCACATTACAGAATTATAAGTAAGTGGAAACAAGCAAGAATTATCAAAGATGAATACATAATATGTTTACATCAGTTTATTTATCCAGCTAATATTTTTGTAGATGACATCTTTAGTGACCATAATGATTACTTTCTATTCATTCTTTTAAATGTACAACACATATGAAGGAGATTAAACCACTCTTGGATATAAATGTAATATATGAATTCAGAAATATATATATAATATACTTAGGGTGGAACCAAGTTTACGCTGCTCTATGCAGCCTAAGTACACTTCAGTAGGCCTAACCCATATGTAGTGTTAAGCAATGTGTAAAGACTACAGGCCAAGACTACAGGCCTTATCGATTCAATGGGAAAAGTGATGTCAGATTCCTTGAATGCACTACTGAATACAAGAACTACTGGTAGGAATATCATGAGCAAAATATCGAGCGTCAAAGTATCAGAAGGTAAGCACATATAGAAGACGTTTAGATGTATGATTCCTAACTCCATATCTATATACCCTGAAGATATATATCGTCAAGAGACAAATATGTGGAGTTAGGTATGGAAAATCTATTCTAAGACTTTGTTAAGGTCTCTGGGCAGGTATTTTGTTACATGGAATTTCGCAGATTACTGTAGTAGACCAGAGTTTTTGTTTGTGCTGGTGACCCACCCGAAAAACAATAGGGATATACGATTTGCACTATGGTAATCCTTATTAGGCTCTATTGGTAGGGATTTTATATTGTTTTGACAACAGTATTTTGTACATAATTGTAATTTGTATGCCATATCCGATAGTTGCCTTGAGGGAAGGCTTATGACCAGATCTGTAGGTCGGAGTTGGTTATGGTGACAGGTCAATTGATAAAGGTTATAGGTCTGATTATTTATAAAGAAAAATTATGATGAAGTCAATAGGCTGGACATATTGATTGTGAAAAGCATATGTTAAAGTCAATAGTTATTTAGGGGTAGATTGTTATTACCCTGTATTTAAACCTAAAGGTATTTTGCTACAAGTAATCTCACAGTACAGAGGTTTGCAATGGTTTTGATGCTGGTTACTCCCTCTGACAAACTGTGGGTATATAGCATAGGGATGGTCAGAAACACTTTTGGGCCTTCTTAGAAGATATAGTATTTTGCACTACCAATTGTAGTTGTGTGTACTATGTAATTGTATAACTGTTTTCCTCATGGTTGTCCTGTGGTGAAGTCTCAACTCAGTGCAGATCTCAAAAGGTCATAGTGACAATCCCTTGATAACAGCTTGAGGTCTGATTGGCTCACTTTGAAAGCAATATTTCCAATGCCGTAGGTCTGATCTGTTTATTATGAAAAGTGATGATATGCATGAGGTCTGCCATATTGATTGTGAAAAGCATATGTCAAAGTCATTTGGCGAGTAAGGGTGGATAGTTATTTCTCTGTATTAAAGCATGCAGTTAGTTATTTGATGTTGGTTACTGCCTCCGACAAATCCTAGGGGAAAACATGTGCACTATAATAATTCTTGTTTTAATCTCTTTCTAGCATTCTAACAGGATCTTGTAATAAACAAAAATTATTAAATAACACATACATCCATATGAAAATCTATGTCTATATAGATACATCACGGGCCTTTAGGCTTGCGTTGTTCTGTTGTGTCTAATCGACATTTACACTCTTCTTTCATCAATATCTGTGTACTACATGATGTAATACTTTAGTCCACATCAGTATTGGCTCTCTGATTCTGTGAATGATGGCACTTTCTGATCACGTGTATATCCACCTGAAAATAGCACTGTTTCAGTGTCCATTCTAGTTGGCCAGTCTTTTAGTTTTCAGTTTTCTCCTTTTATAGTTGCCTTTTAGTTCTCTGCTTCTCCTCTTTTTATTTTAATGTTTCTTCAGAGGATACTACAACTCTCCAGGCAGTACTAAGGGTTGCTCGCTTCCTGCTCATTTCATCTGCAGTGCGCCACATTGTAAGTGGACACTTCCTCTAAAACAGGAGACCATTATGGAATTTTGTTGTCCATAGTGTAACATTGTTTTGTCATCCCCAGATGGCTAAAGCGTTGGTTCTAAATGTGGTGGCCATACTAGTACTTTAAACAATTACACACTATTTACAACACCTCTGCAAGGACACCAGCTGCTATGTTAAGCTTCATAATCAAAAGCATATGGCAGTCCTGTTTTCTTTTTTCTACTTGTATTCTTTTAGTTTATCTTGATTATGTTGTTCAGATTGTGTGTTTTTTATGGCGGATGTGGCAGAGGGTGATTGCAAGAATGAGGCAATGAATGGATAAATAAATGTATGAGTGCAAAGATGAGTGAGTGACAGAGTGCATGTCTGATGTATTATTGAGTGCCTAAACACATTAATGACCCAAAAGGCACTTTCATTCATAAGCCAAATTATTGGCATTGCCAATGCTTATTTGCTGCTAGTTCAGAAGTTAAAAGTAGGTTGCAGATTTCCTTCCAGGAAAACAACTTTTGTTGCAATTTTTTTCAACTAGATGTTTTTAGAACTCCAGGGGCCATATTACAGAAGAGGCTCATTTTCCCGGATTTCGCTGGGTGCACCTTTCAAAAGGTGCGTCCAGCGCAATTCGGGATAATGCATTGCATTATTGTGAATGCACTGCCCCATAACAGCCGCGAACTCATGCGGCCCTGGGGGCAGTGCATTCATGTGAAAAATGGAGCGGCTTCTTTAAAGCCACTCTGTGTTTTCACAGTGCAGACGGCAACCCGCCTACACTTTTAAAGGAGATTCGAGATCCCCTTGCAGGCGGGTGCAGTCAGTGGCCGGACCAGCCTGCAAGGGGATGTCTGGGAGGATCCAGGGGGCCCCCTTCACCCCCTCTAGAGGGCTGCCATCAGGGGGCACACTGACAGTGCGTCTCCTGAGAACTTGTTTGCCTCTGCGCCCGCGTCTGTAGGAAGGTGAAGGCGCAGAGGCCAAGGGATTCCCTCATTTGCATGGGGCACACACCCATGCAAATGAGGGAAAGCCCTCTGAAGATAGCGCGGGCACTTTATGTACGCCAGCGCTATTGTTATTACAGAAGGGGCCGCACAAGCGTCTGTGACCCCTTCTGTAATGCCAAAGTGACCAGAGGGTTTGCAAAGCGGGTGCAAACGCCCGCTGCACCCCCCTGGCACTTTTATAATACAGCCTCAGAAGTGGGTAGATGAGAAGTTGAGCAATTATGTAAATGTGGCCATATATGTGGACACACTATGGCTCCCTATCATCAACAAATCTATTTGGGTTTTGAACAGCTGCAGCCCGCAAGCCTCGCCCTCGCCACCGTCCCACGAATTCGCAAATCCACCGCCGGAGGGAGATCCTTCTCCTACCTGGCGGCCAAGACATAGAACTCCCTCCCCACACCCCTACGGCGGACCCAGGACCACCTCTCCTTCAGGAAATAACTCAAGACCTGGCTGTTCGAGCTGTAGCAGCCCCCCCCCCCCCTCCCAGCACCTTGAGACCCTAACGGGTGAGTAGCGTGCTTTACAAATTTTTGATTTGATTTGATTTGCAGGTAAGCCCGGTAGGGCGGTAGGGCCGGGTGAGGGGGGATTACGAGGGACGATAACGAGGGGAAATTAATTATTTATTTAATTTTCCCTCATCCGACCCTACTGCTCTTACCTGCACGGGCCGCATCTGATTTTGAAGGATTAAAATACTCCAAAGTCCACAGGAGGAATAGAGAGGCAGAAACACTGAAGTTTGTCAGCTGGACTTGCCAAAAGGACTGGAGTCTATTTCTCAGGTTCAGTCGTGTTTTCACCAGCCATGCAGAGGAGACATCTTTGGAGGCATAAATATACTAAAGACAGGAGGATAGACTCATATGAGACAAGCAATAGTAATGAAGAAGTAACAAGGAAACAGGTGGGGAGGAAAACGTGACAGGAGGAAGTTGGGCGGATGATTCCACCAACATACCTGGGATTTTTGTGACTCTCCTGTAAGTAATACATCTGCGCAAATCTCAAGAGGAAACCTATGATTTCATGGATATCTGGTGTTTTGAAAATTCTTGGTGAAATAACCCTAACACACCCTCTTGTATTTGCTGTCTGCTGGAGGGAGGCCGGTTTGAGGGAAAAAATAAGCAGTTATAGGACTTTCTGGCAGGGCTACTCCTCCCCTTTTGCCATCACCATTTGCTTCACACTGTGCACAACATCTTAATATACTTAAGTACATGCTGCCAACAAACTTTCTCGTTAATATTAATTAACAATTGTTCTCGTTAATATCAATAAAACATCTTGCTAAAAGTACCAAGGCAGCACAGAGGCCTACTGGAACTGAAAGCAATTCCCGACAGTTGCATGTGCAGTCCTGGTACAACAGCCTTCCCAAGAACCCTGGCCGGTCAGAAAACTGTGAGCGACCTGCGGGTCTCGTGTTTCAATTTCATGAGTGCCGGTTCAGACCCCAATCCTCGTAAGGTCAGTAGATCAAGCATTGTTGACTTGGGCAATAGCAACACATACGCCTTTGGTAAGTAAGTAGACTGTTTTTTAAAGATGCGTTATGAGTACACTCAATTCGTTGCCTTCTCTGATGACGAAATGACTGCGCCCTAACTTCCGCCACTCTCCCATGCTTTGTCAATTATTAATGGCTTTGCTTTCAGGAGTCTAGTTTTTGACCGCACAAGCCACCGTATGGATTTAATTATTGTTCCATCGGTTTATATGAAACCAAACGCAACAATAAATGGAGCTGGGACGACGCGTCGGAATATCACAGCGGGAAGAGGAGATCGTATCACGGCCTGGACCCTGATCGCGCGCTCGGAATGCGCCCGGCATGAATGGAGTGTTTGAGAGCTCGTGGCCGCCTCCCCCCAGCCCCCAGTGCCCCCGCCCCCTGACTGCTTACACAGCAAGGCGAGTGTTGAGAGCCTGTGTCAATAGAGCGTCTTTCAGGCAGATTGGCGGGTACCCTCGCGGAGGCATGAGGGGAATGCGTGCGTGCCTGCTCCGGAGAGGGCTCTGTTTGCTGTCTGCCCGTCCCCTCCCCTGCCAGCTACTGTTGCGCCCACTGGAAAATACCGGAGTGCTCCATCAGAGCTGCGGGAATGAATGCCCACATATCACTTCCTTAGAGCGTTAGACTCTTACTCTTACCTACGTTGTTCCTTTGGAATGTAAGGTGCCTCAGTCGGTTGAGCGCCCACTGCGGAGGTCTGTGTATTAATTGAAGCGAATTGAGTCGGGCAGGGCCTCTTCGGCCTTCCATCTTCCTAAGTCCCATTCAATGAGCACTATTGGTCTGGGTAATAATGGCATATCTTGTTGACACATTTGACTATATATAATCCGTCTTGTAATGTGAGCGCCAGCTGTAATTTCATGGTGTAATGAAAGTCATATACGTCAGCTCACCACTTTGCGGTTAACAGATACTTCAGAACTATAACTGTACGAAAGGGCTAGGAGACCACACAAACAGTAATAAAGCGCTATACATATGTACATATATGGATATTGCAAGTTTCTGTGGACTTCTGTGCCCATATAAAAGTTACTTTAATATGTAGGTAAACACGGAGGTGGCTTGTACTATCACATACACATGTGTGTGTGTGTGTGTGTGTGTGTGTTTATATATCATGAACTATATCACAAATTATATTTCTGTATATTCTGTGTATGTAGTCACTACACTTACATTTTCTATAGATGGTGTCATACTCCCCCAGAAGTTCTTCCAGTTACAGATCCACAGAATAAATGTATAGTGGTTGAAGACAGGCTAACGTGCAGCCTGGAATTTCTAGCACAATAAAACTATGAGCCAATAACGGGAAGAATGTAGTGATTTTTTTTATTTTTTTATTTCACTAATGGTATTTAAGAGATGGTGGACTTTGCCAAAAAGAGGGCGGTAGGGAGCTGTATGTACAAAATCAGTTCATCACAAATAAGTATAAACACTGGCAGCTTTATGGCGCTTGGACAGCCAAACTGAACATATAAAACAACATTAAATCTACCACATATGTTCAGTTTAATCTGGAGTGGGAAGGTGGGAACATTCTGTTCTCCTGAATTCCTTTCCCAGGGCACTAGAAACGCTTCAACAACACACAGCACCTATGGTAAACAGACATTGGCAAAGCCAATAGAACTGTGTTGGCAGCTCCCTTTTGTCAATGCTTTTTTTGTTTTGTCATAGATTATGCAAAACTTCATTGCTGGGGAGGCTGCTCTGCACAAGTAAACTTGAAAAAATGCCTGAAAGCTAATTTGTTTTTTCTTCAAAAAGCACACATTGCCATAGTTAGCCCTGCCTCCGAAGGGAACTCCTTTGTGTCTGGATGTGCCCCATGTGAAATACGGTCACTCACAATGAAGTTAGCCAGTGGCTAATGTGGGCCGACCCATTGGCCCATGCTGTATCTTGTAGTGGGTGAAAGAAAAATGTGAGTGGTACAATAACAGATAAATGGTTGAAAATGGCCGGTTGAAAGCCCGTATGAATAAGTATATTTTACACGTATTTTTAATACAATCAAAATGTCTGCAGTTCAAGTTTTGGTCACACATACAAATAGGTACCACAGTGTAAGAATTAGTAGTGCAAGCTATCTTCAAACACACAACATGTACCACATATAGAAGTGCATTCTTCATTGCACAGACACAGACTGGACATGTACAACATAACCTGTCACTGTGCCAAGATAACTTCACACTCAAAGGCACACTATTGCACCAGCAGCGCATGATTCTCTTTCAGCAGGTATTCCATGTGCAACAGCAATGCAAGCCTACCTTACATACATAAAACAGCTGCAGTGTAGACTGTAGGAGAACTGCGAACTACCCACGTGCCCAAACTATCGACAACAGGAGAAGTGCAAGCATCCCTAACATGCATAAAGCAGTTACAGAACAGGCAGGCGCTGCAATATAAACTGGACACGCCTACACGCACAAACTAGCACAGCACACCGAGCAGAAGTACACGTTTCTTTCACACAGACATGGTACAGCAAAGTGAGTGGTAGAGCACAATTCTCTACAGCAGGTGCATCGTCTGACAGTACTTGCGAACAACTGATGGAGATGAGAGAACGTCTAGGAACATTTCATGTGGAATGCTGGTGTTGCTGAATGCAAAGGCGGCCTAGGCCTAATGCTGCCTTTTGCCTCTTTCTCCCACTGCCTATAAATCAGTCTTTTTTAAATTTCAGTCTTGCAAGATCTTTTACAGCCATACTTTCTTCCTTTGTCACTGTTTTGTTTTATTTCTCTACAGCATTCTTTCTCCTTTTTGTGATCTTCCCTTTCTTGCTCTGGGTCAAAATCTGATGATGGAAAATATGCCCAAGTGTCCAAAGATGATTGCAGGCGCCCATCACTAGCAGCCACCAGCAATAATTAAACACTGGTAGATAGGTCATGGGGAGCTGGTAGGGAAGGGCTTGAACTCTCAGCTTCTGTAGGCCAGTCTGGGAATGAGTCCTAACTCCAATCTTGCTTATGGTATTTTTATGAGGTTTTATTTGTGTTCAAAGGCAAGAGCACCCTTCTGTCAGCACTGTCGCTTCTACCTGCACAAAAAGGACGAGGTAAGTTGTTAACTCTTTTGAGGTCAAACCACCACCAACTTACTCCAAAGTAAGACCGTGAACTACTAGGGTGCTAAACCCATCAGAACCACAACTCCACAATCAAAAGTGGTCTGTTTTAATTAGAAGCTGGTGTTTTATTTACCGAACGGACACTCATTATATTTGCACAACTGGAAGGAAAGCGTAAAAGGCTGGGAATTGGCTTCACCAGTGGCGGCTGCTCCAATTTCGGGGTGGTGGGGCAATGTGAACACAAGGGGGGGGTGAGGGGAAAATAATTAAAAAAAAACAATTACCTGCTCCTGCACCCACCGCCTCAGTGGTTTTATTATCATTCTATTTTTCATCGGGGCGACGCTCTTCCCCCATAACGGGGGAACCGCCCCTGGGCTACACATGGATAAACAGAGAAGTAGGTGTAGAAAATACTCAATCCAGTATATTCCAAAGATATTTATTTGTTATGCAGCACAGCAACATAGTGCGGTCCGTTTACCATCAAGGCTCAGTACAACTGACCTTTCAGCTACCCGAGCTCTGTCATAGGATTCCACATAGACTCAGAATGTAGAACATAAAATAACATGGTAAACATTACAATATGAAAAAAATAGCATATTACATATCTCCCTCATGTGAGAAAAAGAAAGAAGAAAAGAAAGGAAAAATGTAAGTAAAGAAAGAGCGAGGGAAAGAAGACATTATCTAACAAAATCAGATAATTTTACTGGCAGCTGTCTAGTGCCACAAGAATCCTTAACTCTGAAAGCCACAGAGCCTTCATGACAAGGTGCAGATTCAGTGACATTTTGCGTAATATGATATGAAGTAGTGGGCACTTTTACATCAGTGTGGAGAACATAACTGTTAGAACTATTGCATCCACTTGAACTTCTGAAACCCACAGGACACTTAGCAACACGTTTGACATTCCACAGTTTGCCATCCTGCATGATAATACTGTTTCTAAAAACTTTGGTAACTTTAATGGGTGTCCATACACTTGGCAATGAAACCCAGCTTCCTAATCCTCACCCAGTCACCTGCTTCAAGATCATGGTCCTTGGCTTTCCACTTCTTGTCATACCACACTTTGCTTCTATTTTGTTTCTCTTTCACTCTTTCAAAAGTGTTATATACTTCACGCTCATTCAAAATAATTTTCTTAAATTTCTCTTTAAACCACCACGGACATATTTTACTTGCAGGATTCCTTCCTTTCATGAGGCGAAATGGACTAACGCCCGTGAGCGTGTGTGGGGTAATCCTATACATCCATAGTCTTTCTCTTAATAAATTTCTCCAATCCCCCTTCAATTTGACTACATCGGCAATGTAACCTTTCAACACACGGTTGAAATGCTCAACTTGAACATTTTCATGCGGCGCACACAGTGATGTGGGAACATGTTTTATGTTGTAACATTTCAGACACTTCCATCTCCACAGAGGTAACCTGTACTCTATTATAAATAAATTAGATAAATAAGATAATTTCTTTATTGCGTGATTTAAAAAACCATTGCAAATACAAAACTTTTTTAAAAAAGGTATCCAGATTTCATTTAAAATGTCATATTTCATAAAAACCAGTAAGGGTAGCAATAACATCATAAAACCAGTAGGGGTAGCAGTAGCAGGTAAAGCTTATCAAACATTATGCCAATGGGGAATCGCATGCTGTCGGCGCCTCACTGAGTTTTTTAGCAGCACGCTCCATGAATTTTACTAGGGCACAGTTTAATTTAGTGTTCCTAGGGTCGAAGCAGGCCAGGACTGCTGCTCTACAGCTTCTGATCATTTTTATGTTCCAAAGAGGCTTGAGCAGGCCCCGTCTCTCGGTCAACAGTTTTGGGCACAAGCAGACAATATGTATAATGTCTTCTTTATGATTCCCGCACAGTCGGCATAGGTCGCGTCCGAGCTCTCTTTTCCATTTTGGCCAATGAGACAGCAGGTTGATAACTCCCAGTCTCAACTTTAAGAAACTTAATTTAGTTCGTACACTGAAATATATGGTAAGGTATGGCTGTGGGATTAGCAGGGCATAGGATTGAAGGGTCATCCACCCATGACTTCTTTTTGCAAGTGTAGCTTTATCTTCCAGAATTGATAGATGTTTAGTGCTAACTTTCGCTAGTCTTTTGAATTCCGTTTGACTAGCGTGCAAGTTCCAGAGGTCATTTAGGCATAGGGTTGTTAGACCTTTTGACCAGTAGTCATGTCCTGTTCGCCATGAGTTGTTGTCAATACTGGCCCACAGGTGGTGCCCAAGACTTCCCTCCTTTGATAGCCTCAATTTGTGACAGCACACTAGAAAGTACATCGCTCTAGCCAATGATTGCTTACAGGTGCCTAATTCCAACCTAATTTGTGCCGGTGATGTGTGGGTTGGTAATTTAAACACTGATCTATAGATCTTAAAAATGATTGTGTCCAGTTGACAACTGTCCAATCCTTTTAGAGCTTCACTACCATAGGTTAGGGTGGGAATGATTTTTGCCTGAGCGACCTGTAGTGTAGGTGCAAGAGTTGGACCTTGCATCTTCATTTGAATTATTCCAATTGCAAACGCAAGTGCCGCACCCTTCCTTTTTTGTTCTTCAAGTTGGGATTTATATTTTTCATTATTGTTAAAAGTGACTCCGAGGTACCTCTCGCTGTTTGATTCGACTATGGTTTCATTATTCAAGGTCCAGCACTGTTTCTTAGCTTTCCTTGGATGGATTGCTAGGATTTTTGTCTTCCTGTTGTTAATTTGAAGTTCGTTATTGTTTTAATATTCCAAGATAGCATCCAGAAGCCTTTGCATTCCGATCTTTGTTTTAGATAGCAGGACCACATCGTCAGCATAGAGTAGATTTGTTAGCAAAAGACCAGATAATTTGGGAGCGTGGGAATTGACCTTATTAAGGACTTCAGGCAGGTCGTCTAGAAATAGATTAAAAAGTGTCGGGGCCAAGACACAGCCCTGTTTGAGGCCTCTCTTCGTCAAAATCGGGCGGGATAGTCTTGAGCCATCCCCGATCTTAATCTTGACCCATGTGTCCTGGTGCAGAAGTTGTATGGCTCTTAGGAGGTCCGCTGGAATGTTAAGTCTAGACAACTTCTGCCAAAGTTTGCTTCTGCTGACATTGTCGAAGGCCGCTTGAAAGTCAATGAATCCCATATAAAGTGGACAAGAACAGAACTTTGCTTGGTCAATCAGGCAAGAGAGGGTCATAAGATTGACGGAGGTCCCAGTGTCTTTTCTGAAGCCTGTTTGGTTCGGAGGAATTATCGAGTTGTCATCCGCCATGCCCTAAGTGCGTTAAGCAACACTCCCGCAAAGTACTTTGCTTCAATGTCAATGAGTGCGATGAGGCGGTAGTTCCCTGGGGACTCTATTATTAGTAAATATGAATGAGGGACAACCTTCTTTCTCAAAAAGTTCTTTAAAGAAATCCAAAACCTTACTAGTGGAGAATGAGATGCAAACTTGACCTCTGGCCATTTAGAGCGGTAGTCCACTAACACTAGAGCATAGCGAGAATCTGATGGAAGGTTCATAAACGGGCCAGATATATCAAAAGCTAATTTCTTCCATGGTTCATCAGGCCACTCGGTGTTCTTAAGTGGAGGCACATTAAGTTACAGCACGATCCATTCCAGGCCACCAGAAATAGTTTCTTACTAAGCCTTTCATGGCAGACATTCCAGGGTGAGACTTATGAGCCAACATTAGAATTAAATTCCACACACCAAAAGGTGGCACACCCTTTCCATTTTTATACACCAGGGGCATCATTAGGATCCTCATGGTAAAAGGGACCGCCCGCCATATGTGCGGGGACCTGTGAGTGACATTAGGATGCGCCCGCCACACTGGCGGGCGCATCCTGCATTTTTAACATTGCGGCGGGCGGTGCTTTCAGCACCGCCCGCCGCAATGCCAAAAATGCATGTCGTGCATGTGCATGCATAACGTGGCAGGCACCATGTGGTGCCTGCCATGTTGTGCATGCACATGAAGAGGGGTACCATAGGTACCCCCCCATGTGCCCCCCCAACATCCTGGGGGCCAACAATGGGTCCCCAAACTAAAAAACCACATGCCTTTCCGTGGCAGCAACACCGCCACGGAAAGGCTCCCTCCCGCCTGCATCCTGATATGGATGGCGGTGTCTAGCAGACACCGCCACCATATGAAACCCTTTTCCGCCCTTTCGACTGGGCGGAAAAGCGGCGAACGGTCTTCCCGCGCGCCACGGTCCCCCCCGCCTTACTAATATGTCGGGAGGAAATGGGTGGCGGGCGGGCTAGGATGTAGGGCGATCCACCCTACATCCTAATGGGCCCCTAAGTCTCCTTCCAACTCTAATTCTTCTGCTACATTTAACATAGGCCTGAGATCCTCACTAACATCTTTTTTCCTGGGCCAACCCTCCAAAATATGTTTCTTAACAGATTTCCATACTGAATCTTCCATTTCACTTGACTTCCATTTCTCCTCAGAAATGCTCTCAAAACAACCAACTACAACATCCTGAATAGTGGTAACAATTTTACCATCATCAACTACATCAGTAGGAAGTACCTTGCAAGGATGACGTGACATGAAAAATGCAGTGATGTTGTTTTTACCAGGAACAAATTCTGTTTTAAAGCAGTATTCTTGTAACCTTGAGGTCAATCTGGCAATACGTGCCGTGGAATTCCAGCCACCACCAGGTGAAATTATATTAACCGATGGTTTGTGGTCTGTCTTTAAAGTAAACTTACTTCCAATACATAACTTCGGTAGTGCTCTATTGCCCATACACACACCAACAACTTTTTCTCAATGACAGAATACTTTCACTCAGTTTCATTCAATGTTCATGGGGCAAAACAAACATTCCATTCTTCATTGCCACATTTTTGTGATAGTACACCACCTATGCCATATAAACTGGCATTCAGAGTTATAATACACTCCTTTTTCATACAGAATGGTCTCAAAGTAGGAGCATTCACATTAGCTTCTTTGATAGCAGAAAATGCTTCTTGCTGCTCTTTTTCCCACTCAAACATTGTCTTATTCCTAAGAAGTTTCCTTAATGGCTCCATTTTTGTGGCAAAATTAGTTACAAATTTGGCATAATACACATGCCCGCAAAAGACAACAATTGCTCCTTATTAGTTGGTGCGGGGACATTTATGATTCCATCTACATTAGAGATTTTCGGTACTACTCCATCTCCTGTAAGAGTGTGACCTAAATATTCCCACTGTTTATAAACATCTTGCATTCATGTGCCTTAAGAGTCAGACCATTTTTTTTTAATCTTTCACATACCTCTGGCAGATGTTTAAGATGTTCATCCTCAGTGGTAGAAAATATCAATATATCATGCTGGAAACATTTCACAAAATTATCTCCATCTCTAAAGATATTGAACATGACTCTCAGGAAAACCGAGGCTGCAGAGGCCAGCCCAAATGGTATCCTAGTGTACTGGTATAAACCTTGTGGAGTAATAAAAGAAGCAGTTAACATTTTGGATTCTTCAGTAAGTGGAATCTAGTGGTATGCTGACCTTAGTTCTAGAGTTGAAAAGACTTTAGCACCCTCTAACATGGTCACCACTTCATTTATATTTGGGAGAGGATGACAGTCAACAACAATTCCTGCATTAAGTGCTCTCAAGTCAACACATACTCTCAATTTTTGGTCTGGTTTATGAACTAAAACAATGGGTGAAATCCATTCAGAAGAATCAATAGGTTCAATGATACCTTCCGATACTAGTTCACCCAGCATGTTCTTCAATTCTTCCCTAACATTAATTGAAACATTCCTAAGCTTTTGTTTGACTGGAATGACATTACTCCTAAGTTTAATGTGGTGTGAGTACTATTTGAGCTTTCCCAGCATATCAGTAAATACCTCTTTCTACTTTTCTTTCATGAAAATGTCCTTGTTTTCACAATTTATAACTGAAATATTCCTGGAAAATACAGTATCATCCAATATAACAGGTTCTTTCGACCTTGGATTTAAAATAATGCTAAGCTTCCATTGTTCTTTCCAACCAAGTACATTTACTCCTTTGACTGAAAAAAATTTTTTTATTTGTGCTATCCTTGTTTTAAAACATATCTCAGTGTTGAAATAACCCACCATATCAATCTTGGTGCCATCATAACTTTCTGCTATGCTATCCGGCGGAACAATCTCATTTATATCAAAAACTGAGCTGAGTTTCTCCATAAAATATCCTTTGCATACAATAGTCCATGGACAACATGAGTCAGCCATGAGACTAAGATCCACGCCAGTAATCTCAACAGTGCACATTGGAGAGTTTCTAACAGGCATATCTTTCGTAATTTTAACATTAGCAATCCTCTCAAACAGAGAAACGACAAAACCTTTGTTTTCGAACGAAGGAACACACTCACACTTATGTCCCTCCCCGTCCCTTTCTAAAGTACAGGAAACTTTTCCATGAACTTGAGGAACACATTTCTTTTGATCTCTACACATCTTTGAGAAGTGACCTAATCTTTCACACTTCCTACATTCCCTGTTTATTGCTGGACATCCATTTCTGTTATTTCTGTCAAACCTTTTGTAATTACTATTAACCATATTACGAGGTGTAATAAAATTAGAATTTGTTGTATCATTCTTTTGATCATCAGGACGTTTGACAGCACACACTTCTTCACTTTTGTCTGACTTGTTGTTCACATCTCTAACAGTGTGCATCCATTTAACATATTATTCAAAGGACTTAGCGGTGGAAATTGCTTCTGAAAGTTTTGGATCACCCATAACCCACAACTGTTCCGGTGTTTTTGTATTCTTCACGTGGTCGATGATTTGGTCTCTTATCATTTCATCACACATGTTCCCAAAGTTACATTGCATACTTAACGTACGCAATGATGTTAAAAAATCATCAAATGATTCATGTTCTTCTTGTGTCCTAGTATAGAACTGAAATCTAATAATGGCTATATTCGTAGTGGGTTTGAATCTTTTCTCCATTCTGAGTAAAGCCTCAGTGTAGACATTAGTTGCTTCTCCTCCATCAGCAATAGGAATCTGGGGCAATGCTCTGAAAATCATCTGTCCTTCTGACCCTAGGCAATGTAGAAAAATATATATTTTTTGCCTGCGCCCATCCATTCCCCATCAATTGCTCCCCTATAATTAATGAACTCCTCTTTCCATCTTGACCACCACGTTAAAGGAGGGTCACCTTTTGTGTGTAAAAACTTGCCAGGAGGATCAAATTGCATTTTCTTTTAACAGAAATTAAGTATATAATGTATTGCTTATTTATGAAACATTAAACGTTTTCCTTTTGTAGCCAGCGGTGTCACTTATATGATATACTCAGTCACTTTTATTTCTTTGTAAATTGTAGTAAAAAAATCTTCCCTTAAACAAAAGAAATAGGAAATCACTTACTTGGATATTAAATGTAATGAAGGCGTGCGTTTAAATGATTTTTTTTAAAAATAAACTTGGTTCAATTTCGATGTCCTTCGTGAAAGGAAACTCGCGTATTGGTTTCCAAGCGCGTTGCTAAGGAGACTCCAAAATGGCTTCTACGTTGCGTATAATACGTGTTGACATCACCATTTGCGTTGCGTGATGTACCTAAACACGTTTCTGAGTAATTGAAGGTTGAGCAAAAGATTCCACAGAACCTTCGTGCTGGAAGTTACAGTGCATTCGCTCACAGTAATTATTTTTAAATAATGTGATCGCTCGCCCTCGGTAATTATTTTAAATAATGTCCTCGCTCCGAAAATTGCCCGTGCAGCTGTGAGTGCTTATAGTTGAAATGATAAACCAAAAAAATTGTTGAAACATTACCGTACAGATTCTGCTGAGCTCACACTGATGTGGTTTTCTTCTTTATGCTCCTTATTCTCCTTTTCCATTCAGTATAACGATCACAAGTATCAAAGTTTATCCAAGTTTTGAATTAGAGTCCAGGAACACAGCGCTTCTGTGCTGGAGCTCCTTGTTGAGTGTAGTGTTCCTCAGGTCATCGCCAAATTGTAGAAAATACTCAATACAGTATATTCCAAAAATATTTATTCCGTATGCAGCACAGCAACATAGAGCGGTCTGGTTAACATCAAGGCTCAGTCCAACTGACCTTTCAGCTACCAGAGCTCTGTCATTGGATTCAACATAGAATTAGAATGTACAACAGAAAATAACATGGCAAACGTTACAATATGAAAAGATTAGCATATTACAGCAGGTTACCTTTGTTATCTTAAGGAAGAGATTTAAGGGAGTGTGGCTCAAGTTTAGTATCACTCTACCGAGAATCATGACTGCTGCTAAGTCTCATGGTCCTCGGTCTGTCATGTGCACTCCAGGGTCATAGCTTCTTGCTCTGGCTTTAACCAGGTTGAATGCTCTGTAGATCTTTAGCTATGTCCTCTCCCCCGCCTGACTTTCTGAAGACCTAGGGACTGATGGAAGAGTTCCCTGTAGGCCCTTCGCATGTGGCAGTGCAGTGTGCCAATAAATAAACCTAGCGACCAGAATGTCACTTAGTTCAATTTATGCAATAAAGTTGATGTGAT
The DNA here is from genome assembly GCF_964263255.1 of Lissotriton vulgaris. Classification (NCBI taxonomy): domain Eukaryota; kingdom Metazoa; phylum Chordata; class Amphibia; order Caudata; family Salamandridae; genus Lissotriton; species Lissotriton vulgaris. The sequence continues at coordinate 650,727,352 of NC_141700.1, read as the reverse complement.
AAAAACTGAAACATCACTTTCCTCTTCGTTCAGTAGTACGTTGAACTCGGAGGAGGTCTCTTGGCTCGGAAAACAGTATTAGTAACTCCTTGTCATAATGATCAGGAATTCTACAGGAATCAGGAAGCCCAGTGGTACCTACCCATCAAGGGTAGTGCTTTCGGCACCCACTCGGCACTCAAGAAGGAAGACGTATTGAATCTCAGGGGTGCTTTCCTTGCTGGTCCTTCTCCAACCTCTTGTGGGGGGGGCATCACAAATAGAAGCTCTAACGGTGGTCAGTGGGAGGGCAATTTCCATTCTGGATTGAGCTGTATGGCATTCCTCACGGTCATCTGTGAATGGATGTATACTCACTTTCCTCAGCAATCTCCACTAAAAATTGCTGATGTCTTCAACCTTCCTTACCTCTATGAAAATTTGCTGTGCTGTTACTTTAGACACTATAATTTTTTTGGGCATGATCTTTCGTTGGTTTAAATATTGTTTTCACTCATTTCACTTGGTGAGTGTGGTTACTATTTCTTTCTGGGATTTCATTACTAGGTAAAGTGCTTCTAGATATTCTTTCTTTTCATTCTTTCCTGTGTCAACAAGGTGGGGTTCAACCTACTACTCTTCAAGAGTTGACTCTTCCAGGTCAAATTTTCAGGCAAGGATGTAAGGAGCAGTCGAGGAAGGTTCAGTGACCCCATTATCTCTTGATCTCTCAGTTGGTTGTTGACTCCTGATGACTGTGGCTGTCTTTTACTGCTTCAACATATTTCCCTGCATGTCTACACGCTCCAGGCATCATCTTCTTCTTCAAGGAGATCCAGAACTTTGGTACATCCTTCTGACCGACGGATGAAGATCACCACTCCAGAGGCTTTTATCTCCTGGTTTCAAGGTTCCCGCTGATCTCCTGCTCGAACAGGAATTTATTGCAGTAGAAGCACAGAATTGACCTGCTTTTAGTCTTGGCCGACTTTAGGCTGCAGGTGGATAGTGACGCTGTTGGAGCCCTGGTTTTAGTCGACACTATCAAACACCACCTCCTCATTCAAACATTTTATGATATTGTTTTTCTGGTGAACGCGTAGATTGGTTATTATATTTTCTGAAAACAAAAACAAAATGATAGCAGTAATGCTCTATACATCTCCCACGTATTCACGGAAACAGGGATTGGCAGAATACCCATGCACTTCGGAGAGATCAATCGGCCCACCTTTAAATGTGTCTAGCAGCCAAATGTTGCTGGATGTCAGCAAATTTCTTCCTACATATCTGGGGGCGTATCATACATTCCGCATATTTTCCATGATTGCACCGGGTGCACTTTTTGAAAGGTGCACCCAGCACAATAAAGAAAAATATGCTGATTTAGGATGAATGCACTGCACCCAGGGCATCCACGAACTCGTGCTGCCCCAGGGGCAGGGCATTCATGTGAAAAACGATGCAGCTGCTTTGAAGATGCTCCAAGGTTGACTGTGCAGACCACGGCTGGACTGGCCATAGCGGGCATTGGGCTTTTCCCCGGGAGGCTGGAAGGGTGAAGCCAGTTTTGCAGTGGTGGGTGGCTGGTTTTGTTACTCGGAGCCGGTTTTGCAGCGGTACTGTAATATCGGCCCCTAGTAACAAAAGCAGCAATTCTTGACACTTGCACTGGTGTCTGGTACACAAATACATTCAGTTCAAATCTTTGATGGTTGTCTATAAGGTAATTCACATGCAAACTCATGCTTTCTAGGCCCCCAATTTCAAAATGGCACATTTCAAGTTGCTTTCTTCCATTGGCACATCTGTCTCTCCTATATGCTCCAGTTAACGAAAAGGTAGGTTTCCGGAGGAAGAGTTTTCCTCTTACCTTTTCATTTATATTTCCTATCTTCCTTCACTATATTCAGCAAAAGGCAAAAGACCTGTGTGTACACTTAATAGATTGCTTTCCCTTTTTTTAAAACTGCAGTCATTCAGCCCTGGTTATACAATGTTGTCAATTTCTTGTGTTAGTGAGCTTCAAAATAAATTAAAATGTAGTATAAAATGGTGCAACCTATGCATTTTGTGGTCTAGGACATGTTAGAGACCCCCTAACAGTTCACCTCTATCCAAGAACGCGGACAGCGCTATGAGGATGGCCAGGGGCCTCGGCTATTTTGGTTGGCCACCACTGCGATTCAGTGAAGCAAGTGAGATGTGTGTCTCTGAGGATCCCCTGGGTCTGTATATAAAGCAGTACTTGTAAAAGTCACATTTTACGAGGCATGGCAGTGAGCTTGGCAGATGAGTAGGAAATGTTTTTTCCAGTTTAGAGTCCTAGTTGCATATCCCCAGGTAGCATATTACATACATCAGATGCAAAACTGCGAGCTGAGAGGATGATCAATTTTGCATTCTCGCTTTTTGGGATAAGTGAACACTTTGTCTGGGATACATGGGCCATGTGGGAGGCGCGTATCCAGAGAGTATCTGCTGGTGAATGCAAGTCTTTGACTGTATGTTCCATCTCAAGTAAACTGAGCGACCTCTCATATAGATAATGCAGCCTTGATTCTCAGTGGTGTAACTCAAAAGGATGAGACCCCCCTGCAGAATGTGACGAGGGACCCCGGTGTCTCCCAAATCGCACAGGCATTCATTGGTCTTGGACTGAATAAAGTCCCCTGATGGGTTGACCCACCCATGCTGTAGGAGCTTGCTCAGTAAAGCAGAGTGGTTTTCGCGAGCGTTTAACTATTTCTTCTTCCATGCCATTGAACGCATTCTGCAAAGCATGAAATGGCATGGCTTGGAGGGTAAGAGAGCCCCTTCCAAAACAAGAAACCCTGGGGGCCCCCACACTGCGGGGGCTGCGGAGGCCTCCGTTTACGCCCCTGTTCATTCTGCACACGTATGGAGAAATGCTTATGCATTGGTTCTTCTTCCTCTGGAATTGATTTCCTACATTTCTGTTCTGAAATTAGGGAGACTGATCATGCACTTTAAATACTAGGAGTTGCTCTGGGGGGCATTTAATTCCATAATTTTTTTTATCAATTCTGGAAAGCCTGTTGTTAAAAAAAAATCATTATAACAAACGTGTGTGTATGTGTGTGTGTGTATGTATATATATATATATATATATATATATATATATATATATATAAATGTAAAAAGATAAATGCCACCATATAATGGTGTCGTACAAATATTTGCAAAAATATAAACAATGACATCACAAACATAAAACAAGTACTGAAGGAAGATATATATATATATATATATATATATATATATATATATATATATATATATATATATATATATATATATATATATATTTATATATATATATTATAGATAGATGGATAGATATATCTACCTTCATTACTTGTTTTATGTTTGTGATGTTATTGTTTATATTTTTGCAAATATTTGTACGACACCATTATATGGTGGCATTTATCCTTTTACGCTTTTAATGTTTATTGCTTATTTCCACAAAAAGAAAATGCTGACTTGGCAAGGCTAGACCTTTTGGGCTTTGAGGATGCATACTAGTATGTGCACAAAGTTCAGTAACCAGACACAACCGAAACGAAAATCAGAATGCTATAGAAAATGCACACAGCGTCTGGAAGAGATATTGTGCCATGCAGATTCTAGAAATATGCCAAACAAATTGCTAAAGCTAAACATAACTAAAATGTACTACATTTGTTCATCACTAAAATAGAACAACCAGATCAGGAAAGCAGTCTCACCACAGTTACTAGACCACTTCAAAGGAATAGAAGAAGCCACTTATTGGGCATTATCAATGAGGTGCACTCTTGACTTACCCGTGTCACATAGGGAGACCAGCTGAAATACACAGCAAGCATTGGCAAAGCCAATAGGTCTAACATTGGCAAGTTGCTTTTTTTTCTTAAAATATTTTTTGTAAGCATATGCCACAAGAAAAGGAAAATGACACTCCTCCCAACTGCTTTGTCCAGAAGGATGACTGGAAAAAAAGAATGAAGTATGAAGAATATACAGAAAAGAGTTGTCCCATCTGTCCCTGCTCTCAAGAGCACTTCTTTTAACGCAGATGTGCACATATGATGTCGAAAATGTTGTCACTCACAGTGTAAGTGATCTAATTACCCATTGCCCCATGCTGTGGTAGGCGGGAGCAGCATATGAATGGCGATAAAACAGGTCAATGGATGAAGAGGAATGGCCCAATGCCTTTATTTGTATAATTTGTTTGTTGTGCATTTTACGATTACATGGGCTTGGCAACAGGTGAAGCGGTCTGTAAGCCAGAACTAAAAAATGTGGAGTAGAAATGCTCCAGCCAATGATACTTAATCACTGAATTTGCTCTGGGTGAAATTTCATTCCATCATATTTTAGTTTGTGAAACTGCAGAAAGGAATTAACTATTCGCAAATCACACTTTAGTCCCAAGGACTATCAATCACTGGACTATATTTCAGGGCAGAAGAAGAATCTTTTTAGGCATGTTGTTGAGGTATACCTAGAGGCCGTAGATGAAGCGAGCCTTGGACCCATGACTGGACACACCTCTCTTACCAAAGAAGACTCGTCTGAGACATTCTAAACTTGTAAAAATGGAAATGCTGCAGAAAATTGGCTCCCCATTGCTTCATGGCTCAAAGAAGATGGTATTTGTAGCATTCCATTCTATAACATTGTAGGTCACCTGTGCCGTCAACCAATAGGATCAACATTATAAACAGCCGTGAAGATGTCACAGAGGTGAAAGAGTCGTCGCTAACATTTAAGATGTTCTGCAGGTCACATGTTCGTATCAGGGCAAGACCAATTCAGCCTTTCATCTTCCCAGAGTTGGTTAACTGCGTACCAATACATTGGCTAACGGGAGCACCCATTATTTTAATGGCTTAGAAACGGCATGAATGAGATGCTACATAAAACAAGTTATTAGTTGAAAATAAATCTCGGCCTCTGCCGAAAGGAACTGTTCAATCAGCTACTAAACGTATTTAAGCAGCTATACAGGTGTAATGTACACAGGAGTAAAACTATCCTGATTTACTAAAGTAAACGCATAGGAAATAAAAAGGCAGAATAGTAATGTACGACTGTAAATGTAAGCCAATTGTGTCTCTCGTGGATGTTTATGGCTACCTTAAACTTAGTGGGCCTCATTTATGAGGACTTGCGTGAGTTTTGCACTTCCGATGCGTCACTTTTTGTGACGCAACGGCGGCGTAAAACATGCCTCCTGATGCGCACTATTTACAAAGTGACACATCTAAGCAGATGCGTCACTTTGTAAACCCGTGCGCTACATTATACCTGCGTCAGGTATAATGTATGCAGAGGGGGCGTTCACCCGCAAAAAGCCTCGTAATAGTGACGCAGTGAAACTATGAGATTTCACTGCGTCACTTTTAGGACGCTGTTGCGTCAAAATCTTCCGCCTGCCTCACAGCAGGCGTAAGACTGACGCAAGCCCTTTCACATGGGGCTTTCCCCATGTGAAAGGAAGCATTGCTGGAGTTGCGTCACTTTTGTGACACACTCCAGCAATGCGTCACTTTTGTGCCTACAGATACGTCAGAAATACTGACGTATCTGTAACTCCTTGCGACATGATGCGTCATATTATAAATATGACGCATCAATCATGTCGCAGGGAGAGCGCAGTGAAAAGTGACGCATTGCTGTTTTCACGCAGCGATGCGTCACTTTTCATAAATGAGGCCCAATATTCAATAGAGTCTTAAGAAGTGGGTGTATCCAGAGTGCTGCCCAAGATCAGGCAGTGCAAGTAAAGGCTGCTGCAGGCTTGGTGAATCAAAAAAAAAACCGAAGCACATGAATTGTTCCACTGTTTGGTGGGAGTAAAGTATTCCAGCAGCAATTTAGCATAAATCAGGAATTATACCACTACAGATGTGAGACTTCTAATGTGGTTTCCTTGAATATTATTTTCTAAAAGAGTAATACATTCAAGATTTAAAAAATGCTTTTTTTTAGTACACGAAAGAATTTGCCTTTTTCACAATGCAGTTGACCGCATAGAAATGAAATATTCAAAACGTGGCAGTGCATGTAGCCAGAAGGTTTTTGTTTTTATGACTCATATACAATTCCATGATCATTTTCTGCTGTGTATTCTATATGCATACAAATTTCAAACTTTAAGGAGTGTATATGAATTGGATGAATGAGTAAATTACACGTAGGTCAAAGTATAATCGAAGGCAGACCGGGATGCCTTGAGATATTTGGGCAAGGTGACACTGGTGCGTCCCTTCACCCTATGAACATAAGTCTTGTAAAAGAGCATGTGAGTGGCCAGTATCTGTTTACATGGACAGTGGTTTGGATGGAGTTCATGCATTATTTGCAGCAGGTGTTATGCATGATACCGCATTAGAAGTATATTTTTTTGTTCATGCAAATAAGGAAGCATGTGATCATGCGCATTAAGATGGCTCTAAATCAGAGGCACTGACCTTTTCTGAAGTAAGAGCTACTTCTATTCAATGAAAATCCTTCCAAGCTACTTATAATATTGGTGCTATAATAGTGACTACATCAGATAAGGTTACCTTAGTGGCCATCATATGCAACATTACTAGAAGTGATCACTTCAAGGTATCAGGTGGGGTTGTCAGCAGTAATGTAAAAAGCCTTGTCAATGTAGAATGCCTCTATCTGGGTAATACATTACAGCCATATCTGTAATGTCATCTGCACAATAATATTAGTAATAAGTGTCCTAGGGGCTAAATGACTAAAAACTCAAATATCATCCTTAACTCCTTCCGTGCTCATGACGAGCTCAGCTCGTCATGAGGCACGGTTACGCTCTGCTCATGACGAGCTGAGCTCGTCATGACACGCGCGGCGCTCATACGTGGGGATAATTTCCCTGCTGGGAATTCTAAAGAAACGGGCGTGGTTATGACGAGCTCAGCTCGTCATGAGCACAGCGCCACCATGCAGCGTGACGAGCCGAGCTCGTCACAAGCACTGTGGCGCTGTGGGCGCCCCCCCTCCCCCAGTGCTGCAGGGGAATTAGCCCCGTGGCGAAGGTGTGAAATAAATTTCAGAAATTCAACCATTTTTCTCCAAACATCAGTTTATGAGTTCCAAAAATACACACATTTTTGTCTCGAATACACACTTTCCGATTTTGGTATACTTGAACTCACCATGCAATAGTATCCGATTTAGTAGACTGAGCTGCACACTGGAGAGCTACTGATAGGTAGTTGGTGAGCAACCACCAGCTCACGAGCTGCTTGTTGGTGTAGCCTGCTCTAAATCAATCTGTGACCAGCCCTGCAGATTTGATGCAGCTGGCCCACCAGGCATTCGACTGGTAACGCTACTTACCAGTCCACCTTTGAGGGTAATTTACGCAAGTTGGTAAATTAAAACTTTTGTGAATTGGCCCCAGGTTTACAACCAAGGGTTAGGAGGTGGAAGTGGTGAGACATTATTGGCAGTGCATAGCAACAAGTTTTTGTACACGAGAGGAAGGGCTTTTGGGTAATCTCTTGGAGGTCCTACTAACTATCCATATTCTATAAAATTGGTCTTAGAAATGAACACAAGTCAAAGACTTGCAAGCCTACATTCAAGAGAGGAGAAATGCCACTTCGTAGTTTCAGCAGTTAACTGTGGTGAAATGCAAACCAACTCTCAAAGTTTGCCACCTCCGTGTGAGTCTGTAGTAAGAGTCTTCCACACTAAATACAAAGAATAAATCCTCTTTATTGGAAATAATAACCAGCCAGTACAGACAAGGGTGCTGCTGCCTTAGACTCAAGCATAAACTGATGAGGCAGCATTCTATATTCTACCTTGCTATTCTATTCTAAGAGATGAGTAGAATTCTAATTCTAATAATCCATTCTACATGCATAACTATGTTACAACAGTCACATAACCTTGCCCACTTGACGATCAGGGCTTTTAAATTAACTGTCAAACTTATCAGCGCTGTTAATCAATATGTCTATTTTACTTAAAGCCTTCTTCTTGAGTTTTCAAGTTTAGACTAAGCAGATTTTCAATAGATGAATGGTAATGATGTGTCATTCATTAATTCTTTCATCCAGCTTTCTACTACTCTGAGGTATTTATATCTTTTCTCTCTGAAGTCTATTCTCTCATATTCTTGCTCCATGTCCTTCTCCATTCCCTTCCATAACTCTGATACGTTCAATTCAATAATGCGTTATAATTGTGACTTATGGGGAGGATTGTTCAAAATCAGAAAGTTTTTCCTTCTCAAAACTCATGAATTATTTAAAGTGTGCTTGCGAAGTACGCTTCACTATCTTTGAAAAGTCTGCTTAGTTTAACTCGCTTCGAAAAATTCTCCTTAAAAATAAAAGCTTCGCAAAACACGCTTTTAGTGGTAGAATTCTGTCACAAAATTACTGTTATGGAAAAATTAATCTTCAAATACCATTTTGCAAGGATTTTATTTCGCAGTTGTTTTTTGAATTGACAAAACTTTGCAAACTTTTACAGTGACTTGTTTTTTCATTTTGTAAATCTTCATATATGTAATTCAACTTACAAACAGCTTTACTTATAGGTCTAAATGTGTTGCTGAAGGGTTGAAGAGTCCCAGATATAACAGGCATTTTACAAATGTTTTATGTGTCTCTGATGGTAGCACAAAGTGACAAGCCCTCTGTTGCCTTCTCTGTACATCTGGGATCTCTCCAAGCCAAATATGGTTCTTGTATTCATTTTCAAGTTTATGATGTTATAGATCCTGGATAGTTCTTTTGTTCCTTATATTTGGATCAGTGAATGAAGTAGAACTAATTTAATACAATGTTCAAGGCGCAATGCAGGTAGTTCGGGTCTTGATCTGCTTTCCAAGTTTTTTTATGAGTAAAAGTATTTTTCTATGTCTAATAGTTGCTCACCAACAATTTTTTTAGTTAGTCTTCGGTACACATATGCAAATCATGTTGCAAATCTTCCAATTTCTTTAGAATCAATTTAAACTGAAGTGAGCTAAAAAAGAGCAGATGGCATCCATTTTGCATCGACCCACAGACCGCCTCGAATTCTCAGCCCATGACCAAGTTCCAGGCAGTTCATAACGTTTATACAAAGGCTCTTCTGATTATCAACATCCTCCCAGCATGGGCTTAAAACTTGGCCTAATTATTGTTGGCTGCAATGGTGGCGAATCAGATCGCTGAAAAACAGCAATCTGTCCACCCTTTTAGTCAATTGCCATTCATCTCTGCATTTAGGACCATCGTTACTAGCTCCTGGGAGCCAATCCAAATTGCTGAGGTGGAGAACACCAGCACCGACTACATGGTGAGGTCCAGGGAGGTAATGGCAGCTGTATATAGAACGTTTTGTCACTGTCAATTTGAGGATTTTTGGGACCCCGGGCAATATCTTTTTTGTGCCCCTTTTAGAACAACTTTGAAATTTATTACACATTTCTACTAATTCAAGCCTGTAGGAAGCTGGGTTTCTGTTGCAGTAACTCCCCCACTTTTTGCCAGACTTCTGATGCACTTTGACTTGATGTGCCCTGGGTCCCTGACAATCAGGTTTACAGGGCCTGTGTTCTTTCCAAAAACTGTACATTCTACCCCCAATTGCCACCTCACTGGCCACATGTCAGACCGTTATAAAAGGTACAATGGGTACCAAGGATACGGTGGCCAGGGAAGGCATCTAAGGGCTGCAGCACTTATTGTGCCACCCTTAGCAGCCCTGTACCTTTACACACACACTGTTATTGCAGGCTGTGTGTTTTGGTGCAGAACAAAGTGAAGAGTCGACGAGAAACACATCCCTGTGTACAATGCCTACAACCCACTGCCCTGGCATAGGTCAGCCACCACTCTAGCTAGGTGCACTATACCAGTAGTGAGGGTACAAATGCATGAGCCCTGTACCCCTACAATGTCTAGACCAATTCTTAGACATTGTAAGTGCAATAATGCCAATAAGAGTATATGATGCTGGGAGTTTGTCATTACGAACTCCACAGCACCATAATGGCTTTACTGAAAACTGGGAAGTTTGGTATCAAACTTCTCAGCACATCAAAGCCACACTGATGCCAGTGTGGGAGTTAACGCAAATTGCACTCAGAGGGCATCTTAGAGATGCCCCCTTAAGAATGACAAGCCTCTGGTGGGTTCCCTGACTGGTAAACACCAGCCTGCCACCACCAGACATGTTTCTAGACCCCTGAGGTGGGAGCCTTCTATCTGAGCCCAGAAACAAAGCCTTTCCTGGGCGGAGGTGGTCTCACCTCCCCTAGGCCAGGAAGAGCCATCTGTGGCAGGGGAACTTCAAAGGCCATGCCGCCTTTGTAATGCGACCCCCAGCCTCCCCTGCTATCAGGAGCAGGCCCCTTTCCTGTCTCCCCTCCTTTTTGGTGGGAAGACAGGCGGGAAAAATGACTGCAGCCCAGAAAGTGTACCCGCCTCTGCCAACCCCACCCCCCTGGTGGGGGAGGCGAGAAGAAGCCCATTCTTCAGTGTCCGCCATCTTGCAGATGACAGGCACTCCACAATCAGGATTAGGGATTGTGCCCACTCACCCACTTGGGATGAGCACACCAAGGGTGTAGTCACCCTAAGGCCAGTAGCCCATTGGCTACTGCCCTCTAGACCCCTAAAAACGACCCCTAAATACAGTATTTAGGAGGCAGCCCTGAACCAGGAAGAGAGATTCCCGCAACCTACGAAGAAGGATGAAAGAAGAAGCCCAGCAGAGGAGACTGTAGAGATGAACTGACTTGGCCCCAGCCCTACCGGCCCATCTGCAGTTTCCAGAGATCCTGCGCCAAAAATTGCATTGTCCTTCAGCCAGTAACCTCCAAAACCCCTGGGAGGACTGCCTGCCTTCCACAAAGACCGGATCTCCTGTGAACAGCAGCTCTGTTCAAAAGAAACAGCCAAGAAAGGCTCCAAGTCTGCTGAGGACAAAGAAACCCGATGCCTGGAACCCACCGGTCTCAGTGAGGTCCCCAAGTGCTCCAGAGTCTGAGTCCACCATTTGTTGACCCCTCCAGGACTCCTCAACGTCGTTTGCAACCTCTGCACGAAGACGCCCCCAACCACCAGTGGCCCAGTAAGGTGAAATCGACCTCAAAAGACACCCCTGCATCCAGCCGTCCTGCGTCCTGGAGAAGAGAACCCGAGGTGTACCTAGTCCCTGAGCCCTCCAACTTACCTGCCCAGCTGTTAGTTCCTCCCGGAAGTCTTCCTGGACGGAGCCTTCAGCCAAAATCCAAAACTGGCAACTCCCATTGAAAACAACAGGGCACCTAACACCAAAACAGCACACTACACCCAGCCGCCCCTGTACGGGGCAAGGTGTACTTTGGGTGCTAACTCGGATCTCCCTTTGCCCTGAGCCTAACACCAGGAGCTTTGCTCCCACAACCTTGTGGCCTGCCCGTGAGCAGCAACCAACTGGAGACCCCTATCCCCTATTGGATAACAGTGTGACTCAGTGCTCTGCACCCGGCCGCCCTAGTGCCGCTGATGGTGTTTCAAGAGTGCATCCCTAGTTCTAACCCCAGAATACCAACTCCCACAAACTTGTACTTTCCTGCAAACCAATAACTCAATTTCCTTCCATAGGATTGCATTGACTGCTTTTTCCTGAAAATTGTTCTAAGTGTGGAGTTGGTTTTTATGAAACACTGAAAAACTGCAAATGTACAAACACTGATTTACTTACCTTTTCTCTAGGAAATGTCCCAGTGTGATATCCAGGAATATCATACTGAGTTGAAAAAGTAACTTAAAAAGTAATCTAAAAATTAATCAATCAATCAGGGGGTTTATAGAGCGCGCTACTCACCCGTGAGGGTCTCAAGGCGCTGGTAGTGGGGGGGACAGCTCCAGATCATATCAGTCGAAGAGCCAGGTCTTGAGGTCCTTCCCGACGTGTGCAGGGGTCGGGAGCGTCTGATGTTCACAGGTAGCTCGTTCCTGGTCTTGGCTGTGATGTAGGAGAAAGCTCTACCGCCTGCTCTGTGTCTGCTGATGCGAGGGTCCTCTGCCAGGGCGAGGTCAACAGAGCGGAGGTTCCTCTTGGGTACGTGGAAGGAGACTCTCTTGTTGAGGTATTTAGTTTCAATGTTGTTGAGGGATTTGTAGGTGTGGATGAGGAGCTTGAAAGTGACCCTCTTCTCGACGGAGAGCCAGTGGAGGTCTCTTAGGTGTCGGGTCATGTGCTCGTGTTGTGGTGTTCCAAGGACGAGTCTGGCTCCGGCGTTCTGGGTGGTTTGGAGTTTCTGTAGAAGAATAACATACAAAGTAATCTGTGAAGTAACTGAAAAGTAATTTCGAAATATTGACTTGCCTGCAATTCAACCAACTGCATTTGAACCTGCATTCAACCTTAAAACATTGCATAAGATTTTGCAAAGTATTATTTCACTTACCTGCACCACACTTGGCTTGGTTCTAGAAATTATGGGGGCATGCATCAGGCCCGCATTTTGCGATTTCCAAATAGCGAATTTTACTGATTCGCTATTTAGAAATCAGCAAATGCAATGCACGAAGGATTCGCAAAAAAAATGTGATTCCTTATAATTCCTTAATTGCGACTCGCAAATTGCGAGTTGCAATTAAGGAATGGACTCCCATTCATTCCTATGGGCCTAGAGGCCCATAGGAATCAATAGGAATTGCATACGCAATTTGCGAGTACCCAATAGGTACTCGCAAATCGCGCCTGCAATTTCAATGGGGCAAGAGTGCCAAAAGGACACCCTGTTGCACCCCTGAAATTGTTATGTACACCCATGTTGCGCACACACATGCCCCAAGGGCATGTGTGTGTGTAACATGTTTCTTTGAAAAATGCACTTTTGTGCATTTTTCAAAGTTTTCACAAATTACCATCAACTTAAAGTTGATAGTAATTTGCATTTCTTAATAGCAAAATCGCATTTTTTTTGTTGCATTGCATTTAGGGAATCGCAATTTGTGATTCCCTAAATGCAGTCGCAATTTAGTAATCGCAAATTTTGTGATTACATAAATAGCGATTTTTGCATTTGGGATGCATCATCCCAAATGCAAAAATCGCTATTTAAGTCGCAAAGGGGATGGCAAAAGCAATGATGCATGTGCCCCAAAATAACTTAATAATATTTTGATACAAACAAATTGGCTTGAGTTCAGTCTTTGAATGTGTGACACCATTTGCTGCCTGGGCGCGTACAGTAAATGCTTAACCCTACCCTCTGATAAAGTCTTATTGCTTGCCCACACTACCACAAAAAGAGAGTACGGTGCTATCTACTTTTACCTCTGCCTACCTTTGGGGTTCCACTGGACTCCGTATACCTCATTCTGGTATAGTATATCCAGAGCCAGCTTCCTACAAAGCCCACATGATACCAGGCAATATTAAATTATACTTTATGCTTCAAACTTTTAGAAATTAGGTCTCACAAAGACAGCTGAAATATATCTTGCCTCTGGTCTCAAATATCCTTCCGATGACACTGAGTAGAGAGAAAAAGAGAGAAGTAGAGGTAACCAATGAGCGAGAAAGTGGTTGAGGTAAAGAAAGAGACATTTGAGAGAAAGGCCACATTCCCAGGGGCCCATGGGAAGGCGAAGTCCCGGCGCAGTTGCCCATTTGCCAAAGTTTAAAACCTCTCTTGGTTCTGTGTTTTTGGATAACAAAAGCACTCATCCCTTAGTTCACGGGCTTGGGGAATTTTAGTGCTATTGAAAAAAATAATGCTATGCAGGAGGACTAAAATAAAAAAGGTAGATTTCGCCTAATTGGCATTTTGCCTTATTTTTTCACCCGTAATTGCCAGCCTGTCTTCTCTAACCAAGTAGTAAGCCAGTAGTTCCCCCGTGTTTGGCAGTGTTCGCTTTCTGCAGAAATCCGGCCAGAATTTATGTTGTATTCTGTGTGTTAAGGTTATGTCTTTCAAGTTTGGTGACGGCCCAGTCCAGAATGTTACTTATGTATTCTGTTGCGCTAACTACATATAAAGTTGTTTTTCAACCAGTCAGTTTTTCCCCCTAACTACACCGTGCTTCTCCTTGAGAAATGACCTTTGTTTCTTAATCCCTTTATCATGTTTGCAGAACTTAATTGGCAAAAACGGTAGTCGTTGCCTAGAAGTCTGTTGCAGTTCGCCTTGCTTTATTTCTATATCTGGGTGCCCTACGTCTTGTATATTTTTGTTCAGATAGCACTACTTGCCCACTTTTTCCTCCCTCTTCAGGTGTCCACTTCCTCAAGTACCTCTCTCCATCTCTTCCTGCAGTCACCATTTCTTCATCACTCCTGCTGCCTTTTCCCCTTCCAGACAGGAATTTTTTTCCGTGACCCCAACTAATTACCAGTTCATACTGTCCAACCCACTGAATTTCAGAACAGTAGCTATTAGAGCTTAAGAGAAGGGAGGCTTAACATGTCTCTCCCCCTCCCCCTTCCAGCCGCCTCCCATTGCCGTCTCAGGGAGAAACTTGATTTTCATAATTAGCCTCAACAAAGTCACTTTGTTTGGCTTCTGTACAGTACTTCTAAGGTGCAGGCAAAACACAGGGGATTTAATTGACACTGGAAAGATAAATACCATCACTCATTTTGACAACTGAGGTTTTTATTTTTTTAGCTTCCAAGGCCCTTAATGAGTATGTGTATTTTTACTGTACTCGCTCCGGCTGGTGCTCTGCAAGGAGGAAGCGTGGAGCGAAACGCTGCAGTCAATTCCCAAAATGCAGGCTCGGCTTACCTTATTAGCACGAGAGGGCTGCGGAATATGTAGATGGCTGTGCTGCCTCCATTTCCTAGCGCGCTTGCTCCTGAAAGCAGGGGTCCCTTGTGAGAGGAAAGGGGCCAGGGATGGGGCGGATGGACAAAGTATTTTCTGTGTCGTCTTACCACCCCAACCTTCGTCAACTTCAGCCGCGCTACCTACTTGACTCCTCCTGGTCCAAGATCTTCCCCATCCCCCACTCCTCCCAGACTACCACACCGCTCTATTCATACCACATTGTCAAACTCTAGCCGCGGTCCGTATCTCACTCCTTCGTCACTGCCTTCCCCACTTCCCCACTTCACCACCCAACCACACCGCTGCAGCCACACTACCACAACACTTTATGCATACCACCTTGTTAAACTCCAGCATCAGTACATATCTCACTCCCATCTCACTGCCTTCCCCACTTCACCACCCAACCACACCGTGCAACCACACTACCACACCGCTCTATACATACCACATTGTCAAACTTTAGCCGCGGTCCCTATCTCACACCTTCCTCACTGCCTTCCCCACTTCACCACCTAACCACACAGCTGCAATCACACTACCACACCGCTCTATACATACCATATTGTCAAACTCTAGCCGCGGTACCTATCTCACTCCTGCCTCATTGCCTTACCAACTTCACCACCCAACCACACTGTGCAACCACACTACCACACCGCTCTATACATACCACATTGTCAAACTTTAGCCGCGGCCCCTATCTCACTCCCATCTCACTGCCTTCCCCACTTCACCACCCAACCACACCGCTGCAGCCACACTACCACAACACTTTATGCATACCACCTTGTTAAACTCCAGCAGCAGTACATATCTCACTCCCATCTCACTGCCTTCCCCACTTCACCACCCAACCACACCGCTGCAGCCACACTACCACAAGGCTT
Source organism: Lissotriton vulgaris (assembly GCF_964263255.1). Classification (NCBI taxonomy): domain Eukaryota; kingdom Metazoa; phylum Chordata; class Amphibia; order Caudata; family Salamandridae; genus Lissotriton; species Lissotriton vulgaris. The sequence continues at coordinate 650,711,680 of NC_141700.1, read as the reverse complement.
TATGCATACCACCTTGTTAAACTCCAGCAGCAGTACATATCTCACTCCCATCTCACTGCCTTCCCCACTTCACCACCCAACCACACCGCTGCAATCACACTACCACACTGCTCTATACATACCACCTTGTCAAACTCTAGCTACGGTACCTATCTCACTCACATCTCGCTGCCTTTCCCACTTCACCACCCAACCACACTGCTGCAACCACCCTACCACAAATCTCCACTCACTCCCATTCCAGCCTCACCACCTTCACCACTCCACTCACATAACCACTTAACTCCACACACACTACCTCCACCAGTTCCAGCTTCATGTCTACTCAAATCCTGCAGTATGTATACTGCCTCCACCAATTTAGTCACATACCTCACTAACGTCACCCATTTAAAATACAGTACTTTCTCTACTTTTGCAAAAACGTCCTCCTCCACTCCCACCACTCTGCCCCCTGTTGCAAGTGAACTATTTCCCCTACTCCTGCCACACCCTTCTCTCCAGCTGCATTACCTTCACATTTCTATTCTTTCTACCTGCCCCAAATCAATTGGCTTAGCTCTATCTCTTCATCCATGAAGGCCATCCTTCCTCATCAGCTCCAGCCAGAGTACCTTCTCAGCTCATGCCAGATTAAGTCCCAACGTTAGCCTTTCCCACTTCCCTCACCTCAAATGACATACGTCCTGTACACCAATCACAAAACATATCAACATATCCATGCTACTAATCCAGCCAGACCACATCCCCTACCTCATCCACCATACCTGCCATACTCAGACAGACTACCTCTTTCTCCCAAACAACCACCCCAAAGCAAAGGGCGTTATTATCCACACAGGCCTTACTGCCTCTTCCACTGTATCTGGGTTTCCTTGTAAATAGAAAGAGGCCAGCAATGGAGCGAATGAAGAAAGTGTTTTCTGTGTCATCTTACTAGACCACTTCCTCTGACACTAGCTCGCTACCTATCTGACTGCTTCACTACACTCTTCCCTATTAACCCCACACTACTACACCCTGTACCCTGACTACCACACTGAGACATCATTGGTTGTAATGTTGTCCTTCTATTGCAGTGGGTTGGAGGTTCTCTAGCTACTGAAGTAAGGACATTTGACTCACTTCTGCTCATAAACAGTGCTTGAATAGTGTGCAAAATGAATCTAAAGTGAGGTGTGGCCAGACGTCCAACATGCAGATGTTTGAATACTGAGCCCCCTCCCTGGCCCCATTTTCTGCCAATCTAACTCGGTCCGGTAATACCCTGTGGTAACCAGACAAAGCCCTGGTGTTCAAGAGGTAGGCAGACCTGCTGTTCTGCTTGTTGGGTCCTGTGATACTCTGATATCCTGGGCAGACATTGAGACTTGGAGGCCACATGGACAGGCCCAAGATGGTGGCGGCCACACCCAAATGATGTACGGTAGACCTAAGCGAGGTATCTCCATGGGCTGCATGTGAACGTGCGACTTTGAGATCGAACACCCCTCTGAAGAGGAGGTTGTGGAGTGCTTCCTCAGCTGAAAGGAGTCTAGAACATATTCTGAGGCCAGGCCGTTGCGCCTGTGAAAGGCATGGCAACAAAAACCAGCCCCAGGGATAGGAGTTTGTCATTGACCGTTAAGGATGGTGGAGTGAGGTATTGGCCCAGGGGGCTCCTGAGTGTACCTTAGAGCCTGAAGCTTGTCAGGCCCTATGCTAGTGATCAGTGAGTGGCCATCTCTAAATAAACATCATACTCATACCTAAAGCCGGGGACTACTGAAATACAGCACCAGCGGTTTGGGATGCCCTCAAGTGGAGATTGGAGCCATCTGTTTCACCTCAGCACCAGGTAACTCAATGTGTACCATCCAGCGGGGTGCGACTGCGACAGACTTGCCACCTATTGATAATGATACATGGATGTTGCTCTGCCTCCTGCTGAACAGAGAGGACTATGTGCCTCCTAGTACCCTAGAAGCATTGACCCATGATAAAGACCAAATTCACAGTTGTCCACAGGTATAGGAAAAACATGGGGCAAAGGTTACACTTGAGTACTCCCATGCAGGTGTCTAACTATAGGTCACCTCTGCACCTGGGGGTCACCCTAACAGGGAGAGCAACTCCTCCATCCCCTTCTTGAACTAGTGGATATGAGGAGCACACACTGGTGGTGTACCAACCCTCCTGGTGCTCACAAATGCTGGCCACCACTAATCACCAAACTAGGAAGCAAAAGAGAACCCGCTGACCTAGGCATGCGGCTGTAAAGAAATAAAGATAAGTGGCACTTGAAATGGTGAGAATTATCTCCATTTCAGTACTTAGAAAATACTTTTGGATCATTTAAGGATGGACGGTCTGCCAATAAGATAGACCAAACCAATAAGGTAGCTCCATTACAAAAAAGGCACCCATGGCCATGATGTATTAATTCTAGTGCATTTCTTTGATGACAAAGAAGCGATTAAGTTCAAAGCATGCTGAGGAAAACAGATTGCCTGCAATATAGCAGAGGTATATCTCTACCAAAACCTCACTTCCATCACACTCTCCACAAGTAAAGCCTTAAAGCCAATCACAGATTTTCTAACTTTGAAAATCATCAAATATTGGTGGAGCCACTCTCCCAGGGCTATCAGTGGGAGAGAAGGTGGCCATCTCTTGCATCCTTCCGTGAGGCTCGCAAATATCAGAACCTTGATAGGACAGAAGATAGTAAACAGCAAACTATGCACATTTGAGCGATGGTCAATGTGGTAAGGAAATTGCAGCATGAAGCAAGACAAACAGATTTAGAGTGGATGAAATTGAAGCTGATACAGAAAGAGCAATCCAACAATGGCAGCGGGTCAGTGGAGATAACCAAGAAAGAGACTGGTCTAGCTGGACAAAAGCAACAAAGCATACTGCGGGTGCAATCAGACTAGAGGAAGCAAACTCCTGAGAGTTGGGGATCCACAGACTTTTTTCAGCATGGTAACTATAGGAGGGGTGTGGGGCTGTGGGGTGTGATAGAGCAGGTAAGTGCAGACAAGGTCACCAGAGCAGATGTTTCACAGTTAATCGCATCCCTCAAACCGTAAGCATTAGGAAGCATATAGTTATATTTTCCCTAAAACATAGACCCAGGGCTTACGAGTTGAATGCACCACAGTCTTTAATTAACTATGTTTAAGGTTTAGAGGGATCAGTGGGACCTGGAAGAGGGGTAACTTCCAGCTGAGTCAACATGATGTATTGAACCCACAGATCATACTTAGCAAGACAGAAGGCTTCGTACATTGTGTGTTTCTAAGTCCTCTCCCCTATGACTTGAAGGACCCTCAAGTTATTAGCCCTAACTTATCATGTTGGGGGCCTCAATAACACAACTAAGTGAGTGAGTATCCTGCAGGAATTACAAAATCTGCAGCAAGATGGCTGCTTCTTCTATGAGGCCTACCTCCCCTGCAGTACAGGACAGTTTAAGATTGTAGTATTATCCCACAGAACCATGCCATTGCACTATCCAAATCGGCTAGCATTGAGATCATTTTGAGCTCCCGACACACCTTCCTATAAGATAATATTAAAGCAAATAAAACTGGAAGGTGAATATTGGTTGGCGGGGAAATTGGAGGGGCAAAAAATCAGATAAGCAGCAATCTTCGACCTAATAAGGGCCAGAAGTTATTATTTACCAAGCCATATAGTAAATGATCAGGTTCTCCACAAATTTGGTCTTCGTCAGAGGGGATATTAACTTGGGCATGAACACTATCTTCGATAGGTCACAGGACTGACTGGGAGGTACACATACACTCTTTCTTGAGGGAAAGAGCTGGTTGGAAGTACTAGACCTAGTTGACACATGGAAACAGTGCCACCCTCCTGAAAGGTACTACTCACATTGTTCAGCTACACACCAAACAGACACATAAATAGATTACCTCCGAATGCTTTTCACATCACACTGAGGGTTGTAGATCAGCGACGTTATACACTGTCTGATCACAGATCAACATCTTTTACTTTTAAATTGCAAGTTGATGACTGGGCTTGCTCTGGTGGAGAGACGGCACTGAATGGTTCCTGCTTAAAAGACACAGTGGTAAATCAGGAGACAATAAAAAAGATTAGACAATCTGTAACCTTTAAGAACGCAGGTGAAACGAGTAAGGAACTAGTTTGGGATGCCCTAAAGGCAGTACTTAGAGGCAAATTCATGCAGGAGGCAGGCAGACTCAAGTGTATGAGAGAACTGGCAATGGAAGAGTTAACCTGTACAGGAAAAACTGTCATAATGCTAAGGGAAAAAATTCACACACTAGAATATGACAGAGAAACCTACACTCTGACTAAACTAGGTGTGTCCGTGACATAATAATGGAGATACACTGCTGGCAAATAAGTTGCATGCCAGCCAGGCTCACAGAAATTGGTCAGATCAGATATGAAATTGGAGAGATCTAGGAGACAAACAATGGAAAACTACACGCCTTTGTTAGCACTTTTCTTTGGGTAAATTCATGGCCCATAAAGCACTATCTGATGAATCGAAATTCAAAACTGAGGTTAGTCATCAAATCAATGCATTTAAATAACGCGAAAAACATTAGGCTCCACAAGGAAGATAGAGAGTGGTTGAGTTTTCAAACAAGAAAGGTTCATTTATAGGTTAAAGTTTACAAATTCAAAACCAATATTGTCAATCAATAATCAATTATGTATGCATTTAATAATTGTGAAATTCTGAGCAAACAAAGCCACATAGGTAAGAGGGCAAACTAGTGTATAGTTGTCTCAAAGGAAAAAGTTAAGTAAAATTAGTTCTGCCATAAAGAGAGCACCCAACTCTGCCCTAAACTGTCTCGAAAGAGAACAAAAGCATCTTCCTCTGTGTTCCCAAAAAGTTCTGATCTGCACTAGCTTAAAACACACAATTCTAACATTTACTACACCTGTACATGGTTCCCTCAAAGCACTCAAATCAGGTTAAGGCTGGTAGATAAAATCTACGAGTGATACATTTCTCAGACTCCTCTACAATGCAGCTTCTCTAAGCGTCCTTCAGATATCTGTAACACATGAGATACATTGGGCCATCCTGTGCTCTAAATTTTAAGACTTTCTGAGGTTATCACATAAAGGAAAACCAGGACACTTTGTTTTCATAATGGTATGTTCAACTTCTCCTAGAAATGAAATACTCAAGTGACATCAAGCAAGATGGCTCCCAAACGGTAGGCATACTAGACATAGGCCTGCATTAGTTATGGTCAATCTAAATGTGAATATTAAACACTTAATTGCATTTGCATGTGTACATGATAATGTTGATAGACTGCAAAAACATTTAATATACAAAATGACCCTTTAACATTCAATTCCTATTACCAACCCGTAATCACTGCTGGGCATTGAATAGACAGGTTTAAGCCTTTTATGTGCTGGAGACAAAATGGGGGGATGGGAACAATACAACATATTTTGTGTTCTTGCGGGTAATGAGAATCCACTGCGTAGTAAAATATTATTGACCATATGCGTAGTAAATTATTACTCACCATACCTACAGCGCTCATTACAAGTTTCCCGACATTCTACTGTTCTCCTGATTGGATTCTAAAATCAGAAACTTCTGAGAAAATCTGGAAAACCTCAGAAAATCAGTGTGCAAACACCAGTTTCTGCATTTATTCCTCATTCAAAGGTTCAAAACGTGCAGTACAAGGCAAGGCAGTTCCAAAATAGAAGAGTTCGAGGAAGTGAATGAAACTATTAGGAGTGGCAGAACGTAAACCATGAGTTGGCTCCAGTAAGATGAGTAAGGGAGAGTGCAGTAAGAGAATTTGATTTGATTTGACATTACTATCCACCCTCCCCTCTTCTGAACATATATGTTAAAAATTACGGTAGTCAAATGGACAGTAATACAACTGTTTGGCCTAACGGCTAGAGCGGTCGATCTAAAAGCTAGGGAGCCAGGTTCATGTCTCAGCAGGGGTGTTCAACATCCTGTGATTCTAAGCAAATCACTTAATCTCCCCGTGCCTAACAAAATGAACTCTGTAACGCAAATGGTACTCATGTGAAGTGCTCTGATACCTTCGGGTTGAGTTTGCGCTATATAAAACTCCCCCCAAAAAGGTCATTAAGTGTCATTCTGCACCACATGTGCAGGAAGGTCCACTGAGGTACAAATAAACAGCTGTGGTGTATTCCAAAGAAGAGTGGACAATGTTAATTACTAAATTTCCTGTCTTTTTATCAGACAAATTTCACAGAAATTCATATCCGCCGAATAAGCTACCCTGGTTCTGTGTCTTCCCTTGATTCCATGCTTAAGTGCAGGCGCAACAATTTAGGGCATCCTGCAAATCGTAGGAATTACACCAAAATGCTTCCCACACCGGCCACTCTATACCCACTCACTCTTGTAAATATGCATAGCCAAAGCAGTAGTTTGTTACGCGGAAATGGGAAACATGACTGGTCCTCTTACATTGCTACTTCACTCCTTGATTACATGACTACAAGTCCATCACAACTTGATAGGACTACCCTTCCGATCTTTACCCATGACACATTGGGGCATATTCACAACCCCTTATCGCCACCACAAAGTCACTTTCAGTGACTTTGTGGTGATGATAGGGGCCTTGTCTTATTCACTAGGCAGCGTTAAGCCACTTAATGTGGCTTAACGCTGCCTTGTGTCTAGACTGGACTATAGTAATGTCCTGTATTTAGGAGCCAACAAGAAGGCAGTTCACAAATTACAAGCGGTTCAGAACTTGGCAGCTAGAATGCTTTCCCATGTGCCTAAATCAGCGTCCATTTCAGGTGCTCTCCGGGATCTTCACTGGCTTAGGATAGAGAACCGGAGGCGTGCAGTGGGTGTTGTGGTGGGCGTTCCACCACAACACCCATTGATATTTACACTGCCCCCTATTCACAAGTGCAGCGTAAATAGGAGCTAACGCCAAACTTAAGACCAGTAAAACCCTGGTCTTAAGTTGGCAATATGAGGAGAGATGCTTTTTTTCTACTTGTTTTTGCATTTTTCATGTGTGCTGCCTTGTGCAACACAACTGGAAAATGCAAAATGCCATGGTTTGCTTATGAACAGGAAGGTGTCCCTTCCTGTACATAAACAAATCTTTTTTAAAAAATGTAGTTTTGTAACTTACATGTGTGCTGCATGAAGCAGTACACATGTAAATTACAAACTGGCATTTTAGGTTTGTTTATGTGCAGGAAGGGACACCTTCCTGTACATAAACAAACCTCCCTGCTTGCAGACACCCTTGCACTCTGGTGCAAGGGTAACTGCGTTGGTGCTATGTTGTGAAACATAGCGCCATTGCAGGGGGGAAGTCTCTAAGAAGGACAAGGAGAACCCTACTCACATAGGAACCAGGGCATTATATTATATCATAGAACAACGGTTCCTGTGGTATGGTACTGGTATAATTAAAATTCAGTTTTTTGCTTAATAGCAGATTATGACGACACAGAAAGGGCTGACAGGGATGTCGAAAAGAATCGCACAGACAATTTTAAATAAATCTCAACAATGTTTATATTTCAAAACACTAGTTGCATAATTATACAATGATATTCAATTTGCCACATAGTCATGTGAAGACAAAAAAACAAAAGAGTGCACAGTGTCCCAAGTGTACATATGAAACCAAAACGAATTCAGACAACACAAAATAGACATACGCACAATGGTTTCTCATAGGATGACCAAAGGAAGGAAAATGACCAAAGTATTAATGAATAATTCTATTTAGTGACCATATATAATCCTAGCAAGAAACAACGAAGGGCTGGCTCTGATCAGTAAGGCTGAGCCGAATATTAACCAACAAAATAGAAATGCCAGTACTGATGTGCAAAATTTAGAAAAACCACTAACCACCAGAGACCTGTACAAAGGATTCTAACGGTATACATCATGGACTAAACGTTCTACATCCGTGCTAAAAATTCAATACCTTCATGTGATATGCCTGAATTTAGAATGAATGGTTGAATGTTTGCCTAATATCCTTTTGTTCCACGTGTTTTTGTAAAGCCTTTTTGTGTATTAAAGAATTTAAAACTGAGATATATGCTCAAAAAATCTTTTTGAATAAAAATACTATTAAATAGTACTGCCCCATTTCCGATCCTTTGTACAGGTCTCTGGTGGTTATTGGTTTTTCTAAATTTTGCACATCAGTACTGGCATTTCTATTTTGTTAGTTCATATATAATCCTAGGCACTAATTATAGGTTCACTTCCTTGCAGGGGGAAAGCAAGGCTGCACCATGTCCTTGGCAATATAGTGTAGCCTTGCTTTTCCGAAGTGGTGGAGAGAGGCGTTAAGCCAAGACGGCTTCTCTCTGCCACTTCCTTGTGAATATTCCCCCTCCCCCCGACTCTTTCCCACAAACCTATTCTTTGATCCAACTTGGTTACCAATGAAGAAACAGTACTATTTAATCATATGGCTATCACAAACAGGATTATTCACAAAGATTCCCTGTTCCTTGCCACAAAGTTTAAGATTAAAGCTCCCGGTTTTCTGTTTTTATTGTTTTTTACAGATAACCACAGAGAAAAAAACATCTAACAACATGCCTGCATTTATTTTAAAATATGTATAAAAACTGAAAAAATATTTCTTGAATGATTCTCAATGCTTTCAGTGAAGAATGCCTAGCCCATGGCTGTCAAATAGTTGTTAAAAAAAGAACAATTTCTAATGGAGTTTGAATAGCTTCAGATATGAATGTGTGTTAGCTAAAGTGCTCAAGCTTTCATATGCATGGATGTATATCATATGTGGGTTCCAGTGGCATCAAAATATATCAGGCACTCAATTATGAACGTACATTTATCAGTTTAATAGATTCAGCAAAATCTGGCTGCACATTTTCCCCTCAAAACTCAAAATAAATATGGATATACACAGATAAAATAGGCAATAGATAAATACAGACCAAAATGTCACAAAAGTTAATACCATAAAACCGAGAGGCTTATTTAAATCCATACTCCCAAATGTGCCCTATGTTTTAACCCTGCTCCTCATTTTATTTCAAGAATAATAAACACCCCTTTTTAACCAATGAAGGTCATAGTCCCTGTTGCATCCGCTGCAGGTTGTGCTATTATCCTCTCCAGTGCCATGAAGATCTGAGCAAGCGTGTTCTCTGGAAATATTAATAACATACTCCTAGACCACTCTCCTCTACCATTCGAAGCAAATTGAGTAGCCTATATCTCGTCCATCTGTAAGCGCTTCGAGGGAAACAACACTTACAACGCAACTTTTACAACAAACTACCTTTACAACGAAACTTTTACAACGCAACATCCATTACAACGCATGTCACTACAACGCATACCACTACAACGCATGTCATTACAACGCAGTCATTACAACGCATACCATTACAACGCATACCTACACTATCCAACACTTACCCTACTGTTGCACCCCCTGGAGTTAGAATGGTAATTTTTACCCCTACACTATCCAACACTTACCCTACTGTTGCACCCCCCTGGAGTTAGAATAGTAATTTTTACCCCTACACTATCCAATACTTACCATACATGCAATGTAATGGTATGCGTTGTAATGGTATGTGTTGTAAATGTAGAAATGCGTTGTAGTAGAATGCGTTGTAAAGGTAGTTTCAAAGAATTCGTTGTAATGGCATGCATTGTAATGAAATGCGTTGTAATGGATGTTGCGGTGTAAAAAATGCGAGGTAAAGGTTGTAAAAGTATGCGCTGTAACGACATACATCCGCGCTTCGAAGCTTCATTAGGAGCTTGAGACACTGTGCAAGTGCTACAATAAAATACAATCCCAGCCTCTTGCTTCGCAGTGCTGGGAAATGTGTATATTCGATTTAAGAGTGAAAAGAATAGCCGGACCTTCTGTGTTTTTGTTGTTGTTTTTTTATTGACTGAGAGCAACAATAGGTCATTAACCTTTTCCATGCGTCAATGGCTGCCGGCCGTCCGGCGTCACGGTGGGCTTGGTTGGAGAACGCCCGGGAGCCGTCCGAACTGCGCACGCGTCATTTTTTTACGCAACGCGGCGGAATGTCCGCTGCAACGAAGCGGGTTCAAGTTACTAGTTTTCATGCCACAAAAAACACCAAAACTGTCACGTCACAACAACATGACTGTGGTCAATAATGCGCAAAAACTGAGCCCAAGCTACGATCTGCCATGAGAAAGATGCATGGCGGTCTACACTTTGGTAAATCTACTTGAAACCATTTTCTTTTAACTTTAACGTGTAACTACTACTTGTTTGGGATTCATTTTATGTTCCTCTGATGTAGAACTGTTATGGAACAGTTCTTCTCTCAAACATGTACCTCTCCGCTGTTGCCCATGCCTTAGAGGTTTCATTCTGTGGTTCTCCTGCTACCAGAAGTGCAAAGTGCTTCAAAGACAGGTCTTTGCCATGGAAAAAACTCAGGAAGGAAAAGTTCCAGGAGATATCCAAGCATTAAAGATAGAAAAACTATCTGTAAGGTAGAGGTAGAACGAGAATAAGCTGTAAATGATAACTATGCATAAGGTTCATGTGACCCTCCCAGTTTTCCCTCTTATATTCTGTAGGTCATCCCAGTATCTCAGTATTTACTCTCATATTTCCATCTATATCTTCCAGATGCCTCTTCAAAATAATGGCAAATCACAATCCTCCCTCTGGCTGCTCCAAAATGTCTGTCATGTGCAATCTAACTTATTCCAGATAAGATTGGGGAATACTCTCTGTGAATAGTTTCAATACAATTGACCAAATGTTGCATTTTTTGGCACAGTTTTCAGAACATTGGTAAAAATATAGACTTTCTGCAGTTTTCCTAAAAACTATCTAAAAGCTATTACACACAGTTTTTTTTAAATCTGGTATGGAGGTGCTATGGCATCAGTCATTTTTAATTATACTTGGCATCTTTCTTTACTTATACATTCGACTCTTCTTTTCCATACATTCTACTCCAAGTAGCTTCTCAGCATGTTGTAACTGAGAACCTACTTGGATGGTGCAGTTGAAGAAAAAGAAAAAAATATCCAATTTAGTTGTGAATTAGACAGCAGACAAGCAAATAATATTACAGGGTCATACAACAGTGTCACCTCTCAAATTACGAAGATTTAACAACCTCAGGCATCAGACAGGTTAACCAAATCTTCGGTGGACAGGCTCATAGAGCAACAGTGTTAGTATTATAGTAAAAAAGTTCATTAAATGCTATGACGTGGTCAATGCCCCCCCCCCTCTTTTCAACTATACTCCAAAGCAACCGTGCAGCTGAACAACATAACTAAAACAAGCATTTGCAAAGCAATAGGTCTCGCATTAGGAAAGTTTGAGCTATTGGTATTGTAAATGACAAATCTTTTATTTATGTGTTGGTTTTGAAAACAGCGAAATTAATAGCTTTGTCATTTACAATGCCAATAGTTATAACTTTCGCAAATGTGACAACTATAGCATTTGTAATGCAATATATGTTGTATTTATGTGACTTAGATGTATTGGTATTACAAATAACAATGGCTTTTAATTTTTTTTAAGAATGAATACTTAAATAAAAGTTATTGTCATTTATAGTGGCAATAGCTTACATGTATGTAAATAACTTTTGTGAAGATTATGTTCAGTGTATTTTATTGTGACGAAAATCCAGGAACAGAAAAAAAATTGTGTTATTTGTAATAAAGCTTGAAACATTGAGAGAACATATTTGAACCAGTTGTTGTTGAATGGTTGCACAGATTGATGCTGTGGTGGCGTTGAGTGATGCTGTGGTGTTCAGTAATGCTGTGGTAGCGCATAGTGATGTTGTGGTGCCCCTGAGTGATGCTGTGGTGATGCAATAGATAGACAGAGGGAGGGCGATAGATAGAGGGAGGGCGATAGATAGATAGAGGGAGGGCGAAAGATTGATAGAGGGATAGCGATAGATAGATAGATAGAGGGAGGGCGATAGAGTGAGGGAGGGCGATAGATAGATAGAGTGATGGCGATAGATAGAGTGATGGCGATAGATAGATAGACAGATAGATAGAGTGATGGCAATAGATAGACAGATAGATAGAGTGATGGCGATAGATAGATAGACAGATAGATAGAGTGATGGCGATAGATAGATAGCCAGATAGATAGATTAATGGTGATAGATAGATAGATAGACAGATAGATAGAGTGATGGTGATAGATAGATAGCCAAATAGATAGAGTGAGGGCGATAGATAGATAGACAGATAGATAGAGTGAGGGTGATAGACAGACAGACAGACAGATAGATAGATAGATAGATAGATAGATAGATAGATAGATAGATAGATAGATAGATAGATAGATAGATAGATAGATAGATAGATAGAAAGATAGATAGATAGGAGTGATGGTGATAGAGAGTGCACTAGTTGTTATGCTATATTTTGTTGTGTTTTGTTATGATATGCCATGCTTTGTTTTGTTATGCCATGCTATGTTGTGTTATGCTATGTTTTGTTGTGCTATACTAGGTTTTGTCTTTGTTTTGTTATGCTGTGCTTTGATATGCTATGCTAGGTTTTGTCTTTGTTTTGTTATGCTGTGCTTTGTTATGCTATGCTATGTTTTGTTTTGCTATTCTATGTTTTGTTATGCTATGTTTCGATGTGTTTTGTTATGCTATGCTACGTTTTGTTATGCTATGTTTTGTTATGCTCTCCTGTGCTATGTTTTGTTATGATATGCCATGCTATGCTTTGTTTTGTTATGCTAGGTTTTGCTTTGTTGTGCTATGTTTTGTTGTGCTATGTTTTGTTATGTTTTTTAAGCTATGCTGTTTTGTTGTGTTTTGCTATGCTATGCTTTGTTAACCCCTTCGCTGCGGCGGCAATTCCGCCGCAGCACTAGGTGGCCGGGAGGCCGAGCGGCGCTCGCATGCTCGTGACGGAGCCGCTCCGTCACGAGCCACGATTGAGCTGTGCTCATGACGGAGCGGTTCCGTCATGGCCCCGCCCGCTCAATGGAACGTCCAGTGCAGCGCGGAATTCGCGCCGCGCAGGCGCGCCAAGCGTGCCATGACGGAACCGCTCCGTCATGAGCACAGCTCAACTGATGCTCATGACGGAGCGGCTCCGTCATGAGCATGCAAGGAGTTAATCTATGCTATGTTTTGTTATGCTATGTTTTGTTGTGTTTTGTTAAGCTATGCTTTGTTATGCTAGATTTTGTTTTGTTATGCTATGTTTTGTTTGTTATGCTATGCTATGTTATGTCAGGCTATGTTTTGTTATGCTATGTTTCGTTGTGTTTTGTAATGCTATGTTTTGTTATGCTATGCTATGTTTTGTTATGCTATCCTGTGCTATGTTTTGTTGTGTTTTGTTATGATATGCCATGCTATGCTTTGTTTTGTTATGCTAGGTTTTGTTTTGCGATGTTTTGTTGTGTTTTGTTGTGCTATGCTTTGTTTTGTGGTGCTATGTTTTGTTGTGCTATGTTTTGTTGTGTTTTTTTAAGCTATGCTGTTTTGTTGTGTTTTGCTCTGCTATGTTAATCTATGCTATGTTTTGTTATGCTATGTTTTGTTGTGTTTTGTTAAGCTATGCTTTGTTATGCTATGTTTTGTTGTGTTTTGTTAAGCTAAGCTTTGTTATGCTAGATTTTGTTTTGTTATGCTATGTTTTGTTTGTTATGCTATGCTATGTAATGTTATGCTATGTTTTGTTAGGCTATGCTATGTTTTGTTATGCTATGCTATGTTGTGTTGTGTTTTGTTATGCTATGCTACGTTTTGTTATGCTTTGCTTTGTTATGCTATGCTATGTTTTGTGATGCTATGCTATGTTTTGTTATGCTATGCTATGCTTTCTGATGCTATGCTATGTTTTGTTATGCTATGCTATGTTTTGTTGTGTTTTGTTATGCTATGTTTCGTTGTGTTTGATTATGCTACGTTTTGTTGTGTTTTGTTATGCTATACTATGTTTTGTTATGCTATGCTATGTTTTGTTTTGCTATGCTATGTTTTGCTATTCTGGTGTGTGGTTGTCTGTGTGTGCGGCTGTGTGTGTGGGGTGTTGTGTGTGTGTGGGGTTGTGTGTGTGTGTGGGTTTGTGGGTGGGGGGTTGTGTATGTGGGGTTTTGTGTGTGTGGCTGTGTGTGTTTGTGTGGGTGTGGTTGTGTGGGTGTGTGTGGGTATGTGTGTGTGTGTGGTTGTGCGTGTGTGTGGTTGTGTGTGTGTGGTTGTGTGTGTTTGTGTGTGTGTGTGTGGTTGTGTGTGTGTGGGGTTGTGTGTGTGGTTGTGTGTGTTTGTGGCTGTGTGTGTGTGGCTGTGTGTGTGTGGTTGTGTGTGTGTGGTTGTGGTGTTGTGTGTGTGGGGTTGTGTGTGTGGGGTCGTGTGTATGTGGGGGGTTGTCTGTGTGTGTGTGGGGTTGTGTGTGTGAGGGGTTGTCTGTATGTGTGGGGTTGTGTGTGGGGGGGGTTGTGTGTGTGTGTGTGGGGTTGTGTTTGTGTGGGGTTGTGTGTGTGGGGGGGTTGTGAAGGGTCGGGCCTGCGGCTCGGAGAAGGGGCTTAGTTTCCCGAGGGAGGAATACTGCCTGCTCGGCCCAGATGTTACAGTCTGCTCGAGAGTCTCTGGCACCGTCAGAGATGGAGATAACATTCGTCCTGGGGGTAAATAGTAGGAGGGAAGTGCGGGGGGAAAAGAGAGGGAGGAGGGAGGTCACAAACAGAGTGTGAGAAATTTAAAACAAGCCGCACAGGACTAGATGCTTGACCGCCATTATTTAATTATTTAAGATGTAAATAAAAAATAACAAGGAGGAGGCGTTGCTGCCTGAGGTTTATCATGGGTCTGGGAAAGGGGTCTCTGTATGTGTGAGGAAGCCTGAAGAGGAGACGAAGGGAGGGAACTAGGGTGAGAGGTGACTGAGGAGAAAACGTTAGTACGGGGAAGCTAGTCAGATATGGGGGAATAGGTGAGGAAGAGAGGAGAGAGGGAGGTGGCCGGGAGAGAGTGGGAAGGAGGAGATTGGGAAGGAGAGGGTGAGAGCCTGGAGCTGCTGAAAGTGTATGAGCGGACTGCAGCAAGCAGATCGGGGCTCAGGGAAATAAGGCGCCCGGGCAGGTGGGTGCTGGGGGAGGAGAAAGGAGGGGGCGGGGGCTGCCAGGGAAGACTAGGAGAGGAGGGATAGGATTAATTCTCGCACAGAGGTCAAGCTGCCATTCACGAGTCTCTAGCGCACAGTTGTGCACCTAAAAAAAAATAGTCAAATGTGTTTTATTTCTTAAGCTGCATCCCAAGGAGGAGGCGCTCACACACATGGTCATCAGTCTTGATATGGGTTTTCTTTTGAAGAAAGCCTATCGTAAGATAACTCCATTTTGTGCACGAAGGCTTTGTGATGCATGCTCATGTCTAGTTTTTGATGTGTGCTTGTGCATGTGTCATGGCGCATTAGTGGACATTTCCCATTCAAACATGGTGGACGGTAAATTAAATTGTGGAAAAAGGGGAAAAGCGCACACAGTGCACAAAGGAAAAAAACACGTCGACCAGTAACATTTTGCAGCTCCTGGGCCCTCCTAAATAAATAACTAACAAGACGCTTTGTTTGCAAAGCAACAAAAGCGAGAGAGGGGCAAAAGACAAGTGGAGAAAAAAAATGATGCATTTATGTGGGTCATGCTGAAAACAAAAATACATTCATAACGTTGACGAACTACTATGCCAGAAATGACAGCTTCAAAATTTCAACAAACAAACCTCTGCGCAAATTAATTGCCACACAGAGGTCAAGCTGCCATTCACGATTTTCTAGCCCAGTTGTGCACCTAAAAAAAATAGTCAAATGGGTTTTACTTCTTCAGCTGCATCCCAAGGAGGAGGCGCTGCTGCCTGAGGTTTATCATGGGTCTGGGAAAGGGGTCTCTGTATGTGTGAGGAAGCCTGAAGATGAGATGGAGGGAGGGAACTAGGGTGAGAGGTGACTGAGGAGAAAACGTCAGTACGGGGAAGCTAGTCAGATAAGGGGGAGGAGGTGTGGAAGAGAGGAGAGACTGAGGCGGCCGGGAGAGATTGGGAAGGAGGATATTGGGAAGGAGAGAGTGAGAGCCCGGAGCTGCTGGAAGTGTATGAGCGGACGGCAGCATGCTGATCGGGGCTCTGAGAAATAAGGCGCCTGGGCTGGTGGGTGCTGGGGGAGGGGAGAGGAGGGGCGAGGGCTACCAGGGAAGACCAGGAGAAGAGGGATAGGATTAATTCCCCCACAGATGGCAAGCTGCCATTCACGAGTCTCTAGCGCACAGTTGTGCACCTAAAAAAGCCTTTGATGCAGCAGGGGGCGGAGAGCAGGGGGCGGAGCGGGAAGAGCTGCTGGGAGAAGCTTGTGTGAGAGAGACTGGGCTGCCTTTGATGATCGAATGCAAGCTCGTGCATGAGGAGCTTGTGGTCACGTGATTCACGTGAACTGTTGAAAATCCTCATCGTAAAAGTCAGCTTTGTGGATGGGCGGCAATAGGTCTCTCTGCGAGACCTAAAAACATTGACAAAGCCAATAGAGCTCTTGTGGGCAAGCTCTATTGGCTTTGCCAATGCTTGTTGTCAACTGCTATGTACACAATCCTTAACAATACCTTCGATTGAAAAGGCAAAATGCTTAATTTGGAACATAATGGACAACACTGTAAGGGATAAACAGGCACCCTACTGGATTTGTAATTTGAACCAAGGAAAATTATTACATATTTTATGACACTGCAGAAAACGCATTCCTCTCTTTCCGTTCTTACAGAGTATGTTTAGCTTTAAGAACAACAGTTGATATGGGACCAGAATTGATGATTGAGGTACTGAGAGCAAACACCCCGTTAAGAACAGAATACACCAATGGATAATAAAGAAATTAATGTCTACCAAAATTGTGGAAAAATTGCATTAATGCCGTTTATTACGGCAGAATGCCTTATTTAACTTGTTGACACTATTTAACCAACCTTAGTACAGAATTTTAATTGAAAGCATATGAAATATTTGTATATTTTGAAATAAAATGGGAGAATCTGTTATCTGTGTTTGGAAACAAGCAGTAGGGAGTGGCGGATGTTATGGAATAATGTTTTTGTTAGGAGGCCAGAGAGAAAGTTACTAATTGAACAAATATGTATCAGTCAGTATTATAAAGCGGATATGTATAATATTGCTATGTGCAACATGGGGGTAATCTCTCCTTATTGTGGCATGCTTATGCATGCATGTAATAATTGGAATGAACCTCGTATGTGAGTCAGGACATGATGGAAGAACACAGCATTACTTACCGGTATCCTTGTTACACCAGGACAGAAAGACACTGAGAGACATACACACAACTATCAGCCCACAGGAGCCACGGTCTACCAGGACACAATGTGCCTTGAGGCTAGAATATAGCAATAACGCGCTACAGTGACTCAACCTGATGCTGCCCATGAGGCTGACAAGTCTTATCTGGCAAGGTTCCTGCCAAACAGGGGTTGAAGTGATAAAAACCCCGAAAGTTTTGAAGCCACGTGACTGCTTTCGTGTTAGCACAATTTTCCCTGTGGTACTCTGAGGCAGCTTGCAAGAGGTAAATGGTGTCTAAGAAGCCACCAAAAGGTAGGTAACTAAATAAGCGTGAAAAGGAGTGGGACCATTTGAGGAAAAAGTAGGGACCTGAGAGAAAAATCAACCTTTTCAACATGTTCAGACCTCGAGAAATCAGGGCCACTATTTATTCAAAAAAGCTAGTCTACAACTTTGAAAAATGTTATGAATGCTTCTGAAAGAACCCAGGACCAAAGTGCAATCCTAGGATGGAACTGGAGGAGGCTTCAAAAGAAATGGTAGGTGGAATCTGTGAAGTAAACAACCTAGTGACGTCATGAAATGAAATGAAGCCAGGAGCCCAAATGAATTCAAGGCAACCAGGCCCATTCCCTTAGCTTTGTAGTAAAAAAATACAGCCACTAATTGGGTTGAATTCGGCCATTCATACCTCTGACCCCTGTGAAACTGCACCAGCTGCACTATTGATAACAAATCCCCTGAAGCAGCCTACAAACAGATCAACGAGTGGCTGCTCAAGTCACTCTGGAAGGGAAGAGACGTCCAAGCACACCAAGAACCCACGAGAAATGAGAAAATAAATCCCATGGTTGGTGGATATTGCAAGACCTGGGATGCACACTCTTGAAGCAATAACACATGGAGAAATAATGCCAGTGCCTTTCTTTTCATTGCTGATGAATTTCAATTGAAAGCATATGAAATACTGCTATATTTTGAAGTATAATGGAGGAAGTTGTTATCTTTGTTTTGGAAATAAGGAAGAGGGAGTGAGGGATGTGGAGGAATTATGTTTTACTTATAAAGCCAGGAAGACATTCTTTCTGGCCTCCTTCCTACCAACTTTGGAATTTCTTTTCTCATGGGTCCCTGGTGTAGTAGGCGGTCTCTTCCGATATGGCTTAATACAGCGTGATCAGAGCTTTCGGAGCGGATTGAGCAACAAAACACTGAAAAACATTGCTACTGCCCATCCGTGGGTCAAAGGATGGTAGGTCCCTCGAAACGCGATTCCAAGCTGCCCAGAGAAATCTATCTTCTGGATATTTAGGCCTTATTAAGAGTTTGGTCGATGTGTGACATCCGCCAGAAATTGATGGATGGCCCGTCATCTCTTTTTAGAGAATTTTGTGGCATCCATGCACTATGAATAGGGTGGACGGGGCATGCACCACCTTTTAACAGATGTGCACATCAGCTAAACTAGATATAAGGTCCTTAACATCTGAAACTCTGTACTTATAGGAAAAATCTGAGATTTATGCCAAATTGAAGAGCAGGAGAGACAACCAAGGTTTGAAGTTTGAAGGGCAGCATCCGTAGTGAATACTTCACCAACAGCATCCGCTGAGGAAGCCTAACAACTTTTGACAAGTGGCGTCCCATCAAAACCACAGACATTATCTCCAATTACATACTTGAGTCCCATCTTCAGAGTACTTAACTAAAATGATATCAGACAAGGCTCCTACACATGAAAGCAAATATGAACAGATGATGGAAATTCTAAGATTAGATGAAGGTATTCTTATGGATGTGTCATTGTTAAAGTAAGAGATGCATTTGCACTCCGCTGGCACTCATTAGAGGCACCAGTGCCAAGAGATGGGGTTGAGTTCCTCCTTCACAATGTGTAGGTGCTTTTTGTCGCCTGTTTATCCATCCAGATGAGAAGGACATCACCTGTCAAACAAAGAGCAAAGGATGGTAGACCAGTTCGAGCTGCTGAAAGTGCCCTCTAGTTAAATGTGGTTTCCAGACACAACCAAGCTCCATGAGAAAATATGTCGCTCCAGACATGTTGGAAAGCCTTGATGTAGAAAATTACCTGTTATGAAATGATCTGCATCAACGTGGATATCACTGACATCACTGGAGGTATTTTATCTAGTCAACCCTATAGACCTTCTGCCAAGGGTGAGATATAAAACCAATCTCAGGAAGAGAGGAGGAGACGTTTTTATCAACGGAAGGGGGCGTGGCAGAAATATTTTTTTTATTGAAGGAGCAAGAAGGTTACATATGCTCAGGAGAAAACTTGTTCTTAGTGTAGTATTTACTTGATGAGGTTTTATATTGAAAGTAGAAGACCATAATCCCTTATGATCAGGGCCAGACAGGCTATAGCGGGCTGTGTGGAGAAGTGTGGCTCACTGGTTACAGGAGGCACACCTGGAAGCAGAGGTCAGCCCAGGACCAGGGTTCAATTCCCGGCTCGGCGGGGTCTTGAGTCCTAAAAATGTCCATGGATTCGACAATTCTCGCTCCGGTGCCTACTCGATTCATGGGTTCACACTCTGCGACTCTGGGCATCAGCTTGCTTAATCTCCACAACGGCCCCTCACGGCGGGATGCCTGGCTTTCACCTTGCGGATACCCTGCCGGGGTTATCTCACAGGGGAATACCAGGACGGGTTCCCTAAGCAAGCGCTTAGAAACCGCTCGGTGATTTGCGCTATATAAATTCCTGTACATTTACTTTTACATTTCGGGCGGTTCCCTGGGAAGCTGGAAGGCTGGTTTTCCGGCAATGGGGTCCGGTTTTATTACTGGGGGCTGGTTTTGCAGTTGTGCTGCAACATCGGCCCCCAGTAACAAAAGCAGCAGTGCCTCACACTTGCATCCCCTCCCCCCTGTGGGATGGTCCGACAAAATTGTCAGGGCCTCTTTAGGTTCCCGGTCTTGCCCTGCTTATGATCTTCCCATGTCTGGTATACAGTTTGCAGCCCTGTGGCTGTTTTGACTCGGCACATTTTGCTCACCTACTTTTAGCTGTCTGTAGGTGAAAGTCTCTTCTGGACCCTATCCATTGTTCACTATTGGTCAGCGTTAGCGTCACTCAGTTAGCTTGCTTTTTATTCGATGGCTTTCCTGCCTCTTCTTCTGTTCATCCCTTTCCTGGAGTCTAGCCTCTTTACCATCCTTTTGATTTTATGACTTGTATTTGTCCACTGCTCGCATTCAGAGAACTACTTTTTACTTTTTCTTTCAGTACTTCATGAGGGTGCAAGTGCTTTCTAGCTCTCTCCCTCCTGTACTGCTTACCCCAAACTACCCTGTGCACGTTCCGTGTTGCTCCCTCGTCCCTCACCCACAGCTTTCCTTTGGTTTACCCAATCCGACCTGCATTTTTTATTACCTCATGCAGGCCGAGACTCAACGCCTCTGTTGCTCCTTCAGCTAACTCACTACCCATTGATTCCCACCATCATCTCCCCCATCCTACACCTCCATTGATCACTGAAACCCTTGGGGTCTGTAAAATCCCTTTTTTGGGTGATTCTGTCAGCTGTCATATTGCTGCCCAGGCCTCTTCCCAGTGTAAAAAAGAACTTTCATGCAACTAAAATTTCATTTTTTATTTACTGACACAAATTGTGCCTGCTGTCTTGGATCAGTAAATAAATATAATAAAAATGGCCCTGTGTCATTCCCCAAGAGCACGCATTCTTGCGCACGCGTCAGCATGAATACGTGCACCTACCAAATGACTTGCCCACCAACAGTGGCCCAGTCATCACATCTTTTATTCTTTGCTAATTCTACACAGAATCAACAAAAATCATTTTGCTTTTTGCTGATGCTTCACAGCATCAGCAACAAGCATTGGCGAAGTCAGTAAGTCAAAAGTGCGAGACATATTGGCTTTGCCACTGCTTGTCTTCTATTGCTGCTTTCACTGGACCACCAACAGGGGATCAGCAAGGACTAAGAACACAACAGGAATGTTATGTATTTTAATAGATTATGGAACATCCTCAGACAAATTCAATAGTGAAGGGTGATAGAGGAAATATTTTCTTACCGGATGCAGTGCACCAGTCACACAGCTTTGCCCAGATGAAGTCAGGATCTGTTAAAATGCCCAATGACCCGAAACAGCTCCCAGCTCGAAAGTGGAGCAATACACCCGTCTGCCATTGCATGCCATGTTTAACCCTTTGAACATTTTAACCCTGGTGTTTCCTCACTCCCATGCCAGGCACTTTATTTGATCTTTGCATGAGATCCAGAATAAAGATTTTGGAGACACTTCCCTTGACTTGTTTGACTCGTCCCCATGTTGTACATATAAAGGCCGTAGGGCTTGCTGGATCTTTTTTTTTAAATGAATATATAGAAACAATAGTGCAGCCAAAAGGCATACACAAACCTGATAGATTGGGAGCAAGGGGTATAACCCTAATAATACAAGTTTCAGGGTTTTGTCTCATTTCTAGCCATTACACCTCAAGTACTCTCAAAATGGCTGCCACAGTTCTTCTCGTGAACGTTTGCCTGAGGTAATGTGCTTGATTTAAATTAATATGTCTTATTATGGTCTGTAGCAGCTGGACAATTGGCATGTGATGAGTTAATATATTAGATGTTTCCAGGCCATTGTATTCCCAAGCAAACCCCTAAAAGTTCATATTGCCGACGTATTTATTGACCTCATGAGTAAAATGGAGGGTTTCCACCTGGCTTTACTGACTTCCTGTTTTCTGGTCATTGGAATTCTCTTTATCCTAAAATGTAAAATATGAAAGTATTTAGAAAAATCCAAAGAAGCACTTAGCTTTCAAAGGTTTTTGCATTGGTTGTTATCTCTTCATCAAAAGCTCTGTCTGGAATCGGAATATTATTATTTTTATGTTTTGGGGTTAAAAGCATAAATTATAGAAAACATATCAGCATTACGTCAGACCCTCACAGAAGGAAATGAGGTACGCTAAAAGGAACACCCTGGTTTGACACCCTTTATCTTCCTATGTGGCCCTAGGAGGGCAAAGGTGAGCTGTGGACATTTTTATAATAATAGCAAACATTATGCTACAATTAGAGCTGACAAACAAGGCTGAAACCTACATGCTCTGGGGCAGGAGGACAAACAGAAGAATAGAGAGCAAAGCCATTGAATCTGGAGCAGGGAATTGAAAAAGACAAGGAAGCCATCATCCAATCACAAGCTAAGAGAGACCCAAACCCAATATAAGACTATGTTAAAGTATTGGTTACAAATCTGTTCCTAGTGTGAATGCAAGCAAAGATTACAAATGTTTGGAAATTACTTAAAAATGTATGGTGTAATAAATGAGTATCAGCAGGGAGATGGAAAAAAGGAAAAATTTTCCAATTACTAAGGCTGGCAAAAGAGTAGAAAGATGTCCATCAAAATGAGGGAGGAGAGATGAAGAAATGCTACCAGATATTTCTTTTTCAAAGCACCCACTCTGTTTTTCACATGAATGTGCTGTCCCCAGGGCAGCGCGAGATCGCGGCTGCCCTGGGCACATTTCTCCTAATCGGGCGCATTTTCCTTGATTGCGCCCGGTACACTTTTTAAAAGGTGCTCCCGGCGCAATGAAGGAAAATGTGCTGTATGTATAATATGTCCCCCGGTGTCTCTCCCACTTTCCCCAGCTCCTTGTTGTTACAATAGGCGCAGGAAGACTTCAAGAGTCAGACAGAGAAAGTGAGGCAGGGAGGAGGATTGAACAGAAATTACAGCCCTGGCCCTGAGAGGGAGAAGAGAGAGAGAGGGGTGTAAAAGGGGGCAGGGGAGGGAGTGAGGGAAGGAGAGAGAGAGAGAGAGAGAGAAAGAGAAGAGAGAGAGAGAGAGAGAGAGAATATGAAGGGAGGGGGTAGTTTGGGCATTTTTACCAGGGCTGTCTTTGGTTCTTCATTCCAGCCCTGCTAGTCCCATGGGCTGACCACATATCATGAAATGCACAGGGCCATTTTAGTCTTCTTCCACGCACTAAGGGACACCACAGGTGCAGCTATGGTGTGGTACCACAATATGTGGTTTTGACTATCGTGCAGCCTAAAAATAGTATCCAGAATGGAGGTGAGCAAGCCAACAAATATTTGCTATGTAAATCATGCAACAAACATCACGTAAAATATGTTAAAGTATCTACAAAATTAAAAAAAGTGTGCTTCTCTTTATATAGAAGCTTTGACAATAATACGTCACATTATATGTCACATTATAGTACTGCATTGAGAAGTACTTTATTGAAAGTGACAGTTTCTAAACATCAATTATTAGTGAACCCAGAGGCAAGACAAATGTCATTTAATCTCTGTACGTGGCCCACAGTATCATAGTGCAACATTATGGTCTATTATAACTGGTTGTGGTGGAATAAAATAATTGTCTTAGCTCACACAATTTAAGCATGAAAGCTGCGATTTATCCAGGTTTACTTTGTACAAATCCACCACTAAATGGTTATTTCTCTTTTCTTAGTCCAAGGCTGTGTTTTTACCCCTTGTGTTTCTATGCAGTTTTTAGGTCGAGGACTGCGTCCCACTGCGTAGCATTGTGGGCAGAGTCAGAGATTTAATGTTTTTTAGTAGGGGGCTTGAACCCGCCCCTCTTCTCCATTGGCTGGCTTCCCAAACGGAGTCCAGCCATTGGAGGAGAGGGGCGTCACTTGGTTCAAGCCCCGTCTTTTCCAGATTCGGGGTCGTGTTTTTTCTCTTCTTTCTTGTTTTCGTTCTCTCCTCTTCCCATTGCCTGGAATTTTACCTTCCAGCCAATGGGAAGAGGAGAGAACGAAAACCACGCCCCCGAATCTGAAAAAGACGATGCTTTCTCCGAGCCATTTCTGAATGACCTCGGAGAAACATGGTGGTGTGGCATGCTCCTCTCTTGCTTTCCGATCTCCGAAAGGCAAGAGAGGAGCGCTCCACACCACCATGTTTCTCCGAGGTCATTCAGAAATGGCTTGGAGAAACACCCGTCATTTTCGGGGGGGGGGCGAGTGCTTGTTTTCCATTGCTCCCTCCTCCCCATTGGAGCTCCCCCAACCCCGGTGGTACAGTCCAGCTTGTGTGTTATCTGAATGTTCCAGTATTGGAGATGTGTCACTTGGCAGTCCTTGTCCTCGGTGGGCACTTGTCTCTGCAAAAGTCAGTTTCCTCTGTGGAATATGCTTTGTGTATATAAAAGGTGCTTAAGTAGGGCGCGCCAATATTGCTGATATATAAAAAACTCAAAAGCGAGTCTCCGTGAAGTCACAGCAAAGGCAGTGACGGATTGGACTATTGGCTTGGTTTGTGCGAGGGACGGGGGTAGGAGGGCCTTCGACACCCCCCCCCCCCACTGCAGCGGCACGTCCCGCGTACGAGGCTGTTGCATAGTGAGGCCTGTACCCTCAGAAATACTTCAGCGAGCACAGCGGGAGTGACGACTCGGTGGCTCTAGGTTGCTTGAGAGCAGTCTGCAGCTCTTTGGTTCGGATCTCAGCTTGCCGGGCGCAGCCATTCATCCATCCGAGGTGTGTGAATTGAACGACGCTGTTTTAAAAAAAAAAAAAAAATACTAACAGTTTTAGGGTGGCCAATATCGCGGCGCTCCATAGGGAAGTCCTCTATTCGGGTGAACGGCTAGGGATTAATGTCCCCTAATGTTGCAATAAGCACCCCCCTTTTGAGATCAAATGCAGTCGGGGACACATTGTGCTGAGCACAGGTTGTAGCATATAGACTTTAAGCCACGCCCTCAATTGTATCTGTCACCCCCTTGTGTGAGACACCCAAATTGTTTCATTCCACTTGAAGCCCCTGGTTAACTATTTGTGGAGTTTAGCCTTCTGTCGGACTCCGCTCACCCCCCTGACAAACTTACCATGCCGGATGCAGCTCGTGCGCATCTCACTCTTTATAAACGTAAACATTAGTTAAAGGTGTTCACTTGTAAGTCACAACCGGCGGGGGCGGCATCTGCAAAACAGGCATAAACCAGCCAGTAACACGCACGCAGCTGGTCTCGGAAGCAGCGCACCAGCAGGGAACCGGCATATGTGGCACATTAACAAAAGCCCTTCCTACCTGCAGTTACTTCCTCAAGAGACAACCACACCTACAGTTTCCCACATACCGCTTTGCTAAATTAATTTGATGTAAATGTGCAGATCAGAAGGGCTGTGAGAAGGTACACTGTGACTTTGCCATCATTTATCTGAAACCCGCGTTGCGCACCACAGCGTTTTTTATGACTGAGGCTTGAACTGATATGCAGAATCGCCTCTCAAATTCCCGAGGTTTATTAAAGATGCTATCATGCTGGCAGCTTTTCATGAAGGTAGCAGGGAGGGCCCAGACTTGAAGGATGATCCCCGCGGTGTAGCACAGGCTATTATCATTTCTACACGCAACATCCGTCTCGCTGCACAGATTCGCAGTGTAATTACCGCACCGCTGAGATAAGCAGGCTCTAGGAAGTAGCCTTCCCCATAAAAAGAGGGGGAAACAAAGTCTGACGGATCTTGTGGCTTAATGGAGTAATGCAACCACTGCATTGGGCTCACAGGTTCAATTCCCGGCAGGACCCCTTACCCTTTCATAGCTTTCTGGGGTCGATAAAATATGAGTACCATTAAGTTGGGTAACAATAAACATCTGTTATCAAAAATAACTTTAAGCACACCCAACACACATCCCTCCTATCTTTAAGGTTTCCTAAATGTATGGAAGAATGAGGATGCGCATGCCCTCGCAGTTGCCTCCTCTTATGTAAAGCATCCACGGGCCTGTGGCATTCCATCCAAAAAAAGGGCTGATGCGAAATAATTTCACAAATTTCAAGTGAATATAAACCGAGAGTGGAATTGCAGGGCAGATGAAGCCGCGATGCGGCTTGATTGGCGGAGAACGTTCCTGTTATCATGCAGGAATTATTGTGGCATGAAAGTTTTCAAGGGCATCAAGTTATAAGCTTGTGAAATGTTTTGTTACATATTTCTAGCACCAAACACATATCTGGCACCTTGCTGGACCACTTCTTATGAATCTGTACTTAGCTAAGCAAAGAAATGTCTCCGATACTTTAAAGGACACAGGTGTAGAAATTGTGTGAAATAAAACAGCTGTACAATGGCAGCTGCAAATGAGCGGTTTTACAAATTGACTTTGTGCATTCTTTCTCTCCAAAAAAAAAAGTTACGCTTGCTTTCAGTTCCGGCTGGTGGGAAAGTATTGATTGTTCCACAAACAAAACAGTTTATTTTCATTACTAAATTTCACATTTCAGTCGTCATTTTAGCATAGCAAGGGGCTTTTATGGGGGTTTCACCCTGGGGATGTAGTGGCTAATCAAAGGGGATCTAATGAGTATGTTCCTTCTGTGGGTGACAGCGTTACGCAGTCACAAAGTTCCCCCAGTTGGTGTTGCTCACAAGCCATACCTCTTCGAGCAGGAGGAATTGGTGGTGTGCTCTGTGTGTGCGTAGCTCTATCTGTGTGTGTGTGTGCGTGGCTCTGTCTGTGTGTGTGTGCATGGCTCTGTGTGTGTGTGTGTGTGCGTGGCTCTGTCTGTTTTGTGTGCGTGGCTCTGTCTGTGTGTGTGCGTGGTTCTGTCTGTGTGTGTGCGTGGCTCTGTCTGTGTGCGTGGCTCTGTCTGTGTGTGTGTGTGTGCGTGGCTCTGTGTGTGTGTGCGTGGTTCTGTCTGTGTGTGTGTGCGTGGCTCTGTCTGTGTGTGTGTGTGTGCGTGGCTATGTCTGTGTGTGTGTGCGCGGCTCTGTCTGTATGTGTGCACGGCTCTGTGTGTGTGTGTATGGCTCTCTGTGTGTGTGGGGGGCTCTGTGTGTGTGTGGGGGGCTCGCTGTGTGTGTGGGGGGGGCTCTGTGTGTGTGTGGGGGGCTCTCTGTGTGTGTTTGGGGCTCTGTGTGTGTGTGGGGCTTTCTGTGTGTGTGGCTCTGTGTCCGCAAATACTCTCTACTACTCTCTAATGCTCACCTATTGCCATTGTAAATGACAATACCATTTATTTATGTTTAAAAAAAAATAAAAAAAAATGTCATGAGCAATGCCAATAGCTCTACCTTTAATAATGCCGAGACCATTGCATTGTAAATGCTTGTTATATTGTGAGAACTCGACCCAAAGGCATTGGAGCACTTTACATTAACACCAGTTACGTTACACAAGGCCATCAGCTTTTGTTTATAGGCACAGGGAGATTGAGTAAATTGCTCAGAATCACAGGGTGTTGAGCAGACCCCAGGACTCGAACCTGGTTCCCCAGTTCCAAAAGTCAACAGCTCTGGTCATAACACCACATCCAGGGCCACAATAAAGCAGGGCTTGTTATGGGCTCGTGGTTCCAACAGACCCTCGAGCTGAGCCAGAGCCAGGCTTTGGCTCGAGACAGACTCGAGTTTACAATTGTTCGCCCACTCCTGATCCAGAATACAGCCTATATCAATATCATGTACCAAAGTATATTTACATGGAGATATACATTTATTATTCTTTAATTTGGCATCTACATACTTTGACTATATGTTCTTGGCACACCTCCGCAGCTGGTGGACATTTATTTCATCTGGACTCTGTCATGCTGATGGGAGAAGATGCAGATATTAATATGAGACAGGCATATAGACATTTGTAGCCTTTGTTGTTGGCAAAATCAGAACCAGCAGCCTGCTTATAAATCTACAGGGCATGTGGTTCTGGTCGGCCATCTTGAGGCAACATTTCCAAGCACTGAGTGACGTCACTAGACAATTTCTAGCTATCTCAAATGCAGCGGGTTGGAGAACCAGAATCCGGAAGTCAGCAAGACAGGAGGAAACAAATGCTTATGCCTGATATTTTTTTCAAACTCCTCCAACAAATATAGTGTGATTGAAGTAGCACCGAGGTCACGGGAAGGGCACAGCATGTGTCTCACAGACTCCTATTAAATTCCGACCCCACCAGCTCGTGTCAATCTTTCAAAGTGAATCCAGGACCAGGCACTGGTTGTGTTGCACCCCTTCAAAGCAGCCTTACAATAGATGCATGTCTTGTCTTGATTAAACATAAAAACTGAAACACCTGGCAAGCGATGCGTTTCATCTTTGTTCTTTTCGGCTTCTCTTTCATACAGTAATCTTTCTTGAAGGGACCTTGGGCTAATATCAGAAACTGACTAGTTTACTGGGAATTCGGGGCTTTTCTCGACAGGCTGGTGCTCGCAGGGGCCAGTAGAGCTGTGTTGGAGTCAGAAACGTTCTCATGTTACTGATGCCACCCCAGCCCAATCAGCCTTTATAAGACAATAACTTGTCAAGAAGTCTTATGAATAGTGGTGGCTAATGGCACATGACTGACGCTTGTGGCACTAATGGTGTCTGTAGTGGCACGGGCCTTTTGAGGTTCCTCTTGATTTTGAAATAGCTCTGCCTGTTTCTTGACCTTAAGACAGCCACTGGATATGACTCTGAGTAAAGCGTAGACGTAAACACGAGCCTGGACCCGAATCCAATGGTGTCTGATGCTGGTGGTCATTGTGTAGACATTCCACTGTCCTATCTTCACCCCTCAATCAATCAATCAAGGATTTGTAAAGTGCAGAAAATCACCGTGAGTGTCTTGAGGCGCTGGAGCCCCTCAACCTCTTTGCACAGTGCACTAGCGTGTCACACACCTAAATACTTTTTTTGCATTGCTCACAGGTTTTAGTGGTGGTGATTGTTCTACAGACCGTAGGAGTGTTTTCCCATTAGTAACCAGTTCAACTCATGCCACTATGTTCATAGTTTCACTTTTGTTATCAGTATATTAACTCCATCTCCAAGAACAGCCACCACGTGTTTCACCCCCAGGGCTATTCTGCCTGGGGCGTTCTCAAGGCTACTAACTTTACACAGATTGATCTCTTCCGATATCCCTGGCATTGTGTCACCGGGCCAGGGATATCTGTGATGAGATTTATGCAGACGAGACAGATATACATACAAATGTGACAAAAACAATGACTCTTGAAATGAAGAGCTCAATCTGTGAAAAGTTAGTAGCCTTGAGAAAGCCCCAGGTAGAATGGCCCTAGGGGGTGAAACATGTGTTGGCTGTTCTTGGAGATGGATCTAATATATTGATAATAAAAGTGAACCTATGAACATACTGACATGATATGGACTGATTACTAATGGGAAAACACTCCTACGCTCTGTAGAACTCTGTAGAACTGATATTGTATGGGGAAATGTAGGGGTCTATACTCCATTGGAGTGAACACCTGCCCCAAAGAAGGGATTTTATCAGGCAGGTGGAGGGTGTCAGACCCTTTCCCAGTGTGCTTGTTTTAGTGGTAGTAATGATTTTAGGCCCAGTGCACTAAGAGAGGTCGCAAATACTGGGTGCAAATTACACACTGATAATTTGTGACACCTTTGTGATTTTGCAGAGATCTATGTACTATTAGGTAGCAAAGCTCCAATTGCAGAATCAAAACTTGTAACTTCTGGCTCCCAACATGCTGGTGCAGACAAAGCCCCTCCCTAGTGGTGCTCACATAATTGTCTGGCAACAGTTGCACTGTGGAGCTAGACTACAATGATCACAGCTGTGTGGAGGGCAAGGACGTTTTTGTGGAAGCATATAACATCTGCCCAATCAAAACATACTCCTGGCTCTCAACATGTGGGCGGAACCAAGGCACTTGTCCCGGTGATTCTCCATTGTCTGGTGACAGCTGTGCTGTCGAGCCAGACCATAAAATGTTTCCTCTTTTGGAATGATATCTGGTGGAGGAGACAATGGCCACAACACTTAGGGCCTGATTACGACTTTGGGTTGCGGAGCCAGGTCTGCCCCTCTGCCACACTGTCAAAGCCATGGTCAGATTGCCTGCCAGATTAGGAGTTTCCTCCTTTTTGACAGGCTAATTGTTTGACGTTCCCCCAACAGTGTCCTGAAAATGGGCACTACAATGGGAACGCCAAAAAGAGTTCCTGCATGGCATGGACTAAAAAGTTCATGTTGTGCAGGAACTGGTGTGCATGCACTCAGGTGGCACATGTTCTGCCCCACTATTTGCGTCCACATGTGGAGGAGGTAGAGGGGCCCCCTTCAGGGCCCCTTCTGTTTCCTCTCCACCACTGTGTTCATGGAGGAGGGACCTCCATGACACCGCCGGCAGAAAGGAAACTCGTAATATGATTGGTGGGACAGCTGTGGTCCTGCCAATCATGTTGCGGCCTCCTGACCGCCACAACACTCCTGGTGGCTGCGGCAGGGCTGTGGCAGTCTGAATGCCCAAATCATAATAGGGCAGTCGGGAGACCGCTACCAATGCACCCCCACGAGTCTGGCGGTGCATGGACTGCCAAACTCTTAATGGGGTCCTTAGTGTTGTAACCCATAAGTAACTACCTGTTTACCAACTGGAATGTCAAAGAGTTGGGCTCACAACTGAAACAATACAAAATGTTGGCCCAGGTTAGACGGGGGAGGAAAACCCACAAAGCATTCCTGCAGGCGACACATTATACTGAGTCAGAAAGTAACAAACTACAGCAAAAAATGGAGGGGGCACATGTACAACATTGCATACATGACATTTGCCAGAGGCGCTGCTGTGTGGTTAAAACCAGGCATGCCCTTCATAGCTTAAAGACACACCGATAGACCCTACTGGGCTATATGTTCTACTCAGGGGAAGGCTAGATAGCCATACCTTGGTAATTAGCAGTGTGTATTCGCCTAATGTCCACCAGCATCCACCAGCATCTTTTCCTGGAGACTCTGTCTCGTGGCCTTGTAGTCTGGGTGTCAGTTTCCTGGATCCTCAGAGGGGTCTTCAATTCAGTTGTAGATACAAGTCCTAACCTCTCTCATCCGCTGCTCCCCAGCATTCCTGCAAAGCACATGACTGTGGGACAGGGAATAGGTGGATTCCTGGGTAGGAAAAATCCCTGATATCCCTTCTCATGATCTCCATACCAGGGTGGACCGTATTGTCTGCTCTGTGACCCTGCAAACACTGGTATACCATATAACTTAAATCGGAAAGACCCTGTTAGGTTATAACCCCCTGGAGGTAGGCTTGGAATGGGGATGTATTCCTATCCTGGACATTCCAGTCAACACTGCACCATCCCCACTTCCTGAATGGGAAAGCCTTCTAAGTGATAGTCTGGGAGGTACTGCATTAATGTTACTATTGAATCTTGTGGAACGATACTTAATGAGCTAAAAAAAAAAGTGGAAGACTCCTTACTTAACCTGGTAAGCATTAATGCTAGTGATCCAACTCAGTTAAGCTGCCTTACTGTAGGAAGAGAGACACATGCTGCCTTGATGGGGTGGCTTCGATGTCTCGACCAGACTGCCCATGCAGAAGAAGTTCATGCTGAGGTGAATAAAGCCAGTTAAGTACTGGTGTGGCGTATACCCCATACTAACTCATTTTGCCTACTATAACGTGAGGGTGGACTACGGTACAAACACAGAGTGAAATTGATAACGCCTTCAGGTACTACTATGCCTACTTATATTCTGTACACCTGATAAATTAGTCGCTAAAACTGATAATTTCTCAGACAATAGTCAAATCCCCAAGTACTGTGTGAGGTGACAAAGGTCCTGGTGGCTCCCATATCAAAACAAGAAGTCCAACAGGCCATTCCTTCCCTAGCTATGAATAACACACCTGGTACTGACAGCCTACTTATAGAATTGTAAGCAGTTTATGAAACACTTTTAGTGCCCGGGCCACTTAAGCTTTATAAAGCAGCGAATGTGTTTGGGCACCTCCCACCCACAACTAATGAAGCAGTGGTCACTTCCATTCGCAAAAATGGATGAGAGCAGTTGAATCAATCTTCCTATAGCCACTTTCCACACTGAACACTGTATACAAGATTCTAAGTAAAATATTAGCGTACAGAATCCTCCTTTTGCTCCCGGAACTCATCCATGCAGACAAAAATGGGTTAATTCCACACAAGGATACGACTCTCAACATTAAACGATTTTACCAAATTTTTGTCAAGACTCATATTGACTGGCCCAACTTGGCCTGTACAGCCCTTGTTCTCGAATACACTTTCGACACACTGGTTATGTTTTACCTCATGTGAGTCCTCCATGCCTTCGGCATTGAGGAACAACTGATTGACAGGATCTGGTTTCTTTACATTGCACCTATGGCCAGGGCAAAAATCTGGAGATACATCTTGGATAGTTATGACTTGTACCTTAGCCCAATTTCATAGACTGTCGAGACTGCAAGTTGGCCCCTCAAAGTCACAGGTCTTTTATCCCATTGTAAAGACTCCGGAGTGACAGATAGTCCTGGGAGGACAGTTTCTTCTATGGACTCCCAAAACATTCCAGTACCTGTGAAGTAATACTTGCCACTCTCAGGATGACTTGATGGATGGGATCCCATCTAAGCTCAAATTGCCTTCTGGACATTGCTCCCACTCACTGTACCAGGCGAAGTCGCAGTTGCAAAAATGGTAATGCTCGATTATCTATTGTATTATTTTGCAAACCTCCCTTTATTAATACCATTGCCATATGTTAAGCAAATGGACTCCTGCTTGGTTGAACTTATTTGGGGCAGTGGTCGGTGCAGAGTAAGCCTGGCCAAACTAAGACTGCCACAAAACAGAGGATCACTGGGAGCCCCTAATTTCTGTGTCTACTTCTTTGCGACTCAACTGTAGTGGGTGACCTACTGGATAGGGGGCACCACCTAAGTAAGACCGTGTTGACTGGTCAGCAGATTTTACAATGGGGACCTTTACGGCATTCTTTTCCCAGGCTCAAAACCCCTGAAGAAGCTCCAAGCATTGGTTCAGATGGCAGTTCTGAAATTGCGGCTTTGTCTGCAGTACACTCATTAGACACCCCTGTATACACCGTAACTCCTGCTGAAGGGCCCACCCACCAGTACTGGACTGCTCACGTCCATGGAGCTAACTCACTTAGAGGCAGAAGGAATCCACACCAACGGGGACCTGTACGTTGATGAGGCCATTGTGGAATTCCATATCTTTTCTGATGAGCCAAGCATGGGAGATGGGCAATTCCTGTTGTATGTTAAAATTGTACATGCCCTCAAGTGGTAGTGGAATGTAAGTAGGATGGAGGATCATACGCACTCGGTCCTACACACTTTACATATGATGGAGGAAGGATGCAGATTGATTAGGTAGCTTTATAGAGCCACCCATTAACACACTGGAGTGTCACTCCAACCCCTTAGAGATCAATGGGAGGGATTCTCGCAGCAGGCATATAATGATACCAAAGGACAGAGAGCCCTTGAATACACCTGAAAAGTGTCCAGAAATGCTTGCTTTAACTGTATACAATTTAACAACTTAGATAGAGCCTACATTATGCCACATAAGGTATATCCGATCTTCCCTGGAAGACGCACAGCTTGCCCTAGATGTAATGTGTACCCAACCGACCTACATTACATAATATGGTGTTGTTGTAAATACACTATTTCCGAGATGGGGTCAAATGCTGCATAGCCTTGGTCACCGATAGAATGCGCCTCAATATCACTGAGGCCTGTATGCCAGGTATACACCGTAGCTTCACAAACACCAAGGTCACACCAACATTCCCCAGTCTGGCCCAAGGACTTTCTAAGAGGGCAATTGCCATGGGATGGAAGTCTCTGCTCACACCTATGGCAGCACATGCCCAAGAGAACTGGAATACTGGGCTAAGGGTGGAGGTTATTGGCTCCAAAGGAGGAGGCACATGGACTATGGAGTAGAAAAATACCACCTTGCTGAAAATTGAGATACATTCGTGCAGACCCTTAAAGACGATGAAAAAGATGACAAACAGCCACTGACTGTAAACAGTGTCTCCCGTAGTAGAAGTCCATGTATAAAGACTTTCCAAGTAGCCCAATTTAAGGACATCATACATCTCTAGGCTCGCACTGTGGCCTGGACACCACTGACCTACCCGGGTCATTCTTAGTCATTGCTCTTTGGTAGTCGAAACCACCTCATGGTAGTCCTATGCTACATACACTCTCTGCTGCTCTACCCTACACCTGACACTCCCTGTTCGGCGTTGTGCACATACTCTTATTCTTCTGCGAAAACACCCCTGGGAGGGATAGAAGAAACAAGGGGAAGGAGAGGGGATTTATTAATGCTAACTAGTACTGCCCTGTTCAGACAGCTTTTGAAATTGATATACCACTGCTTTAACTTGACACTATGTACCATGTATGCTGACACTCTGAGTCAGGTGTCTCCTTTGTATGTTATTAAAAGCCAATTACAGATTATTTTTTAGACAGATTTAAAAACATGCAAACCCTCAAACCACATACACACAAAGCAGCAGGATAATATCTCACGTAAATATACTAAATGTACATCATAGCAAGACAACACATTCACTAAAAATGACACCACTAACCATGACATCCAGGATGATATATGCCAGTGATTCTATATTCAGTCACAACACATGTGATCCTTGGAATAAATATTATTTAAATCATGCTAGATGACACTGCAAATGAAGAAACAACTCAGTCAGATATCAGCATGAATAGAGGTCACTCGGGCTACATAACTGACCTTTATAGACACAATGGAATGTAAAGATTTCATAGAAACCAGCCTCAACCAAGCTGGGTTAAATTCTTTCGGTTTTCCATGCACCCTTCCTAACATTTTCCTATGATGATATATACTTTAGGCTATGTTCCCAGATCATCAGGCCATGCGGCGAATGGGTCATTATTTTTCCAATCGCGACACATGAGTATATTCATTTTGGAAGCATTAAATTTGAGATGGCTTCATACCATCCATTGATCCACAGCTCTGTGATAACTGAAAATTGGCGAGTTTCCAATGTCTTTTGGGCATTCCAGTTGAATGAGTATTTGTGTGTCATATGGATAGTTATAGCACATGAGGTGAAATTGATTGATCAGTGCCGGTAAGGCCGGTAATGACTTCATGTAGATGTTGAAAAGTAAGGGTGAGATAATAGAGGATTGTGGGACCCTTGCTTTTGTGAAGTACGGTTTGGAAAAGAAAGATGGGTATGCCTGACATTAGTTCTGTTGTGAAGGTAGGATGTGATCAAGTTGAGATCTAGACAAAGCCTACATTTTAAGGCAAGTATTGGAGCGTATTGTTGAATTATAATTGTGTTTTCAATAGAGGATGTCGGAATATTGGTGGGTAGGTATAGTTACAGGCTTTCATTTATATAATTTAGGCTTTGCTGGGGTTGCGCTCAATGCTTGGTTTTACTATTCAGGTAGTAATGCATTTTGTCTCACATTTTTTACTTGTTGTTACTGTGACTGGTGTTCTTGTGTGCATGGACATGCTGCTAATTTCAGAGACTTGGTCAGCCTCGGTTTTATGAGTTTAGTGTGATTACCAGATCGCTTTCCACAGCTGATCATAGCGGTTCCATTTCTCCGTGCTGCATGATGATCCCATCTTCACATGTTTCGATGATTTATCCTTTAATTGATCACATTTATAAGCACTGGCATCTGGGTCACCTACATTGACCATCTAACATATGCACAGTTTTGCTTGTAAGTCATGTGACTCTTTATTGCGAGCAACATAGATAGCTCGAAATCATATGTCATGTGGTATGTGTACTATATCAGAACAATTAAATACATAACATAATCAAATATAAAGCCTTTTAGCCACTACTCAGGTAGTTAAAATTGTTAATACACTCTGCAGAAGACTCTAAATTTTGAAAATTGTGGCCATGCAATTATGGGTCTGAGCTGAAAATGAGGGATATTAATTGAAAGAAGGGCGAATGAATTGAGAGATGGGCTATTGATAGAAGCGAACTTCCTACAGCAGTGGTTCTTAATCTTTTAACTTCTGTGGACCCCCACTGAATCATTACTGGAATATGGGAAACCCCGCTGAACTATGTTGGAATACTAGAATCCCTGCTGAGTCATTACTGGAATCCGGGGACCCCGAGCAAAGCAATCTCAATGATTTGGACAACAAAATAAAACAAGGATTTATCAAGCAAAGACACTGAAGATTAAATATATAATTTAATTTTTACAGAAAAATATAAAACATCTAAATTGTCATTTTCATGAGAAGGTTGAAGCTTTTCTAAATTCAATTGAGATCACCCATTGTCCATCGACACCATATCTTGTTTGATGCCCTTATACTGTTTCCACAAATAAATCTGAGGATGCCAACTTAATTTTTATCCTACAATTTCAAATTCTTGTCACATTTAAAGAATGTTTTAAAATGTTCACTATTGCACCTTGCTTCTTTATTTATATACACTTTCATAATTTCTTAATATCATTACATTTTCTAATCAGTCATGGACCCCCTAAGTAGGCGTTGCCGACACCCAGGGGTTTTTGTACCACAGGCTAAGAACAGCTGTCCTACAGCATGTGGAAATTAAGGCTGTTAGCACCCATCCTATATTCTCAGCCAAAAAAAAAATGAAACAGTCCTACTATCTCTCTCTGCTTCATGTCGCTGCTAGATAGATTTAGCCTGTGAGACCTTGGACCAGCGCATTCTGAATGCTCTAGACAGTACGGCGCCTTGGTCTACTATAGGGTCCATAAGGCGAACTAAATCTGCCCCTTGGTTCAATGCTGAGCTGAGGGAAGCAAAGACAGCTTGTAAACGCCTTGAGAGACCCTGGCAAAGTGGATACTTGCCGATTCACGGGACAGAATATAAATCCAGTCTCAAAAATGATCATGTCTTGATTAGGAAAACACGCTCCTCCTACTATGCAGACCGGAGTGATAAGTCGGAGTGTTATGTTATGTTAAAATTTTATTTCTATAGCGCACGGCTACTCCGAAGGAATGTCCCGGCACTTTGTCGAGGCAGCTCAGTATAAAAAACATAACACAATAAAACAGACACCGAACATGGGAGAAAAAAAAGACATCCTAAAGGTTAAAAAGCCAGGTCTTAAGGCTCTTCCTAAACAGAAGCAGATTAGAGGAAGACCGTAAGGCCAAAGGCAAGGTGTTACACAGCTGAGGGGCCCTCAAACTAAAAGAGCGCCCCCCAGTACGTGCCTTCCTCACTCGGGGAACCACAGCCAGAAACAAAGATTCCGACCGAAGTGATCTAGCCGGGCGGTAGAAAGCAAGCCTGCGTTGTAGGTACTTTGCTCCGGCACCAAATAGCGCTTTATGCGCCAAGGTCAGTGCTTTAAACATGATCCGCTTCCGGATGGGCAGCCAATGAAGCGACCGCACCAAACCGGAGGCTCTCACTCGCCTATGGAGGCCAAAAATGGCACGGGCCGCAGAATTCTGCACAACCTGCAGCCGCTGAACAAGATAGTCCGGAAGACCTACATACAGGACGTTCGCATAGTCCAGTCTGGAGCCAATTAAGGCTTGCACAGTGATCTTTCTATGCTCTTCTGTTAGCAAAGGCAGGAACTTCCCGAGCATCTTGAGTATACCAAAGCAGGTGCCCGCCAGGCCAAGAATATGTGATCTCAGCGTCAGATTATTGTCAATCTTCACTCCCAGATTTTTTGCTACAAGCGATGCCTGGGCGGGGGGACACATATCTGTGGGCCACCAAGCCTGCCAATCGGGGTCAAGGGAACAACCGAAGAACAGCACCTCCGATTTATTGGAATTGGCTTTGAGGCTGTTCAGCTGAAACCAGCTGAAAACCATCTCCAGGCAGCCCCGGATATTCTCTCCATCAAAAGCCTGATCTTTCCCACACGTGAAGAGCAATTGAGTGTCATCCGCGTAGGACACGATCTGGGCCCCAAAAGACTCCACCAGTGCCGCCAAAGGTGTCATAAAGATGTTAAAAAGAGTCGGGCTCAACACAGAGCCCTGCGGAACACCGACTCCCAATGGCGGCATCTCAGCGGAGCTCGGGGAGGCCCAGACCGTTTGTCGGCGGCCCTCGAGAAAAGATGTAAACCAGTTAAGCACCGTCCCCCTCAGACCGATGTCAAAAAGTCTGGCGAGGAGCACCTCATGGGGGACGGTGTCAAAGGCCGCCGACAGATCAAGCATGACAAGCATGGCCCTGCCTCCAGAATCCAATGTCTCCCTAATAATCTCTGACACCTCCAGAAGTGCCGTCTCCGTACTTAAATTAGGGCGGAAGCCGGACTGCGAAGGGTGAAACAGGTCATTGGATTCAAGAAAGCTAGAGAGAACGCCATGCACATGCTTCTCCGTGATTTTAGCCAACGCCGGGAGAAGGGAAATCGGCCTGTAGTTGGCCAAAACCTCTGAGTCCAACCCAGGCTTCTTGAGGAGGGGGATCACCATAGCCCTTTTCCAGGGCAGCGGGACCCTCCCCTCACTCAATGACAAATTCACAAGTGGGTTGACCAATAGGTTAACCACGGCCGCCATCTTAGCCAAAAATTTGGCCGGACATGGGTCTAATGGCGAGCCTGATTTAAGATTGGCCAGAAGAGCTAGGGAGACATCGGTGGAGACAGAGGGGAAAGCTGGAGTGCTCAGCTAAGGAGTTGATTCGGGTGTATAAAGAGTTATCCTCACTTTCATCCATAGAGATACCTGAGGCTGGATCTGTTGAATCCTGCAATCAGATAGCAGAATCCTTTGCCACTAAGGGGAAGGGTATTTACTCTACCTTCCCTGTGGAAGCCAGGGATCAGTCTTGCAGAGAGGAGGTGCCCAGGGGTGGGATAACGGAGGCAGAGTGCCTGAAGGTGTTTAGGGTTCCAGATGGTGATATGCTAAGTAAGTTAGCTAGTAGTGTGAAATCTGGCTCACCCAAGGACTCTGCACCAGCTAAAATCTTGAGAGGAAACAGTGAGACCTTAGAGCCTTATATTAGATATCTGTTAGAGCTCTCTTTTATCTCGGGTACTGTGCTGAAAACCTGGAAGGAAGCGGTGGTTCTTCCTTTGAAGAAAAAGCCACACATTAGTATAGAATAGTTGAACAATCTGCTTCCCTTCTCACTCCTCCCATATTTTGCCAAAATTGCTAAAAAGATGGTCAATCAACAACTGACAGCCCACATTGAAACCCATAAGCTGCTACATCCTTCGCAATCGGGCTTCCGTGATTTCCACTCTACGGAGTCAGCCTTGCTTTTCTCCACAGAGAGTCTCCGAAGGCATGGGGATGAGGGTCATACTGCAACACTGATTCTTCTTGACCTCAGTGCCGCGTTTGACACTGTGGCTCATCATACTTTGCTGCAGTGTCTAAAGAAGGGTGGAGTGGCAGGGAAGGCATGGGACTGGCTGGAATCATTTCTTCACGATTGCAGCTTTCAAGTTGCACAAGGGCCTTATAGGTCTAAGGCTACTAACTTAGACCAAGGGGTTCCTCAAGGTTCTAGCCTGAGCCCAACCCTTTTTAATCTTGGCACCTGTGGCTATAATAACTAAGCAAGATGGGGGGGGAGTGGTGACTTACGCCGATGACACTCAGCTGTTTATGGCCTTAGCACAACCAGCTGAGAACGCAGCCAGCAATTTTGCGTCCTGTCTCCAAGATCTTGCTGCTTGGATGGCTAGCAACGGCCTCATATTGAATGGTGACAAAACTGAGGTGCTGATTGTGGGCAAAGCACCATCAGTCTGGACCTCAGCATGGTGGCCCCAGACGCTCGGGCCACTTCCTATACCAAATGAACAAGTCAAAAATCTGGGGATTTGGATTGATTCCAAAATTTCATTTGACTATCACACCAGGAGTGTGGCTGGCATGTGTTTTGGCATTCTGCGTGGCATCAGAAAGCCTCTGGATTTGCTCCCTGTTACAGCCAGGAAATCCCTAGTCCATGCTTTGGTCACTTCAAGGCTAGACTATGGGAATGCCCTCTATCTGGGAGCTAATGTGAAATGTATTCAGAGACTACAGCATATCCAGAATGCTGCAGCCCGCCTGGTGCTGATGCTGATGCTGCCTAAAAGAGCCGCCTCTAAAAAAGCTTTGGAGACGCTACATTGGCTGACAAATAGGTAGCGTGTCCAGTTCAAAGCCCTTTGTGTTAGTCATCGGATTACGCAGGGGAAAGGACCTCGCTTTCTCCTTAATCTTCTAACATCTTACACCCGCGACTCGTCAATTGAGATCTCAGGGGGTGGGCTTAGTGCAGGTTCCTAAAATCAGAAGAGCCAGAATGGGAGGGAGGTCCTTCCGGTTCTTGGCTGCCCATCTGTGGAATAACCTTCCCCTCAGGCTCCGTATGGAAACCTCGGAGATGGTCTTCCACAAAGATTTAAAAACATACTTATTCCCTAGGGGATAGGCAAAGTTGGCCGCGGGCTGGGGAGGTCATAATAGTTCAGTCGGCTGGGGGGCAATTTGCTAGCACAGGGACACACTGGCTAGTGTAACCAGGCGCTGTATAAGCTCAGATTATTATTATTATTAATATTACTGAATTTAATAAGCAGGCAGAAACCAGCAGTTAGTGCCCACAATCTAAGCTTTCTCAGTAGCTGTGTTAAAGTCAGATTCCATTTGGGAGAAGTCTAAATTAAACTCTCTGCTTTATTTGCTCTAATCTCCTATGT
This sequence comes from Lissotriton vulgaris, assembly GCF_964263255.1. NCBI lineage: Eukaryota > Metazoa > Chordata > Amphibia > Caudata > Salamandridae > Lissotriton > Lissotriton vulgaris. The sequence continues at coordinate 650,670,805 of NC_141700.1, read as the reverse complement.
GACCACTGACAGTTGATGGGGATTTGTGATCATCCTTGCCTGATTACTCAATGTCTCCTAGAAAAAAGTTTTCAGTCCTGGAATTTGATTTAACAATGCAATTGTAGTGCCTTTAATTTAGCTGAGTGGACCCACACAACTGGATGCAAGTATTTGTGAAACAAAGGCTAGCACTGAAAAGCTGATATTTTGCATGTATGTTGTAATATGGCACCTTCGGACAGTAGCGGCTGCTACCGACCAGGGGTGGTGAGGTAGGGACGGATGGAAGGGAGGGAAATTATCATTTTAAAAAATGCACTTGCCGTTTCTCTGCTGACCGCAGCCGCTGCCTCTTTATTCTCCGTCCTCCTCTCCACTCGGCAGGAAGCACCCAGCCTGCCAGAATCCCATGGCCAGTCACAAAGCTGTCTGAGCAGCCTTGTGATTGGTCTGAGCGCTGTGGTTCGGTGCTCAGACAGGAACTGGTAGGCTCTGCATGTTCTCCACCCAGGCTGTAACGTAGAGAACATGCAAAGTGCGCATGACACTTTGGCCGGCCCAAGAGGGTCCGTCAAAGCGTCATGCGTGCTTTAAGTGCAGCTAGCACTCCTTACCCTGTGACACGTGTGGAGCCCAACCCCGCCGCCCTGGCTTCGGCTGAAAGCTGAATTAAAAAAACTAAATTATAATAACAAACTTTAATGTCCTTTTATTTTTTTGCATTCAGCTTGCAGCTGAAGCAGTGGGGTGATGCTCCTTCGCCTTAGCCTTAGCGAAGGAGCCGCCACTGCCTCTGGATGCAGTGTCTCTGTTGCATATAGTATGAGATACATTGGCTGAATATCATGTAACATTTACAGAGTGACCCTGTACTAGTTCACACATGATGTAGTGTCCCCTTGGCACTACATATGAAAGAGAGATTTCATTTGAAGTAATACCTTATAGCCACACTTAAGATTTGATGGCAGGCATATTTCCTCCAACATCTGTTTATTTCCTGAAAAAATAGTTTTGACCTGGCTCTGGGCCAACCAGGAAATAGGGAGAAAAATATGGCTTTTATGCATAGTCTAATCAGAAGCAGATGCCTATTTCATATCAGCATATGGAGGGAAATAAATTGCTTATGATATCCTCAAACAGCGATCATAAAATGAAACTGTCATGCACAGAAAACAACCCTAGCAGGATCACTAATGTACAGTTAAGGCAGCAGTGGTGTCTTGAATTTCGGCAGATTTCCCTTCTTCTCAACAAGAGTCTCTCAGTGCCTCTGTGCTTGGTGACTACCAGAGGTGGACCTGAGATATCATTACCCCAGAAGGTAGGTAGGTGCCTCTGAAAGGCCAATAGGGCTGGAGAAGAATTAGTCAGATGTCAGCAAAAGCATGATGCAAGTGCAGTCTAAGTGAAACCACCTCCAACGCACAAGATTAATCTTTTCTGAACTTTTCGTTCTTCTTCAGGTACAAAGTGCCTTGAAGTGATCCAGGCTGTAAACCTGTGCTGTACAATTCTCTTCATTTGTTTAGTCAATCATTCAAGGACTACTAATTATGCTTTTCTCAGCACAAAGCGTGAAACTCAAATTATAATGACCATAATGGCATACTTTTCCTTTAGTGCAGGATGGCTCAGCTGCAGAGGGAATTATAAGTTGCTTGGAATGGTGAGGAATGTTTTAATCTTCATTACAGAATATTCACCAGATGGCAACATCATTTGCAGTGTAATGGAACCCAGCCTTGCTTTAAACATTAGGCTGACTTCTCACATGTGTGCTTTTTGATGAGAAGAAAGATTGATGGTAAGTGTAAAGTTTCCAATATTAGGGGGAAAGTGTAAAGGAGTAGTGTATTGCAATGTGAGCTTTATATAGTGCTTACTAACCCTATGTGGGCTGCTGGAGCACTTGCCTAGGTGGGTAGTATGCTACATCATGTAGGGTGGGGGGTTGGAAGTGTGTTCTGGTTGTTTTGATCCTATGTGGAAGGTATTTCCATGTCATGTGTAAGGACCATCAAGGTGTGGCGATCATATAATAGTACGCAGCACTTAGCGGTGTGATGGATGAAGAAGTGATGGAAAGCTGCACAGGTCACAGCTTTCAATAAAGTGGTAACTTTGAGCAGTTCTTCAAGTCCCTTTATTTTTGTTTTTATGATCATAGTCCCTTCACTAGGTTGTCCATTCTGAGGCATATTTTTTTGTAAGTTTATGGTCCTGAGCAAACCGGGATTTGAGACAGAAATGACGAAGAGATCTTCTGGGGCAGACTTTGTTAATATTATAGAATTCACACAAAGTATGTCTGGTCTCTCAAAAAAAGGGGAAACAAATAAGAAAGTCATCTGTTGGAAAATGCTGTTCTTAGGATAAGAACCCTCACTCATCTGAAGGTGACATGCTTCATCCTTGGGTTCCCTCCTCACACCAGGGCCGCAAGTTTCTGGTGTGGGCTACAACTCTCTAATGGAGAGGAGCAGATGTGTTTTGGGTTGGATGAACAATAGACTCGGAGTGAGGGGCAGAGTGCAAGCAGAAGGAAGACGTGGTATAGTGAAAACTATCTCCTTGTGGGCTGGGTATCAGCTTTATTCTTGTGCCCCCAGTGGATAGGGTTAAAAAGAAGGAGAGGCCAGGGGTTTGGAAAGAACACCCCTTCTACAAGGTCAACATGTTTCTGCCTAAAGATAACCCTATCTAGGGTTTAGAGGTATTCGTCAGTGCCAAAGTAGTAACATCACTCTGCAAATATAATAAAATCAAATACCGGCCTCACAAAGGTAAACCAGGTGACACAAGAAATGGAATAAAGTTCATGGGGTCCACCATTTTTCTGAAGAGCAAAGAACAAGGAAATAATTAAAAACATTCGGAAAACATTACAAAGATATACAATGTGTACTGCTGAAGTGAAGTGCACAGGCTTGCATCAAATGGTGCGACAAGTGCTTATCACCCATATGCAAACTTTTATTAGAGGAGGAGGGAAGGGTAATCTTACCCTTAATGAAATAGTTCACCTCACTCTCAAGCCTAGAAGGCTGCCTCAATCACAGAGCTTTATCGCATCTGTCAGTATTCTAGATGGCGTACCCGGCTTGAATTTGTTGATATTATCCCATATCTGATCATCAGTATGAGAGGTCAAGAAGCGATCATAGTGTGCAGCTTGCTGGGACCTGCAGGGGTGGACTCACTTAAACTCCTGATTTGACCAGTGGCATGTGTCAGATCTCTTCAGTTATTCCATGTCTGTTCAGATGATGATGGGTGGTTTATTGCTGTGGACTGGAGCACAACTGGTTGATGGACATGACCCATAGCAGTTTTGTCATATGTGAGAGTGTCAAGCAGTACAATGACATTATCATGCAACCTCAATATACTACAATTGACTACCGACTGTTGTTGTATTAGTATGTGTGTGGGCTAGGAGGGTTATATATTGTGTTGTATTGTTATTGCATTTGTATAGCACTTACAACCAAGCATTAAAGAGCTTTACACCAGACAACACGCTGCTCCAGAAGCCATGGTAGTATTTTTGTCCAGTGACTATTATTGCTTATTGGGATTAAACTTCTGCTCTTAAGGAAACCATTCCATGCATTTACTCCAGCTTCTACGTGGTATATTAAACAATCCGTCTACTGAATTTCCTCTACGATAATGTCCCTGATATGGTGGAAGTTCAGTCAGTTGATTCTACTCTGTGTTTTGAGTCTCCTCAAGAAATTGGGGCATTTCGACCTACCACCAAACTCAAAAGGAAGTCTTTCTTCTTTTCTGTGAAGACTATCTAATGCACAACCATGTTAGCATTAAACCAATAGTTACACAAGTCACATGGATATGGTAAAGAAAGAAACATTGTGTGCTTAAACTTTTTCCATAGAACTTTAATATTTTTTTGTGTGCCTCTATTTCTATTCCAACTTTCACAATTAACCAATTTCTGTGATGCTGGGTGCAATAGTTAAATGATTGTTCTTGACAGATAGATGGATGTTGCGGTAGCCCTTGCCATGAGCGGTGCAAACTGTCTGATCAGTCAAGCTCATCTTTTGCCCCAACATCCAACTCAAATGCATACATACACAAATAAAATAAATTATCATGTCCAGAATGGGGAACCTTTGTGGACAACCAAGATATCTGATAAAAAAGCCATTGCCACTACAACATGTGGAATCATTTACATGTTTAGTTCCGAAATTAGCCCTGATCTTTTTAGGTTTTCTAAACTTATGTTTATAATGTACTTACTTATGAGGATGTTTCAGCGAGCCCCCGCTACCCATTGGTTAATATTCTGTCATTCACAGTTTGACTCCCACTACAGCATGGGTCAGTGATGCAGCCCATTCCAGCCTTTGGCTAACTTCTTTGATCTTTCACAAGGAGTCCATCTGCACACAAAGTAGTTATATTCAGTACCAGAGACTGCCATGGCAATGCATGCTTTTTGGTATAACAAAAAAAAATATATTTTTTGATTTATCCAATTTCTTTACTTTTTTTTTTATAACGGCGCAAGTGCGGCAGAACCTCCAAGAATAACGTTTTAGAAAAGCCCTTACAAAACAAACAACCATTTTTAACGCCAGAAGGCTGGCACCCAGGTACAGACTTATTGGCTTTGCCAATGCTTGCTGCATGTTTACAATTGGGGAAGTGTTGATTTGGGTGACCATTGGTAGTACTAATATCAGATTTCCTACAGTTTGCACAGTTGTTTTTGGTAAGCTCAGTTCGTTTAGGGAGGTTGCTGGCAACGTTTTAAATATGATGCTTGCTACCTCTGCTTTACCATTTTATAGCAGTACTAGCAGCCCGCCCCGGCGTTGCCCGGGGCAGAAGGGGCTGGGGGCAGCATCGCAGCAGGAGAGGTGCAGCAGAGCGGCCGTTTTGTTGGTCCTGGCCGCTTCTGCCCACGCTTTCTTTTCCCCGACGTCCCAACTTTGTGGAAAAGGCTTTCTGAGCACTCAGTGTTCATGGCCCCCGCCCGTCGTAGGTCCTGGCCGCTTCTGCCCACGCTTTATTTCCCCCGACGTCCCCACCTTGTGGAAAAGGCTTTCTGAGCACTCATTGTTCATGGCCCCTGCCCGTCGTAGGTCCTGGCCGCTTCTGCCCACGCTTTGTTTCCCCGATGTCCCGACTTTGAGGAAAATGCTTTTTGAGCACTCAGTGTTCATGGCCTCCGCCCGTCCCTTGGTGCGCACCCGCGGCTGCTTCACTCACCTCATCCGCCGCTCCTCCCCGCGCTGCTGAGTTTACCGCTCCACTGCTCCTCCGCTTCTCGCCGCTCCTCACCGTTTGTCCACTCGCCGCTCCTCCCCACCTGTCCGCAGCTCCTCCCCGCGCTCATGTCGGCCGCTCTTCCTCTTGCTCCTGAACGCCGCTCCTCCCCGCGCTTCCGATGTCATCACGCACGTCGTGGCCGGCGCTACTTCCAAGGGACTACTTTTTTTTCATTCGTAAATTTTTTAAAGAACGAATATTTTTTATTTGTATATAGCCTATGTCCTTCTGCTTGCCCTGACGTTTTCAAAGATGTCTTGGGTGTTTGGATTGGTGGTGTACTTTTCGAGTTAACCTGGCTCAAAGGACACAGTTCTCTCTTTATAATAGCATAGTATAGATTAGTGGGAACATAATGATGTATGGCCGACAGGAAGGCTTTGTCAATTGCACTCTCACTAGTGAAACTAGTGGTGTCTATAGATCACCTTTTCGAAGCCCAGCCAGGCCAACTCTGCCTTCTGAGGTTGATAAATTGAGTGCCATTTAATTGGGAATAAAAACACCTGTGATTTATGCATCAGTAATTAACTGCCCAATGTTACGTAAAGATTACTTTATTGTTATGTTGTGTGTAAACAGCAGGACGTTTTTCAGTTTGCTGCGGATTGCTATACATTTTTCGAAATTTCTGTGTCTCAGTCGCAATGCACTTGTTCGACGTACTTCATGTTTCAAGGTTTCTGCCATTCACTTTCAGTGTGGTCCGCCCTCGTGACCTCATAAATAGTATAGAATCCTTGGTGCAGAATGAGGCCTTTCCGTTATACTGTTAGTATAAGACCTTCGAGAAAACAGGCTTGGAGCTTTGTTCAGAGCAGTGCATAAAGTATTTTTAGGTCTCGCACCTGGTGTCGCAGCGTGAAGCGCTGTCGCCAGCGAGACCTATTGTCGCTGACTTGGCTTTCAAGGGCTCTCAAGGGAGACAGGGGATGGGCACGCGCAGGCTGCAGGCCGGCCAGACTGGAAATGTGAGCGCGCGCATTCACCACGTACAGTCACTCACTGTGCCCATCTCCTGTCTCCCTTGCAAGCCTCATGCAGTTACTTTTACTTTCTCCCCCCCCTCCGCTCCATGGCCCATCAACGCCCACTAAAGTGCTCCTTTCCGCTATCACAGCAGTTGCATTTTACTCGCGCCTCTAAGACCGGCTCCCCGGCTCAACCAAGCCCCCCCTGCCAAGAGCAGACGTGGGTACTGTAAGTGGGTGCCCAGAAAGTGGCATCTCGCCGGGCACCGGGCGGGCAGCACGAAACGAGCAGCTGCAGCAGCGGCCGGACCAGCCCCCTAATCAGCCCGCTGGCCCCCACTACGTACCTACACTGCTCCCTGGAAGAGTGCCAGCCAGCTTTCCCCGCATCCACGTGCGGGATGTGTCACGCAAGACAGCACATCCTGCGGCTCAACCTGGAGCCTGTGGGGCGCATTCGCCGTTTCCCCATGGCCTGCCTCTAGCATTGGGTGGAGCACAGAGGGGCTCTATGACGAGGCTCATCCATGTAGGTTCTCCCAACACACAGACAAAGGCACTCACTACCTCTGGCTGGTTCCTCCTCCCACCTCAGCTCCTCCTACCTCAGCTCCTCCTTCGGCAGAAGCAGGAACAAGGAACTGTTTTTTTTTTTACGAAAGCGATCGCGAAAGCGATCGCATTCAGTGCTGTTTTTTTTATTGTTCCATTTCAAGCACTGTGCACAGTTCTTGGCACACACAAAAAAACATTTGAGTAAACGCACGGGAACTTGAGCAGCTGCCATTTGCGGCGCTTGTGTGTTTTTGCATTTTTTTTTTAACACCACATGTATCCAAATTGACAAGATTATGCATTGCGTGCTGATAGACAGTCCGAAGTTGACAGGCACCAATTCCATAAGCGCCCAGCATGCGGAAACACTCCAAAGAGTTAAACACAGCTGCTTTTTGTGAAATTTGTATTTGTTTTGTACATAGTAGCTCAGAAGGAGGATGGGGGAAGAAAAAAACGCAGATCAGAACAAAAGGGATTTCACACAACATAGCTCTTGCATTCTGGCAAAACAGCGAAACCTATCCTAATTATTTGCATTCACAGTGTAGCAGCACAAGAAATGCATAAATACTGTTAATGGTGCGCAGTCAACATATGCTTGGATGATGTGTGGTATCTATATTGTGGCTGGGCATGATCGCATGCTGTGTCAGGAGACGCACAGTAGAAGTTTTATGTGTGCTCCTGGCCGCGTTCCACGTTCCAGCTCTTCAGAGGACGGTTGGAGTGAGTAGGCCGTTGCCCTGGACGTGCAGGGACCTGGTCGTGGGCTCCTGTGAATAATGAGACAATAAACGTGTCTCCAACCTTATCCTGCAGTGGTCTCATTATCCGATACCCTGCAACAGGAAGATACTTTCATGTCTTGCTTTACTATGTTCGCTACAGCCTAATCCGGTGGTTCCCAAACTGTGCGCCGTGGCTCCCTGGTGCGCCGTTAGGAGTTGCCAGGGGCGCCGTGCACGATTTGGGAAAGAGCTTGTGTCGAGGTAGCAGCTAATAATGTGATAATGTAGCATTAAAACCTCCTTTACAAAGCCTTCGATCCCATGCAGTTCCACTGCTGGATGTGCCACGCTTCAACGAATCCCAACCTGGGGGACGCTCACCTAGGGATGTTGACAGCAGGGGATGCACTCCCCTGGAGGGGCGTCAGCAGGAGGCGCTCTCATCTGATAGCACTGAAAGCAGGGGCGGCCTCTGGCCAGCCAGGTTGGATGACAGCAGGGCTCAGTCACCAGGGCATCTGGAGACGCAGGCAGCAGGACCCCTCCTCACCTGTGGTACTGCAGAAGGGGCGCTCTCTCGCCAGGCTACCCCAGCGGCGCTCTCGCCTCGGTATCCAGATGACAGGGCTGCTTTCATCTGGGGACATGGATAGCAGGACGCCGCCTCTCCTGGTGGCCCTAACGGCTTGGGCTGCCTCTCCCCTGTCGGTACAAACAAGACGTTTGGGCGCACTCACCTGGTGGTATAAACGTCATGGGGCGCTCTCACCTGGCTGCACGTGCTCTCAACGGAGGAATGGGCAGCAGGTGAGAGAGTGTCCCCTTCCGGTCCGTGTAATCAAGTAAAAGCTCCTCAGCTGTCAATGTTCCCTCGCCTCGAACGCTGCTAGCAAGGGGCGTCTTCGCCTGGGCTGCGCAGCAGAGCGCGCTCCGCTATGAGGTAACACTGACAGCTGAAGACCTTTTACTTGATTACACTGGACGGAAGGGGACACACTCTTACCTGGAGACACAGGAAGCAGTGGACAGCTTTCACGGGGGACAGCAGGATGCTCACCAAGCACGTGCACTGACTGCAGAGGGCGCTCTCACCAATGACCCTGGGAACAGGGGGGTATTCGCTCAGCTGGAAAGAAAGTCAGCAGAGGGGCACGCTCCCAAGGCGCTGGTAGGGGTGGCACTATCACCTGGGGCCGCGACCGCAAGGCTCTATCTAACCTTGAGAGACAGTCTGCAGGGGGCGCCTCCGACAGACCAGTTACAACAGAATCATAGGAAATAAAACATGTTTAAACAATCTTAGAATCATAGACCGGAAGAATCGGTGTCCTGTGAAATGTTCCACTTTGCTGTGAGCAACAAGCATTGGCAAAGGCATCAGGTCTCACCTATGCGAGATCTATTGGCTTTGTCAATTATTTTTGAGCCATGCTGTACAGCAGAACAGTTTCTGTGCTCCATTTCTAAAAGCAATGATGGTGGCAGGATACTGAATGGGAGGGGGGGGAGTAGGATGTGAAGTAGGATGTGGCGCTAAGGCAGAGCTGCCATCCTCAGAACTGGGGTATCTGGTTTGAGTCTCAGCATCAGCTCAACATCCTCTGGATCTGGGCCAATCACTCAATCACCTTTTCTTTACAAAAATAGAAAAATGTGAAGTTGTTTGATGTAATTAGTGCTCATTTGAAGCGCTAAAAAAAAAGAAAAAATATCAATTTGTGGAATGTAACTGGTGCTCCTGTAAGGCGCTGATACCTTCAAGTCGAGTTCGCGCTATAAAATAAAAAAGCCAAAAAAAGAAGAAATGGTACATTAATCACAGCACGAGCAGCCAATGGACACTAATTAACATTAATTAATCTGTACTTTGGTCATGCGCTCGCAAACAAAACAAAGTGACGCCTCAAATATTCTGCCGAATTAGAAGGCAGCAAAAAAACAGTGATAAGGATGCCAAAAAATGTTAACCGCATCGCTGCGGCGCATTTTCCCGCTGTGCGCTGAAGATTTGAAAATCCCGCGGTTCATGACGAGCTCAGCTCGTCATGAGCGTTAGCTCGTCATGAGCGTACAAGAGGTGTACTTCACGATGAGCTGAGCTCGTCGTCAGCGTCGAAGGGGTTAAGTGGAGAAGTGTGGCTCAATGGTTAGAGCGGCAGACTCTGATGCAGAGGTCTAGCCCGGGCCCAGGGTTCAATTCCCCGCCTCGGCGGGTCTTGGGCTCAAAATTCCACGGTCCTGATAATTCTCGTCTCGGTGCCTATTCCAATTATAGAGTCCCACTATGCAATTCTGGGCAATAGCTTGCTTAATCTCCACAACGGCCCCCACAACGCTAAGGATGCCTGGCCTTCACCCTGGGGTGCCCAGGAGTGGACGCCTCACAGGGAAAGCCAGGACGGGTTCCACAGCGGTATTTGTACAAGCGCCTTGAGACCCTTGCGGGTGAGTAGTGCGCTATACAAGTATCAATTTACATTTTTTTTTTACATTTAAGTAATGGGTGGGCTAAACGCCCCATTTTAGAGGTTTTTTTTAGACACAAGTGATCATCACCATAGCGCGCTGCCTGCAAGCGAGACTTAAAAACGGGCTTACATCCACCCACCGGTAAAAAAAAGTGACATGATGGGGAGCCACGGCCAACTGCCAATTAGGTCGAGGGAGCCACAGGTCGAAAAAGTTTGGGAACCACTGGCCTAATCATTCTGGGCACGAGTCCGATCAGGCGCAAATGATTAAATCGGCACTGGGATTTATTGCTTTAATTGCGCCTTACAAAAAACACAAAGCCACTCTCTAAATGAGTAGTTAGGTCTAGGAGCAGGGCTCAGCATCCCCCCACTTCTTTTTTTACGACTTGTGCCCTGTCTAGGAGGCATTCCTGTCAAACATCAATAGTTTACTAGCACCCCTCCTCCCCCAACTTCACCACACACATAGCATTTTTGCCGCAAGTATTTAGTAATATGTAAAACACTTTAATGACTTGTATTAAGATGTTCTCATTCTGCCCCTGCCAGCTCAGAAGTGCAGGTACTCAGTACCGGCCCATGTAAAGCACTGGCTGACCTTCAAGGAGAATTATAAGAGGAATATAACGCTGCAGCCACAACTGGAAGAGAAAGGGCACACGAGTTCTGCTGCTCATGCAAGCCTCTGCTAATTACAATATGTACACATACAAGACTTGATTATTCTGTGGTGTTTGGGCCCTCACTCCATTGCATCGCTGATGTTTGTACAATAGACTGCATATTCATCGAGCTCAAGTATAATAAATTCATGATATCCAAAGGTCAGCTGTGATTCAAGGGTGACCAACCGCAGGCTGCACAGTGCATTAGTGCTTCCACACACACACACAACCACACACACAACCACAACCACACATACCACCACACATAGAACCACACACACACAAAAACACACACTACCACTCTCACAATCACACACACACACACAACCACACACACTACCACACACACAACCACACACACACAACCACACACACACAACCACACACACAGCCACACAGTCAGTGCACACTTTCAACACTCACAGACACCATCAGTCGTCAGTGCACGCTTTCACCTGGCACAAACATCACCAGTCCCCAGTGCACGCTTTCACCAGGCACAAACACCACCAGCCATCAGTGCACGCTTCCACCAGGCCCACATCGCCAGCCGTCAATGCACGCTTTCACCAGGCACACACACCACCAGCCGTCACTGCATGCTTTCACCAGGCACACACACACCACCAGCCGTCAGTGCAAGCTTTCACCAGGCACACACACACCACCAGCCGTCAGTGCAGGCTTTCACCAGGCACACACACCACCAGCCGTCAGTGCACGCTTTCACCAGGCACACACACACCACCAGCCGTCAGTGCAGGCTTTCACCAGGCACACACACCACCAGCCGTCAGTGCACGCTTTCACCAGGCACGCACACCACCAGCCGTCAGTGCACGCTTCCACCAGGCACACACACCACCAGCCATCAGTGCACAATTTCTACAGGCACACACACCACCAGCCATCAGTGCACACATCAATTGTTAACGCATCCGCAATTAACTATTGTAGCAATCGCAGTATGGCACACTTTACTTTTAAACATATTCATCTAAAGCGCAGCATGCCACGATTGCTACAAAAATAAATACACATTTTTTTGGCCTACAATTTATAGACTTTTGTTGCATTTGGTGTTGCAATATTTAGCAATGCCAATAGCTCAAACTTAATTAATGCGAGACCTATTGCATTGCAAATGCTTGTTTATTTTAAATCCTCCCTTCCTTAACTCATGTGGGTTCCTGGGGCCTAAAAAACTGCGTGGCATATGTGTTTTTTCGCAAGGGGCCTGTCAAAAATGTCTGTTGTTCCAGCGCCCAAACGTCTAATTCTGAACTTGTACAAGCCCACTTTATCTTTTATGCTGAAACAGCCTTTTTACTAAGGCATACTATACTTTCACGATGAAATGTCAGACTCCTGTGGGCATGTGACTCCAGTGGAGCAGCGGTGTCTGTCAAACGCAGTTTTTGGTCAAAGAGACCGTAAACCTGCCAGTCACAATTAACTTCCACCTCTTAGGCGTGTTCCCCTGAGAGCATTTTTTGATTTCTGTCAGACGACCTGCCAGGTTGCACCCTGTCAATAATGCCTTTTAGCACGCTTTTAATTAACTTGTTTGTTTAGGGAAAGAAACAAGCATTGGAATGGTACGATTTTGATTTCAATAAATATTAAAAGATTTATATGCAGTCATTTCATATTTGTAACTTAATGTGGTTGAAATGTTTGTCTAATAATATTTTGTGAGAGCGAATTCTGCTTTCTACAGATGTAGAAATTGGCCTTATAGTCTGGCAGCCGGACTGTGGCGAGGAGTGAAAAACAAGACCGTATCCCACCAGCCTTGAAAATTCTACATTTGCTCCCTGTGGGATTCTGGGTTGAGTTCAAGGTTCTGTGCCCTTCATGGGTCAAAGCCCTCCCTGCATGACCCATGAGTTTGTCACTCAACTACCCCCTGCAGACATCCTCAAGTCCACCCGTCCATTTGCCATCCCTAAGACTCAAAAACGTAATGTTGTTGCACAGGCCGCTAAGTCGGCTACTGGAATGAATGTGGCTTTTGCCATATTAATTCTTCAGCGGGTTGAGCTGGAAGGATTTGAAATCTACCAGAGATTTGGGTTAGGGGTTTGAGGGGGCTTGAGATCATACCTACTGAAGAACCAGAACCCATTCCCTCTCAAGGATGGTATGTAAGATCAGATACTCTACTATCTATCGCTCCGTTCCAATATCGTAGAAAGGCAAGATGTGTGGATCCACCATTCATCACCATTGACACCAAAACATTTCCAACGAGGCCACAGTCATAACCCACAAAAATACAACTATATATACCAGTATATCGATATAAAACTCCTCAATTTCACCCCTGACTGTCTGTCCTTGCTTCTATACATGCATAAGCACAGCAACCGATGTCAAGGTAAGGGCACTCTTATCGTGGTCATGAACACCACTAGAACACTTTCCACATAGGCCACACTGCAATTCACCATTCTTCCAACCAAACATGGTATGGTGTAGCATGCTCGCTACCCATATATGTGCTTTGGCCCCAGGTCATGGATATCAGGTTTTGTGTAAATTCAACTACAGTATAATACAATTGCCCAGGCCAAACGTTGAGGCAGATTCATCCTGGTACAAGACTTGCCACTCTTGATGACCATTGGTACAATACTGCAATTCCAACAGAACTGTCTAACCTTTTAGAGGGGCCAAAAGTCAGCCTTTCTAGGGGCAATCCTTTCAGACATAGGCACACTGTTGGGCTATCACTTCTCGAACAACAATCAGACTTCAGCCGCTGATAGGCAAAAAGCAACCGCTGATCAAATGCAAGGGACAAACATAGTGACACCCACCAATATCCATATTAAGTAAGCTTCCACAGGTACCACCGAGTAATCCTATGTGTCTCTCCATGGATACTCTGACAGTAAATCAAAGTTGACCAGCATGGACTGCTGAGATTATCTAAGACACCAACCAGTAAAGAGTCTGGAAAATTGACAACCTGGAATATGGAGGAATATGGAACAGAAAACTCACATTGATTTGCTGTACAAAAAAAGTAAAATGACCCACTACTTTTAGATTTCCAACAAACCAGGAAAAAAACAATTCTCCAAGAATGACCTTGACAAACATTTTCCAAGGGTGGAGCTTGCCAAGACTGGCATCTTGCTCTTTCAATCTAAAACATCAATAAAGATAGTACCTTGTGGTCTCTGCTGAAGCAGAAAGCTGATGTTTGACCCAGGTTGTGAGTACATCTCGTTTATTAGCCACTTACACTTTAGAATTGGACCCTTGTAGTTCATTTTCTCGGTCAGTCTAAGATTGACCTGGTGTTAGTAGTATTGCCAGAAAAAACACCAGACTGATGGAAGGTCACCCACATGGCAGAGGGCTATTTGACATCATTTCTGTAAACATGAAAAATGCTTTAAATGCTTAAAGACCATCACACTTCTTAGAGGGCGATTAAACAATGTTGTTCACACTCGATGATGCATTTTCTTAAATACAGTTCAAATATTTTCATTCAATCCCAATCGTGATCATAAAAGAAGCAATAAAATACATAGAACAGATTAAAACATTCCATCACATTATAATAAACAATTACATAAATTACATTAGATTGCCGGTTGATGGGAGTAAGCTGAACAAGAGATCATATTATTACACAGTTATATAGGTTGCAGTTAAATGCGCAATCAGCGGCTTCGGCAGGCATAAATAAATAAAAGCTGCATTAGTAAGGCGAATCTTCGCTTTTTTTTTAAAAACGGTACAAGAGAAACTATCCTCAAAAAGACATAAAATTGGTAAAAAAAACATATAAAGTGCAGCGTGATTTGGGTCGAACAACCATCACAGGCAGGTAGGCACTTAAAAAAGGGGCCCTGGGTTGGAAAGGCCACCAACAGTTGAACAGTGCCAAACCTAAGCGTCACCAGCAAAAACAGGTAACTTTTATTCGCCACCCACTTTAAGTATGGAGCCATACCTGGGTTAGTCGGGATCTCAGCATATGCCTGGACACTTCGGGCCTCATTTATGAAAAGTGACGCATCGCTGCGTGAAAACAGCGATGCGTCACTTTTCATTGCGCCCTCCTTGCGACATACCTGATGCGTCATATTTACAGTATGACGCATCATTGCGCAAGGAGTTACAGATACATCAGTATTTCTGACGTATCTGTATGGTGCAAAAGTGACTCATTGCTGGAGTGTGTCACAAAAGTGACGCAACTCCAGCAATGCGTCCTTTCACATGGGGCAAGCCCCATGTGAAAGGGCCTGCGTCAGTCTTACGCCTGCGGTGAGGCAGGCGTAAGATATTAACGCATTTGCATCCTAGAAGTGGTGCAGTGAAATCTTATAGATTTCACTGCGTCACTTCTACGACCCTTTCTTGCGTCAATACGCCCCCCTTGCATACATTATACCTGGCGCAGGTATAATGTGGCGCAGGGGTTTACAAAGTGACGTATCTACCTAGATGCATCACTTTGTAAATATGGCGCAACAAGGCACATTTTTACGCCACTGGTGCGTCACGGCGGCGTAAAAGTGACGCACAGCCTCATAAATGAGGCCCTTCGTTTGTTAGCCTCCTTTCGTAACCTATGGTCTCTATGATAAGATTTCAATGTGGTCTTCAATTGTGCAGCAAAATTTGCTTTGAGGCTGCTCAGGGTCCTAAACAAATCGTCGAGCTCCAGGCTCTGAGAACTATGATGGATATACTTTAGCAATGTCCATGGAGAGGTCCAGTTGCAAACAATCTGCTGGGATAGCCCTGCCAAGATCCGTCTGTTCCCCAGTCCATAGTCGGAGCCAAAGTAACAGATGTTGCATTTTTATAAAGTCTTTGATAGAGCCCAGCCCCACCTCAAGGTGACAAATGAAAGAACTTGTATTGGTGGGGATGGAAAGCAACCTCTTAAGAAAGCCGTTCGCAACAGTTACCAAGCCCCTGAACCGTCAATACTCCAAACCCCAGCCTCGATGATGCAAAAAATCCTAAGGATGAACTCGTATTGCTTTACCGGCAAATTATGGCTGCTAAAGAGCCAAATGAGGGCACCTGGGCTCGGGGTTAAGAGGCAGGCAATTCATATTCCAGTTAGTGGTGTAATTCATGCTGCCTAAGCATGGTGCTGGTACGCTTTGAAGAGTAAATTCCCACTCCCTTGATTTTTAGAAGAACAATACAATGTGTCACAGGAGGCATCAGTTCTGG
The DNA here is from genome assembly GCF_964263255.1 of Lissotriton vulgaris. Classification (NCBI taxonomy): domain Eukaryota; kingdom Metazoa; phylum Chordata; class Amphibia; order Caudata; family Salamandridae; genus Lissotriton; species Lissotriton vulgaris. Next base: position 650,654,903 of record NC_141700.1, on the reverse strand, counting down.
CTCCATTCTATACAACATCAGAGTTTAAGAAGCATCGAAAAGAACCTATTCCTTTCCCATGTCTCTCGCTTTGCGAGATCTTACTTCTCCAGTGGATGATGGTGGTGAGTCGCATGGTTAGCTTATGTCCTGGAGAAGTCATTGATGATCAGCCAACAGACGGGAGAGAGGGAGCTCTTGAAAACTGAAAGCAAGTGCACACAATTGCCTTCAAGTGAGGGGAGCCAGCAATTCACAATAGATTACTATGCTGTTGGGGTTGGACATTCCATGAAAGTAGTGTTTCAAACACACAGATTGTTGTGCAAGGTACAAGATCTAATGCCACATAGGAATGGACTCTGCTGTCGGGGACTAGCGGACACTTCCTAGGAGTAACAGTTGTGTGAGACCAACAAGCAGGATCATTCCTATGGGGTTCCAGCTTGTGGTGAGGAGTCTGCACTGGTTTGTAAAATTGTTAATAATATGTGGGTGAATCTCTGGCATTTTCTGCTGTTTTTAAATTTTGGGATGATTGTACTGGAGTGTAGCTTGCTGTGATCCATATCTGATCAATTACTCTTACAGAAGAATTTAGTCAAGAGCATAGAAACAAAAGACATGTAACCCCTACTTTAATCTGTGTATAAGTATTTTTCTTACGGTTCTACAATCAAAAGTTGCTCTAATGTTCTTCTCCTTTAATCTGTGCAGGCTACCCCTCCAATCGCTATTAGCGTCTTAAATGCCATCCAAAATTCACTGAGTGCAATTCATCCTCCAGACTATACTACGGAGACTCTTTGACTGAAAGACTGTTCAGTAACTGCAGCCCAGCACTCAGCAATTTGACCAGGAGCTTGTTCATCACTTGAAAGCGGTGCTTCATTTGAGACAGTGATTTCCGGTGCTCGGCACCTAAATGACAGCACCGGCACTTGTGCAGTCTGCCACAAGGTGGCGCTGTCTGGCTAATTTAAAGATGAACACAACAACAGTTATTAATACAATGTACTTTAGAAATGACTATTACGTGTCGGCCAAGCCCTTCTTGTAGCTTTGGGGGCCTGAAATAGTCTGAATTGTCACACTTGTTGGAACGTAATGGTTAGTAGATGTTTTGTTCCTACCATTAGCAGAATCACAGGGCCAATGTGTGGTGCAAGCTGCAGTGGCCTCCTGACGAGAGCCCTGTCACTTATTTGTTTATGAATTAAGCACTGCTTGAAAGCATCTGGCGCCCAGCAATCTGTCCTGTACTGCATTCCACCTTCATCCAGAAGCCAATGCACTCCACAATGGTCGCATCAGGACCACACTATTATAACAAAGGGGCGACATAGAGTTCAATATTTAAAGAGGTCCTATGCCTATGCTCCTCCCAGAGGTAGACTGACTAACCATCAAAGTAGGAGTAGTTCCTCGTAAGCAAAGTGATAACTAGGTGGTGAAACCACAAGGCTGGTCAATACTGTCGCAGGGAGACCAGAAAGTCAGATCTTAATGGCCTCACACACCTGTTAGGGTGTCATGCTTCATCATTGGGCACTCCTTGTCCGGCCGGCGCTGCAATGCCAGATGGGCCTGTGGGCTGATGGTCGGAAATCTTTTGATCCGAATATGCCATTTAGGTGAATGCATGAGAGGGGACAGTGTGGAAGTGTGTCTAGTGCAAAGTGAAGAGTGTCTAAAATAGACTCTGGTGCCCTAAGAACAATTATATATGGGGTAAGGGTAAAAGCACTAGCTAAAAACAGTGCTATCATTCAGTCACAATGTACCTGGACAGCTATTAACAAAGTGAGGTCGACAGGTTTCATGCCTTGATTGCTGAAGGGGTCAGTCTGTATTTCATCTGGACCAAAACAAAAAGTAATTTATCGCCCCTGAGGGGCATATGACCTCCTTTCAAGTGAAGGATGGCCAATCAACACACACAATACTGCACTTGAATGATTGCCGCACTATGATTCCACCTAAGGGAGAGAGAAAGACACGAGGTGGAAAAGCACATGCAAAAGAATTAGAACGGGAACCTAGATCCACAATGCAGCTGTACAAATTAATTTGTTCATAATGTGTACTCATAAATAATGGTGTGCGTCTTCACGACTGGCAAGTGAGACAGACGTTTTTTTTAAACAACCATTTACAATGCAATAGGTCTCGCATTAGGAAAGTTTGAGCTATTGGTATTTTAAATGACAAATTTGTTATTTATGTGTTGGTTTTGAAAATAGCAAAATTAATAGCTTTGTCATTTACAATGCCAATAGTTTTAACTTTCGCAAATGTGACACCTATAGCATTTGTAATGCAATATGTATTGTATTAACGTGACTTAGATGTATTAATATTAAAAATGACAATGGCTTTAATTTATTTTTAATAATTAATACTTAAATAAAAGTTATTGTAATTTATAATGGCAATAGCTTAAACTTTGGTAAATAACTTTTGTGAAGATTATGTTCAGTGTATTTTATTGTGACTAAAATCCAAGAACAGAAGTGAAATATTAACATCTTTTTGTGACATTTGTAATAAAGCTTGAAACATTGAGAGAACATATTTGAACCAGTTGTTGTTGAATGGTTGCACAGACTGATGCTGTGGTGGCGCTGAGTGATGTTGTGGTTGTGACGAGTGATGCTGTGGCTTTCAGTGATGCTGTGGTAGCGCATAGTAGTGATGTGGTGCCCCCGAGTGATGCTGTGGTGGTGCTGAGTGATGCTGTGGTGGTGCTGAGTGATGCTGTGGGGATGCAATAGAGTGAGTGCAATAGATAGATAGAGGGAGGGCGAGAGATAGATAGATAGAGTGTTGGCGATAGATTGAGTGCGATGGATAGACAGATAGAGTGAGTTAATAATTTTCTGCTGTGGGCAGCGTGCTCCTCAGAAGTATTCCCCAGGTAAAGGGAGGCTTTGTGTGAGCCGCATTCCAGGCAATTTACAGTGACGGTATGACGAGAGAGCAGAGAATGTGATGAGAATTGCCGACCCGCAGGCCTCCATTTTTGCTGATGTGCATGAATCTCAGTAATTAGTCTGCACACAAAGTGATAAATGTATCCCCCTTAGCCGTAGCCGTTGAACCACTGGCTCTATGTGTTGCATGCATGCGTTAATGTGGCAGTCTATTTTGGCCAGCAGGTGCACTAACAACACAATGAAAATGAACTACTATTACTATTATGTAACGGTACTCAATTCATCCACCTTAGAAGCTGGAAGTGTGAGTAGGTCCTGCCAGGATGTGAATTGATGGCCTTCATTACATAACTGCAGATGTATGCAGCGAGCATTTAAAACACAGAAAAATCTTGCTGTGAATGTGTGTGTGTGTGCGTATGTGTGTGTGCATGCCTGCATGTGTGTGAAAGAATTAGCACTATATAGCACGTGTGTGAGTTGGTCCTGCCAGGATGTGAACTGATGACCTTCATTACATAACTGAAGATGTCAGCAGCGAGCGTTTAAAACACAGAAAAATCTTGCTGTGAATATGTGTGTGGGTGCGTGCATGTGTGTGCAAGAATTAGCACTAAATAGCACGTGTGTGAGTTGGTCCTGCCAGGATGTGAACTGAAGACCTTTATTACATGACTGAAGATGTCAGCAGCGAGCATTTAAAACAGAAAAATCTTGCTGTGCATGTGTGTATGTGTGCGTGTGTGTGTGTGTGTGCGTGTATGTGTGCGTGCATGTGTGTGAAAGAATTAGCACTAAATAGCACGTGTGTGAGTTGGTCCTGCCAGGATGTGAACTGAAGACCTTTATTACATAACTGAAAATGTCAGCAGCGAGCGTTTAAAACACAGAAAAATCTTGCTGTGAATGTGTGTGTGTGCGTGCATGTGTGTGAAAGAATTAGCACTATATAGCACGTGTGTGAGTTGGTCCTGCCAGGATGTGAACTGATGACCTTCATTACATAACTGAAGATGTCAGCAGCGAGCGTTTAAAACACAGAAAAATCTTGCTGTGAATATGTGTGTGGGTGCGTGCATGTGTGTGCAAGAATTAGCACTAAATAGCACGTGTGTGAGTTGGTCCTGCCAGGATGTGAACTGAAGACCTTTATTACATGACTGAAGATGTCAGCAGCGAGCATTTAAAACAGAAAAATCTTGCTGTGCATGTGTGTATGTGTGCGTGTGTGTGTGTGTGTGCGTGTATGTGTGCGTGCATGTGTGTGAAAGAATTAGCACTAAATAGCACGTGTGTGAGTTGGTCCTGCCAGGATGTGAACTGATGACCTTTATTACATAACTGAAGATGTCAGCAGCGAGCGTTTAAAACACAGAAAAATCTTGCTGTGAATGTGTGTGTTTGTTTTCCTGGTCGTGGTGTGCGAGGCTTCCTTTCAAGTTGGGTGGGGGAGCAGGGGAGCCAGTAAGTGGGAGGGAATAGCTCTCGGCATTGCTGGGTGGGCGGGGGAGCAGCAGCCTGTGGTGTGAGAGACAAATGTTGGGGTGAGGAGGAGGGACGGGGGAAAGAGTGCGCTGCAGAGGAAGAGGCTCAAGGTGGGAGGGCGGGGGAGATAGCGAAAGGGTGAGAGAAGAGGCATTGCGCAGAGGGAGACGGGGAGAGCATTCCTTTGAAGTGTGAAGCTCTCAGCATTGCTGTGGCGGGTCTGATGCGATAATGGAGGTGGCTCGGGGAGCAAACGGCAAGCGCGTGCACGGGCACATGCACTCGGCGTAATGAGGAGTTGAAGCACAGAATGGTGCCATATTGAACCTGGACAAGACTGAGTGCACAGAAGAGAAGCCTAGCAAGTATTCACAGCATGAAGCAGAGGTGGGAAAACATGAATTAGAAGTGAGGGAACTGTGTGTTATAGATGAGAGAAATGTCTCTGTGCTGCCCTAGGGGCGTCCCCGTGCAGCGCCACACCTGTACAGAATCTGGCTTTTGAACCCTGTATCGAGGGATGTACGACAACCTATAAATCAATTCTTATTGTACATTGAGTCATGGGCCATCCGCATTTCAGGTATGAATGCACTGCTCTGGTTCCTTCAACAAAACCAATGAGCAATCTTAGTGTCTTCGCTATAAATAAAATACACCATATGTATTTTCGGTAGCCTTCTGTCTGCACTTCAACTGTTGTACTAAGGGGTGTCAAAAGACACAAAAATAAACAGTGGAGCAACCAATGTAAAATACTTTGAGATCACACATTTTACACTGACAACTCAGCGGTGTGCCCCTGTATGTGTTGTGGGGCATGTATTCATCGGCTTTGTGAAAAGATTTGGATAGCATTGCATCTCCCATGGTTTAATAAAGTTGTCTTTTTTAGAGGCTGGACTGCACGGTCTTCTACATTTTATGTGTACACTGTTAAACACTCATCCGTTTGGGCTGGGCTATAATTAATTACGCCTTCTCTCCATTACCACTGCCCATTTATACAATCTTTCAGAGTTCTATTAAGACTGTTCGCAACCACAAGCTTTCAGAAACAAGCAAACATCTTGGATTGTAGCCCTGATAAGACAGTCTTAAAGCACTGCCCGCTCAAAAAAAAATCACCCTGCTTCCAGCTCACCAACAGCTGGACATAAAATTTAAAAGAAGAGTGAGAATGTGAAGCCAGACTTACAGTAGGGATGTGGCAGAGGCAGGAAGAAAGGCGGGGGTATCGAGTGGTAGGGTCCGAACTGAGTCAGGATATAAACACAATAGCGTGTAGAAGTAGGTGGAAAACTGAAAACACTTTGGAGAGCATAATATGTGGCAAAAATTACACATGAAAGAACAGGGAAAGGGAGTGGTATGAGAAGATGGCTGATAGGAAGCAGTGAGTGACGAAAGGGCTATGGAAAGAAAGTCGTGTGAAGTAGGTGTCCATGCAACTGAAAAGATGCTAGCGAGAGGGGAGTACAGGTCGAGGTGATGCAGAGAAACGTGGTAAAAAGAGATACTGATAAGAGGCTAGGGGCAAGGACGCAGACGAATAAAGAGATGTGGAGAAACAGGAAGAAAATACATATGATTGTGAGTGGGAAAAGAGAGAAAAGGGATTCTATGAGCAAATGAGCCTAACAAGTAGAGGAGCTGGGAAAGAATCAGGAAAGATGTGGGTTAAGGAGAGAAATGAGGAAATGTGCAGAGCGCAGGAGAGATGGGTGCGATAATGGGAAAAGGTTTGGAAAACAAAAGACACGCTGGAGCGAGAGATGAAAATAATACATTAAATTCTAATACACAGTGATTGGTGAGCGGAGATATGGCAAAGGAGGAGTGAGGCGAAGTCTCTGCTATAAAAAACCAAGTCGGATGGGGGCGGGGTAGTGAGCGAGTGGGAGGGAAGCGCGGGCGAAGCGTCGCGCTTCAAGAGCCTGGTGGGGGGGCGGGATGCGAGCGAGTGGGAGGGAACAGGCCAAGCGCGCGCTGGAGAAGCGTCACGGTTGAAAAATTAACATGCATTGCAGGAAATCGGGCTGGTTCAAGAGACTTTGGTTCAGATATAATAGGTTCGGGTAATAAATTACTCGACCTAAAAAAACCTCAAGGCAGGCACTTGTGCTAAAACTCTACGAAACATGGAGGCACAATCAGTTAGTGCCGAAGGCTCTCAAATCAGTGTGATGATAGGTGCAGATTAGCCGTCAGACATATTCCACTGGTGTGATTTAGAAACACGCACAACTGCTGTGTCAATTTACCTCAAGGTGAGCAGGAAAATACCCCTTGGGCAGGGTGGAGGGTCCCGGTGAAACTGCAGGACACCTTGATGAAAGGGAAAGAAAGAGGCAACTGCAGCCGTGTATTAAAGGATTCACGGATATATTCACACAGACGAGTAAACAATGGTTTTTAACAACCCCGGTTACTTAGGCTCACAGTCTAAGAAAGCACGCAAATGGTGTTGGTGCGCATTTCCTCAGAAGGATCCTGGACATAATCATGAATCAACACACAAAAAGTTGTACTTTAGGGTTGAGGTTCAGTGACAAATGTAAGTGGTGTTTTCGACTCGCACGAATATGGTCGAGTCTGGTATCTATGAACCACAAATGACGAGTTTAGTGGGTGTACGCGTTTATGCTGTGCTAACCTGAACCGTTCGTTTATTTCGTGGGTTTCTTCATCTGAACCCACGGGTTCCATCTTAGATACGGCATCCATTTTGTTTCTTGCCCTCAAGTAGTCAGCGAATGGACGTTGTCCGCTTCGCGACCCTGGGATTCCCAAACTCTTGCGGAAGACACGTTTCCTTTGGAGGTGTCTTTATGATGAGGGGGATGGCACTGTAAGGCAGATGGCCCCGCTCGAGGCTCATCTTGCCGTGCCGCTCTATTGTCTCAGTTGTGCATTCATTAAGCACGTCCCCTTTGATGCCTGCAACTCGTGTTTCCTGACGTCACCCCTTCTATACCCTTTTTCGATCTGTTCACTGTTTCCATCTTCCTCTGCACCTGTTTCTGTCTCTTCCTTGATTCGTTTACTGCTGATTGGAATGTACAAATGGTGGGAAGATGTACTTTTACAGTTGGGAAACCACCAAATGTTACTGTAATTATGTTCCGGGCCCTGAATACATGAAAGCGACCCCTTATGACTTTTACGATGGGAACCAAGTTGTAAACCTTTGTGCACCATGTTATCCTATGCTTGAAAACTGTATAAGAAGAGCGATCCACAGATAGAATTTGAAGCAGTTTCCTCGAACCTACACATGTTGTACTTCTTGTGACTTCTGTGTTCCCTGCAGTAATAAACCTCGAATCTTTGACGCCGAAGGAAGTGTCCCGTGTCTCTGTCATTTGTACGCCAGAACAGGTTACCCACGAAGGTTTTAGGTGTTATCCCTGGCACTGCTGGGTCTTAGCAAAAACCCAGTCCTTCAGTTGGCGCCCAACGTGGGGCTGCATCAGTGGTACCGGTCCAAGCCCGACGATCGTGAGGAACTTCGTGTGAAATCTCAGAGGGAAGGTGCACCCCGCTTCATCGATCCTGTTGTCGAAACAAGTGGCCCGACGACTTTTCCCGTGAAGATTCCCGCCTCCTGACGGCTGCGACGGACTGCTGCCCTGACTGTAGACCTGTTTTGGCGCCTGGCGTAGACCTTGGTACAGCGAGACGATTGACGGGCCTTCCTGGTGACGCCATTGATCTTTGAGTTAAGTATTTGTGGGTCGCTCCCAGAGTCCTTTATTGTGGGTGCTTAGTTGTTGCATGGTTCCATTGCATTTGTGGTTCTTGGTACTTTGTTCTTTGTTGTGATATTTGACGTCTGCAGTCGCCAAAAACCGAGGGTTTTGCTCTTTGTAGGGATATTGTGATCCTATAACCCTTGACGTTTGTGAAACTCGGTTAGTGTACACGATGCCTGGCCGTAGTACTTTGTTCAGTTGCTTTAGAAGTTGTGGTGCGGATTCCCGATTGGAAGGCTGGTGTCCGATACCTCCGATTGGAACTCCAACTTATGAGTTGTATAGCCGACACGGTTTAGGTCCGATTACATTCAATGAGTGTTGGGTTCGATACACTAAGAAAGACGGTGTCCTTAGTTGGCCACCTCATGGTAGTTTTGAGACTCCGATTTTAGATAATCTTGAAGCTAAATTATTCCAAAGAAAAGCAAGGCCGGCCATGTTTGATTCCTTTCGGTTGTGGCGCAAGGAAGCCAAGCAGAAAGAAATCAAGCAGATTAAACGTAATAAGAGAGAGGGAATTGTTACTACGGTAAGAAACGCAGAGCAGTTCCAGCGAGATAAGGAGGATAAGGAAAAGGAAGTTTTCGATAGATTGCAGCGCATGACTATAGATAAGTGCTACCCCGTTTTACCGACGGGTACGGATAAGAAGGAGGACGTAGCTGAGGACCCCTTGTTGTCCTATCTTTTGAAATCACCACCTCCGTATGCGCAGGGTACCGCAGTTCCTGTGGTTCCCCCTGTTCCTGTTCCTGTACCTGTTCCCCAACCTGCTCCCTCCCGTTCCTCCAACGGTTCCTGCTCCTCTGCCTACTTCTGTCCCTACTGCTCCTCCACTTGTACTCCCTCATACTCCTGTTTCCGCTGCTCCTACCGTTCTGGTTACTCCTGCTGTTCCTTCTGTTCCTGATACTTCTCTTGTTACCCCGTTGTGTTACCCTAATACCCCATCTACTGGACGTCGTGTCCCTTCTGTTGCTGCTAATTTTTTCAATTCTCTTGGACCGATTCTTGAGTCCGCTGGTTCTGATGGTCCCCAAAGACGAAGTCAGCTTCCCGGTAGTAGGGAACGCGACTGTCTATATGACATGGCGATGGCTTGGATGAAATATCCCCTTAGGAATCCTCCACGTGTGGTGCTTGATACGTTCTCTCAGTTCAACGTACCGACACAGAGGTTTGTGTTTGAGGAGATGTGCAAGCTTTTGCGTGATCAGATATCGGTTGATGCGTCTGACGATACATTGACTGCTCTAACTAATCTTCAGCTTCAGTTTGCGAGCGGAATGATAGTGGGTAGCAATGTTCGACGTGCTGTTGAGCAGTTGCTATCTTTCCGTCCTTCCATAATGCCTCGGGCATTGTTTTTAGAAGACATTGAGGGACCGCCAGCAGCGCCTGGTCAGTATCCCATGCGCGAAGTTCCACCAGTGTGGATGCCGGGTGATGCTGCTCAAGTTCCACCGATCTTGCCACATTTCCAGAGAGTGTGGATACACCTCCCATGGAAACGATCGGAAGTTTTGCAGGTGAAGCAATCTTTGCCTGACCCTCGAAAGAATCCTGCAGGGTACTATAAAGAATTGTCGCAGCTTGTGGATGCTACGATAATGAATCTTGCTGACATCGATATGTTGTTTGGTAACGTAGTTCCCCAACCGGTTTGGGCGAAAATTCGTCAAGAAAATCATGCAGCAGAGTTAGGTGGTGATTGGGCTGCTCTTATAGCGGCGGATACACGACAAATTGGTGGGGCTAAGCCCGAACAGTTAATTACGAATCTCCCTCAGAGAATAATCACTCTTATGAAAACGCTTATGCCAGCTATGAAGGTGAATTGGGACAAGTTGTCCGCTTGCAAACAGAAGAAGGACGAGAGTGTCTCTGATTTCTTTACGAGATTTGAGGAGGCATTCATTGATCATAGTGGTCAGGATATGGGTACTGAGGGAGGTCAGAGGTTGTTCGTGGACAAATTTGTGTCTAATTTGTTGCCGGACTTAAGCAACAAATTAAGAAATTCTGAAAGTGCGTGGGCTGTTTCCACTTCTGCTCAAATATTGGCTACGGCCAATATTATGAGAATAGAGAGAAAGAGGAAAATGATCGTGCCGATAAGAAGACGAAAGAGCTCAAGACGAAAGTGTTGTTGCAACAAGCGTATCCTCCACGTTCGAATCAGAATGATTCGCAACAGCGGAATCGATCGCAGTCTCAGCCGAATAGGTCGCAAACACGAAATGACTCCTCTTCGCAGAGAGCTACGTTAGGGTACAATTAGTGTGCCTATTGTAGGAACGAGGGTCATTTGAAATTCGATTGTCCAGTCTTGAGTGAGCGAGATAGTGGTAATTCATTTAGAGGAGGTCGTAGCGGTCCCCAACAAGCATCACGTGGTAGAGGTCGTGGTGTTCAAAATGATCGTTCCAATAATTCTTCCGATTCTAATAATTGTTTCGATCAGCGTGGATCGTCGCAAGGCAGATCTGCTCAGTACAATGTGGATGATTATTACGTCGATCAGGGCACTGACGACGGTAATTACTAGGATAGCCATAGACAAGGAGAGGGAGTAGTATCAGTTCCGGTAGATCAGAGAGGGCCTTACGTTGCAGTTGCCACCTCAGGCGTCGTTGAGCCTTTTCTGTTGGACACTGGTGCAGCGAAAAGTTCCATCATGCATTCGAAACTCCCTGGCGCACCTTTGTCTGGCTTAACCAATGTTTCCGTTGGATTCTCTGGCGCCCCTGTTAGCAATCCGGTTTCGTGCCCGTTGCCCCTTACAATTGGGCCACGTGAGCTGAAAGCTCCTTTGATTTTGACTACTGGCTGTGGTGAGAATCTTTTGGGCCTGGATTTGCTGAAACGTCTGTATGCGACTTTGTATTGTTCTCCTGCGGGAGTAAAGCTTACATTGGGTGAGAAAGTTATCTCTCCTATGTATTTGTCCATCGACAAGCTCCCACTGGAATTGAGTTCTCTTCCTGCATCTTTGTGGGCGACAGGTCCCAATGACGTGGGCCTGCTTGATATCTCCCCTTATGTTGTTCATCTGAAATCTAATGTTTGTTTGCCACGTATTCCCCAGTATCGTATCTCTCTTGATGGTGAGCGAGCACTGTTAGCTATCATCTACGATTTGATTGAGAAAGATGTTATCGAAGAGACTCGGGGAAACGTGTGCAATAGCCCTGTGCTGCCCATTCTGAAACGCACTGATCCATCGAAACCCCCTGTTTATCGTTTTGTCATTGATTTACGGGAGGTGAATAAAATTGTGATTCCTCAGTTCCCTGTGGTGCCTGACATTACGGCTCTACTGACTCTGATTCCAGCCTCTGCATCTTGGTTCTCAGTGATCGATCTTAAGAATGCTTTCTTCAGCATTCCGATTGCTGAGGAGAGTAGGGACCTTTTCGGTTTCTCTCTTGGTGGCCGCAGCTTTAGGTTTAAACGCGCTCCTCAGGGCTACTGTGAGAGTCCATCGATATACAGCCAAGCCTTGAAGAGCCAACTTGATGCGTTTATGTTGCCAGCTGGTGCGGCCTTGATCCAATACGTCGATGACTTATTGGTGGCTGCGGATACTCAGGACATTTGCAGAATTGCCACGGTGTCGTTGTTGCAGCATCTTTGTGACTTACATCACAAGGTGTCACCTTCTAAACTGCAATATTGTTGTCAAGAAGTAACCTATCTAGGTCACTTATTGTCAAAGGAGGGAAGAAGGTTGACCCCAGAGAGAATTGCAGCGATTGCTCGTATGACTGTGCCAACAACTCAGAGAGATGTGCGTGCCTTTTTAGGTATCACGTCATACTGCAGGCAATGGATTCCAAATTTTACATTGCTAGCGAAACCATTGGTAGCTCTTACGTGCAAGGATGTTCCAACTCCTTTACCATGGACGGAAGAATGTCAGAAAAGTTTTTCTGAACTGCGTGACGCGTTGTGTTCGGCCCCTGTGTTAGGTACCCCTGACTACAGTAAGCCGTTTACACTATACGTTCACGAGAGGGAAGGTTGTGCGTTGAGTGTTTTAACGCAACAATTCGGCGGTAAGCAACGTCCATGTGCATATTTTTCCTCGACCTTGGACCCAGTAGCTAGAGCATTGCCGAGTTGTTTGAGAGCAACAGCGGCAGCTGCGGTGTCCATCCGACAATCCGCAGGATTGGTCATGGATAATATGCTTACGGTGATGGTTCCGCATGCAGTTGACACTCTTTTGAATCGTACTAAAACCCAACACCTGACGAGTGCAAGGTTGTCTGGGTACGAGTTGACGCTTTTGGCAAGTCACATTCAGATAAAGCGCTGTAATGTCCTGAATCCGGCGACGTTGTTGCCGATCAGTATGGAGTCAGACGAAGTAGCGCCTCACGACTGCTACTTACGAACTGAGGAGGAAACAAAAGGTCGTGTTGATTTGAAAAATACTCCATTGGAAGATCCCGATGGGACCCTGTATGTGGATGGGTCGTGTTTTAAGTTGCCGAATGGTGATGTGACGACTGCGTACGCTGTGGTGACGTTGAGTACGGTTGTGGAGACTGCGAGATTGAATCAGAATTCTGCACAGGCGGCAGAGCTGATTGCTTTGACTAGAGCGTGTGTGTTGTCAAAAGGGAAACGGGTGAATGTGTTTACTGATAGTCAATATGCGTTTGGTGTTGCTCACAGTTTTGGACGTTTGTGGAGAGAGAGAGGTTTCATGACATCGCATGGTACGAAGATTCAGCATGGACAGCTCGTGAATGATCTTTTGGATGCACTTACATTGCCCAAGCAGGTGGCGATTATTAAATGTAGTGCACATCGTAAGGTGACGGATGACGTTGGTCGTGGCAATGCGTTTGCGGATGAGATTGCTAAGGAGACTGCCCGGAACCTTAGCACTAGAATGTATGTGACGAGTTCGGTAAGGTGGCCTGCAGAAACTGGTATGTGTGAGGACACTATTGAGAGTGTGAAAGCGATTCAGAACGAGGCCACCGAGACTGAAAAGACGAAGTGGAAAGAGAGTACGGGAAAGTTGGATGCGAATGGCTGCTGGATTGATTTGTCGGAATATAAGAGGTGGATGTTGCCGGATGCGTATGTGCTAGCTGTTGTGACAATGGCACATGGCTTGGCACATATTAGTGCGAAAGGTATCTGTAAGTTGTTGTCCCCTGTATGGAAGAATGATGGTATTGCTAAGTGTGCTGAGAGATTGGTTAAGAATTGTATGATATGTATTCTGTACAATCCTGGTAAGGGAACTCCTACACCCCCTGGCCATTTTGCTCCCCCTTCATGTCCCTTTGAGGTGATTCAGCTAGACTTCATCCATATGGAGCGATGCAATAACCTGAAGTACGTTTTAGTGGTGGTTTGCGCATTCTCCCGATGGATTGAAGCCTACCCTCTCAAAGACAACACTGCTCTGTCCACTGCAAAAATCCTACTGAAGGAATACTTTCCTCGGTATGGAATGCCACGAATTGTATGGTCTGATAATGGAAGTGAGTTTGTAGGGAGTGTGATGAAGAATGTGTGTAAGGGCCTTGGAATTACACAAAAATTCCACAGCGCCAATCATCCCCAGTCAGCAGGTTTGGTTGAAGGGTATAATAGCACCCTTAAACTGAAACTAGCGAAGATTCAGGCTACGACTGGTCTCTCGTGGCCTGACGCTTTGCCCTTAGCTCTTCTGTCAACTAGGGCGACTGTACACTCCCGAGTAGGGCTCAGTCCCTATGAGATTGTGTTCGGCCGCCCTGCAAATGTTTGGGGGGTCCCTAGACCCAGTGTGTTCTCTGATCTTGAGTACCCAATGTTGATTGATTATCTTCATGATCTGACTGCTAAACTGAGGTTAATTCACCAACAGGTCTTTGAAGCGCTGCCGACGCAGACGGAGGGTCCAGGCCACCAGCTCCAGCCTGGAGACTGGGTTGTGACGAGGAATTTCAGTGGAAGCACAACCTTGAGCCTCGTTTTACTGGACCCCACCAAGTTCTTCTTGCCACGAGGACTGCTGTTCGTTTGGAAGGGCGCAAGAACTGGGTGCATGCCACCCATACTAAAAAGGTACCTATACCTTTACCAGCAGACTCGTGGGTGAGGAAGGGCATCGCTTCGTCTGAAGCAGAAACTGTGCCGACCTTCGTCCCATTTAGCGACGCTCAGCCTGTCGGAGAGACCTCAGTGCAGCAGAACGATATTGTTGAACATTTGTCATCACAAAACTCAATATCTGAACAGTTCACTGATCAACAGAACTCTGTCTCATCATCGGACCAACTGTTTGACGAACAGACACGTCCTGGGAGAAGCCGATATTTTCTTCGATCCAGTACTAGAGACTAATAAAATAAGAATATTTGCTTTCTCCCCTGACATCCACGTTACCCCATTGCCATTACAGAGTTTGAACACACTTGCATAATTGTGATTTCGTAAAATTTTGAGTTTTTTCCATGTATGTGTTTTTCCACAGCTAGGAGATTTTGTACATATTATTGATTAAAGATACCTTACATCCGGGTCGACCGTAGGACCGCGCGGGTACTTCCTTCTGGTTAGTAGGCCTTGACACTAGGTCGGAGACCGTCGATTCCTAGGAACTCCTGGGGATTGACTACTGCTACACAGGACGAAGTGCGTCAAGAACGTAGCGGACGGTTTTAGAGGATGGCTTTCTCGAAGCTGTTGGACATGGAAAAGGCTCAGGCTAAAAGACTCGAGTTGCGCAGAATTGCACACACAAAATGCTTCATGTTTCAGGTGTTCCTTCTATTCTTAACTGTTTCTTCGTTATTGGTGGGTGGGGTGTATTATATGATACAGTCATTATTGCCTTCTGCCTCACCTACCCCTTCTCCTGAACCTAAACTTACCACCACTGTTTCTCCTCATTCCTTCCACATCTTACCCCAACACGAGCAGGCTAGACGTGCGGAATTCATGAACAATTCCTTCATTCAGCTCCTTCATCAACATCAGTTGGTGATGAACACTACCAATTGTTGGGTGTGTGGGTTAATGCCACATACCACCGATAAGGGAATTCCGTACTTGGTCCTTCCTTATAGTTCCCAGGGTTCAGCTCGAGCATTGCAAACAATGTTTCGAAGTGCACTAGATTCTTACCCCAATCGAGAGCCACGTTCTCCACACTTTGGTCCTGGTCCGTACCATAAGCCTTTGGCAATAGCGATTGCTGAATTAGATAGGGATATCTATGAGCCGTCGCTCATCCCAGAGGAGGAGGTACGAGCCTATAGGGATCTCAGTGAGGTCGAGTATAGTGCGCTCGTGGGCGAAAGACAGCTTAGGAGCTCGTCTCCAATATGGGTCGTACCCCACCTTGGTAATTTCTGTCTAAAAGGCCGTGGTCGAAATCAGAGGGCTCACCTAGGAGAGAGTGCTTGCTCTGAGACGTATGTCTTACCAATGCTCTCTTCCCCTGTTCTCCTGACTGCCAAAGGTACGTACTTTGTCTGTTATGACCGTGCATATACATGGTTGCCCCTTGACTTTGCGGGCACCTGTTATATTGCAAACTTGTTGCCACCGACTTTTACAGTCGCCTCCGATTACCACAAGACCAGAATTGTGAGGGGCGTGATTAGCAAAGAGGACACTGCCGGTCAAGAGGCGGGAGACTTTTTCAAGGGTTTTTTGCCGTTTTGGGGGCCTATGATTAATAGTAGGAACCTGAGACAATTGACTCGAGTGGTGGAATCGACAGCTAATATCACTGCCAGTGCCCTTGGTAATATTACAGCAGAGCTTCAAGCGGATAGGTTGATGACGTTACAAAATCGTATGGTTTTAGACGTTGTCTTAGCAGATCGAGGTGGAGTATGTAGAGTGATCCATTCGAGTTGTTGTGTATTCATTCCAGACAACGCTCCGACTGTCTATCAAGCCATCTCGAAGTTGCACAAGATCTCTGAGTCCATACACGTGGACGTAGGGGATTGGACGCTACTTGGGTGGTTTTGGGGCCTGATGTCGACTTGGGGTTGGAAGATTCTGATGATCATCGGGGTTGTTGTAGCATTTCTGTTCACGTGTTGCCTTTGTGTGCAGTGTGGTCCTGCTTTATGTGGCCTCTGTGCTACGACGTGTATAAGGCAGCCGCCTGTTACCAAAGGGACTCTGATGGATAGAATTATGTTGCAGCAGCATCTAGATGGTCTGATGAATATCGAGATCGATTATGATTCCGACTAGTGCTTGCCTACATGAGGGCAAAAGGAGCGTCTGAGGTTCCGTGACAAATGTAAGTGGTGTTTTCGACTCGCACGAATATGGTCGAGTCTGGTATCTATGAACCACAAATGACGAGTTTAGTGGGTGTACGCGTTTATGCTGTGCTAACCTGAACCGTTCGTTTATTTCGTGGGTTTCTTCATCTGAACCCACGGGTTCCTTCTTAGATACGGCATCCATTTTGTTTCTTGCCCTCAAGTAGTCAGCGAACGGACGTTGTCCGCTTCGCGACCCTGGGATTCTCAAACTCTTGCGGAAGACACGTTTCCTTTGGAGGTGTCTTTATGATGAGGGGGATGGCACTGTAAGGCAGATGGCCCCGCTCGAGGCTCATCTTGCCGTGCCGCTCTATTGTCTCAGTTGTACATTCATTAAGCACGTCCCCTTTGATGCCTGCAACTTGTGTTTCCTGACGCCACCCCTTCTATACCCTTTTTCGATCTGTTCACTGTTTCCATCTTCCTCTGCACCTGTTTCTGTCTCTTCCTTGATTCGTTTACTGCTGATTGGAATGTACAAATGGTGGGAAGATGTACTTTTACAGTTGGGAAACCACCAAATGTTACTGTAATTATGTTCCGGGCCCTGAATACATGAAAGCGACCCCTTATGACTTTTACGATGGGAACCAAGTTGTAAACCTTTGTGCACCATGTTATCCTATGCTTGAAAACTGTATAAGAAGAGCGATCCACAGATAGAATTTGAAGCAGTTTCTTCGAACCTACACATGTTGTACTTCTTGTGACTTCTGTGTTCCCTGCAGTAATAAACCTTGAATCTTTGACGCCGAAGGAAGTGTCCCGTGTCTCTGTCATTTGTACGCCGGAACAGGTTACCCACAAAGGTTTTAGGTGTTATCCCTGGCACCGCTGGGTCTTAGCAAAAACCCAGTCCTTCAGGGTCCACACAATGGAGCACAACAAGGTTATTCCACATGCTGAGCACCATGAATGATGCAGCATGAACTGTGCAATGTGGAGGAATGTGACCATCAGTCAGAGCTCCCCAGTAGTATGCCCATGCTGGACAGTTCCAGATCCAACTTCTGGAGGCTTGTTTCCGGTCCAGGGAGGGCCTGGCTTGGCAGTTCGGGCTGGACTGTTCCCATGAGGCACAGGGTCAAGACTGATTTGCATATGGCCAGGTCTAAACTGGGGTGGGATGGTGAGCAGAAGGATGATGGATTTAACCCAGATCTCTTGACTGGGGGTGAATGTTTTGATGTGTTCTGCATTACGTCCATCAATTGTCTGTCTTTTGCTTCCTCTGGAACCAACCACTTCTGGGTTCTCACTGGCCACTACTGAATGCCCTGCAACAGCACCCCAGCGAAGGGGCTATGAAACTGCACTTAAAAACCACACAAGAAAGTCCCACACGATTGAACGCCCTATTAAGAGGAAGATTGTGTGATGAAGGAACAGCCGTATATCTACAAGCGTGGAAGGGTATACTCAGACGTGAGTCCCTAGCTCATTGCACCATCAGGATTCAAGCAAGCCGGGCCGAAGACGGCTGAAGTGCCAGAAACCGGTCCCCGGTAGCTTGTTTCCTTCCCAGTGAAAGAATTGGCTTGGTAGTTTGGTTTGCCCTGTTCCCATGATACACTGGGCCAGGGACAGACTAATTTGCATATAGCCAGGTTCTGAGCTGGGATGGTGCAGTGAGCTAAAAAACGGTGTTGGATTAAGCCCTGATCTCTTGACTGGGTGAGAGTATTCTGCTTAATTCAGAAACTCTGTCCATCACCACCCCCTGTTGTTTAATTATCTACAGGCTAGGCATCACATGCTGGAAGTCCAGCTCTAAAGGGACATCTTTCACAGCGCTCCAGACACACCAAAGTAAGAAGGTTGGCAGCGGCAGCGCAGGGTGAAGCTGAGTGACCACCTACACAGTCCCTGCCACATCTGCACACCTCTGTCGGATGAAAGACTGAAAGCCTACCTCTGCAGCAGCATCTCTGGCCCAACAGAAGATGTAATTAGATAAGGTTCAACCTAAAAAGGTATCCTCCTTCTTACAGTTGACTATGTGGGCTACAATAGCCCCTTCACTGATTAACAAAAAGACTTCTCTGAAAACTGCTGGGTAGTGTCATTTCATATACACACAACATTTAAACCCCAAGGGAAAGGATGACGTTGAACCAAGAGGTCAGAGCTGAATGAAAAGCCCGTCCAAGTCCCTCTGATGTTATCCGAAGAGTCAGTGAGGTACTAAACTTTATGAAAAACAGTGTTAGGAGATCAAGCAACACAGGCAATTGGAGCTGCCTCTCCCCTAACAAGTAGCGCCTCATAAAATAATAGCAAAGCTTGCCGTCATCGCTATAAAAAGTGGAACAGTATGAACCGCTTGACTTCGGCTCAGAGACATCACGGAGCTGCGTGTTTTCTGTTTACACTCCAAAGCCAAAAAGTGGAAAATGTGCACTGGGGCTCACAGTTCACAGTGATCTAATGTGAACACTCACTATTTATTTCTGCGTCCTGGCCATAAAAATAATCTGGAACTGCCATCTGGACAGCAAATGTGCCCAAGTCTGAAAACCTTAATTTGGATCCCAAATCGCTTTGTTTGGGAACATGAATAAGGTCTTTAAAGACGCATAAATCAAAAGCAGCAGCTGTGCTGGGTCCACCTGAAGCGTTGTGTGCCCTGTCCTGCAGCCATGTTGAAAGATGTTTCTGGGGTGTTACTGATCAGCGTTTTCAAGTGTTTTTTATTCTTCAATGCACAATTAAAGCTGGAGCCCCACTTTACTTCGAGGGGGTGAGCTTGATACTCTCAGGTTGGGCTTGAAGGTGTTGCTCTGTTGGAGCACAGAACTCACTCTGTCGCAGGACAGAGAGACCGAGACTGGAGAAATGGAGGCTGTTTTCCTTTTTAGGTCGAGCCTGGGCAGCGCATGTGCCGCTCTGCGAGGCTGCTGTATTCAGGTAGGGACTTGGAGATCCCCCCACGCTCCGCCCATATTTTTAATTGGCTTGTGTCCACTGTAAACTGTGGCTGTGCATTGGTCAATAGGCTTAGTAGTCCCTCCGTAATACTGCATTGTCTCATTTTGTAACCTCCCATGGTGACACCCCCTGTTACGTGTATTGTTACTCAGTAGGATTTAATTTCAGCCTCCAAGCACTATTTTCTCAAATAGCAATAGGTCTCGCATTTGCGAGAGTCTAAACTATTGGAACTGTAAATGACAATGCCTTTTATTTATCTGTTTTAAAAACAACACATAAATAAAAGGCATTGTCATTTACAATGACTATAGCTCAAACTCTCGTAAATGTGAGACCTATTGCATTGCAAATGCTTGTTATTTGAGCAGGTAAGAGGCTCAGGATATAGGGAGCATGCCTGTGCGTCATCCTCGTGTATGTTTGGAGTCTAACTTCCCTTACCCCAGCTACTTCCGGTCTCTGCCTTGGGAGCTGATGATCACAGGTTTCCCCCTAAGGTCATAGTGCCTGCTAGATAGTGGACTTGACATTTCCCCCGCTTAAAGTGGGTCCATGTAGCTTTCTGGCTGTTTTTTCTGGGTTTTGCTTTATCTCAGATATGTTTGATAAGAAAGAATGGGCTTCTTCTTGAACTTTGTCCGGACCTAGTGCAGTATCTGAGTGCTCGCTTCTCACCCTAACAAGAGTTTAGACGGGCATGCACCTGCGGTGCTGCGTGCAGTGTTTTCTATACCCTGAGGACAGAGTCAAGTGCCTCCTGAACTGTCTAGTTCCTCCTGCTATAGTGCCTTTTTTAGTGTGGCCAAGAATTGATCCACTATACCATTCACTTGGGGCCACAATGGTGTGATTTTCCGATGTTTGAAATCCAAATATTCTATTAAGTGGTGGTCCATTATCTTTCTTGACAATATCAGGAATGCCCGGGATGGCGACTAGCTCATCGAGAGCAGGCACCACTATAGATGTACTGGTTGATGACAGCAGTTTGACCAGTGGAAACCTTGAGTATTCATCCATGTATAACAAGAGGTACTTTCCAGATTGTAGTGGTCTGAAGAAATTAACTGCAATTTGGTTCCAGACATTGGCAGGTAATTCAACATATGTAACAGGAGGAGAGCTTCTTGTCAACTGGTCCCCTGGCACATGTAGTGCTTCTTTAGAGTCTTCTCCAAAGTTTCGTCGTGCAGTGGGAACTATACTCATTCTCTCAGGGCCATCTTGGTTGATATTAGTCCTTGATGGCCCTTGTGTGTTAGGTACTTGACTTACTATCAGAGGCACTCCTGGATGACACTTCCTTCCCCTTCTGAGTAGGATCCTGCAGCTGGACATCATCAGTTCTTCATTCACATGTCGGATACTTCATCACTATCCACATCACAATCCTATTAATTCCTTTCTCTCTGACTCCATTGTTGTTGTCACACAGTCCATATTACTTTAAGCAGGATGGGTTTGTCTTTGGTCGCTTCTATGATAGCATTAAGTGGACCAGATGGGGTTGAGGCTTGCTCCATCATGAAGTTAAGATACTCGTCAGCAATGAAGGATTTTAAATTTGCCTCTGATAGTGGATGTCAAGACTTGTAGTCTATCAGGTTCTGAAGATCCCCTGGTCTGTGTTTTATGACATCAATGTCTTCCTGTAGTCGTACCCCCACCGCTCAATGCACAGTGGCTTCTTTGCCTTGGTGTTGCCAAATATCATAAGCAGGGCTTGCCTAATCTGTTACAATTGTGAACTGTTTGCCATAGATGAACGATGGTAGTGTTCACATTCCCACACAACTGCTAGACTTTCCCTTTCTGGTTGTAAAAATGCGTTTTCTATTTCCGTCAACCAGTGACTGGAATAATAAAGTATCATTTGCTTGTTGTCTCTTGGTTCATGTTAGGCTAGGATGGCACCCAGCCCTACATGACTGATGTCAATTGTGAGTATTGTGTACAGGTATGATTGAAGCATGCCATATTGTCGGCATCACTAACTCTTTATTGATTGAATTGTTTGTTTGCATTCAATAGTTTATTTGAAGATTCTTCCTTTTTTTGTGAGGACTCTCAGTGGCAAGCTGATGGCATTATAGCCCTTGGCATATTTTGCACTGTATGTGGCCATGCCTAGGAAGGATCGAAGTTCGCTGACATCTTGAGGTGGTGGTGTGCTGGTCAGTGCTTTGATCTTGTCTAGGTCAGGTCTCATTCCTTTTTCAGAAAAGATGTGTCCATATAATTTCAGGTGCTCCTTGTGAAATTCAAGCTTGCCAGCATTGAGTATTAGGTAACCCTGGGTGGTGAATTTGCTCAGTTCGCGGAGTTTTCAGAGTTTTCTGCACTCTGCGAAGCCTTCGAAATGCAGAAAATGTGGGGCAGAGTTTTTTCCTCACTTTCGATCACCAACCGTAAGTTGGCGGGCATGAGCTGCCGTTCGGGTAGAATTTCTACCCGAGCTTCAGGAAGATCAACACAAACGGCAGTTCGCGCCTCACTCCACCGCTTGCGGAACTCCCCAGATTTTTTTAGTCACTACACAGAACTCCTCCCAGGCCTAGTATTAGGTTGGCCTCCTGTGCTGCATGAAAAACAAGCTTGAGCACTTCATCGTGTTGTTCTCGTGTCTGCCTGAAGACCAGAACGTCATCACTGTAATATGAATGCATTTATGGTGTGTCTAAAAACCCTTCTAATTTCTTCTTGAAAAATTTCTGTGGCTGATGGCACTCCAAAACTGAGTCTCTTGTACCTGAACAGTCCCAGATGAGTGCTGAAAGTGGTGATGTATCAGGAGTCTTTGTGGAGTCCAAGTTAGTGATATCCTTGTCTAGATCCAATTTTGAGAAGATCTTGACCTCATTGAGTAGTAGTAGTAATGTCATTGGTGTCCAGACCAGGATGCCGTTGTTTCTCAATTGCAGTGTTGGGTTGTCTCAAGTTGACACATAATCTTACTCAGTCCTACAAATTCCGCATAGGTTCCACCACCAGCGGGGACACCCACAAAGTTGGCCCTTTGGATTCCTCAATGATGTCAGCTCTGACTAAATCTTGAAGTTCATTCTTGACAGCTTTCTGACGATGGAAAGGTATCTTGCGATGATGTTGAGCAAAGGGTCTGATGTTTTCGTTGATGTGTAGCCTAACCTCATAGATTTCCATTTTTTGCAGCCCAGGGAACATCTATGGGTGTTGCTAGACCAGTGGCATTGCTTCCCATATGGTATATAGGATGCAGACTAGTTTCAACTACTCAGCTGTGTGAAAGCTGAGCAGGCATTCCGTGAGAACTGCTCCGTCCGTCTGTTTCCAATGTGCTGCCTTGTATGTTAGTGTTGTTCAGAATTTTCTAAGACATTGGAGAGGTTTGTTGGCCATCTGGTTGAAGACTTTTACATTTATTGGCTATAGCTTTATCTTGTTGTATTCTGTGGAATATATGTAGTTCAGGGGCACCCTACTGTCAATGACAAACGTGTACTTACTCTTAAGAAACTGTTGCTTCTGTCAGTCACTTCTCAGGCATGATGATTACTTTTTTGTCTGTCCTACAGTGTTGTTAGGAGTCAGCTCGGTCAGCCTTGGAAACTGACTCATAGTGATACTCTCTGCCACACCGATGATGTGCATCCTATCTCTGGGCACTAGCCTTCATGTGGGTAAGGTTTCCCACTTCTATAGCACTCTTTTTTCTTTGTGATGGGAGATCTTGCTCTCTGATTTTGCCTGTGGTCTCTTTAGTGTGGTCTCAGGATCTTCATGTTCTTCTGTACTCTTTGCCTAATTTTCTAAATTCTCGGTCATGTAAGTGGAATGCTTGCTCTCTTTTTTCCACCTCACTGGCTTCAATGTTCTTTGCCTGAGTCTCGGCCTGTTCATTGATGCGAGTCATCTCCTGTATTTGCCCCAGAATGTAGCTTTCCTTTAATAGGATCTTCTGTAAAGACTCAGGTAGGCAGCCCTCAATGATGCGCAGACCAATTGCATCTTCATCTGTGAATTTGTTGAAATTGATGCGAGTCATGATGCGAGTCATCTCCTGTATTTGCTCCAGAGTGTAGCGTTCCTTTAATAGCTTCCTCTGTAAAGACTCAGGTAGGCAGCCCTCAATGATGCGCAGACCAATTGCATCTTCATCTGTGAATTTGATGAAATTCACAATGCTGAACTAGTTGTCTGAGCCATGTAATGTAGTATCCATTAAGTCCCCTCTTTCCTTTGAGGCAAGACTGAAGAAAATATTGAAAAGTGGGGTCTAATAGTATATTTTACAACACATTTATCAAGTATATTGGCTGAAAACCTATAGATCTTTCACACACTTCTGGGATTGAGCAAATGAAATATTCCAATATTTCAGAGACTGCCGCAGTACCCAGGAGCAAGATTTCTCCATAGCAGCATCTCATGATAGCGCCTGTGAGAAACGAGTGTGCCCGATAAAAAAAACCCAACAGAGTCAACATCAGGTAAGTATGTTTGTGCCACAGTAGAAGTGCTTACCTGATACTGTGCACCCACTGAAAAAATGATAAGGAATACCCTACGTTAGTAAATATAACACGAGTAGGAAACACTGTAAAATGACAATAAATACCCCATTTCAGTAAATATAACACAAGTAGCAAAGACTGTTAAAAGACAAAGGGTTTGATTTAGAGTTTGGCGGACAGGTTGCTCCATCACAAATGTTACGGATATCCCATTCAGTGTATTACCAGTGCCACTGGAACTCAAAATCAGTCCCATAATGGCCATCAATGTTGAAGTAGTGCTGCTAATAATAGGATGATTAACATCTCAGGCTGTTAAAGGCTGCTGCTATGGCAGACTATCTAAGGGCAGAGGCCTTCAAACCTTAGATGCTGAGACCCCCTTGTCAAAATATTTTAGGGGTAAGGAACTCCTCCTGACAAAGATTTCTAGAACCTGGTACTCCTCATCATCGACAACCATAAACGCCCCCCAATTCCCACAGCAAATAATTTTTACGGTGGTAAAATAATAGTAAACAGTGTTTAGCAAACCAAAGGTCAGTGAGCATGGGGGTATGCGGTGGAGCTAAAAACAAAGGGCCTCATTTATGAGGAATTGGCATAGGACAGCGCCTCAAGTCTTCTTGCTGCGCTGCCCTACGCCAACGAAAGGGCAGGAATGCACCATAATTATAAAGTACGGTGCATTCTAGTCCTTCCCCTTTGCATTGGCCTACAAATTGCTACCTAGCACCAGCATAGGCAGGATTGTTTTTGTGCAGGAAGGGGCACTTTCTTTCACAAAATCAATCCAGAGAGTTGTTTTCCTCTTTCTATGTGAGCTGCAGAATGCAGTACACAGGGAAAGAGGAAAAAAGCGAGCAGAAATGAAAAAATGTCTTCTTGTTGCACCTCCACTGGGGAGGTTTTTTACCCTGCCCCAGGTTTCCGTGGTGTTGTAAATATGGGGCATCATCAAAATCCATGGGTGTTATGTGGGAACCCCCACACAATGCCCATGGAGCACCTCTTTGATACAGAGAAAAGCAACACAGTGACTTGTGCTGCTTTGTCTCACTCCATATTTCTGAAGCAATGCAGGGTGACTGTGTGCAGACTCATAGGTATGGTTGAAATGCTTGCGCCGCCGGAGCAAGTCTTTCATAAATAAGCCCCAAAATATTCTTTATGTCTTTCACCACCAGGTACCGATATATAAAATAATGGGCAGCGTAAATGAAAAATAAATAAAAAAAGTTGTTACTCAGTGGGAAATGCAATGTAGTACACTGTGAAACCTCTATTAGTTAATGCACTGCAGTGGTCTGTGTGTAACCAGAGAGCCACAGAATTAAAACTTGGATAGTTCAGTGGAGAATAGTGACTTGTGTATTATGAATGGTACGAGGTCACAGCCTGTGACAGAAAGCACTGTGAATATGTAAATCATTATTTTATACTTGCATTGCATTTCACACAGTAGAAGATAGACTGATACAAAATGTGTAAATAGTTTTACCATAAAATGATGTTTCCAAAATGTAGATTTTAGCAATACCAGGGCATATGTAATCCAATTTTGTTTTACATAACTGTCCCTTCAACACCTACTTAGGGGCACTAAGGGCTGCGTAAATATGGCTACTTCACAGCCCAGTTGTCAACTCTTTGCTATACCACTCAAAAAAACGAAATCTTTGTCATCACAGAACTTGGAATGATTCACCGGGTCCCAAGCACCCTTTACACTTGCAGATTAAGTAATAGGGCACATTTGTATTTCTTTCAGCCAAGCAGGCACCCTGGCAGGAAAACTTTTCACAGCACTGGCGACTCAGATGAAGCATTTTAACGATCGAAATTAGCCATCCCAGGATGGCTGTCTTTCTCTAAAATGAAAGCAAACGCTTTGGATTCCAGGCACAAGTGAGGCTAGGGAAAGCGCAACCCCTTTTCCAGCACTCTATGGCCCCCCAGGGGGTTGCACCCCACAGTTTGAAGACTTCTGGTCTAGGGTGACCCCTGAAGTATAAAAAGACCAGTAAATTCCCTGGCACTAGGTCTTCTCTCACTGGGAAGAAGGATGATGGGGTCGGGGTAACTGATATGACTCTGTTTTTTATATGCTTTTTCTTTTAGTTAGCTGTAGTAGTTGCCTTCGGGGAGATTTCGTGATGAGAGGGTGCGCTGATGATCTATCTACATCAAAAAAAGTTTATTTTTTACAAGGGACCAGATATTCTTTTGATTCAATTTCATTTCATCTAGTGGTGCATAATGAGATCTATTTCACTGTCCCAAGGATGGAGAAACACGTGTCTTGAGTTTTAGACATGGAATGACTGTCAAGATACTGAAGATTTCTAATCATGAATTCCGAAATCCCATGTAGTTGTAGACTCTGCCTCACGTAACTTAGATCATGTTGTTGGGGCTTGTGGTTATGGGGAGTGCCATAAAGATGATTCAGTTGTTGAACTGAAGCTACTGCATCAGTGGTCTGGCCTCTGGGACATGGTCCCACTGCTTGGTGCCAGTAGCCTTAGAATATTCTGATGTACTAATGTACAACACTGTTGAGATTGCCTTCATCTGTGTTTGAATCCTTATGGGAAGGCTTGAAAACTCTACGTTTAATTAGTTTTGTTACAGTGGTGGCAGTTCTTAGGATATTGTACTATAAGATATATAATCAATACTAATAAAACAGCTGTAGAGATCGTTTTTTCTTTTCTTAAATTCTCAATAGCGCATTGCTATTGATGATTGCAGAAAGCAATTGTGCTTTTCCATGAATTGATCAACCTTTTCCTCGCTCAAATTGCAATGACCATGCCTATCATAAGAGTCTCTTAAGATTTACTACTCTGTTCATAAGTGTAAGAAATACATTATTAAATGGGGTGGATGATTACCAACCTCAAGGAATAATCGCAACCCTAGTTAGGATGCACCCCTTGAAGTTTGAATTTTTATAGCATTAAGAAGAAATAGCAACAAGCTACACAGATTGCCAATAGGCAGTCAATAGTCGAGGTAGAGCAGGAACTAGGTGAAATTGATGTTGGTCACAAGCTAGTGTTGGTCAGACCCACCAATCAGGTTTGTCTGTTCCAAGACTTTATCTTTTGACTTTAATTCTTTAAGTCGCAATTCACTACAGAAGTACATTTCTTAAGAACCCCCAGGACCCCAGGGGAGGCACTTAGAGACTCACAGGGTGTCAGGCAGAAGCCAGCAGCATGGTTCACTCAAGGCTCAATTGTCACTAGTCAGCTGGGTACTCCCAGGAAATGGCCATTTGTAGCTTGTAGTATCCGTGTAGCATGAACAGCAGATCACCAGAATGAGCCTTGGAGCCAACTTCTTTGTCAAGGGTACAAGGAGGATCAAGTCCAGTCCTTCAGAACTCCTCTTAGGTCACAGAGTATGTCCAGTCCTCGTCAGTTTTTCCACACGTCCAGAAGTGGTCTAAAGTTGGTACCAATTTTCACTATTTTCAAGATGGCAACAGTCTTCAGCCAGACTAAACTTGGACTCTGAGGGCTGGGGTTTTGTGGGGAGTGTACTATGGTAATCCTAGTGTCCTCCTACATGTAATACTATTATTCAGTTTGAAGCAGCCCACAGCTCACTGCTCCCCCCCAATAAACACAGAGATAGAAGTCTGGTAGGCCAAAAGCTGGATTCACAACCAACAAGACCAGTGACAGCCGACCCGAAAAAATACCGGCCGGCGGGTGGAGGGTACCTGGGTGGTGGGGAATAGGGCCAGCAGGAAGCACATGGGGGGAGCACGGGGTTAATAATAAAAATAAACACTTACCTGGTTCACCTGTCTGCCTCGTGCTACTCTGATGCAGTTCTTGTCCCATGAGTCCCTGGGAAAGCATCACGACTCCTATCCAATCCCCGTAAAACTCTTGTATGAAAGCTGCACAGGAATTGCCTTGAGCGGGCTGAAAAGACGCTCTTCTCAGGACAGGGAGTCTGTTGGGTTTCTCCAGCCCGGCTGTTCAGAACAGCTGGGCTGGAGAAACCGAAGTGGGCATGTGTGTTTGGCCGGCCTGAGACGGCCGGCGAAGCACATATGTGCACTTAAAAATGCACATAGTGCTCCTCCTCCCCCTCCCATGCCCCAGCTCCACCCCTTCCTGCATTGGCTCGGAGCGGGCAAACAAAATTTAAATCGATACTAAGATATTGTTTTATTTTTCACTTGCTAGCTCAGATCCAATGGGGCGACGCTCCTCTGCCATTGCGGAGGAGTCTCCGCTGAACAAGACAGTGAATGTACAATAATTTTCTGGGCATCTTGGTTCCTTACTTTCAAATGCACCCCAAATGTTCAATGTAAACCCCGCAGGATTTGACACTCCAGCAGGATTTGTCAAAAAGTGCCAAAAAGGATGCCCACAGCCCCACCTTACATATTTTGTGTCTTTATTCGGCACTATCAGCCTAGGCCATAAAATGACAAATAATTTAAAATACAGTACAGCGTAATTTTAAAAACAATAAAATATTAAAAATAGTGCTTAACATCATGCACACATAAAACTGTACTACAATTGATATAGAATGCTTTTCCTTGTACTTATTGAACTGAAACATATTGCAGGGGCCTTCATGATACACAGTAAATGCATGGCAGAATTGTGGTCCCAAATGTTATATGCAATAAAATTTGGTTTCAAAAAGTGCTTCCTTAAATCAACATAAATTTGGCAGAAAAGCATAAAATGCTGAGTGCTCTGTTTTGAGGTACAGTCACAAGGGAAGGGTACCATTGCCTTATGCCATTGATTAATGATAGGAAAAGTGGTGAGGTGATGAATTATACCCAGCAGCAATCTTGTTAAAATGAAGCGGTGTTGGGTATTTGTCACCAGAGACAGGTACGTTTGAAAGCCTTTAGGGAGGGCATATGAAAGATATGTAACAACCGTGGGTTTCCTAGCATCAACAAGAGCTCTTTTTTGCCCAGACATCAGGTAAAAGGGAAAAGGGACTTAACCTCACACTTCTGGAGCTCGCAAATTCTAGATGGCTCATGGAGTCAGGGAAGCGGAACACCAATTTAAGAGTGTTGTTGATGTAGGAGAGCCACGGAAAATTGAAAGCATCATCTATTGCTGAACAAACCTGAATAATAACTTTGTAAATTCTGTCTCAGGTTTGACCCATATTGAGCACCACAGTAAATTAGGTTTAAGTAGCAGCATTCCAGGTGGGTTAACCCCACTTCTTTGTGAATGATTGCATATGATGTTGAAGGAGGAGCACACAAAAGGCACCGTAATATCTCACCTCAGCCCATTAAAGTTAGACTAGTGTTTGCTCCTGGGAGACATTTCACACATATTCAGCTGCTAATCATTGGCTGGGAGAAATTGGAGTGCTAATGCAAATTAGCCCTCATGAACTTTAGGCAGGAAGAGGTAACTTTCTAAAAGGCACTCTTCCTTAATATTTTTTGAAAATTCAACTTCAACATGGAATTGTTTGTGAAGGATAAATTCAGATGTACTTACTAATAAATGTAATTATCATCATTAAGTAACTGTAAAGTGCATCCATTTTATTAAATGGCCATGCATGTTTGTTGTGCGTCTTACCGGGATACACCTGGGGAGCCCTCTCCTTAATTTGTTTGGCTACTATTTTCCGAGCTCCATCTTTATTGGTTTTTTTTCAGCCAGCCTGCTCATAAATGTACATGTAGTTCTGCATTCAGATTATGGCCCGTACTACTTCAATTACATATGTAATATTAATCTGGACTCTGATCTTCGTAATTGACTTTCTTAGTCACCCCCTCTTTGGAGTCTCTGGATATGAATGTTTCCCCAAAAATGTTTAGCTACAGGAGAACTTAAGTCTCTGTTTATTATTGCTCATAGGTTCTGCAGGATTCCTAGTTTCATTTTGTTGTTAGTAGTAGTAGTAAAAGTACGTTTATTAGACCATTGGTCTCTAAATAACATGCTACGTATTACAATAAATAGTATAAAACATATACAAAACAATTTCGCTGATACTTAAAAAGGAGGTACCTTCACGGACAATTCCTACCTCCCTCCCACAGCTTAAAAATGTCATATGACAATACTCCTAAAATTGCAACGAGCAACAGTCACACTAACATAAGGATAGTATTTCCACCTAAACACAATTTACTTTGAGCGAGTCCCACTATATTTCCATGCCAATTTCTATCCAATCATATTTGGTTCCAACAGAGTCCTTTTCACCGCCTTCATATATTTTGCCATGGCGATGGTTTGGCATGTCAGTAAGTAGATTAATTGCTAGCGGGCGCTCAAATATACCATATTTTAAAAACATAGGTCGTAAAAACAATTTCCGCTGTGACACAAATTTTTGGCAGTCTAGTAAAATATGTAAATTGTCACACTTGGTACCTAATCCACAGCGACATTTACCGTCAGGTTGTACCAATTCTGCTTTTCTATTTCCATGAGATGCCCAATGGTTAACCCCTATTCTCCATCTGAGCACGTCAGCTCTTAGTCTAGCATTAGGTAGTGTATCCAGATAGGGGTACCACATATCATTCTCCCAGCTATTCATCATATAATTGCCTGATACTTTCTTTTTCAGGTATATCATGTCATTTTGCCTGGATACTCCTCTTCCTGCTGTTCTAAGCTCCCCATTTGAGGCTTCAACCGATAGTGTCACCTGGTCAAATTTTACTTTTAAGCTTTTACACATTGCGCACAATTTCATTCTGATCACCTTGGCCCATTTTAAATCGCTGTGCAAAATCTCCTCTTTACACCATTGTGACACTTTTGTAACTTCCTCCGATCCCAATCTTTTCCAAAATCTTAAAAGAGCCACTTGTACCTGTATGTTCCATGCTGTCACTCCCAGCTCCAATCGGATTCCCTGGATCATAGAGGAGCTAGGCAGTGACATCAATGGTTTGAGACATTTCCCTTCCTCAATGTCCCAATTGTTCTTCCCACACAAATACAAGACTTCGGCCCCATACTGCACTTGTGGGGGTATCATTGCTTTACAGGCGTTCAGTAAAGGTCTATGTGACATATCCCCATAGATTTGGCTAAATTTCCTTAGCCCGCATCCTGATGTATGGGCTTTGGCATTCTGGGCTACCAGATGGATGTCCCATTTCAAAGACTTTTCGAACCAGATACCAAGGTATCTGTATTCATTCACGATTTCTAATTTACTGGAACCCAGATACCAGTTAAAATTCTGAGTTTTCTTCCCAAAACATAGGATTTTAGTTTTCTCCATATTTACAGTCAGGCGTTTAGCCAAGCATTATTCATTGAAGACAGATAACTTCCTTTGCAATCCAATCTCCCCTTTGCAATCCAATCTCCCAGTACTGCCTATGTTGCTTTTAATGCATGTGTATTTATTCTTAGGCAAAAATTTTAAAAATTAGATTCAGGTGTAACGTATTCCATGATTCTCTTTTCTTTGCCATCATGTAATTTGAAACTAGTCTTAGTTCATGTGGACAGGCATTACATTTTACATGCTTCCAGAAGCCTTCCCTTCCACGATTCAGCCAAGTCTGCGGTCAAGTTCTTTCAGGTTTCAAATGACTAGCCATTAATATATCTGCCAGGGATGCTAGTTTTCTGTACATTGTCTATGTATGTGCTGAAAGATAATGATAAGATAATGTTGCACATGTTAATCCATCATCAGCAGTCTCCAGTTTTATGTAACTGTTTCTTTACCTCTGCATGCAATGTGCTATAGTCCATGATGAATCTGCTTGGAATGCCGTGGTAGTGAAATAAATATGAGTGAACAACATATGTTATTTAAAGCAACCGTACTAATAAACTCACATTGACACATTTATTACTACAAGGCAAAGGCCAAATTCCAACTTATTAGCACAGTAAAGAAGAGCTGGCTGAGAAAAACTCAGTTTACTGCCTCACTGATTGTATAGTACAAATACTTTTTTAGCGAATATGCAATGCTACATCGCATGCGATACATCGCATGCCATTACGACATGGTTGTTACAAAGACCGCGTTGTTACATCGCATACCTTTACAACGCAAGTCGTTAAAACGACTTGCTGTAGGGGGCGCTGGATGTTGGAATACTGTAATTTATTATTCCAACTCCTCTCTGTGCAACAGTAGGGAAGGTGTTGGATTTTAAATCCAACACCTTGTGCCCCCTACAGCAAGTCATTGTAACAACTTGCGTTGTATATGCAAAGTAACAAAGGAGTCGTTGTAACAACCGCGTTGTAATGGCATGCAATGTATAACATGCAATGTAAAGGATGTCCCTCTTTTTTAGCACCAGGTCGCCTCTTGCGATATCAGTTGCAATCAACAAATTTTATATCAATATGTTTCACACCTGAAAGCAACCCTCCTCACAGTGAAGAGGTCTCTGCAATGTGTTTAACCTTACAGCAAGACCTTAATTCCTTGCATACTGGTTTTGAATGCACTATTTATTGCATGTGTGTGTGTGTGCGTGTGTGTGTATATACAAATATATCATCGGAACAATAAAAAAATGGAAAACAATGCTGATATGTAAACATTGATGAATTATTAGTGATATTCGTTTTTTGTGTTTCTCAATTTCAACTATTGTCATGGGTAGAGGAGCAACTTGAAATGTGGACAAAGGAAAACAAGGATAACATTGATGAACTGTATAAATTGACTCAGCATGTGAATGATAACATGCACATGACAAATACGGCAATGGGTTGGGAATTTTAGAGAACCTGATAAATTTGAAAAACCACGGGATTGTGATGGCTTAAAATCAGGAGATGAAGGGCAG
This sequence comes from Lissotriton vulgaris, assembly GCF_964263255.1. Taxonomy (NCBI): domain Eukaryota; kingdom Metazoa; phylum Chordata; class Amphibia; order Caudata; family Salamandridae; genus Lissotriton; species Lissotriton vulgaris. The sequence goes on along the minus strand of NC_141700.1, from coordinate 650,622,206 downwards.
CCCATAAATCAATGACCGAGTTGAAAGGTACAATGAGCATCTAGATGGAATATTGATGATTCCAATTTAAATAAGGAGATAAAGTGGAATGGGACAGACATAAATATGCAGGGTCAAATTAGCAGTACACAACTCGATGCTGCTTAATATGTGCATTAGTTTAATCTCACAATGTCTAATTCACAGTACATTGCAGGATGCACGCTGTTTCACAGGTGTTGTTTCATTCAGAAGAGGCGGTTGGTATAAATGAGGATGTTTTGTGAAAAAATACAAAGCAAAATGTCAAATCAAGGGTCCCAACTGCCGAAACGCGTCTGTTGCTGTGAGGTCCTGTCAATAAGTGGATTGAATTTGCCCAGGAGTGCGGTATTTCTTTCTGGTACCTGGAGTATGGTGAAGGAGTGGAGCGCAATATATAAATATATACATATATATTTAGTAGAACATGACAATATTCTATGCAAAAGATATATATATATTTAGAAGAACATGACAATATTCAATGCAAAGAGAATTGTCATTTGGTAGAAGTCATATTTTGAACGTAGTCTTATTTCTATCTCCATTAATTCAAAAACAGTGGTCATTTTTAAATCTATTTTCATACATGTATTGTAAAGCAATCAATTGAGCCTCTTAAAAGGAAATATATGTTATCTGAAATGAGTATATAGGTGTAGTCTGACATTTGCATATTATGTTCCATTTTTGTTTGAGTAAAGAAAAATATGAAAGATGGCTGTGAGTAAGGCAACCAAGCCGAAATGCGTTGACCTTTTGGACTGTAAAGTTGGAGGAATACATTTAAAACGAACTCCGGATGATGTGTGGCCTTTTCTTTTGTTGTTTATTACCAAGAGATTTGAAATTGTAATTAAGTGTGGCGCAAAAGTGCTCTTGCATGTATCGCATCATCACTCATTCAAGGTTTTCGTTTTTTTTGCCAATGCTGCACAGTTTCAGCATAAAGCATTGGCAAAGCCAATAGGTGAATCGAAAAAGCAAGCTCTGTTAGCTATGCCAGTGCTTGTTTATATAGTCACTGACAATAATGAAAATCACGCATGTATCTGACCCCTTAGGACCTACATTGGACATCTCTGGCATAGGACAGATAGATGTAGTAGACAATCAAGAGGTATGTCAATTATATAGCACTTTTTAATCTGTAAGAAAAGTTGTGAAGAGGTTCTGTGGCTATCTCTAGGCACAAAGGTCTTGGCATGAGAGCAATACCTCCGTTACATCATGTGTGATGCTCCAAACAGAATGGTATTGTGTACTGTTTGCAAAAGAATGGCACTGTGATACGTAGCAGAAACTCTTTCATGTTGCATTGCTTGATGGAATAGATTGTCTTTCTCAGGTAAAGTTTGAACCAATGCTAGTTCCTTGATGGGCCTTGAGTCTCCTCTGATGGGTATTCAGATGAGGCCAAATGGAATTATCCCTCTTCTCACACCAGATAAGAGGGTTGGGTCCACTCTTCTATGCTTTGTTTCTTTCTCTGTGGGTTCTTCCTCCACCTAGAAGCATACATGTAGACAAAGAAGCAGGTAAGAAGCATAAAAGGTGCCTATGTGTACATTTTGAATCTAATAATTAATCAAAAAGTGACTTAATAACTTCTTACAGTAACAATCCTCCTGCAGGAGTTTGTGTTGACCAGGAGAGACGCACTTAAGTAGACTCCCAAATTGTGACAGCAAATCCCACGTAATCTGTTTTTACAGTGTATGAACTTTGCCCCAGGCATTGCTTCGGCATCAGAATAAGGCCCTAAGTTGTCTGTTGCTGGTTGTACCAAATATATTGTAAGACTCCAAATGCTGAAGCAGAGAAAACACCTTGCCACACTCTTGGTAGAACTTCAGATGGAAAAAGAGCATTGAGGTACAGAGGGAGGTATGAGGTACAGAGAAAGAGAGTTGAGGTAGAGAGTGATAGGTAGAGGTCGGCATAGAGACTGATAAAAGGCAAAGTCACGAGTGAGCGGTGGAGAGACATGAGGTTGAGTGAGGTATATTGAGTATAGTGATAGAGGTGAGGTAGATAAAGATTTTTTTTTTTTTGGGAGTTCAAATCTGCTTTATTGTGTAATTAAAGACGTGTCACACAGCTTGTCGTGCCCACAACCCGGAGGCCGGCAGCAAATAGGTGCAGGAGTGTACACAGCCTTAGTGTCGGCATCCCGGAGGTCCGACGGCATTACATGGGAGAAATGAAGTGGGGTAGCGCCACCAATGTGGTACGGCAGAAAAGGATGAACAGCAGCAGAACAGTGTTTTTCATCGGAGATAAGAGAGAGTTCTCCCTCTCCGTTTTTTTTAGGGGGTTTACAACATCTCAACAAAACAACCCAACAATGTAGTAACAAAGAGGCAAGTCATGCTACATGGTGAATTAAGCAGCAGTGAGCAGGTGTGGCATGCTATGTGTGCAGAGGTGTGTATGTGAGTGTGTGCAAGTCCCAGTCGTCCCAGCGAGAGGATCTCTATAAGCCAGAAGCCAGGTTAGGTATGGAGTCCCAGAGGGTCAGCCTGTAGTGGGTGTCATGTCATAGGGTAGGTAGGGCACATACGGTCCGTGTGTAAGTAAGAGGGAGTAATGGCAATCGAAGGTAGTAGAGCCATGGTGTAGGCTTTGCATGGGGTCCGGGGGGGGGGGGGAGGGTCAACGAGTGTACAGTGGTCGGAACTGGGAGGTACTCCCCCTGGACCGCACAAGGAGGAGGCATGTACGCTGAAAGAGGATCCCCAGCCAGGTCCAGTATTGGAGCAGTGCGCTAATCTATAATGGGTTGGTCACCTGCCGGGTCCGTGTCTTCTGAGCGTGTAAGTAGATACCGCACCAGTGGATCCCAAATGTCACCGGGGCGACACGAAATAGGCAACAGTTCAGCAAATGTTGCGTGTTGCTCTTGGCAATAAGTTAAGTCACCCAGCCAATCCTTAAATTTGGGCGCTCTGCCCCTTCCCCACCGGCACGCCACGCGTCTCTTGGCCAGCAGGAGCGCAGTGTAAACTTGCAACTTGTAAACTTGCAGATTTATATAGCGCGAATTGTTGCCCGGAGGCGTCCAATGAATTTTCGGCAGGATCTGGGAAATCGTACAGAGTCCCCAAGCAGGGCCACCAAAGGATCAAGAGGTACGGGCTCCTCAACCATCTCAGCAAGAGCATCCAACACCCGCTGCCAGTAGGTCGCAACCTGAGGGCATGCCCACGCCAAGTGGAGGAAGTCAGCACCAGCAATATGGCAACGCTCACAGCGGTCGTCATCAGTCAGTCCGAAACGCCGCTTCCTCGCCGGTGTGTAATATACTCGCTGCAAGTATTTATAATGGATGATCTTTAGTCTGCTACTGGCAGAAATGCGAGATGAGAGCGCGCAGCAGCGATGCCACTGCTCGTCTGAGATGTCGATTGCGAGTTCGGTAGCCCAGCGCATCCGCGCATTGGATTCCGGTATCTGGGCAGTTCCCCTGAGTTGTCGATAAAGGCCGGAGACCAGGTGGGCTCCGTCCTGTGAGCTCAATAAAAAGTGTAGCGGTGGCAGGGTGTCGGGCTCGTTGGGAAAGTCTGGCAGTATGTCTCTCATCCCCGCCCGCAGCCGCACATAATAGAAGAGGTCGAGGGGAGTGCGGTCATGTTCAGCAAAGAACAGGTCTGCTGACTTGAAGGTGCCATTGGAGAACAGATCTCCCCAGCTAGAGACTAGTAGCCTTGCACAGAGGTTGCGAAAGCCCAGTTCCCCCAAGAGGGTGAGATCAGGGTGATGCGCGAGCGGTAATTTGGGTGAGTAAAGAAGTTCACAAGCCAACCCCCTGGCGATGCGGCGCCATGCGTCCAATGTGCAGGAGACCGACGTATGTGGTGTAGTAATGGCAGATTCAGGACAGTGAAGCAAGCCATTGAGCGGGAGAGGATGTACGATCCAGTCCTCCAGCGCTACATGCGGCATAAAGGGAGTAGGGGCCATCCAGTGGTAGGCGAAATGCGCCTGCGCACATTGATAGTAGGCCTCGAAATCAGGAACATCGAAACCTCCTTTTTCATAGGGGAGGGTAATAGTGGACCACTTAAGTCGGGGGTTCCTGCCACCCCAAAAGAGCCGTCGCAGCTCCGACCGCAGGGTACGGAAAAAATTAGCGCCAGGGTAGTAAGGTATATTGAGAAAGAAGTACAGAAAGCGGGGGAGCACCACCATTTTTATGAGCGACGCTCTCCCAGCCATGGATAGAGGCAGGGTGATCCAGCAGTCCACTGAAGCAATCAGTTTGGTTATCGCTACCCCGTAGTTGGATCGCAGTGTCTCGTCCCTGTCCCGCGAAATGCATATCCCAAGATATCGGAGGTCAGATCAACACCACTCAAGTGGGTAATCAAGGGGGAAATCCGTCACCGCATCGGTCAGGGGGAAGAGCTGCGACTTGGACCAGTTGATATGGACACCAGACATCCCGCCAAACAGTACAAACTCCCTAAGTAACGGGTTAAGATATACTTCGGGATGTTTGACATAAAGTGTGATATCGTCCGCGTAGAGGGACACATCAATCTGGCGCTGCAAGCATTGTACTGCGCCGCCGTGATTTAATTGGCGCAGACGACAGGCAAGAGGCTCGACAGCTATGGCGAACAATAGGGGAGAGAGAGGGCATCCCTGTCTCGTACCCCTGGTCAGTGCGATGGGCTGAGATAGATGACCGTTGACCAATACTCTTGCCATAGGGCGAGTATACAGCAGGCGGACCCAGGATATAAATAATTTGGAAAATCCCATGCTAGCCAGCACTGAGAACAGGTATGGCCATTCGACGGAGTCGAAGGCCTTGGTCGCGTCGAGGAAAATGGCCGCCACGGGTGTGTCAGGGTGCACCGTGCGGAGCAGGGAGAAGAGCGTGCGAAGGTTGTGGGAAGTGGACCTGCCCGCCACAAAGCCGGATTGGTCGGGCAGTACAAGTCTGGTCATCAACAACGACAGCCGGGTGGCCAAGACCTTGGCAAGGATCTTGACGTCACAATTTAGGAGGGAGAGTGGACGGTAGGAGTTACAGGATCTGGGGTCCTTATCGGGTTTAAGGAGGGATGTGATTACCACCTCGCGCATGGAACAGGGGAGCACCCCATCGCATAGTGATTCCGAGAAGACCTCGCTGAGTACCGGGGCCATAATGTCGATGTAAGCTTTGTAGAATTCGGCTGGTATACCATCAAGTCCTGGGGCTTTGCCATTCTTGAGGGACATAATGGCCTCTCGCACCTCATCTAGCTCGAACGGAGCCGCGAGGAACTCCCTATCGCCGTCACTAAGCCAACACAGTGCGACGTCGCTTAGGTAGTCAGTGTAGGAGACATCAGGCCCCACCGTGGAAGTGTAGAGTGAATGGTAATGCGCCACGAAAGTAGCGAGAATCGCATCTGAGTCGCGAACAGCAGTGTCAGAGGTGTCGGTGAGTTCTAATATGGTGTTGTGAGCTCGTGGTGGTTGTGTAATCACAGCAAGTGCCTTCCCGGGCCCGTCCCCTTCGCAATATTTGCGGGCCCGCCAGTGTTTGCCCCTAAACGTTGCTTCCCGCTCAGCTTCCTCTTCATAACGCGACAGCTTTTCCCTAAAAGTGGCCTGCAGGCCTGGGTTGGGGTTGGACACCATCCTAAGTTCCAAATCCCGCAAGTCTTTCTCCAATGCGCGTATAGATGCAAGGATAGCGCGTAGGACACCATGGCCTTTGGATATACAATACCCCCTGATTGTGACTTTGAATGCCTCCCATATATGCTCAACAGAGTCTACCGATCCCTTATTCCTAGTGAAGAAATCCGCTATCTCTTCCCCTAGCTCAGTGTGAAACAGGTTATCTAGGAGGATATCAGGGCGAAGTCGCCATTGCGGCCGAGGACTGTCCCAGCCTGGTGTACGACAGTGTAGCAAGACAGGGCTGTGATCAGAGTATGTCCGCGGCAGGTGACGGACCCCCACAAGTTCCACAGCAACATCTTTTGTGATGAGAAAGTAGTCTAACCGCGCCCAGGTCCCGGTATATGATGTAAAGTGCGTGCCTTCCCGCCCCAGGGGGTGCAAGTGTCGCCAGGCGTCCAGTAGTCCGCCCTCCTCAACGATGCCCTCCAGCGCCTCCCTTGCCTTGGCCTTGTAGGTACAGACCCCATCCGCTCTATCCAGCTGTGGTTGCATCGCCAGATTAAAGTCCCCCCCCAAACCACATGTTTCGATGCAATAGATAGAATTTTGCCCCAGAGTGTAGTGAAAAAAACTGGTGTGTCGACATTAGGCGCATACATGGACACAAATGTGAAAGTGTCGCGGCCTATCCTGCCCCACAGAAGCGCATATCTGCCCTCCCCGTCAAGTAGGTCTCCAAACTTCTGAAAAGGAACCTTGCGGGCAATGAGGATAGCGACTTCCCTCGAATAGGTAGAATAGGAGGAGAAGGCTCGTTCTCCGGCCCACCTACTCGCAAATGATGTACCGTCCTGTGGCGACAGATGTGTTTCCTGCAGCATAGCGACTTGCACATGATGCCTATCAAGGTATGCAATGACATCTCGACACTTTCTGGCATTATTCAACCCTCTGATGTTCCAGGATAAACAAGTTAATTGCGTGTTAGCTACCGGAGTGGCCATGGATGAATGGCAACAACAGCCAGAACAATGCCGACCTAGGCAGCATAAATAAACCACCCCGCACCACCAGCACCGGTGCTCACACCAAGGTAAAGTTCAAGCATACAGTCCAAGAGATGATTGCCTCGAAGAAAAAGAGAAACATCCCACCCCACCACCCACCCCAGCATCCCAATCATGCCAGCAGCCAAGTAATCCCAACCAACAACCCACCCCCCTCCCCCCTCCCCCAAGTCAAGTAACATGAACAGCTGAAACGCCAGCAAGTCAAAGGGGATCTCCCAGTGGGGGTAAGACATAGAGAACGCACAGCCACTTCCTAGACCCCAGCCTCGTATCTGTGCCGCCCTCGGTGGAGACTACTGCCAGGAAAGTGGTCCTTGGTTTACGTTACCACAGGGATGAAGAGTCCATGCATGGACACTGTCCGTTCGGTCTCTCGTGCCTGTGCATCAATGTTCGGGAAAGCCACAAGCAGCCGCAGGTAGGGTGCGCAATGTAGCGGATATCCGCAGTCAGTCTCTATGAGGCGCCGGGGACAAGTCTGCTCCGTCGCGGGCCTCTTCCGCATCTCGGTCCTCCCTGCGCGCCCTCCGGAGCGATTTGAGAAAGTCTTCTACTTTCTGTGGGTTGGTGAAGAACCGTTGCTTGCCCTGATGAGTGATGCGCAGCTTTGCAGGGTACAAGAGCGCGTAATTGACCTGTGCCTCCCGTAGCTTTTTCTTCACCGGTAGGAACTTACGCCGCTTCTCCTGCACCATTGGCGTGAAGTCCGGGTAGATGGAGAAGGTGACTCCATTGTATTGCAGCGATCTTTGAGACCGGGCCGCTCGGAGTGCAGAGTCTCGGTCGCGGTAATTCAGCAGCCGAGCAATGATGGGGTGCGGTGGCAGGCCAGGTTTGGGCATAGGTGCCAAGGAGCGGTGCGCCCTCTCGACAATGAACTGAGGCGAAAAAGCGTCCTCGCCGATGGATCCCTTGAGCAGTTTCTCCACGTACAGTTCCATTCTGCCCGTATCTGTGGATTCCGGCACATTGGTGATCCGTATGTTATTACGGCGACTACGGGCTTCCAAATCCTCATTTTTTGCCGCTATGATCCGGAGGAGGTTGTCCATCCTGGACAGTTGAGTGGTGTGAGACGTGGCCACGTCTGAGGTATCGGAGATGCGTTGCTCCGCGGCCGTGATGCGTTCCTCATGTCGGTCTACCTTGTGCACCAGTGCGTCCAGCCGTGCGGTGACACCATCAACCTTCTCTACGACAGTGGCGAAGCCCTGTCGCATCTCTTGTATCAGGCTGGACAGGTCGGCGTCTTTAGCTGAGGAGACGGTGGCTTTCGGGGAGGACGTGCCAGGGTCCGGGTCCAGCTGCGTCGACTTCGCGCCCTTTCTCGCGGCATCGAAGCTGAGCTTGGTCTGGCGGTTCTCTGGGCGCACAATGGTGGTGCCGGGACACGACACCCCAGGAGCGTAAAGTGCAGCAGCACTACGGGTCGTCAATCCAGGGCGCTGTCACCAGTATGCAGGGCCACAGCAATAGCAAGGCAGGGCAGTGTCGGGAGTGTTCAGCAAGGATCCAGGCGGTGAGGGCACGGGTCCTGGTGGGTCCGTGCAGGCCCTGCGCAGTCTGGTAGCTGGAAATGGGGCAGCGAAGTTCCAGCAGCGATGGTGGTGGGGCCCGCCGGCGAACACTGCTGTGGAGAATGGCGGTTCGGCAGGCCTAGGCAAGTGTCAAAGGCAGGAGGGCTGAGGCGTAGCGGGGTCGTGCCCCGCAGGTGCGGCGGTCAATTCGGGGCACCTGTAACAAGTCCGCCCCGCACAGCACAGCCAGGAAACAGCAGAGCAGTGCCAGGTGAGTAGATGGGGAGCGTGGAAGGGCCCCAGCCCTCTCCCCACGGAAGGCGCGGCTGTTCTGTAGCGAGGGGCAGCGTCCCAAGACCCGGCGCAATGTAAGCATCTAGGGCCGGCAAAGGCCCGATGCAGGATCGGCAGCAGCCTCAAGGGTCCAGGCCCGACAGGCAGCCACCCGCCGGGCAGTATACTGGCCTGCGCCGCCCTCCACCAATCGGGCCCGGCACCTCTCGGGGACCAGGCAGGCTGTGTAACGTCCGCCCCCCGGCAGCCCGCAGCAACGGAGGCAGCAGCAGCTTCCCCGATGGGGGCAGCGAGAGCAGCAGGGGGGGGGGGGCGGGGAAGGACTCCGCAGCACCGGGCAGGCCGCCCCTCACCTCCGTCCCAGGTCCGCCGGCGATGAGCCGTCCAGGGGTCCGCCAGCCGCCGAGGGGAGAGGCCTAGTTCCTCGTGGTAATCCCTGGCCTAGCGTAGTACTGCAGGGCCGGCCGCATGTACTCCAACACACCAGAGCTGTCGTCGGCAATATTTCAATGAGGCACCGCTCCGGCTCCAATTCTCCCAGCGGCACCAAACTTGGACCGAGGGTAGAGACAAGTGTCTTGCTGCGAATCACCAGGAATGTAAACCGATGTGGACCCCGTGGCAGAGGATAACAGTAGGATAGTGTCCCAAGGAGCGGGAGCTGCGATACTAAGCGGCCATTCCGCTTGTGCGCCCTCTAGCGCCCCCCGAGGTGAGGTAGATAAAGATGAGTTAAAGACAGCTGAGACTGTGAGAGGGGATGTAGTTGCATAGAACTTTAGAGAAAGGGATAAGGTAGAAGAGGTGAGGTGAAGCAAGGAAAGTGAAATGACAAAGATTATTTTTCATTGCCATAATCATACACTACAACCACAATTGAGCCCACAATAACATAAAATCAACAGCAGAGGACGAACCATTACAGGCAAAGGATTCTGACTTGACAACCCATAATAGTGAAGAAAGCAAAATCAATACATAAAATAACAGGGCATGGGATCGGCCATCACAATTACTCTTGTCGAAGCTAGTTTCTACCAATGCAAACTAGTAAATGACATGGGAGGTACCACATAAAGATAAAAACATACAGGGGGAGAAGGGTCAAAGGGAAAAGATTAAAGACCTACTACTGGTTAATTTCCCCAGCAACATCATATGAATCACAAACAAGAACCCAGGAGGTCTATAAGCCAAACATTATACTGGCCAGACTGACAAGTCTTTCGCTATATCAGTTGGTGCTACAGTCACCATATAGAAAATTCTGAAGGCTAAACAGAAAAGAGCGAGAGACACGTGTGTAGGAGACAAGAAAAATAGTGTCTAGAAAACAATCACAAACTGGTCAACCAAATCCAGTACACAAACTTTGTGGATAACCATCAAACAAACCAATTGATCCGTCCTATCATTTGGCCGTCCACACCGTGGCCTGGCGGGTCCCTAGATCATCTAGACCCCATGCCACACAGTACAACGTAAATACTGGGTGGGGTCCACAGTGAAAAATGAACCTCCAATTGTTGGCCAATTTATGATGGTTGGTGAAAAGTGATAGAAACACAGTGCAACATAAAAAAAGGTGGTGAATATAAAATAGGGTGATGTGTCTAAACACACTCTTTAATAGGAATAAGGCACATCCCCTAATTAAAAAACAGGAACAGCACAAATGACAGTATGGTACAAATGACTGTCGCGAATAGGGCCAACATGTTTCTGCCTACCGGGCAGCACGTCCCAAGGCTTTCATCAGGGCCACTGCTCTTTAAATTAGTTGCTACTGTTATATGTGTGTGAAAACAATAAAGCACACAACTGATAGGTGAAAAGGATATAAATAATACTAGTAGGAACGATACAGCCTGTACCTACATTCATATACACATCCTCCTTGTCACTGGATACTCAACGTGATCCAGAATGACAGGGGACTGGACTTCACCTCACCTGGACCGTGCTCAGGTATACGAGGGCACCACTCTCAGAATTTACTATATGGTGACTGTAGCACCAACTGACATAGTGAAAGACTTGTCAGTCTGGCCAGTATAATGTCCAACGAACCACATAAAGATAAACAACAGTACATACAAATAGCATCCTGCATCCCTAACTCCTGTGCTGTCCGCTCCCACCCTCCTCCCTCCACCCTGAGGGGACCAACGTAGCAGGATATTGTGATGGCAACCTTCTCCATCTGTCCCGTGCCAGGTGCTCTCCCCCACTGGCCATCACAAGATTATTTTTCAATTTAATTCCGTCAACTACCTGAAAGTGTGAGTGGTAAGGCTAGACAGGTCAAGTATGCACACTTAGTCCCGGATTTTGCAATTCTTTGACCTACTGCAAAGTAGCCAGAAGGGCTGCAAACCAATGAAAAGTGCTGATTTGTGACATACTTTCCGGAGCAAAACACTGGAAAGTTGCCTTAAAGCAATTCAAAGTAGCACAATGTGCTACTTTGCATTACTTTGCATTGAGGGGGCATCCTAAGGGTGGTATGGTCATGCCCACGCTACCACCATTTTACTATGCAAAGCTCTGTTAAGTAACAGTGATAGATGGGACTCTGTGCCAAAACATACACCTCCTTGAGGCAGGCGCAAAGTAGGGGAGCATTCTTTTTTCCTCTTAATTTGCATGTGTGCAGCATGGTACAATACACATACAAAGTGGGAAAAGTTAATCAAAGCACAATGTTTTGTACTGGTATGTTATCCTACCAGAACAAAAACTACACTAGACTCACATGCACATCTTTGGATAATGATGCATATTAGTATCCATCATGCAAAGTAGCCAGATTGCGTGCCAGTGTTTGGGAAGAGAACAGTAACACCATATGCTCTCACCCTTTCACGCAGCACAGCAACCAAAGTTACATGAAATATTATAATATTTAACCCTATGCTCAGCTGTCAAATTAGAAAAAAGCTGGCTTTTACGAGCATTGTTACTATTCTGAAATGTGGACTATCCCACTCTCTTTACCAGAGGGGCATTAGAAAGTGGGGGGCCTGGGCAGGTGCCAACATTGCCTATGCCTTAAAACGCCTCTTCTTTGCAGCTAGAAAAGCTCCAGAGCCGAACTGGCGTTGAGAGAAATTGAATGTTGATCCTGACATGTGAATGACCCACTATTCCAGCCTTAGAGACTTAATGGCTGTACAAGCCCCTGTCACCATCACAACACTTTTAGTGACATTGTGATGCCAATAGGAGCCTCGCTGATTTACAAGGAAGCGTATGTGGCTTAACGCTTTCTCGTAAATAAGGCCCCCTTTCATGCTACTCTTAGCGTGAAAGGGGAGGGCATGGGGTGTTGCTGTGGCCGGTCCACCATAACACCCATTGATACTGATGCTGCCCCTAATTATAAGGGAGGCTTAAATAGGAGGGAGTACCAGAATTGTGACCAGGGAAAACCTGGTCTTAACCATTTCTCCTTGGTTTTGCTGTTTTCATGTGTGCTACGTTGTACAGCACACATGAAAACAGCAAAAGGTCAATGATTGTTTATGTACGGGAAGGTCCCCCTTCCTGCACATAAAATAATAATTTTTAAATGGAGTTTTCCAACTTCTGTGGCGCAGCACACATAGAAGTTACAAAACAGCATTTCAAAATTATTTATGTGCAGGAAGGGGGACCTTCCTGTACATAAACAACCTTCCTCTGCACGCATACATCCTAGCAATATTGTGCAAGGGTGCCTGCGGCAGTGCTAAGCTGAAATGCACAGCTGCACTATATTCTTGTAAATATGCGCCAGCCCTGCGTTTCAGAAGTGGCGGAGTGTGTCATTAAACCAAAGAGGCTAACGACACGCTCCGCCAGTTCCCTTGTACATGTGGCCCTTTTTAAAAAAAAAAAAAGTCTCTGGTACCTGAATTTATGCATGGAATTAGAACAGTGAATTGGGCCAGAAATGGGAGCACATTTCAATGTTGTGCTACTTGCCCCTCACTGCACCAAAGGAATGCAAAGAGCAAAATGGAATTCCTATGGGCGTGTTTGTGGAATAAACGTTTCAAACACAAGTACAGTCTGAAAGGACCAGGTTAAAAACGGTGGGTACAATCTGCAAGGCATTGTGCATACCTATGTTGGTGTGCAATTGGCTGTTTTGTCAGTTAACATTTTTGGGAGTAAACTCTATTCATAGTCGTAAAAAAATGTACATCTCCTTGGTTTTGCCTTCCGGGGAGAGACTACCTTAAGAAGCTTGGAAACCCCCACAAACATCTGTGGGTGGGTATTCACAACGTTTTTCATTCCACATTCCATCCTGAGACACGGCCGGAAATATAATGTAAGTAAATCCGTTTCCAAGGTGAAAATTGAATTTGAATACTAAAATGCGCATGAGGTGTATTGAAAGGGGGCAAACCGGAAATAAATGTTCTAATGTTCTCTAGAAGGCGTGTTCCACATTTACGCACGTACGAATGCCTTTGAATGATTTAACATTCAGAGAGGAATTACAGAACTACTCTTGGGTAAATGGAAACAGCTATATAGTACATTAGGAGAACATTTTTTAATGTTTTTGAGAATGAGCCCAGAATTTTTTTTTCTTTGCTTTGGGGTTTGGCAAAATATTTAGGTACATTGTGAATCCACACAGAAGGCACATGCGTAGCAGCCTATAGGGAAATCTTCCATTTGCTGCCTGCGCCGGTATGGACCCCCATCACCTCACTTGGCTAGACTTATCTCTACTAAATTCCAGGAAACAGGAATGTCAGCAGGCGAATAGCTCGGTCTAAGCAGATATCTGGTACCACAACAAATGCTGAAAATTCAGATTTTTTGTGTCAGAGACGTTTTTATTTACAGTCCTAGCGCTCTGAGCGAGGGCGGAACGGTCTGGCCAATAACCAATGAAGGTTGATGCTGGTCTGGCCGGCTTCATTAAAGTCCTGTGGGGCAGGTCCCTGCAGATTTTGGAACATACGCTGCTGTTCACATCCGTTTTATGAACATTTCTAAATGGTAAATCTGTTTCTAAAGCTGAACTGAGCAGGACGCTCTCTGTGCTGCTGTTCTGTCCTCGCAGTTACCATGGAAACAGATGCTAGCCGTTCAGAGGCCCTTATGCATGAGTCAGGCTCGTGACCTTTTTGCAGGTAAGCATGACGGATGTGCTGCCTGGCCATTGACAGCACAAAGTATGGACCGTGCAAGAAATCCGGGGCCTCCCAAGTCAGCTTCTAATCTGAATTAATGGTGGGCCCACATATTATGCATATGACTTACTCTGCATGCCAGCAGTTATCATTCTGGCGCAATCAGTGACTTAAATGTGCCAATGGTGTTTAGCACAGTTTTTGTAAAAAAAAAAGAAGTGTGTTGTCTGTGGCCGCCGATACTGAATGCCTCAAAGGTAAGGACACTGAAATAATACTATTCTGCAGCAGCTGTATTTTCTGTACAATTTGCCTTTCTTTGCCACATCATTTTGTCAGCCCTACCATATAACTTTTTCCTCCTCATCCGCATAATTCCAATGGCTCTGCCTAGGAATACCGGAGGGCGAAGTGGCTTCCTCTGCCCACATTGTTGGGCAAAGTTGCAGACCAACATACTTTGAGAATTGGAGTGAACTTTCTCAACCTCACCCAAGCCCAGAGTAGTTTCACTTCCACCTTCTAATTTAGACACATTTTAAGACATGGGCAAGGAAGGCATTTTCCCAGGCCCTCTAGCTTTAAAGGGAACCCCATAAGGTGATCTCTCTCTATATATCACCTCTATTTCTCTGTCTCAACCATCCCCCGTCTTCAGTGTAGTCCTTGGCATTTTTTGGGCCCCAACCAAAACATATACCATTTGTTATTGTGTGAGTCAATTTCTAAAACTTTTGAAATAGTTTCATATTTTGGGCATTTGTTGGACTTGACATACTTGGCGTGGTTTTTCCCCAACTTTTGCCTTCCAGCTTCCTTTATACATGGTAAAATTGGCTTACACTCAATTGACATATTTAGTCCACTTATACGTCCTTAGCCGCATCCCTGCGGTGCAGATTTTTGCTGTGCGCTGACCGCAAACGGAAACCTATGCGTTCATGACGAGCTCAGCTCGTCATGAGTGTACGGGAGGTGTACCTCATGACGAGCTGAGCTCGTCATGAGCGTCGAAGGAGTTAGTCAAGAGGTGCACATGTACCCAGGGCCTGTAAATTAAATGCTGCAAGTGGGCCTGCAGCACTTACTGTGCCACCCACCCACCTGAATAGCCTTGTAAACATGTCTCAGGTTTGCCATTGTAGCCTGTGTGCACAGTTTTAAACTGCAATTTCGACTGGGCAATAAAACCTCTTGCCAAGCCCAAACCTACTTTTCAATACACCATAGTCATCTTTAGGGCAGGCCTCTTTAATGTTAAATTTGGATTTTGAATCACAATTCTGAAAATGCCACTTTTAGAAAGTTGGCAATGTAAAAACAGAGAATATACAAAATTAATTAAGATATCCTGATCTTGCAAACGTGATCATAGACCTCCAAACCTGTAAAAAAATTACATCACACGATGGGGCGTGGCTTGGTTCCCGAGGCTGATGGCGGCAGCCGAGTGACGCCCCGAGACTCACCCAGGAGAACTGGGGCTGGGCGCCATTCTTTTCCTGTAACGAGGACAAAAGCAGCCATCGGAAGATGCCAGGAATGGATTGCGGCATGTAAACCTCCCTCCGACGAACGTTAACGCATCAAATTCAGAGCAGTGAGTTTTTGCGGCTCCGTTTATGTAACGGACGCCATTTCGAACTACTCGCGCAACGTTGTCTCTGCTTTTGAGCACTCCTCCACGTATTTCTTTGCTGACAAAACCACTCTCCTATGCTGTCAGAATGCCACACAAGGACTTTCTTTGCAACATTTGAGACTTGGAGAGTTTGCTTACATTTAAGATGCCATATTTACCGCTTGCATCATCCTCTGAGGAGCAGCCATTTTAGGAGCTATCTCATTCCCTAATCTGCCTCCTCAAGCAAACATATGCCACTAAAGGGTCTCATATTAATTATTCCTTGCTTACCATGGATTATGAAATCCCAATAATTCTCATTTCCGATTTCCTGCAAGCTGGAAATGACTGCTTTAATGCTGTATGTTACCATTTAATACTTACCTCAGCCCTGATAAGGCACACTGTGTAGCAGCCATTTTAGCTTTATCTAAGCTTCATTCTCACATGCATTCTGTGTGTACGTTCTTTGTCTGCTACTATGCCGTGCTATTTGAGGTGATATCTCACGCACTTCTGTGTGCTCTCTTCAGTTGAATGAGTTACCTGTGTTCCAGCCTTCAAGGACTATTTGCTAATGTTTATGCTACATATTTCTCTCAGGATACGCTCCTATTTGTGAGACTCTCTTTGCATTGCGATCTTCTCTAATTTAGTGCGTGCCAGGAGAGAGTGTGGTACAGTTCTATGGGAAGATTAAATATTCCACATCCTCCACCCTCTAAACCAAGGCACATCTTTATAAAAATTTCAATTTTTTTTTCTGACTTCCTCAAATTTGAAGATTCTCTGACTCCATCTGTGCAAGATTTGGATTCTACAATGGAACCTCCTATTACTTCAGGGAAATCTAATACTAGGCGATTGAAAAAAGATCCTCCTTCGCCTCCTAAACAAACGTCGCTGGTTTCCATGGAGGTATTACTAGAGGAAATCAGAGCTTTCCATCCTTTTATGGAAGAGACTAACACTAAACTCCAAGTCTTGACGGATAATTGGTCACAACTTGAAACAAGGGTCTCTTCAGTGGAGCAAACGGTTACTTCTTTAAAATAATCCTGTTTCACTGTCTCTCATCTTCATTCTCAAGTTTCGACGCTCCAAAAGCAGGTTGAGGACTAAGAAAATCGCAACAGATAGAACAATTTATGTATTTATGGATTGGGAGAAGGACTCGGAGGATCTGACTTGCTCGCCTTCTTTAAAACCTTCCTTCCTAAAATTCTTCACATGTTAGAGGACACAGTTCTTAATATTCAACGAGCACACCGGCTTGGTCGGTTACCATCTCTTGCATCACCTTCACAAAAGCCGAGAGGAGTCCTCCTGTATTTTTTAGAATATACAGATTTATTGAAAGTACTAGCAGCTGTTAAATCTTCTCCGAAAATCACATGGTCGAGTTCCTCTTTGTTTTTTGCCCAAGAGTATGCTAAAGCTACAGCTAATCGACGTAAGGCCTTTCTAAAAATGAGAGCTGAGCTTCGTTCAATGGGAGCCAGATATGGTCGTTTTCACCCATGTTTATTCAAAGTTACCTACAACAATAGAACAACTACATATGAAGATCCGTTGCGCCTTCAAAGTTTCATAAATTCTTGCAAAACGTCTGCTATGGATTCTTCTGGACCATCTTCTTCATTTACTGGCTGATCTTTAATGATATGTCTTTCTAAAATGTTGTATGGTTTCTTTGTTCACCTTACTTAGCATTGCATTTTTAAGATGTGCTACTCACAGTTTATGCTTCTATTTATTTGTTAATTATTGTTATCATCGGTACTCACTGTTATCATTGTTTTTTCTTTCTTCGCTTTAATTGCATCATTCTAACTTTGTACTCATCTCCTCCATATTCACAGGTTCCTTAGCACTGTTACATGATGTGTCCCTGGTTATCCCGGTTAGTCGTCCGTAGATGTGTCATCCATCCCATGTGGTTCCATTCCCCCTCCTCGTATACATGTTCTTTCCTCATGTAAGTACGTCATCCTCCGAAGTTTCCACTCTATTTTTATTCCTAACTCATCTTCTCTTTCTTCTCCTAATTAATACCTTCCTTTTCTTTTCAGGTGTCACTGATATCTTCTTTCTTTGTGATGTTTTTTTATTATATCAACCTATGTTCTCCACTTAAATGTGCCATTGATGTTGCTATTTTCCAACTTCTTTTGTTCAATTTTCTTTATCATTTTGCTATTTTTTTGCCTTTCTTTCTTATTTGATTTTTTGTATCTTCTTATACTATCTTCCTTATATTATTCTTTTTCCTTTCCAGCTATAATTATTACTTGTACGATTTTTTCTTCTTTTTATGTCTATTTTCAAGGTTTGATCTTTCTGGTTTCTTATTGTAGACTCTTATTGTTTTTTGCTATCTCTAGCTTATTATGCCGTTAAAGTCAGTTTCATGGAATGTTAGAGGGCTCAACTCTCCCATTAAACGACAGAGAGTACTATCTCATCTAGCTAAGTTGAATGCAGATTTAGTCTTCCTGCAAGAAACCCATCTTACAGCAGTTGAATCGTTAAAATTAAAAAAAGGTTGGATGGGTGAATTATTTTACTCCCGCAGTGATGGTAAACGTAACAGGGTTATGATGTTATGTCGCAAGTCCCTCCATTTTAAATTCATTTCACAGGACTCTGACACAGATGGTCATTGGCTTACTGTCAAATTATTGCTAAAGGATGTTCCAGCCTCTTTTTCCATTGTCTATGCCCCTACTGGAGGTGACTCCTCTTTTTGGTTGTCAGTAGCCAAGCAGATCACCCTCCATATAGAAGACAACTTTATATTGGCAGGTGACTGTAATAAGGTTTTCCATCCTTTTTTAGATCAGAATTCTAAAGTTTCATTTATCCGTAACAAACCACACAAATCTTTTGTCCATATGGTCACACAACATAAACTCTTGGATGCCTGGAGATTATGTAATCCGACCACAAAGGAATACATTTTTTATTCCCAGTCAAGACTTGATTATTTTTTTGTTTCACATAACCTTTCGCAAGCACTGACTGCTGCGGAAATTGGCCCTATATTACTATCAGATCATCAGATCATGCCCCTATATCAATTGATTTGGATATTTTACCTAAAATTATGGTCCCAGAAGATGGCGGTTCATTAACTCTCTACTCTCAGATCCTCAATACTCTTCTTCTTTTAAAACATTTTTTGATGATTACTTTCTCCTAAATCAAAATGATTCCTTACCTCCTTCAATCATTTGGGATGCTTTTAAAGCTATTGCAAGGGACTTTATTATAACCTACGTGACTAAGAAACGGACTGTTGCTCGTAAGAAGACACATTCTTTATTTCAAGACATTAAGAGACTGGCACATTCTTTTTACACATCCAACTCAAAAGATGTTCTCAACTCCCTTATAAAAGCTAAGTTTCAATTTAATAAAGAATCTGCAGATAATGCATCGTTATATTTATTGAAATCAAGTGCAAAATTTTATGGTGGAAGAAACAGGGCAGGTAAACCTCCGGCTAATTATTTTAAAACCAAACAGAACAAAGTGACTATTGATTCTATTTATGATGATAGTTGTACTTTAAAGTTCAAGGATGTAGAAATCTTGAATGAATTCGCTTTATTTGATAAAAAAAAATTGTATTCCTCTGAAACAGACCTCACAGATGACACACTCACATTTCTTCTAATCCATTCACAAACCCCGACAGTTTCAGATGATTTATCGCCACTAGAAACTAAATTGACACAACAAGAACTCTTGAATGCACTTACACACTAAAATAAAAAGACAAACCTCCTGGACCAGATGGATTTACTGTTGAGTTCTTTCTTCATTTCTCCCATTTGTTAATGCCCAAACTACACTGATTGAGTGTACTGTTGAGATGTATAATAGTCCCTCATTTGTTTGATTAAAAGCACTTCCTGTAAGATGTAGTAATACACCAAATAGGCATGAGGTGAGCGAGCAATACTCATTTGGGTAGAGCCAAAAACTACTCAAAGTATATTTTGAGGAACTGATACATCAAGGACACAACTACACTGTCTACCCAGTTCTAATGATATTTACCAGGTTAAAAAGATGTAAGGGTAGATCCATTTTTAAGATACCAGGTTATTACATAGTATCTGGCAGTTACGGCCCGTGGAGGGAGTTCCGTGGGGCGGAAAGGCGGTGCGGGGGAGGGGCAGGGTAGGGGGTAGTAAACACCAGAATATGGGTAATTGCAGCTAAGTGAACAATTAAATGAATAAAACGAATTTCGTTGTGCGCCCTGCATTGCAATGCGATGCAGGGCGCACAACGAAATTCAAAAACAAAATTCGTTTTATTCATTTAATTGTTTATTTACCTGCAATTATACATATTCCGGTGTTTACTATCTGGCAGTTGCTACTTAGCACAGGTGGTGAAGGGCGGAGGGGGAATAATAAAAATACAAATACACTCACTTACCTAAATGCCACCGGGTGCTGCCTCTTCTCCTCCATCTCCTCCATGCGAACAGTAAGCTCCCAGCCTCCCAGAAGCCCCTGTCCAACCACTACGCAGCCTTCAGCATTCGTCTGACCTCCATGCTTCGGGGCTCAGACAGTGGCTTGGAGGCTTGCATGTTCCTCGTTATGCAACATTGCGAGTATGATCAATGCAAAATGTGGTGAATGTTAAGATGTATTGCTGTTCGCCTTTGGCTCCAATACCTTGAAAGTCAAAATCTATGGTTTGCTCTTACCACTTTCTCTTCCGCATGTTACTTCAACAGCTTTCCTCATTATCACTCAGTATATAGGTGGCACTTTTTTCTCATTTTTTTTCCTTCACGGTGTGTTTGTATTTTTGCATTTACCACTATTTGCATTTATCATACTCGCAATGTTGCACATATATAATTGATATCTTGGTGGTACTCAATAGTGGACTTGACTAGTATGACTTTTAGGCAGATGACTTTGCGAATCAAGAACTTGCCAATTCAAGTACTATGAAATGGAATACAACTTGCTCGTGGCCACAATTATCAATAAAGCCCGACTAGGTAACCTCATTCCAATTGTGTCTAACCAACATACAGGGTTTGGTTGAAGTAGCAAGTACTTATGTTCAATTTTGGGGTATTTTGTTTGTTTGTGGTGTTGTTCTTTCACTTTTTTTAAATTGTATTCTGTTATTCTCTTGTTCCCTGCATCCTTGTATATATCGTTGAGGAATTCTTTAATGTATTTTTTATATGTTGTTTTCAACTGGTATATGTTTATATGTTGTATTGCTGGGTTTTATAGTATATGTATTTGTATGTTTTAAAGCCCTGATGAAGTCCACATGTGGTGGAAAAAACGTGTTGGCTGTTCTGTTCCATTTCTATGAAAAATAAAGATTACCTTGGATGTCATATGAAAAGAATGGACTAACTCTTTGTGGAATTTTGATTATGTGGTGCACTTCACATATATATGTAGAGCTTTTCTGATCCTTTGCGGACGCACCTTGGAAACAGCAGGTGCAGTGGATGTGCACGCAACGCTGTTCTCTACGATATATATCTGGACTCTTTTGTGGATAAGGACGGAGGTGCGACTGCTGCTCTGGCTCGCTTTTTCATTGTTTTACAATTCCTACCTATCTTAATTAGTTAAATAGCGGTGAGGCTTCCAGAATGCATAGGTTGTGTTAAATGAAGCTCAGGCCTGGAGCACTGTGTCCTGGATGACATGGATTCCTCTTGATTTCTGTTGGTATTGTTTCCATGCAATGTCAATCAACTCTGATTATCCCTGCCCCCTCTAAGTAAACATTTTCAAAGCGTTTACATTTCATACTCAGTTTACAGAACACTAGGGGTATACCGATTTTTAGGTCGAAGCCTGCGAAGGCTGCGCTTGTGCAGTCTCGCACGGGAGATCTTATGTCTTCTAGTACTGGGGTTGAACCCGCCTCTCTCTTCCATTGGCTAGCTCCATAAATGGAGGCTAGCCATTGGAAGAGAATGATGTCAGTAAATCTCGGAGCAGATTCGTGGGCGTTCCTGTCTTTTTTAGGCCCGCCCCTTTTTTCCATCATGAAGTTGTGGGCGTTTACTTTTTTTTTTTTACACCGATGATTTTCCTCATTGCTAACCTCGTCCCGGTCCTGCGTGGTTGTATCCTGCCCCCCTCCTGCTGTCCGCCCCCCTCCCGCTGTCCGTGTCTTTGCTCCCGCCCCCCCTCGCCTGCCATTTCCCGTGAAATGAAACTTGAAGTCCCGCACGAGACATGCCTGCTGCCATTCCACAAATTACAATATGTGCCTGCATTCGAAACGCACCTGTTACAGATCCATCACCCAGCGCCTCTCACACCCCATATATATCCTTTCACATCGCGTACCGATCTGCGTCAACCCCAAATATATGGCGCCCATCCGAGCTAGTGACGTCACAAAAAACATACAGTAGTAAACATAAAGCCTAACCGGCGTCACTCCAAATACGGAGAAAAAACACAAGTTCACTGCACGGCTGCTTCCTCCTGAACACAACGCCTTGGAAGGCAGCCGCCAGAATCGCTCTCTGGACGACTGAAGTCGCTGCCCGGGGCCATGTCAGCCAACCCCGAGGTCCAGCGACTTGAACCTACTGGGGGAGCGCCCCCGTCTCCCTCGCGCCGCCACGTCCCAGCCCAGCCCCCGGGAGCCCTACTTGCCACGTTGCCCCTGTGCACTGATGCGTTGGACTTTGACGAGGACGATGACCTGGAGGTATTCAGCAAGGTACGGGGTGAAAGGTGGGAAGCTAAATCTCACGGGGGATGCTGAATCTCACTTGGGATGCTAATGGTCGAGGTTGTGCTCGGGTGGCGACTTGCCTGTCTCCCGCCGGCCTGAAGCTTCTTGGCGCTGCGCCAGGAGCTCCCTGATAAGGGTCGCATCGGAAATCAGGAAGTCTCCTGTACGAGCGGGTGCACACAAACACCAGCCTCCTGCCTGTGGGGGTGCATCGCACCAGGGCTTGTACATTATGCAAGCAAAGCTTTGTATGGATCCCGATTTGTCGCCTGTCATTCACTGAGAATTCGTTCTTCTTGTTTGTAGTCACATACAGTTTTTCACTGCAAACTGGCAATGTTTCTTCACGAGTGCCATTGTTTCATTGGAGATACTAGTTGACTATGAAAATGGCTGTGCTGTGTTCTGGTGAACAGTCTTTAAACCATCTTCCGCACTACTTCTAAAGTGGCTGGATGCAGATGTTTTTGCATCAACTTAAAAAGGGTGCAAGCCCCTGTTTTCCACTACAAAACCCACATACCAAAAACTACCAACTACTAGTAGTAAAGTAGCATTCAGAAGAACTATAGGAATTTCATGTGGGAAACACCCCTACATAATCATTCCTTCGTCACGAACGCAAAGGTGACGCTCTTCAACAAGAAACATCTGCCCAGCAATGTCTGTGCAGAGACTAGGGCACAGATGCACTAAGATTTTCCATCTGGGTTGCGTCACTTTTGTGGCACATCCTGGATGCAAAATTCTTTATGGTATTTACTACCCCATGCATAGTAAATTTTTGTGGCTTTCCGTGTTTTAGTAAAATGTGTTACTTTGTGTTGGGGAGACGTTACATGGGTGGAGAATGGGCATTCCCATGCATCCACCCATGTATTTTGACCCAACCCCAGATTTTTAAAGACATGTATACCTGGGTTTGCACTAAAATGGATCGCCTACCCGACAGATGTGTAACGAGGATAAATATCTTTATTTCTCCTCGTTACTTCCTCTTTCAATGTGTGCTGTATTTTGTCTGCATTAGAGACCTCCATAGAGGTCTTTAACGACCATTAAAGGCCCACTCCCTTGTTAAAGACCCTGGCCTCAGGCTCGGAGCTAAAGGCTGGAGCAGGCCTTTAAAAGCTGGTGGAGCCCACTACGTCGGCTCTAAGGCTATAGCAGACATCGTAAAGCAACATGGATCAAGTGGATCAAATTATTGTGTACTGACCCCACTGCCAGAGTGAGAGCTGTAAGGCTGATTTCCAACTCATTTCAAATACCTTGTGGAGCCAGACAGAGTTGCGTGAATCTTTTTCATGATTGTCTTGGAATCAGTAATTAGACTGATCAGAGAAGGCAGTGCAAAAAGAGGAATGCTGTTAGTTGTTCTAGTGCATGCCATATCCCTCTTTGCAGAGGATTCCTACGACAATGGTTTGTAAAAGGATAAGTATGTTTAGGAGATTAACAGACATTTGCTAAATCTCAAGCTTTGTTCTAGCAGCACACATTAATGGAGTCCCCTTGTCCAACGTCCCCTTGTGTCTTGCTGGGCCCTTGGATATGGGAAGGGTAGCTCTCCTGTGTTGACTACAGCAAACTGTCCTAATCACTCATTAATGCCATACCAAACAGTAATGAGGCAATCTCACTAGTGGATTTATTTTGCATAAAGGGCCTAGATAGCAAGGAACATGTATTTTGCATTCAGTACTGAGACAGACCAAAACACACAGTCCACCTAATCCTCTGTAGGCCAACTATGCCATGCCTCTGGGCAAATAAATAGATACTATACACCTGATACTGTCACTACAAACTGAATTTGTAGATTTGTGTTTGTGTATTACAAGAGGAGATCCCTCTATGAGAAGGCCAAAAATGACACTATTTCAATTACCAAAAGCAGTTCAACTCCAAACCCTGGATGTTAACACCCAACTCTGGATGTAAACACCCAACCCTGGATGTAAAACACACACTCGCAACAATTGTATCCACAATGGAGAGGTGTAGTTCAGCAGCTGATTGGCTGACCCTGGTGCGCGGGCTCATGGTTTGATTGCCGGCGACAGCTCAGTTCAGCATCATGTGACTCTGGGCAGTAGGTTACTTAATCTCCCCAATGGACCCCCCCCGCACCTGAATACCCTGTGGGCGATAAATTCTCGCTTTACAAATGTGGAACTCTAGATTACATATGTTGCAATTTACAACATTTTTGAGAGCTAGACTTGATCATCAAAATATATGCAATACATTTGGTGACCAAAAGGGCAGCAACAGTTTGGTTGGACTGAACAGCACTTCCCTTTTTATAAGCCAGTTGCATGCCACTGATGAGTGCTTCCAGGCAGTAACACCCACAGAAGTGTGTCTGTTTCACTTGAGCATACCCTCTGACTTATGTAGGCAGATGAAGTTTGACTTGGATCCATCTGCAATCTTGGCTGAAAGAGTCCAATGTTGTCTCTTTTTAAAGGATTACAGTGACATATTTCTCGAAAGGGCTGGATCTTAATGGTGCAGCTGGGATTAGCTCTCACAACCACCCTCACCAGGGTCCAGAGACACTCGGGCCCCTATGCTGCAGGAAAAGACCAAACACTGGTGAGACCACGCTTTCGCTCTCTTCTTAGACTAAACTTTGGAAGGGGATCTAAGACTTGACATTGTTACAGCTGCTTTAGATGTTACTATATTTAAGAAGGAATGAACATCTGGTCTTCATCTCAAGAGGATCCAGTGTTAGCTCTTCATCCTTCACTTGGAACGTGGGCATGTTCTTCCTTTGCACACCACATGTGGTGTGCAACACAAAGCTCTTTTTGCCTTTGCTCTCTGATATCGCAACCTTTCCATGATTCCTCTAGTCTTAAGCACACATTAGAAATTATATACAGTTCAGGGCTGGTGGCAGTGAGATCTTACTATATGCTGGCAAAATTGACAAAGTCCTGATTCTCAACGTTTGTGAACTTTTCAAAGTTCCCTGGTTCAATTCTGATTTTGCCCTCTGTGCATTGAAGGTAACTTTCACCGCACTGCAAGATAATATTAAATTTCATCAAAGAATAACAAATGTATACAAACATGTTTTCTGCACGTTTAACTTTTATGACATAAATTGTTGCAAAAGTTACAGTTTTCACATAAACACGAGAAAAGCATTAAACCTTCTAACTTCAAAGAGCTTTTCAAAGGTTCTAAGAAAAAATAGCAACCTCGCACACACCTAATGATCAAAATGGCCAGCGGCGTAGCATGGGGGAGGAGGAGTGTTTGTGGTGTTGCATCCCCTTAATAAGTGTATTTTCTGCAAGTAGTTGGGTACAAGCGCTTTCAGTCGGTTATGGTGAGGTGTCTGTCGGATCTCACCAGAAGTTTTTACATATAAAGAGACAAAAACACACACACACTCTCTCACTCTCTCTGTTAGTTTACAAAATCTTTGTGTTATTTTAGTTCTTGCCTGAGCCAGCGCATGCGCTGCTCTGGCGAAATATTTAGTGAGTGGGGCTTTAAAAAGCCGACCACAGCTTTTTGGGTGGCATAGAGCATGCGATTACGCGCACAGGCATGAGCAGAGGCATCATTTGGTTTCCTTTCGCTCTCCCAAGGGCGCACGCCTCATTCCGCCTCTCTGTCTTCCTCGCGCTTCAACGCCCCTCCCCCTCCCCCACCACAGAGTGCATCTCGCGGCCGTGGGTCTTGTTTTCTGCGCTTCTTGTTTTTTTAAAAGTACAGTACCCTCTTACTATTTGCCTTCCAATTGCCCACTAAGTGTTTGTGCACATGACCAGGCTGCGTGTTCCTGTATACTCCTACGCAGGCATTCTCACACCGTTTTTTCTTCAGCTGATGTGTCTGGTCTCTCTTTTCAGGTTTTTTCATCTTGTCGCTAATTAAATCCACATTGCAATCAGTAACCTTCGTTGCGCTGTTATTTATGTCTACTCTTTACTTTGGGTGTCCAGAGCTTTCAGGATCACCACACCTTCCCGATATGGTTGCTGTATACTGTTGGGTTCACTGCGATCCGCCACGGTATCAACTGTCCTTCCCCACGTTAGAAAACCGGGCCCGCGTATACACATGCTTGTAATAGCATTGTGTTACTTGCAGCCGCAAGAGGAGCGTTTGAATAATGTTTGGCGTACATTCTGGTTAGTCTCAGGACCTGGCTTCCTTTCAGGGTTGGATTGGAATTAAAAATCGGCCCGGGCACGCAAAAAAAAATTGGCCCACATTTGCATATTGACTTTCCCCAAAGCTTACTGTGACATTCCTCAAGTCTGGATACAATAAACCATCATCTTGCTGTGACAAGAAACACACTAAAGAATCTGCTTCTGTTCATTGAATTACATTGGTCATTGTACTACATTTTGTGACACCTTATTGTAGTTGCGAGAGCACAGCTGTGTAATTGTTGTATAGTCTTTGACCTTTTCAGACGGTTAAGGGTGTTTTTCCGCCTGCTCTTTATGCACTACACGTCAACTATTTAAACAACACACTGTAACGTAGAAATTGAGGCAGTGCGCCCTTGATATCTGAGTTTTCTTAAAAACCCCTGAGCAGTTTTCTTAAATTTTATAAAAAGGTTGGGGGCGGGGTGGGTTAAAAAAAAACGCATGGATTAGTTTACACTGGTGAAGCACACCTGAAAACAAGTGAGGCCACTTCTGCTCATGCCCCGCTCAATATGCATACATTATTTGGCTGGCCCAGCGAGAGAAAGGGAGGGACACCTCTGCTGTTGATAAAAGGGAGGTAATGGACAATCAACTACCTCCAGAAACGCCACTCAGGCACCCACTGGGCCGCTGGCTGCATTGAACAACGCAGAAAACGCCCAAATCGGCTCCCCAGGCTGTTCAAAAAAGCTGCCCACAGCAGGAATTTGGATACTGGCCCCTCTGGCATTGCCCGAGTGCCCAGGTTAGCAATCCGATGCTGTTTCCTTTGTATTAGTTGTACCGATGCAGACCTTTTGGGAGTATGCTATGACCCATAGGGGCAGATTTACAAGCCCCTTGCGCCTCTTTTACGCCGCTGTTGCGTCACTTTTGTGACGCAGCGGCGGCGCAAAAGATGCACCATGGTGCGGGGTATTTACAACGTGACGCATCTGGGAAATGCGTCACGTTGTAAAGCCCTGCGCCATAAGGAGACAAGATTTCACTCAGTCACTTTTAGGCCAATGCTGCGTCAAAACCCTGCACCTGCTTGAAGCAGGCGTAACGCAGCATTGGAAGAATAGGCCCCCCTAGAGCATTGCTGGAGCTGCGTCGCGCTTGAGAAGCAACTCCAGCAATGCGCCGCCTTTACGACACAGATGCGTGACGCATCTGTGCCGTTTTTGCCCCATGGTGCGCCGCATTGTAAATGCGGGGCAAAGTGGGTGGTGGAGCTGCGGCGCACAATTACTAGCACATCCCTGCTAATTTGCAGGGATGCGCCAGTAATTGTAAATCTGCCCCTTAGTGTATTTCATCATTTTCGTTATAGGTGACCCGCATTTGCTGAAGTGCTTAAGGTATCAGCTTTCTTCTGTTTATCACTTTTACTTGGCATATTCTGTCACTGCTTCGGTTGTTTAACGCTTAACTTCTTGTTTCAGGAGTTAGTAGGTAGCTCTCTTTTCACAAGATACTGGCAGTTCATTATCGTACCTCGTGCATAAGGTATCAGCATTTTTTTGTTCATCACTTTCACGCTACATACTTTGTTACTGCTTCCGTTTTTTATTAATGCTTAACTCCTTGTTTCAGGAGTTCGTAATACGTTGTCTTTTCACAAGATAAAACTGGCAGTTCTTTCTTTTTATTTTCAGCAAATGCAAGGCTTTAGTAAGGTCCACATCTTGTGACGTTTGCACGCATGTTTTTTTCCCCATGGGTGTCGCCCCGTATCCATTGGCTTATTATCTTCATCACTTCACATCGTCTTGGTTCGTTTTGTGTGTCGCTCGTTCCCGTCGCTTGCTCATTTCCCTGCTATTCTACCGCCGTCTTTGTATTTTTTTGCACTTGCTCCGAATCCTATCTATGCACGGTGTGTACGTGCCTCTATTCCGGTTACTAGAGTTCTATTACGGTGCCGCTGGATCTGATGGCTCAGCATGTGTTTGCATAAAAGTTGTGTATAAAAGCCAGCACTGTCACCTTATAATTGTCATTATTGTCCACTTTTTTGACTCACACAAACAGACTTTCAGAGCTCTGAATCAGCCGGAGCTTTGCTTCTTACAGTATCCTGTCCAACTCAGAACTCTACTCCACACAATACCCAAAGTCACTCAGAGAGTTGTTCTGACAAATCACCAGCTTACTCAGAGCTCCGATTTTAAACAAGCATTGGCATAGCCAATAGGTCTCGCCTTTGGGGCCTTATAGGTTTTTAACCATGTAACAGTTAATGTTGTTGCACCAAGGTTATTGTGCTGCATAACTAAATGCTTATAAGGTCCCAAAAACGAGACTATTGGCTATGCCAATGCTTGTTCTCTTAGTACTCCTACCAATCCGCATTCCTCTACTATTCCACTGCCCCTAAGCCCCTCTTATGCCCCCTGCTAGTCATATAATGTATTTTATCATTCTATGCCAGCCTGATTGTTGGAGAATCTGACGGTCATCTCTCCCCCAATCTTACTGACCAAGTTACGCCCCGGACAGAGGTCCTTGTTTAGAGTCTCGAAGATAGGATGCTCAGTGCCAGATGTCCTGTGTGCCTTATTGCAAGTGCATTATAGCCTACAGTAGTTGGATTATGCAACGGGAAGGGATGTCGTCACATTTTGACAGACTATACCGTCCAACAAACTTTAATGCCGAAGATCTTGAAAAATGATGAGTGTTTTCATATCCTAAAATGTTATTAACCTTTATATTGCCTTTTATGTTCCAGTTAGCTTTTCAAAATATTGAAAGCTTCACACCATCAAGAATAGGACCTGTGTTAAAAGTTAGAAGTTAGTAGATAGTAGGCAACTATTACAGTACATATTAATATTCTTTCAGAATCGTATCCTGCAACTGAAACCCAATTACCTCTTGAAATTTGCTTTATCAGTGTATACCAGTGGGATGGGTTTAAATTCTTATATGCCTGTGGCATATTCTCACAGAAAACATTAAACACAGATCAATACAGATAACCAAATATATCTGGATAAATACATTAAGAAATATAAAACAATTATTAAATACATTAAAATCAGGAGCCTTAAAATGCAGTCATCATGGCTAGAGAGTTGGTCAGGTCTATGAAAACCTATCCATCTGATGAATCATGTCACACTAGGTCTCAAAATCCAAGAAGACATCATAAAACAAGTAGGATCAGGTGTAAAGAATGAATGTATACTGACCCCACACCAAAGAGTGAGAGCTAGAAGATTGGGTTTGAGCTCATTTCGAACATCCTGTGGTACCAGACATGGTTAGCTGATGCTTTTTCATGATTGCCTTATAACCATTCATGAAATTGATCAGGGCGGACAGTACAGAAAGTGGAATATTGCTAGGGGTTTGAGTGCATGCCCTATCACTCTAAGCTGAATATATACTCCTGTTCTTGAAAGATGAACAAATAGGAGCTGAACCAGTGGTTTGCTATCTTGAGGAATTTGGTAGATTTTAAGGTCCTAAGGTTTGTTTGTATAAGTTGTTTGCTTATCCAATAGACCAGGTCACAGTAGTCAAATCAGCTTAGATCCAACTTTAAAAATATTAAGCAGGAATGCCACAGATTTCGGTACCTAGGGGTAAATGTCTACAACCGAGATGAGGATCTTCTTGAAGGTAAGCCCGAACAGGCATTAATGGCTATAAGGGGGAATGTCCAATGTTGTGTGTTCCAAAATGTATCGATTATGGGAAAGGTAGCTCTTTCTAAAATGATGATACTCTGTAGACTATTATATTAAATTCCTCAAATTACCAATTGGGATTCCTCCAAGATGGTTGAGGGAACTAGACTCACTTCTAAAAGATTTTCCATGAGCACAGGCAGACCTAGGGTGAATTCAAAGATCCTTCAGTTACCAGCCCTGTAGAGAGTCCTAGGCGCCCCAAATTCCTAGCTATATTATCTAATAGGCCAGATACAATGTATGACAAGATGGTTAGATTGGAGATACTTACATGGGTTGGGGCTGAGAGAGACAACATGGAAATGTGACACACATTTCAATAAGACGGGTTCAAAGCAAGATTTTTCTAGATTGCAAAAAGCTTTAGATATCCTGAAGAGATTTGTTAATAGGGCACCCCTCAATACATTTTAGGCCCATCTGTGCCCATATATGGTCTATGGAGGGTGATGCAGCAGTCTGAAACAGCCCCACTTGGTTTCCGGACAGAAGAAGGTATTGACACGGCAGGAAACTGTTTCCAAATGGGTGCATTACTCTCCCTTGAGACAATGATGCAGGACCATGGATTACCTTACTCCCAATCACCGGCATAAAAACAACTGGTGCATAGCATTAGAACTGAATGGGAAACAAAGCTAGTTGGACCACAAACACATGAAGCAGTTTAGCTCCATTTCATGATGGAGAACATTTGCAGGCAGGTGACCTGGTTCTACAAGAACCTCTTAAACATGACTAGATATAATTTATGCACAATTACATCTAAATGGGAAAACAATCTTGCCAGGGAACATGATGACCAAGAATTTGCTTAGGCTCTTGAACACACTCATATAATATTTAAGAATGCTCGTATGAAATACCCCCAGTTTATTTTCCTGCACACCGCATTTATATATCGCCTAAATGAATAAACATCGGTCTTGGATTTGAGGTAATTTAATGCCGACTATGTGTTCTGTTCAACACTAGCTTCTGTCGTATGATAAGGAGCTGCCTGAGGGTAGCCTCATTCTGGAAAACAATATCGAGGTCCCTTGAGTCGACTCTGAACAGAGAAGGTCTGTGTTATCCGGCAGACTCTTTAGGGTCTGTTCCTCCGGCTGAAAGAGGGAGGGTACTACTTTTATTGATTTAACATTTGCTTTTACAAAAAGAAGGATTGTAATATGCTGGAGGTCTGCATCAGCTCCCCTTGGTGAATTGGAGAGCAGATGTTTTTACACGGAGATAGAGTGAGGTCCTCCCTTCATGGGGATGCCAAGAGGGGAGCCCATAAGAGACATATTGCTCATTCTAAGGATTACATTACTCTACCGTTTGAGACCCCCCAATCTTCAGTTAGGATTATAACACCCTACCTTTAGATAGTTTGAGATTGACAGCCAGAGGGAATTATTATTTTATGTTATTGTTATCATTAATTTTTCAGCTAATTTAGGACCGATCTAAACCTAAACAGCTCGCCATCTCCTAGGAGCACTCTTTGCACTATGGGATGATTATAAGAGACGCTAAAGAGCAACTAGAGTGTCTTAAATATACAACCTAATGCTTTAAATTAGCTCTATTACGGTGTTAGATCTACTTGATAATGGCATATCAAATAATTGTAAAATCAATAAATAGATGAAAAAGACATGATGAAACAAAGGAACTTTTTTGAATGCCTACTGATAGTGATGCTTAGTAATGCAGGACTGGGTCAAGATAACTTGTTTTGTGTAGACTGGATGGCTACTTTACTGTTCCCATTAGTTACCACCAACCACTCGAAAGTGTCCTTTTTTATCAGTCATTCAATCACTATTTGTAAAGCGCGACTTGTCACCTGAGAGGATACCTAGACACTTGCTGTAAGTCTCATTCCAAGAGCCAGGTCTTGAGCCCCTTCCTTATGTCGGTCAGCAACTAAATAGTGCATATCGATAAGGTGGGTGGAGCTATGAAGGCAGGCCGTACGGACCAGATGGATGGACAACTCCCTGGCTTCTTACTACAAAGTTCATTGAGCTCAGTTATAAAGTTATACAATGTGCAACTTCAAGTGCTGCTAGAACATGAGATTGTGTAGTGGGCATTATTGTGTCCGCATTCACTAAATGATTTCAATTGAACCCCAGCACCGGATTGATGAATAACAATGAAGACGGTTGGTGATCTGAAGTACACAAACATCATATGGAGCTGTAGGGTCCGCATTCCTACATAGTAGGAGCATACCTGGGAAATCATGAGACACCTCCCCAGGAGCACTAAGAGGACTAAGAATACAGATTGCATTTCTTGCAAACATCTTCTTTCTTTTTTATATTGTTTATGGAGGTTATGCTATTTAATAGTACTGGAGCATTCAATATTAAGCAAATTCAGAACAGTGAGTCATTACAGTTGGCAAAGAATCACTTACATTAAAAACATTAGGTAGACAATCCCTTTTAAAATTGCTTGTTGATTTTGAACATGTATCAGTACTTTCCATTTAAATCACTGGTATCCTCCGTATAACCTTTAAGGTCCCCATAATCTCCATGGCTTTCGTGTACAAGTCCTTAGTAAAAATCTTTCCCACATTGTTCCAGTGTTGAAGGTGCATTTCCACCCCACAATTGTTCAACATTACATCTGCCAACAACCATTCCAAGATTGCAGAATAACCTTTGATCCTTGGGGACACCCTCTTAGCCCCACATCCTAAAGATACACAGCTTCATGGCAAGTTCCACTGAGACTCTGAACACCTAAGCATGACAATTGACAACGGATGTATGATGTTACAACGCATACTTTTACCACGCATGCCTTTACAACGCGGTTTTTACATCGCAAACCTTTACAACGCATAGCGCTTTGGGGTGCTGGATAGTGAAAAGTTTAATTTACTATTCCAACTCCAGTCGCCGTGGACACTAGGGAAGGTGTTGGATAGTAAATTAAACTTATTTCCTATCCTACAGCGCCCCCAGCGCAATGCGTTGTAATGGTTTGCGTTGTAATGGTTGCGTTGTAATGGTAGTGCGTTGTAAAAGTTTCGTTGTAAAGGTTGTTCACCGTTGACAACCCTTCCCCAGTACAATGTAACACGGAATGTTCCAATTTGTGTGTACGAACCTCTCTGCATGTCTGCATCCCTTAAAGCATCGACATTATTCTGTTAATCTTTGTTTGGCTAGTAATACCCTAGAGAAATAGGCTGTGTCCTGATCACTACTTCACTGGGACCCTGTAGATCCTCAGTTCACCCTTCATTTGTTAATTCACTTAGGTCTGTCCTACACTTCCCTTAAGCCTAGTTATAGAATATCTCTTTATATAGGAGAGAGATTCCTTTCCTTTTGAGGGGCTCAGTCAATATCGTGAACTCTAGGGGGTTAATTTCTTCAGTGGCTTTCTGGGCATTTCAGTATGGCCCCCATTCGTCTCTGAACTTGCCGATCCCTATTAAAAACAGTTTTCAAAACCTGTGCAACTTCCCACCTCTGCAGCCGGTCACAGTTCTGTGGGGTTCCACCTTCTCAGGATTCTCTTGAACTCGATGTGTTTACCTGCTGACTTCCAAACATTTACTACTCCTAGTATATATATATATTCAGGATGTCTCTATTGTGTGTTTTCCCATGTTTGGCAGCAGCATATATCCTACACCTCAATAAATACCTCTGCATTTTAATGGAATCTGCACCTTTGGTTCTAGATCTTCAGAACAATGCAGTGACCAGTATTGATGTATAGTGTGAAGAATGGTTTCTGTGCACTGGAACTTGCGAGTGGGGCTTTTCGGAGAAATTGAAAGGTGGCAAACAATGAAGAAATATCTTGCAAGTCACAGGTTATTTAGAGCATGTATAGGCAATCCATTGGATGAAGATTAATTTTATACTGTTTAAAAATGTGTATTTGGTATTTCAGCACCAAAGAGACTGACGGCCTGCAGGCGATACAAAACACAATAAGGGTATGTCATAGATGTGTGTGTTTATAACATTGACAGGGTTAGAAGACCTGTTTCATTTAAAATATAGGCGCATATTATCAAGACAGGCGATAAAATTATCGCCGCTTTAGCGGCAGAAAACTGCAGCTAAAGCGGCGATAATTGGCTTGATAATATGCTCTATGGAATTCTAATTGAAGCTCATGTTAGATGTCCTTCACATTTAACATGAGCTTCAATTGGAATTTCATAGAGCATATTAGAAAACCAATTATCGCCGCTTTAGCGGCAGTTTTCTGCCGCTAAAGCGGCGGTAATTTTATCGCCTGTCTTGATAATATGCCCCATAGTTTGCTGTAAGTATGGAAAAAGAAAGCACATAGCCAAGTGATAATAATGCATTGATCAATGCTAATAATATTTTAGAAAGCATAAGAGAAGTAGTGAAATATTTAGAGTGTCAATGGTAGTGGTAGTAATAAAATTCCATATTATGGAGTTGTTTTCTGGATGATATGGGTGTATGCATGATGACCAATTCAGATTTATCTTTACATTGACAATGCTAAGACTTGCAGAGGTGTTGTAATATGAGAAAAAAAGAGCTCTTAATTAACCTGATATAAATTCAGGTGGTTATGGGGGACAGCTAAAGTGAGGCATTTGTATATTTTTATGTTGAATTAAGTTATACATTCCATTCCTTCCAGGGGCTTTACATGTGACCCAGGTATTTTTTGCTTTTTTTAGCCACTCCTAGAAGATCAATAGATTTTTGATCCAAGCTTTAGAACTAGCTTTAAAAAGCAAAGTAGAATGGATATCTAAAAGACTTTCCCAAGGTCAACAAACAAAGCTAAATGACGTTCGAATGGGGTTTGTTTCATTGAGGGTGTCTCTGTAGCTGAATTGGGTACAAATTATATATTGTCTATATCACGACTGCACAGCAGGATTTTAAGTGCCACATTGTGTCTGCTTCTCCAGATAAATCTGCAACAGGCTTCAAATGTATCTTGGTTTGTTGTGGGTGGGTGCAGCATTGCAAAACAGTTGGCAGATACATTGCAATACACTGTATCTTGTATCCAATGTTCTGCTTTCAGCAGGAGTCTCTAAAGCCACGAAATAGCCACTCTGCATTTTGCAAGCAACAGCAGCAAAGCAGTTAGTCTTGCAATAGATATTGGCACATCCGCCACATAACCTAATAAAGAAGACTTTGGTGACAACTTTAGTGACCACCCAATAATTTTCTCGTGTATTACATTTACTTTACAACAATATTCTGAAAAATTCGCCACACCATGCTGGGTGAAAGAAAGCAGGGAATGAGGGTGTCTCTGTAGCTGAATTGGGTACATTTCACACCACTGAAAAAACAAAGTCTATGAAAGTGAAAATGTGAAAATCCTCTGTGATCATATTGCCAAAGCAATATAGTTTAATATATTTTGTGGGTTTAAGGACATGGAATTAGAACATTTTCACAGATCAGTATCTGTTACCAAATATCTTTTATCTTTTTCAAAATGTTTTCATTTTTTACCAACCAATACATTGATTTTTTGGTGACGATGACAGGCACCTTTCATTACTGTAGGATGCCCTTTTGCCTGCTACCCATATATTGCATACTTACAGGACAGTACAACACAAAAGAGTACCCTACAACCTACACCAAAAGGAATAATTTCACCGCATCGGTAATCCCTAAGGTTTTCTATTAGATCCCCACCCACTTTATTAGTTCATATTTCATCATCAGGTCTCAGCATAGTCCCTAAAAACTAGGATGGGGTCAACCATATTTCAGGGAACACTTTGAATATGTTATCTTGCTGGGTCTTCTAAGAGTTTAAAAATACTTTGAAACACCCAGGCGAACACTACAGAGAGAAAATCATATATTGTCTACATGACGGCTGCACAACAGGGTTTTAAGTGCCACATTGTTTCTGCTACTCCAGATAAATCTGCAACAGGCTTCAAATATATCTTGGTTTGTTGTGGGTGGGTGCAGCATTGCAAAACAGTTGGCAGATACATTGCAATACACTGTATCTTGTATCCAATGTTCTGCTTTCAGCAGGAGTCTCTAAAGCCACGAAATAGCCACTCTGCATTTTGCAAGCAACAGCAGCAAAGCAGTTAGCCTTGCCATAGATATTGGCACATCCGCCACATAACCTAATAAAGAAGACTTTGGTGACAACTTAAGTGGCCACCCAATAATTTTCTCGTGCATTACATTTACTTTACTACAATATACTGAAAAATTCGCCACACCATGCTGGGTGAAAGAAAGCAGCATCATTGTTTAAGCAGCAAATGCACGAATTGAGGCAGGAAGGTAGTATATCCTATTCAGGAAGTTGAATTGGATAAGCATGTGATTATAGTTCATTAAAATCAATTTAACCTGAAAACAGTAACATAGCCAATTCTTATCGTCAATATCAACACCCAAATCAATTTCCGATAATTGCTTGGCAGGCAGTGCATGATAACAATAGTGTCTGCACCAAATTATTGTTATTATCTAACAGTAAGACTTGAGTCACGAGGGCAAACTTTTGGGGACAAGTGAGGAATATTGGAAATTCCGGTCTAGACGACTGTCTTTTTTTTCTTTTTTTTGAAAACCTTTATTGCAGCACTATAAAAGTACAAGTATGGGCCTACAACCGCAGGGGCCGGCCGCTAGTCAGAAATGTAACCAAACATATCACGGTTCAACACAGCTCATCAGCCGACAACCCTGAGGTCCGGCAGTGATTCAGGATAACGTGTATCTTGGAGCGTATGAATAGGGTACAGAATATAATAAAGGTTTCATTTTATATCATAGAGATAGACGGATCAGGTGCCATATAATCAAGTTAAAGGAGACGGGGGACAGGTCAAGAAACAGGATATACGTCAGAAACAACAATATGAGGGACCCTGGCGCCAATACCTATACAGCGAGATGAACAACAATACAGGAGACAGTTTCATAAGCGCCAGTTCCCAGATCCTGCCCACCCGGACTATCGGTTAACCTAGAAAGCACTAAATTCCAGAACACAGTGTAATCAGAATAGTACACAGACGATACTGACCCGAAAGGAAAGAAAGGGAAGGGAGAAAAGGCCATAGAAAATAAGAAAGGCAAAATAAACCCCCCCCCGTCCAACCCCCCACCCTGCACCCCTGCCTATGGCTATAGCCTAACCCCACTAGCAGCGTGCCTGTCGCCTTAAAAACTAAAACCCCTAAAAGAAGGGAAAGAAAGAGAAAAAACGGAGGAGGGCCTAGTAGTACTTGCCCCCAGCCCCTTACTCCCCCCGCCAGGCACCCCCTATCGCAAAGAAACGGATGTTATGCAAGCCTTATGAAAGTAAATAGGGGGAACCATGACACACCGCCCAGCCTCTGAACTCAAATCATCATAAGTCGAACAGTCACAAAAGCATTTCAATCCGCCCGAGTTAAGTAATCTCACCCCTGACCCTTCCGGACCAGCACACAAGCCCTCCCCAACGAGACCCAATGGCATATAAGCAAGTCATAGAGGAGAGGAAAGTCACCGAAAGTCAATCCGTTACCGCTTGCAGCAATTGAGTCCACGGGAACTTCATGTACAGAAAGCCTCCCTCTCCCAACAAGACAGTCTCGATGTTTCTTGCCCCGGGGTCGCAACATTTCCAAAAAGGGGGGGAGACGATCACCAGATGAAAAAGGGTCCACAACACAAGTCTCCGGGGTAGGAAGCCATTCAATTCCTCGAGAGTCAATAACAGTGGAAGGTGCAGTGGCACTCTCACGACCTCCAGGACACCATCCTCCAGGGCTACGTCCGGTGATTCCAATAATTGCGTCCCCATGGGGTCCTCGCAGTGAGGCAAAATGGCCGCTGGTTGAATGGCTACTGATGGTAGTTCAAATAGTGGGGCAGGGTCCGGTACAATATGCAAAATCCCCTACAGGCTTGCATCCATTTTATTCATGGAGACAGTCATTTGCGATTGAAGCGCCCAGAGTTCCACCAATAATGGCCTCAGCGATGGCTCGGATACATTTCGATCCATGGTCTCACACCAGAGACCGACCACAATCACCCACTGAGTGGATTGGTGTCGCCGGGGGGGACCGACAGGGATCACAAGAATGCAAGCGTAGACAGCAGCCCGTTGTTCTCCACAGCCGCGATCATCTGGCTTATCGCCGCAGGCCGGGGCCCTGACCCGCCGAGCCCCGGAGGGAGCCGGCACCGGGTCCGCGGGACGGGAACCCCCGCCCGCCGCCAGCAGCAAGCAAGGTCACCACTCCATCAGTGCCGAGCAAAAAGAGCAGTCACTGCCAATTCCAGGCACAAAAGAAGCCTCCACTAGGATCGACCGGACCCTGCCTGGGTCTCTCAGCCGTTGTTGTTGCACTACCACTCGGCCACGCAGTTACTCGAGGCCCCGGCTTCGCTGCCGGAGTAGGCCGCAATCTTCAACACGGTGTAACTCCGGGAAACCGGCCGATAAAAGTCCCGGGATTTCACCTCCGGAATGAGGAACTGTTCATGTAGGCAGGGGCTGGGCGTAAAAGCAGGATATCATGCAGGATCTTGCGGCGGGGTACGGAGGTCGGCGGAGCCGAGAGCCTAAGCAGCCATCTTGTTTGCCGTCGTAGCTCCTCCCCCCTAGACGACTGTCTTAAAAGAAAGTAAGAGAATCTGTCTAAGGGGTTTGTTTCAGCTCTGCAATTATTGTCTTCCAAGGAAAAGATTTGACCACACTGGAATAGGTGCTTCATTGGTATCATCTCCTACTTCATAAGGAAAGCAATTGCCACAGGCTCAAGCATGGGTGAAAGCAATGGATTCCAAGCCAGAGGCATATCAGGGCAAAATACTAATTCATGCCCAGCTCTACAGGCAAGCCTCCACCATTCCCAGTGCATGTAACGCATAGCGTGAATCTCGAAGGAGAGTCTGGAATGTTTAAAACTTCATACCGTTTGCAATGAGTCAACTCTCACTTGATCAATTTCTATGGCAATATGTAGAAGTTAACAGTCAGGACCATGCCAGAATGCGACATAACTCACTTGAGCAACCAGGTGGTGTCTATGAAACTTAGGTACACTGAAGTCGCCCTTTCTAGAGGTCTTTTTAGAATGTTCTACTTTGCCCTGGGTTGTTTACCGGACCAAAATTAGTCTGGTGAGTATGGACTGAAGGCAGGAAAAAAAACATAGGCTCCAGGGAATTAGTATATTTAAGAGCAGTCAAAGAACATTTGACCAGTCTGGTTACTTCTGGCACACCATGCAAGGGAATTCACACTGCCTCTGTTAATGCGGTTTCATTCCAGTACAAGAGACTTGGACAGTGGAGTAATGGCTCAAATTTGGCAAATGCTGGTACCAATAGAGCACATGTTTAGATCCTCTAGTCTCCCTGGTCCTGATGAGGCCTATTAATAAGGATGTCCAAAACACACCAACCCATAATTGGAGGAGTCCATTAAAATCAAATTAATCTTGAATAATATGTTCATAAGGAGAACACTAAGACACAGATGCCCTGGGATTAATTTTCATTTGTGACTCTCCCAGTGGAATGCTGCTTAATCTGTAAATGCATCCACTCCGTCTGTGATAAGAATAAGGAAGCAAGGAGAACAATATTGCAGCAGCCCTCCAAACATGCTGGAAAGTCCATTGTCAGTGGCTAGCAACGATCTCAATTTAGCACTCTGACAGACTCACTCCAGGAGCGAGATGCCACTCTCGGAAAAGGCAGGCAGGCCAACTGAAATTCCCTACCGTTTCAGACTACAGACAATGAGTAGTGCTGGGCCACTCACTGGAATCGTAAACACAGTGGTTGAAGCCTTTATCCAGTTTTGGCATTTAGTTCTGAGAGGTGTACCGGGACCTTGTGACTGCAGTAACAAATTCCGTGCCCTCAGGAGCTGTGATCTCTAGGGGACGCGTCCCACAGATGCCCGAGTCGCGTGGCCCAGTGCAAGCAACAGCACCATC
Organism: Lissotriton vulgaris; assembly: GCF_964263255.1. NCBI lineage: Eukaryota > Metazoa > Chordata > Amphibia > Caudata > Salamandridae > Lissotriton > Lissotriton vulgaris. Next base: position 650,582,333 of record NC_141700.1, on the reverse strand, counting down.
GTTAGATGATCTATAGTGGCCGCCAGTAATAAATGTTTGACTGTGGGTTGCTTCTCTGTCACTCCTGGATAATCTCTAGAGATTGACTGTGACTGTCTTCATTCTATCCATGCCTGACCTCTATTACTCATGGATTGACTCTTTAGATAATTAGCCCCAATTGTCTGTAAATGGTGCATGATTGTGGGTTGCTTCTCTGTCAATCCTGGGTGAACTCTTCAGAGTCCTCTTAAGTTGTTGTACAACTCATGCCCTCTAGCCTTCATTCTTCTGCCTTTCCACTACATGCTTTGATGGAGAATTCAATGTTTGCATAAGAGAACCACTGTGGGCAGTCACGCCCAATACTTCCTACAAAGGCAAAAATACAATTCACACTCTTCCAGCCAAGCTCTCCCCCACATTGTAACATTCCATCAGTCCGCTAATGCCTTTCTTCTTATTCAGTGGTGTGAACAATTCTATAAATGAGAAGAATGTAACACACTTGACTGCTGCCTTATTCAAACCCTGACTATAGGATAGCGCTTTATTACAGTACTTGCAGCCCGTCCCGACGTTGTCCGGGTATGAATTGCTGCCGGCCAGTAGTATATTGTTTTGTAGGAATTCGTTTTGATAGCATTTCTTATCTGTGACAGGCCTGTGAAACGCTCCGATTCACAGTGCACTGCTGATGCACTTAAGAGTGCGTGTTCAGTATTGTGTGAACTCGAGTTTCCCTACTTTATTTTTCCTTGCAATATTATGTAGCATAAACTCGACAACATGGCATGAGCACAATTTACATTACAGAAGAACACATTCATTTGTGGTAGGCACGGGGAGACAAATCGATTTGCCTGGAATCACAGGATGTTGAGCTGATGCCGAGATTCGAACGTAGCTCCCCAGCTCTAAAGTTCGCAATTCTAGAACTTGTGGCGGGAGGTGTGTCTAAAAGTGTATGTCGGTGCTGGCCATCAATGAGAGAGACCTGTGCATTTTTCAAATGGGTGGTGAAAAAATTATGAGTATGTTGCTGGAGATGTGAGCCACCGTGCTACCAATGTACTTACCGGGGGAGGGTAAACACCCATTATTCCGCAACTTTCTTTCCGCATACCATCATTTTATATGCTTTTACCACGCATACATTTACAACGAAATTCGTTGTAAATGCATGAATGGTAAAAGCATATATTTTTTTAATGTTTGGATAAGGTAAGTATGGGTATAGGGGTATATGTTTTGGGGAACTGAGGTATATGTTTTGGGGTGTTTGGGTATTTTAAGGGTTCAGATATAGTTTTGGGTTATGAGGTACAGGGGTAGTTTTAGGGTTTAGGGATAGGTATGGGTTTTGGGGTACAGGGGTATTTTTAGGGTTCAGGGCTAGGTTTGGGTTTTGGGGTATAGGGGTATTTTAGGGTTCAGGGGTAGGTTTGGGTTTTGGGGTACAGGGGTATTTTAAGGGTTCAGGGCTAGGTTTAGGTTTTGGGGTACAGGGGTATTTTTAGGGTTCAGGGCTAGATTTGGGTTTTGGGTTACAGGGGTATTTTAGGGTTCAGGGGTAGGTTTGGGTTTGGGGTACAGGGGTATTTTAGGGTTCAGGGGTAGGTTTGGGTTTTGGGGTACAGGGGTATTTTTAGGGTTCAGGGCTAGGTTTTGGTTTTGGGGTACAGGGGTATTTTTAGGGTTTAGGGATAGGTTTGGGTTTTGGGGTACAGGGTATATTTATAGGGTTAAGATGGGTTAGTGTTTAAGGGTGTTGGGGTATTTTAAGGAGTAAGGGTGGGTTATGATTATGGGGTGCAGGGATATTTAAAGGGAGCAGGGTGGGATTCGTTTTTAGGGTGTAAAGGGTAATAAAATAAAATAATAAATAAAAATAATATAAATAATGCAATTTAAAAGAATAAATGTTTTAATTAAATTTATATATTTCAATAAGTATTCCATTCGTTAAAACAGACGTACTCGACACACTAGAGTTGCTGGTGCACAAAAAATTTAATTTGGCAGGAAACCAATTTTTCGTGCACCAGCAACTCTAGTGTGTCGAGTACGTCTGTTTTAACAAATGGAATACTTATTGAAATTTGTTGGGTAACCGGGAGCCCTACCTCGACCAGCCCGTGAGCAGGACTGGCGTTTTACCGGAACTGTTGAGCGTATATATATATATATATATATATATATATATATATGCCACGAATTCCGCCAAGTCCCCAAATCACACTCCAGGGAAAAGTATATATATATATATATATATATATATATATATATATACATATATATATATATATATATATACATATATACAAACATATATTTTATGTTTTAATAATGTACTTTTACAATGTATATGACGTTACCGCACATGCATTTGCGTTATAATGGCATGCGTGATAAAGTCATATGCGTTGTAAAAGTTTTAGAAATGATGTCTTTGCGGAGTAATAGTCCCGCGTTATAAAAATTGCGGAGTGATGGTATGCAGGATGTTGGTTTGCGGAATATCATCATATATTCACGGGGGAGGGATAGTCCCTTTCTTGCAATTTCCATGGAGGCGGGCCTTGTGTCTGGATGTGCGTGGCGCGAGGCCTGTGCGCAACAGAAGTGGAAAATCTCCAGTGTGCGCTACAGGCGTCACCGGAAGTTAAGGCGAGATTACATTTCCTGCACAATGGCCCCTGTTTGCGCTCCTTCCGGCCCTTGGGAATAGCGCCATGCCTTACCTCCATACAGTTAAGCAGGTGAACGTCACTGGGAGCGCAGGGCAAGCACACCCGGAGCTGGAATGTACAGAACCTGGGAAGAAAAAACAATGAAATATTGGGCACAACGCTCGCTTTTTTTCCCGTAATCCGGCGCCCAGCACACGGCCACAGCACACTATATGAGACATGGCATGAAGGGTGGAACGTACCACACGCCCCATCATTTGTCACGCCCCCAGCACACGCCCACAGCACAACGCAGACACTCCCACAAGGTACTACTTTGCTGGCACAGTTCTTTTACCTTTTAAATGTATATGGTGGGCGTCTGCATAGCCTATATCCTTCTGCTGCAACTGCCCTTTCCAACGCTGTATTGGTCTTGTGATTGGTCCTGTGGTTTCTGAGATTACCCGCCTCAAAGTTTTGGGCTCTCTCTTTATTATATTAGTATAGATATATATGATGAGACCATTGGCGGTTCCATGATGTCGACATAGTTTGAGCTGAAGAAAACTATCAGAGAAGGGAACTACTATAAATAGCGGACTAATGCAAAGACTTCCTGTAATATCTAAAAAGAAAGCACAAACTTTGGACCTTTGACCTAAAAACGTGATTGAATTTGTGCAAGAACTATGCTAATGTTTAGTACATAACAGAGTAGAACCCAGTACAGGACTTAGAAAATGTAAATTGTTGTTCAGTAGTATTATTCTGTATCCAGGTATGCCACTAGTAAAGGGGACGGTGAGTACAATCCGCATGCACCAACTATAGCAGCACTTAGCTTGGATATTTTTATCCGCCCGTAAATAATTAAGGGTTGGATTTAAAAGGCACTTAGCCATACAATTATAGTTTTCAACTATAATTATTTGCGAGACATTGCCTTGCTCTAAGGAGCAGAATCATGTTCTATGCATTTTAAACCACTCAGGTTTGAAAATGTGCGGTTGGAAAGACGTCCAAATTACTGGTGACGACCTTGATAAAACGAAATTTTTCAAAAACTACTATGCCCACAATGCTACATAATGGTAACAGTGGTGACATAGTATAAATAATAAGAAATAAATGTAGGACTTGTAAAACTACAGTGAACAGGGACTGTTGAAGTCCGAAACGTGTAGGAGGGTCATGAAGATGCTGGGTCAATAAAATTGACTGTTGAAATATCCAGAAAGAGTGCGGCGTCCTTTTGTTCAAAGGTTTGCTAAAACAATATATATATATATATATATATATATATATGTATATATATATATATATATATATATATATATATATATAATGTCAACACAGCGGTTCAAGTTTCCCGGGCCGTTAAGCGCTCATTATGGGTGCCTTTCCCTACGGCAGGACCACACCGTTTCGTATTCCAACACTTCCTTCGATTCACAAAAGAATTGGGGCGCACTCCTTCTGGATTTCCACAACAGGATATTTATTGCGATCTTATTTGCATGAAAGCGAGTGATCACTCGCTTTCTTGCAAATAAGATCGCAATAAATATCCTGTTGTGGAAATCCAGAAGGAGTGCGCCCCAATTCTTTTGTGAATCGAAGGAAGTGTTGGAATATATATATATATATATATATATATATATATATATATATATATATATATATATATATATATATATATATATATATATATCAAGCAGAACTCCTCCCAGCTTAAGAAGAAGCAGAGGCCACAGCGGGGGTACCGGAGGAAACACTTTAATTAGCTGCAACGGGCATAATGCATTTCGGCCTATCGTAGGCCTTCCTCAGATGCCATGTGAAGTGTTCTGGCGACTATGCTGCTCGCATAAGTAGTTCCTGCCACAATCCCATTCGTTATTGGGCGCCACACCCTCCAATGGAGTGAGGTCACGATGCCTGCTGTTCGTAGGAACTACAGGGTCCATAATGCAACAGCCAGGTGAGTGCTGCTGGTGGTGTGTCCAAGTGGAAAAGCGTTGATGTGACAGAGTGTTGCGAGGAGCGAAAGTCAATATCCAGTGAGAATGTTCAGCATGCTCCCTCCGGCCACCTGACGTTCCAGCCTCCTAGTCCCGATGTAAAGCGAGCAGGGACCGAAAAGACAGTGCTATTCCGAGTCCCCCGTGAAGTCACGGTCAGCTGCTGCAACCGCCCAGAGATACACCGGTGTTCAGGGGCGGGCTCCGGGCTGTAGCAATACCTTGCTTAAAGACGAACTGCAAACGCAGGATCCAGATGAGCCCAAGCCTCTTGGTCGAACGGAGCCTCTGAAGCGCATTATCTGGAAATGCGCGAAATATCAAGCAGAACTCCTCCCAGCTTAAGAAGAAGCAGAGGCCACAGCGGGGGTACCGGAGGAAACACTTTAATTAGCTGCAACAGGCATAATGCATTTCGGCCTATCGTAGGCCTTCCTCAGATGCCATGTGAAGTGTTCTGGCGACTATGCTGCTCGCATATGTCAAATGAGATGTCATCAGTGATGTCATCAGTGATGTCATTTTAGATGTCATCAGTGATGTCACTGACCATGTCATGAATGATGTAATATGTGACATCATCAGCAGTGGATTGCGGGTGCGCGAAATATAGTTAGTACAACTAACTATATAGGAGCAATTTCAATGGTTTTTTAAATGCTAATTCCTAACTATGTAAGGCCTGAAACCTATGGTTTTTTTATTTTAAATTTGTTTTATTGGTATCAAAAGCAGTAGCAAAATGGCTAGATGACCACAATATCCCAGACATAGTCATAGCTCTTCCCCCGGACTATAAGATACTGAATGTAAACAGAGTTAAATAAGACTTTATTTCGGTTAATATTTCAAACCATAAAAAGTACATGCATTGATTACATTATCAAAAATTGCAACAATACATTTTTAAAAAAAAAAAAAAAAAAAACATTATTTAAAAGACACGTTATACACAAATATCGTTAAAAATCATCATGATTGTTAGGTAGCAAAAGTGTCCTACTGGTCCTGATCATAGATCTAAGCAAGTTCTTATTCTCAGTGCTAATTTTAAAAACGACAAAATATGGAGTACACAATCCTGGTGTAGGAGCTGCAAATACATGAGGGCAGGTCTAATTTGTTTAAAATCCAATGTTCTCAGCAAATCAACAAGAAAGTAACGTCTGGGATAGTCATAAAACCTACATAAAAATATAAAATGTAGCATGTCCTGAGGAGACTTCCCGTCGCAGCCACAGGGAGCTACATGTTTGCTAAAAATGTCTGATTTAGGTCTTATTAAAAGCTGCTGAAAAGTGTTGAATCTGAACCTAGTCAGTAGGAACTTTTCATGTGAGCTAAAGGCGCAGGCCAGATAGGGCTCCATTCCACCACACGACTTTAGCATAATAAACTTTCTGACACTTGGTTTCAGCAGTTCCACATTTTCTCTGTCCTCCAGTTTAAACTTTAAAAAGGCTCTTTTGACCACTGTTATGTCCCCCTTCACAATGCCACTCGGGTGGGAGAACAGTTTAGGGCACCCCAGCATTTCAAAGCAGAATTTCAAATATTTTAACCAGGGGATGCGCATACAACTATCCTGAGATGTTACATCCCGTACAATCTGATGGGTGAGTGGTATCTCTGTGTTAAGCCAAAGCGAGACCCAGCAGATCAGGGGCTTCAGTGCTAGATTATCGCATAAAAACGGTGTCCCTAACTCCTCATGCACAACAAGGTTCGGGGTACTCGGGGGAACACATAGTAACCGTTTGAAAAAGGTGTTTTCGATAACCTGTAATTGAGTATTTGACACATAGCCCCACAATTCACTACCGTATACCGCCGTCGCTACAGACTTGGCATTATATAACTTAATCATTGCAGATATTGGTTTCTTTCCTATATTTTTCGCAAGATTAAGGATAGTTCCATTAACCCTCAACATATCATTTTTCTTCTTCGCCAGATGAGGGGCCCAACTTAACTTCGAATCAAAAAGCACACCCAGATAGGAAAAAGTCTCTGTTACCGGGATGGGGCTATCATCAAGCTTAAATACAAAGTTCTTTCTTGGGCGTTGGCCAACCTGCATTATATAGGACTTGGAGTTATTAACCATTAAATCCCTATCAGACATGAAAAGATTAAAAGCAGTTAAAAGTGCCTGAAGCCCCTTCTCCGTACGCGAGATTAAAACCGCGTCATCCGCGTATAACAGCACAGGGATGCCCCTTCTTCCTACTCTGGGGCAGTCTGCCTGTATAGATTGTAGAGCTGCATCCAAATCGTTAATATAAAAATTAAAAAGAAAAGGGGCAAGAATACATCCCTGACGTACTCCTTTATTTATCATAAACTTGTCAGTGGTATCCCCATTAGATGAATATCTTACATTGGCACTGGTTTGATGATGCATATCCACCAGGAGGTCGACAATCCCAATGTCGACTCCCTTCGCCCTCATGTATTGCCACAGCCTCCCCCTGTTGACACAGTCGAAGGCTGACGACAGAGTTAAGAAAAGGGGTGGTGGTGTAGCTCTACTGTTTAGAGACTATCTCTCATGCAGACAAGAAAGTATTGCACCAGTTGGAAATTATGACGCTCTGGCATTCACGGTGTCCATAAACACCAGTGTGCTATTTGGAGGCATCTTAATTTATAATCCTCCGGGCTGTACATTAAACTTTAGTTCACAGTTACTCTCACAGATCATGCCCGTCTGTTTGAAGAACAAGAACATCCTCCTCCTTGGAGATTTTAATATACATCTGGATAACAACAGTAGCTCCTTGACGAATCTATTAGTGGAAGATATGTCCATCCTGCAGTTATCTCAGAGAGTCCATCAACCAACACACAACGCAGGACATACATTAGATTTGATATTTTCTAATATCGAATCTATTGACATCGACCCTTTAATCCCATTGGTATGGACTGATCATTATATGATCACCTTCCGCATTAATCTCCCCACCCCCCAAACTACAAAACATAGTGCATTTACAGTAAACACAAGAAACTGGAAGTCCTTCACACTTGATAAATTTAGTAATCATTTTTTACATCCCTCCTGTACAAGTACCAATATCCAGGAGGAAATAGACCTTCTTCACAATAATATTAAAAATGCACTTGAACACTGTTCGACCATCCAATCTCGTCATAAACCAGGCAACAAAAAATCAGAGAGATGGTACGGACCTGAGCTTAAACTTTTAAAAAGAAACTGCACATCCCTTGAGCACAAATGGAGAGTATTTAAGACAGATGAGACCAAAGATAGTTTTAGGAAAGCTCAAGCACTCTATCACAGAGCGATTAGAAAGGCAAAAAAGGACTATTTCACACGCAGAGTATCCGAGAATAAAAATTCATCAAAAGAACTTTTTAAAATTGTAAGAGAATTATGCAGCCCAACTAATCTCTCCGCACACCTCACTCCCTCACAGGAGGATTGTAATAAGCTCAATGATTTTTTCTGTGAAAAAATTGATACCATCTATGCCTCTTTTCCAAAACCAAAGATGGAAAAAATTGACCAATATACACCAACTGCTGCACATACTGTCTGTCATACTTTTGGTCCTTTTTCAGAAGAGGAAGTAGAAAAGGCCATGCTTGAGGTCAAGTCTGGTTCTCCACTTGACCCATGTCCACATCACATTTTCTCCCAGCTTACCCCTATAATATGTCCAGTAGTTACCAGAGTATTTAATCTCTCCCTCAGTTCTGCCGTATTCCCAACATCATGGAAACAGGCCCTAGTCACCCCTTTAGTAAAGAAGGCCGGGGCAGATGTTAACAATCCGGCCAATTACAGACCAATATCCCAGCTACCTTACTTATCAAAGGTCCTGGAAAAATTGGTCAACAGACGACTTTCCACATTTCTGGAAGTTAATGGTCTGCTGGACGCATCACAGACAGGGTTTCGGACAAATAACAGCACCGAAACCACTCTCTTGGCGGTGACAGACAGTATTAGAACCAAGGTAGATCAAGGTAGTACAGTCGTTCTGATACTCCTTGATTTATCAGCGGCATTCGATACCGTACCCCACCATCAACTATTGAATACTCTGGCAGAGAAAGGAATTCAAGATAAAGCACTTGGATGGTTACAATCGTTCCTAGCGGATCGCACCCAATCAGTTTGCTTGGGTGATTATACATCCCCCCCACGACCTATAAAATACGGAGTTCCTCAGGGGGCATCGTTGAGCCCAACTTTGTTCAACGTGTTCGTCTCCTCGTTGGCAACCATCGGCAAAAAGTGGGGTGTCGAAATGTGCTCCTATGCGGATGACACCCAGTTGATGGTTACCATTGATGAAAATGATGACTCAAAAACTAGATTGACGAACTGCCTAACTGAACTGGCAACTTGGATGCAGGACCATTGTCTTAGACTTAATGCTGACAAATCAGAAATTCTACTGTTCGGCAGAAGCACACATGTCTGGGACAACAGTTGGTGGCCTAGTGATTTGGGCTTGCCTCCCAACCCAACTATAAAAGCTAAAAATTTAGGAATAACACTGGATAAAGATTTATCCATGAAATCTCATGTTTCCATAGTTTGCGGCAGAGGTTTCGGCCTCTTGAAGATGCTTAGACGACTATTTCCTTGGGTTCCGACAGATTGCAGGAAAACATTAGTCCAAGCACTATTGATGAGTAGGTTGGACTACGGTAATTCACTGTTTGTGGGAATGTCAGACTACCTATTTTCCAAATTGCAGTTGGTTCAGAATGCCGCTGCCAAAGCCATCTGTAATAAAAGGAAATACGACTCAGCAAAAAAATGCATGCGTGAGCTCCACTGGCTCCCAATGAGACAGCGAGCCACTTTTAAACTGTTGTGTATTTCTCACAAAGTACTTCACGATACAGGCCCCATCATCCTACATGACAGGATTAGATTCCATAAACCCTCTAGAAACCTACGATCTATGACCTCAGGAAGAGCATCTATCACCCGAGCTCGGACTGTCAGGATGGGAGAGAGGGCCTTCTCTCACATTGCCGCAACAAAGTGGAACGAGTTACCTCCTAAACTCAGAACTACTGACTGCTTCCTTTCATTTAGGAAACAACTAAAAACATTCCTTTTTCCCAGGCCAGATCAATAATTTCCAATTACTGCTGTCGTCTAGTCACTTTCAATTCTTTCTCAGCGCCGTGATGTCCTTTCAGGATGAATGTTAGCGCTTTACAAGTAAAATAAATACAAAATACAATAGAGAACAATACATTGCAAGGACGGCATGTGGAGCATAAAATACAATCAAGGCAGAGAGATATACGGCGGTCAATAGGCGTGTGGATGGGCATTGTCAAGTGACGTAGCAAGGGTTGAGTGTCCTGATTGCCAATGCACCTTGCAATGAAGCAATGAATGCGTAGGAAAAACTAAAGGAAAAAAACCAAAGAACCCCCCAACCGGTATCCCTCCCCGTCCTCCCGTCCCGCCTCCCTGTTCCCACCCCGCCCAGTGTGCCGAACATGCAGAACAAACATAGCTATAGTCGTGTAGAGGATGATACAATCATTCAGATGGGCAGAGGGAGTCATGTGCATACGCAGTAAGTCGTAGAATCCGCAAGTACTTGGGGCATGTGATCTCATTGAATTCCTTGGACAATAGGGAAAGCGGCGGGAGCCACACTTTCTGATATGCTGCCGTGGAGTGTGTGAGCGTGGCATGAATTCGTTCCATCCCCAATGTGAACCATATTTTATATAACCAACCTGTGTGGGTGGGCCTGGTGGTGGAGCCCCAAAGGCACAGAATATGTTGTGTTGCAGCCTGCATGGCGATCCCCATCTGGCGTCCTCTAGGAGATTTCAAGGGGAAGGTGAGTGCATTGGGTAGGCCTAAAATGGTGTATGCCGGAAATCTGGGGATTTCGGTATCGAATGTGGAATCGATGTCGTCCAGGACCGTCTTCCAATAGTCCTGGATTTCACGACAGTCCCAGAGAAGGTGAGTCAGGGTGCCTCTTTCCCCGCAGTCCCTCCAGCATAGCACACTACGTGTGGGTTACCTTTATTGAGCCGGACCGGGGTGAGATGCCAGTATATGGCGAGTTTCGTCGCTGCTTCCCTGGATGCAGTGTTGCGAGTGGTGTGGGCCACCTTATAATAAACATAACCCCACTCCTTGAGTGATAAGGCCCTCCCCAGTTCTGCCTCCCAATGCTTTTGGCCTGCCGTTTTACCTGAAGGGGCAGGGGGCGTAAGCATTTTGTAAAGGTCTGAGATAAGATGCCTGTCTGTGTCTCTCGTCACCAGCCATTTCTCAAAGGGTGTCATGGGCCTACCAACCAAGGGGACAGTGTCTGGGTGTGTGAGCCAGTGTCTAAGTTGGAAGTATTGAAATAAGTGAGGGGAGACAACGTCGTAACCCTGTATTATGTCCTTAAGGGGGAGGAAACCTCGCAGGTCAAAGAGGTGGGCTGCTGAGAAACAACTAATGCCACGCCATTGTGGGAAGGCCCCAGAGACGCTGCCCGGTGGGAACTCCGGGTTGTCTAGGACAGGAGTAAGTGTGGAGGGGAAGGTGGTAAGCCCTTTCTTAATCGCGACTGCATTCCAGACCTGCATGACAGTGCGCATGATGGGGGATTTCAAGAGGTAGCGCGGTCGGTGCTGCCAGGGGAGGAACAGGATTTTCCAAAGGGATGTACCCGCCATTGCCCTGTCTTGGAATAACCATCGCTTTTCGGATTCCGGCCGGAACCACTCTACCAGATATTGGAGTTGCGCAGCCTGGAAGTACTGTAGGAGGTTGGGGACGCCAAGACCCCCCTCATCTGCGTTCCGATAGGCCAGGCGTTTATGTAGGCGCGCCCGTTTGCCCTCCCAGATGAAGTGATGGAGAGCAGCCTGTAGAGTCGGAATGGTACCCGCTGGGGGTAGTGCCGGGAGAGTCTGAAAGATGTACAGAATTTTGGGCAAAGCCAACATCTTGACCGCCGCGACGCGCCCCAGTAGGGAGAGAGGCTGTTTGGCCCATCGTGCCAGATCGGACCGGATTTGGGAAGACAGGGCTGAATAATTAAAGGTCAGCGTAGATTCCGTGGACACGGTAAGTGTAACACCCAAGTACGGGAGGTGCGTGGCTGAGGAGATTCCTCCCCCGTAAGCAGGTGGAGGCGCTTGTGGATGGGCATTCATGCCCAAGGGCAGTATGAGGGATTTCCCTTTGTTGATTTTGAAGCCGGAGACGGCTCCAAAGTATTCCAGCTCCGTCAGGAAGGCGGGGACAGAGCGGTCCGGGTAGTCCAGAGCAGCGATGATATCGTCGGCATAGAGGCCGATCACATGGGGCTCCTGACCAAAGGTCATGCCATGGATGGCGGGGTTGTCACGGATCTTCTGCGCAAGAGGCTCTACGTAAAGGGCAAATAGAAGGGGTGAGAGAGGGCAGCCCTGCCGTGTGCCCCGTTGAATCTCAAAAGGGTCTGAGCGTAGACCGCCCATGCGGACCCGAGCCTGAGGGCGGTGGTAGCAACTCGCTATCCATGCCTGAAATCGATCTTCTATCTGAAAGCGCCGCAGGACTTGTTGGAGGTAGGTCCAGTCTACTCGGTCAAACGCTTTCTCCGCGTCTATTGCCAGCAGCGCAGAATCCGAGTTCTGGAATTGGGCTTTGTCAATCAAATGTAATATACGTTTAGTGTTATCGCTGCATTGGCGATTCGGGACAAAGCCGGATTGATCTGGCTCTAGGATCCCAGGCAGACATGGGCCAAGACGCGCAGCTAAGACTCCTGTGAAGAGTTTCAAATCCAAGTTAAGTAAACATATTGGTAGCACTATGATCTCAGCTGCCAACATGTTTGGAGGGATGGAGCTCGGGCCCTCAAAGGAGTTGAAAAGCCGGGTAAGGACCGGAGCCAACAGCTTGCTAAAAGTCTTGTAAAACCCGGCGGAGAAACCGTCGGGTCCCGGAGATTTAAGAGGGCGAAGGCAAGAGATAGCGGCCAGGACTTCGTCCAGGCAGATAGGAGCGTCTAGGGAGTTCGCGTTGTCCTGAGACAGTTCCGTAACGTTCGCTGATTCGAGGTAGTTATCAACCGCCTCTGAGGAGACGGAGTCGGCTTTGTATAGTGTAGCGTAGAAAGTCCGAAATGCCTCTGCAATCTGGGTCTCACCCGAGATCTCCCGACCGGAGTCATCTGTTAGGCTAGTGATCTTGGAGCGTTGGGTCTTCGCCCGTAGGGCGCTAGCGAGTAAGCGGCCCGTCCTGTTCCCCCCGACATAGTAAGAGTGACGAAGGCGTAGAGCGGCAAATTCCGCTCGTTCCGTATCTCGGCTGGCTAGTTGGGCCCTGGCAGCTCTCAGTTGTCTCCAGACCCGCGGAGCTCCGGTACGACTATGGACTCTCTCGAGTTCAGAGACCTGACCTGTGAGGTCATCCCTCTTCGCTTTACGGTCCTTGGCTTCTGCCGCCGCAATTGCAATGAGCTCGCCGCGAGCTACCGCTTTCAGGGCCCCCCAGAGGGCGGACACCGATGTCCCGGGGATGTCATTAAGAGCCAGGTACTCAGTGAGGCGAGTGTGTAGTTGTTTGGTAACGTCCGGCCTCTGTAAGAGGGTCTCGCGCAACCGCCCTGTCCCGGGAGGGCGGGTGGATTTAGGGGCCTGCAGCGTTAGTTCCATTGCATCGTGGTCGGACAGTGCCGCTGGGATGATGCTCTCGTCCTTGAAAATGGCGAGAAGGTCCGAGGAACCTAAGTAGTGGTCTAGCCTGGCGTATGTGCGATGGACGTGGGAGTAGAATGTAAAATGTGATGTGTTGGGATGAGCAGATCTCCAGAGGTCCACTAGGCCCCTATCGTGTAACCAGTCCTTACCAGCGGTGGTTATGGCGCCGGTGTCCCCGTGACGATGACCGGACCTATCCATGTTCGTGTCCATTACCAGGTTGAGGTCCCCCCCGATCAGCAGAAGAGAGGCAGGAGGGTGAAGGGATTCAGAGATGGCATTTTTTAGAAAGGTTTCCTGTCCTGAGTTCGGGGCATAAAGTGAAACTATTGTAAAGCGTTGTCCCCCCAGGAGGAAGGCGTGTGCTAACAGCCTTCCCTTGATTTCCCCCACCTTGTCCCCCACGCAGCCGCCGGAAGCGATTGGAGACCAGAATAGCTACTCCCGCCTTCTTTGCTGGGAGCGAGGAAAAGAACTGTTGTGGGAAAGCACGCGAGCGCATTCTATGCCAGTCTTTAGGTAAAAGGTGGGTTTCCTGCAATAAACATATATCGGCTCCGGAATTCTCCAGATAAGAGATCATAGCTCTCCACTCCATTTAATCGGGTTATTCAGGCCCTTAACATTAAGGGTGAGCACCTCGCTCCTCACTGTGGGCAGATCCTCTCCGTCTCCTGGGTCGCTAGGGCTGTGGCAAACTGGCAATGCAGGGGGGGGGGACACCGCTCCAGAACGGGCCCCCGGACTAGGCCTCAAAGCCGGGGGCTCGGGTATCGCGGCAGTCCAGCAGCGGTGCCCCTGGTGTGTCGCCGCTCCCCGCGGCGGCGGGCAAATTCCTAGTGAGCGCCGTAGCCCAACGCCGTCCCCCGGTCCGCTCCACACCGGGGTGCAGGCTCTTCAGCGGTCCAGAAGCACAGTTGCCGTCCTCGGCAGCCGCGCGCCGCTTCCCACAAGATGGCGGGTCAGGCCGCCGCCGGAGAGAAAAGTCCGCTCAGGGTCGCTGCAGGACACCGGCAGCCACCGAGGACAGCCAGAACAGGCCCCGGGGGTCTCGGGCTACCAGCGCTTACTTTCTGGGGGTTGCCGTGGGGGGGAGGTACGGGCGATTTAGAGGTCAGGGTGGGGGAATTGAGCCGGGAGCCTCACTCGGCAACGTCCGTCCCGGTCGCCATCTTGGCCACGCCCCCAAACCTATGGTTTTTTAAGTGAATTTGCAAGGTTTTTAAAATGCTAATTCCTAACTATATAAGGCCTGAAACCTATGGTTTTTTAAGTGAATTTGCAAGGTTTTTTAAATGCTAATTCCTAACTATATAAGTCCTGAAACCTATGGGTTTTTAAGTGAATTTGCAAGGTTTTTTAAATGCTAATTCCTAACTATATAAGGCTTGAAACCTATGGTTTTTTCAGTGAATTTGCAAGGTTTTTAAATACTAATTCCTAACTATATCAGGCGTGAAACCTATATTTTTTTTCAATAAATTTCAAAGGTTTTGTAAATGCTAATTCTATTAGCGGATAACGTTTATATATGTTATTATCCTTCTGGGACCACCTGAGCAGCCATCTTGTTTCTCAGGAGAAGTGAGGCACAAGAGAGCACAAAACAAGAGTGGAAAACGCGAAAAGGGGGCAGGGTTAAGACCCCCTGACCCCCTGGCCCTTCTCGGGGGGTCCCAGAAGGACCACCAAGTGCAAAAATATATATATTTTTTTTAAATCGCGGGGTATGCGCACGGTACGCGTACCCTACGCGTGCGGTGCGGGTACCCCGCAATTTAATATTTTTTTTTTTGCCCTTGGGGGTCCTTTTGGGACCCCCTGAGAAGGGCTAGAGGGTTGGGAGGTCTCTACCCTGCCCCCTTTTCATGTTTTCCACTCTTGTTTTGGGCTCTCTTGTGCCTCAGTTCTCCTGAAAAACAAGATGGTGGCCAACACTTCCTGGTTTGGACAGTTTGGAATGTTGACAGTCGACTGCCAGCCAATCAGAAACTCGCTCGTGCACGTAAGGGTACGCGCACGTACGCGTACGGTACGTGTACCGTACGCGTACGGTGCGCGTACGGTGAGCGCATATAGATATATAATTTGATAAAATTCCATTTTCTCAACAACTACTGGAGGGATTTTCACCAAATATAGAAAAGGCACTACTGCATACCTGTCCCTACCATTTTGCCAAGTTTGGTGTAATTCCGTTCAGCCGTTCGGGCTGTAGCCGTGTCTAAAGGTCCCATAGAAAATGCCATTTGAAAAATTTCAAATTCAATTTTCTCAAGAACTACTGGAGGGATTTTCACCAAACATAGCAAAGGCACATCTGCATACCAGGCCCTACCATTTTGCCCAAGTTTGGTGTAATTCCATTCTGCCGTTCGGGCTGTAGCCGTGTCTAAGGTCCCTATGGAAATTAACATGGGGAAAACACGTTTTGGGACCCCCCTTTCGGCCCCTGCTTGATGAATCACCCCGAAACTTTCAGGGAAGGAGCGGAGCGGAGCTGGCCAAAATTCTGGAAAATTACACACAGATTCCTCAATCAGCGCCAAAGTTATTCCCAATAGAATGTTGAGCGCATATAGATATATAATTTGCTCAAATTCATTTTCTCAACAACTACTGGAGGGATTTTCACCAAATATAGAAAAGGCACTACTGCATACCTGTCCCTACCATTTTGCCAAGTTTGGTGTAATTCCGTTCAGCCGTTCGGGCTGTAGCCGTGTCTAAAGGTCCCATAGAAAATGCCATTTGAAAAATTTCAAATTCAATTTTCTCAAGAACTACTGGAGGGATTTACACCAAACATACAAAAGGCACTGCTGCATACCAGTCCCTACCATTTTGCCAAATCTGGTATAATTCCGTTCAGCCGTTTGAGCTGTAGCCTTGTCAGAATGTCCCTATGGAAATTAACATGGGGAAAACACATTTTGGGACCCCCCTTTTTTCTCGGCCCCCGCTTGACGAAACCCCCCGAAACTTTCAGGGAAGGAGCGGAACGCAGCGAGGCAAATTTAAGGAAAATTATAGGCAGATCCCTCAATCGGCGCCAAAGTTATTCAAATTTCCTATGGTAACTAGGTCCTAACTATATATACCTACTGGCGGCCGCCAGTAGGTAATATATATATATATATATATATAATAGTTATCTCTAGTAACTATAACTCGTGCCTTAACTGAACTATAACTCACACTCTGGCCATGCACAGCTAATTACCCCACATATTACATGCTCTATAACATCATTGATAACATCAACCCAAAATTTAAAATATCATTGGTGAAAATAGTGCCCATGGTGGTGACCCTAGTTATAGTTATCTGACAGCACGAGTTATAGTTACTAGAGATAACTATAGCTGGTTAATTTCAGTGTTTTTTTTTAGTTTAGCATGTTACGTTGTCACTGATATTTTCACCTAACTATAATGTCACTTTAACCTTTGTTTTTTTCAGTGAAAACATATATAGAGTGCCACATAAATTATCACGTGTCAGTGGTTGCTTCTTTTTTGCATAATTTATGCACCACTCTATGCCTGAAAGGGTATTTTTTTTACTTATACTGGATGCTCTCTTGTGTCTGGACAAAGCTAAACATCTCTGAAGAGCTATAATGATAGCGAAACACGTCCAGGGTTAATTTTATTCATTCCAGATTGGCTTGGATGGCATTTTACCAATCCAAAGCTATAATACTGTGATTGGAGTGGTAAAAGGGTTTTGTCATTTAACAGCTCGGCGTGGATGGCACTGTGATAATCTTATGCTTAAAGTCTTTGCTGTAGAAATGGAAAAATACTTAGTCCTTTTCTATCTCATCGTGGATGGCAATCCGCTAATTCTATGCTTAAAACATTGATAGAAAAGCAGACATTTGAGGTGAGGAAATTTAGAGTGTCGCTGGTTTTGAGTGTGCTCTATACAGAAGCTGCTCTCCACCTAATCTTAGGAGCCAACCAGAGTTCTCTGCTTCTTTTTTGCATTATTAATACAGCACTTTATGCCTAAAAGGGTATTATTATGATATATATATATCAGTCCGGGCTCGGTGAAAATTGATGTTTTATGTAAATACAATGCGTGTCATCCTGGCTGACAAGCGCGCTTCAGCTCCCTGGCCTTTCTCAATGTACATTTGTATGAAAAAATGTTCTCTCTTTACTATGATCCTTACAGGTGGCACCACTGGGTTAATCTGTACCCCAATGTTTGCCCCCCTAAAAATCTCTTCTAGAGACGTCACAGATATCTGTTTGACAGCCCCTCCCAGGCTGTGAGCACTGACTGCTTCCATGCAATCCATTTGAAGTCCTTGCTGCATGTCCTTGTCTGTTCCTAACGTGCTAATTTCAGCTCCACAGCAACCCATGTGTGTGCTGCACAAACAACTACAGAGAACTCTGTGTAGTGAAAAAGGTCCACTCTTTGGATGAATGTGCATTGCATGTACTTACAGGATATGCACTACATGTACTAACTGGATGTGCCATGTCTGCCTCCCTAGATGTGCTCCTCATGCATTATTTTATAAGGACCACAAGCATCTCATTGGATGTGCCCTTAATGCTGTCTATAAATGGGTGTAATATGTAAATAATCTGATGAATAGTGCATGCACTTATGCTATATGCATGTGCATCAAACAAAGAGGCATTCGATGCAGTTAGGTCAAATGGGCATCCCTTTCTGTGAATGCAGTTATGCTGCATGCACTCAAGGGTTGTGTGATGTATGAATTCATTGATGTGCACTCTATGCACTCATTAGATGTTCGTGTGCAATGAACAAAGAGGCAACCTGTGTGGTTAGTGCATATGATCTGCTCCCTGGTTATGTGTGCACAGCATACCCTCACTGGTTTGTGTGTGCACAGATCAAACAATACTCCATGCAATTACTGCAAAACATTCACATGCTGCTTGTGTGTGTGCACTGCATCCACTCACTGCATTTGTGTGTGCGCTGCCAAAGAGGGAACTCAGTGCAGTGCAAAGGGTTCGTCCCCTGTCCAATAGTGTGGTGTCTGCACTCACTGGATGTGTATGTGCACTTTACAAAGATGCAACTCAGTACTGTGCCATGAGTCTGTTTCTTGCCCCATGTGAACTGCATAAAGTGCATAAACTGTGTGCAGTGTAAGGGTTCAGCCCCTGCTTTTGTATGCTCTGAATGCACTAACTTGATGTGCAATGTTTTTTTATAATTCTTTTTATTGTTTGTAACCAATCAAATAGACATATACAGTTATTGGGTTTTCAGAATATGTAGATAGGTACAGGTGAGTTCTGGACGGTACACTTGTTTTCCACTGACGTAACTTTTAGATTTCAATATGATTAGAATTTTCAGGCTCATCCGGGGAGGGGAGAACAGGGGGAACACAAATATTTCCACAATAGGCATTCCACAGTCCATATCTGAGACACTTTTTCGGACACCCCCTAGAGATATACACAATTTTTTCCCGAAACATACACCAGTCCATATCTTGTTTCCATGATTTTAGACCAGGGGCCTCCCTCGCTCCCCACCTCCTGCTAATGTTATGCTTAGCTACCACAAAACCCAGGGTTGCCCAGTTTTTCCTTACTACTCAGATCCATCGGTCCCCACATATTGAGCAAACACATCCTGGGCTCTAGGTTCAGACCTTGAACCAGCACCTCCCCCAAACATTTGCAGACACCTGTCCAGAACTTATGGATTTTGGCACACTCCCACAGGATATGTATGAAGGTGCCTTCCTTCCCACAGTTTCGCCTACAGCTGGAGTCTTCACCATACCCCATCCGTACAAATCACTTTGACACTGCAAAGGACAAGGGCATCATCTGACTATACTTGTGACCAGAGTCGCAACTAGAGCCAAATTTCGGGGGGGGGGGGGGGGGGGGCTAAGAAAAAAATTCCGGGGGGCTGAACCTTCAATCAGTAGGCAGAGTGGAGCTGCAGGGGCTCTTAGAAGGGGTGAAACAACTGCAAGGCCTAATTAACATTCAAATGGTCTTTTAAAGACCAGTGAAACGTTCGGTTGCGGCTCTGTGTGTGCCCGGGATCTGTCTCATCCCGGGCTGCCACACACGATGGGGGGGGGAGGGGGGGCTGAAGCCCGGTGAGTTCAATGGGTGTTGCGCGCCTGCTTGTGACCCCCACAGTGTGTGACTAGAGGGTCGTCCCCCTTGGAGCTTCTATGTTTTAAGAGAATTCCGCACGACAAGTATGTTTTTCATTCCCTTTGAACCTATAACACATGAGAAACATAGCATTCTTTCATCTCTTTGTTTTTACAAAACTGTTTGATGTCACTGTAAGCCTGAACACTTCATGCAATGCATGCTCAAATACATTGCGTTGCCAATAAAACATGTATGTTGACACCTATGCAGGAAGACGCCTGCTCCCTGTAAAAACAACTCACAGCATGAAAACCAATGCAGTGGGCCGATGGTAGAGTTCACTGTGAATTTTCCTGATGGAATACGGAGGATCCAGCATGCTTGGAACATAGTGCATGGCTGATACGCATCACTCTCTCACAAAACATCCACCACTGTTTTTAAAACTTGGCCAAGGCCATCTTTATTAAAAAAACACTTTCATTGGCTGGTAGCCTGGAGGCAATTTTAAAAACACCTTTTACTCATTTAAGACTCACAAACAAAACTCACTCCACTGTAATCAAACGTCTTAGCACATCCGGATGCATTAGGTGTCTTGGGTGGGAACCCGATGATGAAGCATGCCACAAACTAGTGTTAGTGGGTGAGGGTTCTTTTAAAACATCTCAGAGAGGTAATATGCTGTGATAGCGAGCTCGTTTTTCATTCATTGGTGCATTAGAAAAGGGAAGGTGAGCGAGGTCTCTTCTCACTCTCTATTCTTGTTGTTTCTTTATTGTATACGTGCTCCATCTGTCTGTATAATATGTTCTCACTGCTTGTTTATGTGTTGTGTGCAGTCATAGCCTATTGATGTGCACTATATGTGCTTGCCTGTTTGCCTAAATGCAAGCAGAAAACTCTATCTGGTACTCTTTACATGGTGGCCATGGTGGCCATATGTGTGCATCGGACTCACTGTCTTTGTGTGTGCTGGCCTGGATGCGCTGCACGCACTGCCTGCATTATGCATATCAAGAAAGCCCCAATAGGAATATATGCACTGCTACCAGGCAGAGAGAGAGAGATCTGAAGGCAGACAACACTTCACAGCAGGGTGAGCAACAAAGACACACCACTCAGAGAGATGCAAACAACACACAGGCATACACCGCTCTCAGGCAGATAGAGGGATCTGAAGGCGCACAACACTTTATAGTAGGGCGAGCAACAAAGATACACCACGCAGAAAGACGCAAACAACACACAAGCATACACCCCTCACAGGAAGAGAGAGCGTTATCTGAAGGCACACAACACTTCATAAAAGGGCAAGCAACAAACATACACCACTCAGAGAGATGCACACCACACACAAGCATACAGCGTTCACAGGCACACAAAGAGCTATCTGGAGGCACATAACACTTTACAGCAGGCCAAGCAATAAAGATACACCACTCAGAGTGACACACCACACACAAGCACACATCACTCACAGGCAGAGGGAGATATCTGAATGCATACAACATTTTCTAGCAGGACAAGCAGCAGAGATGCACCACCCAGAGACACACTATACACACAGGCATACACCACTCACAGGCATAGAGAGCTTTCTGAAGGCACACAATACTTTACTGCAGGACAGGCAACAAAGATACACCACTCAGAGACACACACTGCACACAAGCATACACCGCTCACAGGCATAGAGAGCTTTCGGAAGGCACACAATACTTTACAGCAGGAAAGGCAACAAAGATACACCACTCAGAGACACACACTGCACACAAGCATACACCGCTAGACCGCTCACAGGCATAGAGAGCTTTCGGAAGGCACACAATACTTTACTGCAGGACAGGCAACAAAGATGCACCACTCAGAGACACACACTACACACAAGCATACACCGCTCACAGGCATAGAGAGCTTTCGGAAGGCACACAATACAGCAGGACAGGCAACAAAGATACACCACTCAGAGACACACACTACACACAAACATACACCGCTCACAGACTTCATGAGGACAGTCTCGCCAGAGTAAGGTGGGATGACCAGGGTCAGCTCACGAATCCTTTTCCGGTCTGCAAGGGTGTTGACCAGGCTGTGTCCTGGTGCCTTCCTTGTTCTCTCTATATTTGAACGAGGTAGTTCACCTAGTATCAGTGCACCCTAATGATGCTCCATCCCTGGCCTGAACAAAAATACCTAGCCTACTTTTCGCAGACGACACTCGAGCGGATTGCAGCGCTTACTAACCCATTTTGAAGAATTGTGTTCTTTGCGAGGCCAGGTAGTAAAATTTGGTTTGATTTGATTTTAGGTTTTATAGAGCACTCATATGCCATAAGGCGTCGTGGTGCTGATCTACGCAGGAAAGAGTGCCAGAAAACAGCAGTGTAAAGATATCTTATTTACAATAGAGCCAGGTTTCAACTTTTTCCTAAAAATAAGAAGGGTAGGGGCCGTTTTTAGGACGACAAGAGGAAGTTTATTCCAGAGGAGCGCAGTGTTTTTCACAAAGCTTCTGCCACCCCAGGTAGCCAGTCTCTGACGTGGCATGACAGCCGTGCTCGTCAGGCTAGAACGAAGAGGTCTATTGGGGATGTACAAACAGAAATTATTTTTCAGGTATTCAGGGCCTATGCCATTCAATTCCTTATAAGCAATACATAGAGATTTAAAAACTGTTTATTTTTTCACTGGAAGCCAGAGAAGATCATTTAATTCCGAGTTAACATCTATAAGCACAGCTAAAATCAAGTACATGACCCTTAACAAACATAAATTATTTAAAGGGAGGATGGTGCTGAGAAGAACAGAGCTAGTTAACACCTTTGACTATCTAGGATTAGAGGTGTGGCGCAGTGGCCAGGGTAGCTGACTCCGGAGCACGGGACTCATGGTTCGATCCCCGGCTCTGGTGGCAGCTCAGCCCATCACCATGTGACTTTGGGCAATAGCTCGCTTAATCTTCCCCTCGGCCCCCAGCACTCTGAAACCCTTAGGGGTGATTTGCTTGCGCTTTGCAAATACTGGGTTATTATTAGGAATTAGGCTTTCATCCAAAGTGTAGTGGACACTGCATATTGATGAAGTGCCCCTAAGGCACAAACAAATTGTGCGCGCCGTATGGAAAGAACATCATGCATCACATAGCAAGCCACTTGCTACAGCTTTGCTACTCTACAATGACAAGGCAGCAGGTGCTGCGCTTTATGGGGAAGAGCTCTGGGGCTTCCACAACCTAGTAGACATTTTAAATAAAGCAATACTTAGACCTCTCTTGTTCTTGAGGAGGTCGAGAGCTACACCATAATTAGCTCCCTCTACTGATGTCCTGCAAGAGGTAAAATAAAGTGGCTTGATAATATCAGGAAACTGTTGAGCTCCTTGGATTTGCAAGACCTTTGGGGTACCACCATGATCAAGCGTTTCCCTTCTAAGGAGGAAATAAATGTACTATACTGGTCTTTAATAGCTCAGAATGATGCTAACCACATAAATAGGGGCATGCTGTCAAATTAATTTGCTGCATTCAGGACAAACAGTGCTCTCGAACCTTACTTGGACTTTATTACTAATCCTACGGACAAAAAGTTATATATCCAAATCAGGCAAGAAACCTTACCTCCCAACACGTTCATAGCCAAATGCTTAACTACATCTACGCCATGGTTAATATGCTTAGTTTGTTATACCCATAATGAAACCGTAGCACATGTCTCTTTTTTACCTACCCTGCCTACACTCGTCCCTAGATTGACCTGGATCAAACTAGCCTGTTTACAGTTTGATACATCGATTAATGCTGAAGCTCTAAGAAGTTCAAGATCAAACCTTAGACCATTATATGCTCATGCCGTAGCCAAATTCTCAGTAAGGATATGGCTTATAAGACGGAAAGAAAAACTTGGACCAGCAGCCAACCGGCTACCTGGACAGAGGTGCGCACTACATGAAGGATATACAAATATTAAACACAAATTCACAATGAAATAAATAACATTTCTCACTTGATTTTTTATGCAAATCTGAATGATTTCAATCAAGAAAGTCGGTTGGCTGCTGGCCCAATTGTTTCTTGTAATCACAGTGTGAGGTAAACACTAAGAGAGGTACAGCACACAGATCAAAACAACCATGTTTATCACGGGTTCAATCAGAATTATTTAGGCATGCATGGTCTACACCAAATTTCAAATTATAAGACGGGAAGCCATGGCAAGTCAATAAAAAATGTAATAGGAATTGGCATCAGGCAGCACCGCAAGTCTTCTTGCTGTGCTGCCCTACGCCATATGAAAGGGCAGAAAACTCTGTATTTACGAAATACAGTGCATTCGTGTCCTTTCCCCCTGCGCTGGTGCACAATTTGCTGCCTAGCGCCAACATAGGCATGGTGCAAGGGTGCCTCCGTTGCAGGCAGGGTTGCTTTTGTGCAGGAAAGGGCACCTTCCTGTGCAAACCAATCCAGAGAGGCAGTTTCCTCTTTCTATGGGCCTCATTTAAGAGGAACTGGCGTGGGGCAGTCTTCTTGCTGTGCTGCCCTAAGCCAATGTGAAAGAGCTGGAATGCTCCGAATTTAAGAAATATGATGCCTTCCTGTCCTTTCCCCCTGCGTTGGAGCACAATTTGCTGCCTAGCACAAATGTAGGCAGCCTTGCACCATGTTGCAAGGGTGCCACCATTGCAGACAGGATTGTTTTTGTGCAGGAAGGGACACCTTCCTGCACAAAAACAATCCTTAGCTGTGTTTTCCTCTCTCTATGTGTGCTGCACAATGTAGCACACATGGAAAGAGAAGAAAATGAAGAGAAAAACAAATATTTCTCCTCCCAGCTCTGTGGAGGCGTGAGGTTTCGGCCCTGCCCCAGGTTTACGTGATTAAGTAAATCTGGGGCAGCGTCAAAATCCATGGGTGTTGCATGAGAAAACCCACTGCAACGCCCACTGAACGCCTCCTTGATGCCGAGTAAGACAAGGCAGCGACTTGCGCTGCTTTGTCTTACTTCATATCCATGAGGCCATGCATAGCGGCTTTGTGTCACCTCATAGATATGATTGAGAGGCGTACGCTGACGGAGCGTCAAAAAAAGAGACACTCCTGTGGCGCAAGCCTCTCATAAACAAGCCCCCAAGTGTTTATGCACTGCATGCAAGGAAGGAACTATTATTATTCAAGCGCAACCACCATGTGGATTTATCACGTTGCCGGATACCTCTTGAGTACACATAGCGGAACCGACAAGAGGTTTTTATATAACGAGTAGGTTTCCTGAAACCTGAGTTTACCCACCATGTGCTATTTCCCCAGACTTTTTTATGCCTATGGGAATATGTTTATTATCTGGTTTGAATGTGTATGTCAGTGAACTAGTCGAATTTGTACCTCTGGCAGCAATTTTAAAAGGAAGTCACAGACAGACTGGAAATGACTACGTTTAATGCACTAACTTTTGATGATAACGTTCATATCTATGACCAGAAATCTTTCTTTTAACTTCTTGTCCGAATTCTTGACTTATCCACTTTGCTGTTTATATGTTTGTATAGCATTTTGCTTAACCAACTTTTATATATTTTTTTCTTTTTTTCAGTGTTGCCGATTGTTTAATTAATAACATCTTCATGAAAACTAACAAAACAGAAATATTCACATTGCAATCAGGGCCTATTATAAGGAGAAACATGCAGGAGAAGCTTAAAATAAATTTGAAATGTACCATTGCTCTGAAGTGTGAAAGCTAAGCAAACCTGGAGAATCTTAAGGCTTTTGTTAACTCTACCTTTACTGAGGTCGCATCAACAATATCTGAAAATACCCACTGTCTACTGTTTATTGAACAGTCTATTAATAAATGCTTAGCAATTTCAATCATTGTCCATTATTAATTATATATTGCTTTTAATGGCAGCCAAATGTAGTTTATCAAACTTCAAAGAAAAGCAGAGGGCAAGTGTGGGTCTGCTCTATTGCAGCAGATAGAGACATGAGCAGATCATATGGCCTGACAGCCATTTTGTTTTGCCATAGATAACTATCTATGCCAAACTGCTCCCGTTGTTGACATCCCAGCATTAGCTGCAGATAGAGACATGTAAGAACTGGGGTCACCAGTTCCCCGGGGTAGCCTAGCACGAGCAGGTAGGCAATTGAAAGCTCAGGTGTTAAGCGACTACAAAGCACACGCATCCACTGAGACAATAAGTGCACGCAAGGACTTAGACCACACCAGTTGTGTTTGATTCAAATAAATAAGCTTTATCTAAAATCAAGGCAATTGAAAATCACAATAGAAATAACTTATTACTTTTCCTTGAAAGCACATCACTTGCCTTATTGGGCCATAAATACTTCAATAAATAATTATTAAATATTAAATAACTGTTGGTCTAGCAAAAGTCTAGCTCCTTGTCAGCTCCTGCAAGAAAAATCACTAGCAGTAGATCCAAACAACAATTCATTGGATTCGCGGTTCTTTTGCATGAATAAACATTTCATTAATAATGGCTACAATGTCGTTAAGCAGAATTACCCCACTCAGTAAGGAAGTACAACCATTACATTCCTCAACACCAACTTGTCATTAGACACGTCTGACCAAAGCATAAATCTGAGGGGAGTATCTCATTAGATAGGGGGGGTAACCATGCATAAAGCCCAGCTAAGTAATTAACGGTTCCCCAGGCAGGGGTTAACTTTTCTAGCCCCGGCTCCAGGGGCATACCAGAGTTTAGCCCAGTTCCAACGGGCCTCCTTTCGATCAATTAGGGCCACGGGGCCCCACAACAGTGTTCCCCAGGGGAGGGGCAAACTCGGGGCCTCCTTTGGCCTTCCGCCCACCTCCCCCGGGTTACCTTGGTCTTCGGCGGCTTCAGCGCCCTTGCGGAGATCTCTGGCTGCTTGGGAGGGCTCCGGCCCTCTGGCAGGCACCACGCGGCCTCCCGGTGGTTTCCAGGCCCTACGGAGGCCTGAACTGGCAGGCGGGGGCTCCCGAGCTCCTCCGAAGCTCCCTTGCAGGTCTTCTTTGTGGACCCAGGCCAGGGACCAATCACCGAGCTTCAATAGGGGGGCGTGCCCGTGGCCGCCAAGTGCAGCGCGGCCCACGGAGCGCCCCGGCCCTTCTGTCAGTGTCGTCAGACCAGATGGGGGTGCGGCCAATGACGCGGCCAGGCACCCTCGTCACGTGGTCAGGGAGGCAGTGGCGTCGGGCCTATTGCGGCCTAGTGCGGCCTATCCAAAATTCCGGCGGCCCTCTCCTGTGACCGGGGGCCGCCGCGCAGGCACAACAACAGTCGGGCCCACCCTGGGGGAAGCGCTAAGGTCCAGATTCCTTCCGAGGCCCCAGGGATGACAGCGGCACCCTTCCCAGACGGTACCGAGCCATGCTGGTAAGTTCTTGTCAGAGGGGCCTACGGGGACACAACGCTTCCCGGCACAGCCGGTCCACCAGTCACAGCGCTTCCAGGCGGCAGCAGGTCAACAGGCTACAGCGCTTGGGGCCCCTTTCACAATAGCGCTGCTAAGGACTCGATGCTCAGGGGCAGCAGCGCTGTAATAGGCACAGGTGGACGGAATCCAGTGCTTCTCCAAGGCACGGAGGGAAGCGCGGGTGAGGCACTACAATTTGAGGGGGCCGGTCAGGCAGTCCATTTCATGAGGCACCTCAGGATTGCAAGTGGGAGATAACGCGCCTCAGGGGCACAGCAATTCAGTCAAAGGGGGGTTAGGCAGTACAGCGCAGGGACCCAGGTGAGGCAGGGGGCGCAGGTGCAGCACAGTCCAGTACCTGGTTTGCGCAGGAGGGTTTCTGCTTGGCGCTTGATAGTCCTAGCACCCTTTGTACTTCGTTTCTTGAAGAGGGGGGGGGTTGAGTTGGAGGCTTTCCTCAGCAGGTCACTTCAGGTGGTCCCTGGGTTCCCCTCCCGCCGGGCCAGATCAGTGGGCTAGTTCAGTGTTCCTCACACAGCTTGGTGGGCAGCGCCTAAACCCTGTCACCCCCAGTGGTATAGGTTCCTGACTAGGCCCTACCGCCTAAATCTCCTGCGTAGGTTCTTCCCAGGTCAGTGATGCCTCAACAACTGACTGGAAAGTGTCCCTCCCTTTCCTTATATAGTGTCAGTTGGCAGTGGCAGTTGGTGTCACCTCCCCTGTTCTGGAAGGTTCCAGGAGCTTCCCTCACTCTAGCTATGGGCAGGCTGGCAGCCTGGCATTGCAACATTGTTTATGGGTTCCAGCCAGCTCCTGGCTACTAGAGTGCGCCTAAAAAGCCCACGCTGCAGTAGCAGGGGTCAGTGGCAGCCATGTTAGGAGAAGGGAGCACCTGCACCTTACCATTGTTAAGCAATGGGATGGTGCCCAGAGTCCTAAAGCCAACAAAAAGTAGGTGGGAAAAATGAGGCCAAGGCGAAAAAAAATAGGAAAGACCACCCTAAGGCTGACAGGTCTAACACCCATTGTTTAATTATTAACATCTTCATGAAAACTAACAAAACAGAAATATTCACATTGCAATCAGGGCCTATTATAAGGAGAAACATGCAGGAGAAGTTTAAAATAAATCTGAAATGTACCATTGCTCATTGTCTAAATAGCAGTGAAGTGTGAAAGCCAAGCAAACCTGAAGAATCTTAAGGCTTTTATTAACTCGACCTTTACTGAGGTCGCATCAACAATATCTGAAAATACCCACTGTCTACTGTTTATTCAACAGTTTATTGCTGGGAACGATCACCAGGAGGCGAACTTCCTTGTCTCTGCCACCGGCCCTTGAACCTCGCCGCACCCGCTTCGCCTCGGTGTCAGAGGGGCTGCACGCCGGAAGGGAGGAGAGGAACGGCGGAACCGGGCTGAGGCTTCCAGCAGGGCTGCGAGTGTTGCAGGGACTCCATCACCCAGGAGTCCCTGCGTGACCGACTGCCAGCTTCCGGTCCGCTCTCCCTGCTGTCCCGCCCACCGCCCACCGGAGGACTTCAAAAACTTTACCCACCCTGTCATTGTGGGACTACTATTGCACCGAGACCCTACCTGATGGGAACGATCGCCAGGAGGTGAACTTCCTTGTCTCTGCCACCGGCCCTTGAACCTCGCCTCGGTGTCAGAGGGGCTGCACGCCGGAAGGGAGGAGAGGAACGGCGGAACCGGGCTGAGGCTTCCAGCGGGGCTGCGAGCGCTGCAGGGACTCCATCACCCAGGAGTCCCTGCGTGACCGACTGCCAGCTTCCGGTCCGCTCTCCCTGCTGTCCCGCCCACCGCCCACCGGAGGACTTCAAAAACTTTACCCACCCTGTCATTGTGGGACTACTATTGCACCGAGACCCTACCTGCTGGGAACGATCGCCAGGAGGGGAACTTCCTTGTCTCTGCCACCGGCCCTTGAACCTCGCCGCACCCGCTTCGCGGGTGCCGCTTCGCGGGTGCCGCTTCGCGGGTGCCGCTTCGCGGCTGTCGCTTCGCGGGTGCCGCTTCGCCTCGGTGTCAGAGGGGTTGCACGCCGGAAGGGAGGAGAGGAACGGCGGAACCGGGCTGAGGCTTCCAGCGGGGCTGCGAGCGTTGCAGGGACTCCATCACCCAGGAGTCCCTGCGTGAACGACTGCCAGCTTCCGGTCCGCTCTCCCTGCTGTCCCGCCCACCGCCCATCACGTCCCCTACATCTTAGCTCTAATCTCCCGCAGCGCGGGACGCAGCACGGGGCGAAGACCGGGCAAAGAGCGGGCCGTTTGAGGTCGTTCGAGAACGTTAGAGAACGGAACGGGCCACCCCCTTTACATCTCGACTGTCCATCTTATTTGTTCACTCAGCCTCTCCCCAATTCTCAAGACACACTGCTTACTAAGAGCAAAATGGAGACAAGGGGCAAAGCTAATGTGGCGGTGGCTGGCCCTATAACAACCGCTCCTATTCAAGGCAAAATAGATAATTATTTCCTCAAGGCGGGATCCCTGTTGATTGAGGACATCACCCTCTTAGAAAGACGTATTTCGCAAGTAATAGAGTGGGTCCGAAGGTCCTCGATGGGTATCATAGCGATGGCAAAAACCCCAGAGGATAGTCAGGAATATAGACAATTCTCAACTTGGAGCCTGCGGAGGGGCTCACCCGCCTACCAGCTTAGATCTTTCAGAGGGAACCATGAGTCTCCTCTCGTTGCCGCTGACACAAATCACGCAACCTCCAAACATACCAAATAGGGGAGATGATACTGAATTAGCTACTCAAATCCCTATCCTATTGAGGGAAGAATCTCCTCTTATAACAAATACCCCAAATCTTACAGGGCCACAAAACACAGACCGGGTCTAAGGGAGGGTGCAATTCAGAAAAGAAAAACAGGGAAACAGAGCTCCAAAGAAAGGAAGGCCAAACAACCAAAGACAGGGCTAATACACAATGCACCCAGTACTGCCAATTCTATTCTGGATAGACCGCCATCGGCGCCATCAGATGGTCCTCCCCCAGAACCAGCTAGTAATATTTCCACTGATCTGCCAGTCCCCTCACCCCAACATAGTACAGAGTC
Organism: Lissotriton vulgaris; assembly: GCF_964263255.1. NCBI lineage: Eukaryota > Metazoa > Chordata > Amphibia > Caudata > Salamandridae > Lissotriton > Lissotriton vulgaris. Next base: position 650,552,313 of record NC_141700.1, on the reverse strand, counting down.
AGCTGAAGGGGACATAACATTAGCAGACATAGGAAACCTCCTTAAGTCAATTCTAAATCCCTTAGAAGCCCGTTTGATAAAAATGGAAGCAAGATTAATTAAAATCGAGAAATCTGCATCACAGTTTATGGACTCTTGTAAACCAGGGGGTTCTTGCCCTACAGCCCCTAACATTGACCCGAAACCTAAAAACAATTCTAACCCTCTGAAACCTGCCAAAAGCTTTGACGCCGTAATAACAACAATCAGCACGAAAAATCCCAAACCACTCAACAACCAACGATTGAATTCGAAAGCCAATCCAGTTAAGCCAGCGACCCCAGCAGGAACCCATGACAATCAATTATCTAGTGCACAACAAACACATCCAGTTACTGATATCACGCATTCTCATTTACAACATAAAAGCCCACCTAAATCTTCACTAATTAATAAACAAAATTCTCAGGACTCTAACAACATAGCGCAAAAAACAGTTACCATTAATCTTCCACCAGAGGTAGCTCCATATACTGCCATTCTAGCTGGGGTGCCCGAACTAAAATCGGCCACATACGAGACAGGGGCTTCTCTAAAAAACAAAGTAATAAACTGGTTATCTACACATAGACCACTTCCTAGAGGCATGTCAAGCGAAATCCGCATGGTAAGAAGAGTCTCGTGGGTAGGAAAGAGACCCAAAACAATCAGTGGTGACTGTATACTGGTGAGCTTTATAGAACCAGGAACAGTCTCCTACATTTGTGGTTCCTTTCTAGAGGATGAGGGAAATAACATCCATCCACTCCCTCTTTCTTTTTTCTATCCAACAAATACCCACACAACTAACAACCAGAGACGAGGGTACCAACAGAACCCACAGGGAAATTGGGGGGGTAACCAGGGAGGGAGTAGAATCCCCTACAATCAAATGCGAACATCCCTTGACTACCCGCCAATTTATGATGATTTTCAAGGGTGGGAGACTGTAAACAGAAGAGGAGTGGGCAATGGAGGATTTGGAAGAGAAGTACCTTGGCCCCCTAGACATTACCAGCCACCGTCCCTACCACTTTATAATCGATACGATTGTCTCAAAATGGTAGATTGACAATTGACCCCTGAAGAAAGGGCATATAGGCGAATATCAGGGCATGACGAAGGCACCCACAAAACCCCCAATTCCATCAATGGGGAGGAGAACTCTCCTGCCAGTAACTCGGGCTTAGGCCAACAGAGAGAAGAAAGGGGAACTAACCTGGAGGGCCCACTCAGTGGCCAAGAGCAGATACAGAGGCTAGCCCGACCAGTACATACAACACAAATGACTAACCTAACGACGATGCGGGCTGGGCTCCATGACTCTCAATCACTAAAACTGCTTTCTTGGAATTTGGCAGGCCTGGCCAACAAAATAGATTCGGTCTCATGGGGCGAACTAATAAACTCAAAAAGTATCTGTCTCTTTCAAGAGACTTGGGCAAGGGAAGAGACTATGTACAGGGGTTTCCAGACATTTTCGATACAAGCTAGCTGGGGTGGGAGAGGTCGACCATCTGGAGGTCTGGCGATCTGGGTGCCTTCTGATTTAGGCTGCTCAGCTTCACGATACACTGTGGACTCGGAGGACATACTGGCAGTTCTACTTGAATGGCCGGTACTCCACAAATTACTTGTAATAAACATCTACTCCAGGCCAGTTCCAATAGTCGCCACCTCCAAAACTATCGAGGCATTGTCCCGGCTCCTAGAAACCATTCCAGAGGGTGTACCATATCTAGTAGGGGGGGACTTTAATTCCCACTTTGAACCGTTACCTGGACTACTTGATGGACCCTCCCTAGAGGAGGATTCAAGGTAGCAGGTTCCCCCAACAGAAGCCCCCCCTCCTAGAGCATGGACACTGCTGGCCGTTCAAATAAACACACTTAATCTCACCTACGGCTTGAGAGCCTGTAACGGCCGCACTAGGTCCGATATTCCGAGCAAATGCACTTACAATAGGGCGGGTAGAGAATCCAGACTAGATTACTTCCTGGTTCAGCTCCATGCGTGGAAAAGGGTCCTGGACTTCAGAGTATTGCCTAGACAGGATAGTGACCATAATGCATTAGAACTAGACTTTGCCACCTCCTGTCTGGAAGAGAGTCCATCAAGCGAGCAAAAGCATGGAGAGGGATACCTCCTGGACAATAATAGGAAGAGGATTAAATGGGAAAACCTTGCCTCCAGCGAAGACAAGATAGCCGCCCTATATGCTGGAATCATTCCAACTCTGGAAGAGGCCTTTGATTTATGGAACTTAGGTTCTATAGGGGAAATTAGTGAGGACCTAGCACAGGTTCACGAACATTTGATTAGGAAGCTTGAAGCCGACCTCTTCAGTACCAGAGCACCTAGATCCCAGGGGCTGAATAAATGCACTTGGATTCTTAGAGCTTGCCGAGATGCAAAACGCGATCTACTATCGAGTATAAAAGCAGGAAGCCCGAGGGAAGAGATCTCCGCCAGAAGGAAGGCCTACAAAACACTTATAGCTAATGCTAAGATAGAGTGGGATGTACAGCACTGGGAGAATCTATCGGAGTCTTTAGCAACAAGAGACTCCCGTAAATTCTGGAGAATAATTAATCACGGTTGTGAGGATCTCCCCACGGCAATCAAACCCAATATTGCTGCAAATGTCTGGCAAAAACATTTCCAGCAGTTATACTCCATAGAGAATGAGGACACAGAAGTAGAAATGCCAATTGCCCTTGTCAGACAGACCTCTGATCCCTTTACCATAAATGACATCAGGAAGGCGATAGCAGGGCTTACCGCTGGAAAGGCACCGGGCCTGGATGGGGTGCCGGGCGACCTATTTAAACATGAACCTGGAATTTGGGCACCTTACCTCATGGTTTTATTCAATGCAGTGCTGGGGGGAATGAAAATACCAGATACTTGGCTGGGAGCGGAGGTGGTCCCGATATTTAAAAAGGGGTCGCCTCTGCTCCCAGCCAACTATCGCCCAATCAGCCTCATTGATGTGTCCCAAAAGCTGTTTGGTAGACTAGTTCTTGATATATGTGTATTTATATACATGTACAGAACCTGGGAAGAAAAAAGAATGAAATATTGGGCAAAACGCTCGCTTTTTTTTCCCGTAATCCCGTGTCCCGCACACGCCAACGCCCCAGCACACGCCCACAGCACACGATATGAGACATGGCATGAAAGGCAGAACGTACCACACAACCCCAGCCTTTGTCACACCCCCAGCAAACGCCCACAGCACAACGCAGACACGACCACAAGGGACTGCTTTGCTGGCATGGTTCTTTTACCTTTTAAATGTATATGGTTGGCGTCTGCATAGCCTATGTCCTTCTGCTGCAACTGCCCTTTCCAACGCTGTATTGGGTGTTGTGATTTGCGCTGTGGTTCCTGAGATTACCCGCCTCAAAGGTTTGGGCTCTCACTTTATTATATTAGTATAGATATATATATGTATATAGATATATATATATATATATAGCTTCCACCAAGCACAACACACGCTGTGCCAATGCACTCTGAGTCCAGTCCTTTCAATTACCGCTTCAAAACAAATGCGTGTACTCAAGAAAAGTATTTATTCATTTCAATTCCAGCATGGTAGTTCAGAATATGGAACAAACCCAACGCGTTTCGGCGGCACACTCACCTTGGTCACGGGTGGTTTTGCAATCCGAAATGAATGTGTTAAATAAAGTTACACTAACACAAAATACACATGTGACTCCCAAAGTGAGAAAATAAAAAAAGGACCTAGAACACCCACTATGGCGGCCATCTTTTAGTGGTGTAAGAATACAAGCATAATATTGCTAGTCATATCGCTTGGAGAAAGGTAAACATATTGCACCTTATCATACATGTTTGCCGTATTGCGAAGTAGATAATACCATGTCTCAAGTACATTAGACTAACGTGGAAAAGTACCACTGCCAGTGATCCCTCAGTATAATAACATATCTTGGGCAAAGTAGGGCTAACATCGTATCCCAACTCATTATCACTTGTCAAGCATATAATACATACTGGGCAACCAAAATTCATATACATTATCGAGCAAGTGCTTCAGTATTACATCCATAGAAACCCAAGTGGGTACATGTCGCTCAGTAAGTAATGTATCAACAACAGGTATGTGAGTCCAAAATCAAAAAGTACATCCTACTACCCCAGTGGGAGGATAGGGCAGCATCAAGAAGATAATCCATGCTGCAATTCAGATGGGGACCAAATCTGGGTTGCTGCTCCTCCGCAAGCCCTAGGCAAAAAAGGGGAGAGAAAAAGATCGAGCCAGTCAAATTACAAGCCATTCCCCTAGTTCCACCTATTGTACGCCATGTGTTCAGTATTCCATCATAGTGCCCCTATACACCAGTCAATTTTGAGGATAAACTACAGTCAAAACAGATTATAATAAACAAAACATTAAAAATTATAAGAGTATCTAGCAGGAGACTCAGACGGACAATGTTAAATTTGTTTAGAAATGCACAGTGGTGTCCTACAGACAGGAGGCCAACAGAAATTCTTATTCACACGAGATATTATTCACCAAGGTGCCATATCATTTCCTCCTCAGAATTAAGGCCACCAGGGAACTGGGTGTCTAAATCAATGATGTACCTATTTTCCAGCTGTCGCAATTTGCGAATTTTAGCCCCTCCTTTTTTCATAGAGGAGGGGCACACGCCCACAGCACAACGCAGACACGCCCACAAGGGACTACTTTGCTGGCATGGTTCTTTTACCTTTTAAATGTATATGGTGGGCGTCTGCATAGCCTATGTCCTTCTGCTGCAACTGCCCTTTCCAACGCTGTATTGGGTGTTGTGATTGGTGCTGTGGTTCCTGAGATTACCCGCCTCAAAGGTTTGGGCTCTCTCTTTATTATATTAGTACTAGCAGCCCGTCCCGACGTTGTCCGGGTATGAATTGCTGCCGGCCAGTAGTATATTGTTTTGTAGGATTTCGTTTTGGTAGCATTTCTTATCTGTGACAGGTCTGTGATATGCTCCGATTCACAGTGCACTGCAAATGCACTTAAGAGTGCGTGTTCAGTAGTGTGTGAACTCGAGTTTCCCTACTTTATTTTTCCTTGCAATATTATATAGCGCGAACACGAAAACATGGCATAGGCACAATTTACATTACAGAAGAACACATTCATTTGGGGTAGGCACGGGGAGACAATGCGATTTGCCTGGAATCACAGGATGTTGAGCTGATGCCGAGATTCGAACATAGCTCCCCGGCTCTAAAGTTCGCAATTCTAGAACTTGTGACGGGAGGTGTGTCTAAAAGTGTATGTCGGTGCTGGCCATCAATGAGAGAGACCTGTGCATTTTTTCAAATGGGTGGTGAAAAAATATGAGTATGTTGCTTGAGATGTGGGCCGCTGTGCGACCAATGTACTTACCGGGGGAAGGTAAACACCTATTATTCCGCAACTTTCTTTCCGCATACCATCACTCTGCATACTTTCATTACGAAAGTACCATGACTCAGCAATGCCATTATAACGCATGGCATTACATTTTATATGCTTTTACCGCGCATACATTTACAACGAAATTCGTTGTAAATGCATGAATGGTGAAAGCATGTTTTTTTTTAAATGTTTGGATAAGGTAAGTATGGGTATAGGGGTATATGTTTTGGGGTACTGAGGTATATGTTTTGGGGTGTTTGGGTATTTTAAGGGTTCAGATATAGTTTTGGGTTATGGGGTACAGGGGTAGTTTGAGGGTCTAGGGATAGGTATGGGTTTTGGGGTACAGGGGTATTTTTAGAGTTCAGGGCTAGGTTTGGGTTTTGGGGTGTAGGGGTATATTTAGGGTTCAGGGGTAGGTTTGGGTTTTGGGTACAGGTGTATTTTAGGGGTTCAGGGCTAGGTTTGGGTTTTGGGGTACAGGGTTATTTTAGGGTTCAGGGCTAGGTTTGGGTTTTGGGGTATAGGGGTATTTTAGGATTCAGGGGTAGGTTTGGGTTTTGGGTTTTGGGGTTTTGGGGTACAGGGGGATTTTTAGGGTTCAGGTTTAGGTTTGGGTTTTGGGGTACAGGGGTATTTTAAGGGTTCAGGGCTAGGTTTGGGTTTTGGGGTACAGGGGTATTTTAGGGTTCAGGAGTAGGTTTGAGTTTTGGGGTACAGGGGTATTTTGGGGTTCAGGGGTAGGTTTGGGTTTTGAGGTACAGGGGTATTTATAGGGTTCAGGGCTAGGTTTGGGTTTTGGGGTACAGGGGTATTTTTAGGGTTTAGGTTTTGGGGTACAGGGTATATTTATAGGGTTAAGATGGGTTAGTGTTTAAGGATGTTGGGGTATTTTAAGGAGTAAGGGTGGGTTATGATTATGGGGTGCAGGGCTATTTAAAGGGAGCAGCGTGGGATTAGTTTTTAGGGTGTAAAGGGTAATAAAATAAAATAATAAATAAAAATAATACAAATAATGCAATTTAAAAGAATAAATGTTTTAATTAAATTAAAAAAATGTGTATATGTATATATATATTCTCTCGAACTTCCTGCACAGCACCGTGAAGGAATGACAAGCCGCACCAGCCGGGTAAGTTTCAAAGGTTTTCTTTATTTGGGCACAAAGAAGACGCGTTTCAAGCACACAGGCTCTTGGTCACATGACCACCACGGACATAGTTGCTCTTTTTATACAAAAACATAAGGCAATGAAAGTGAAAGAAAGACTCATTGTTTACGTCACATAGAGCTTCCAATTGTGCTTTTTAAAAGTTAAACTTAATCATGTAAATACATACAGGAAAAATGAATAAAGCACAATTCAAATATATGTGTGATTTGGTGCAAAACATTGTTTATAGTTTTATACATATAGTACAAAGTTGAGGGTGTAGTACCCGATTGGATTTCTAGCTTAAAGGTTTATTGAGAGGGCAGAGGAGAAAGAGTTACCAATTAATCATAAAGATTAAAGACAGACTGTAATTTATAGAAGATAGGTCTTAAGTGACGTTTGTAGGGCTATAGCGGATTTAAGTTTCAGTGTGATCGAGCATAAAGTGACTGGAGTTCAACATAACGGGTGTAGTACCCATAACGGTCATGTTCCATTCAGAGCTAGAGGTGGTGTTCAGTGAAATAATAAGGTCTATGCTATATTAGCAATATCATTCCTAGTTCAACAGTATTGTCCCATTGATTATAAGTATTAAAATAAATAACACTGGTATACCGTGTCTATTCATAATTTTCATGCAAATCTGTGCTCATATCATGTAACCAGGACAAATTGGTGAACGTAGTTGTGCTCATATCAATATCTTATATCCGTGAAGTAGATTATTCATAATGCTGCGTCCATAGCCCGTATTCTAAAGGTAAGATAAAGAAAAAGGAATTATAGTCATTGTATCATCATCACTTAAACATTGTACAGTCTGTTCATCATATCATCATTCTATTGGGTTCTGTTCTCCTACCATTAATCAAAATGTTTTGCAAATACACACAATTATATATATACAAACAAAATTATAAATGTGTGTTAAAAAACCATATGGTCAAATACTCAGAGTCCCTCAAGGTAGACAAAAAAGTCTCAGGTCAGAAAGCAATTTACAGATGAACGTACATTTCTTCATCAACGTTCATCCCCATGGGAACTATACTGCCTGCCTGGAGTATGAATCTCGATTCTGCTCTGTGTAGTGCTGTCACTCTATCACCACCTCTTACATGTTTAGGAATAGAGTCAAGGACGAAAAATTTAGCCTTTGTCCAATCTCCATCATGATGGTAATGGAAATGTTTGGCTGTGCTATATGAAAATCCTTATTAGTGATGGCACGCCAATGCTCCAGAATTCTCTTTTTAGCTGGAAAAGTGGTTGACCCTATGTACCATTTCCCACAGGGACATGTCACAACATAAATTACAAATTCCGTATTGCAAGTGATTTTCTTGTTTATCTTCCACTTTTTGTTAACCCTACTGAGTACCACTCCTTCACATCAGTACTGTACCTACAAGCTTTGCATTTTCCACATTTAGAAAATCCACCCTTTGGTTCTAGCCATGTCTTTTTCTTCTCCATGTGGCTCTGTACAATTAAATCCTTAATGGATTTATCTTTCCTGTAAGTTATTGATGGGTGTTTGTCTAGTTTGTCTTTCAATGTTTTATCCTGTAAAAGGATATCCCATCTTTTTCTTATTATTTTGCTGAACTCTGGCGATTGGGTGTTATATGTGGTAATTAGCCTTATGGGTTCAGTCGAGGGGTCCCGTTTGCACTTTGGTGCTTGAAACAGGGTGTCTTTTCGGTCTATTAGGGAGACTCTTGCCTCACATTTCTGGAGCATATTCTGATGGTAACCTCTTGTAACAAATCTCCCATGCATAGCTTTTTTGTGTTTCTCAAATGATTTGGGAGAGCTGCAATTTCTCTTTGCGCGTAAAAATTCGCCAAATGGTATTGCCCACCTGAAACTCGGGGGGTGACAGCTGGTGGAATGTAGCAATGAGTTTCCAGCTGTTTCTTTTCTAAAGATTTCAGTTTCAATCTTGTTCTCAATGATATTCATTCTAATGTCGAGGAAGTCTAAGGTTTTTTGACTGTGTTTCATTGTAAATTTCAAATTTAAACAATTTGAATTCAAAACATTCACAAATGTGGTTAGTTCATTTTCACCTCCCTCCCAGACAAAAAAAATATCATCGATGAACCTTACCCAAATGTTCACATTTTTAGTCCATTCCTCAAGGGCATCGTCTCTGAGCACCTGTTTCTCCCACCAGCCTACCAATAGGTTGGCATAGCTGGGGGCAAAACAGGTGCCCATCGACGTGCCCTGTATCTGTTTGTACAGGGATCCATCAAATAAAAATAAATTTTCTTCAAGACATAGTTCAATCATCTGTAAAAGCATGGTAGAATGAGCTTTCAAATGTTTACTCCTAGTTCGTAGGAAGTATTCACACGCTTTTAAGCCGTCTCTGTGTCTTATTGACGTATAGAGACTCTCCACGTCTAAAGATACTAGCCAAAAGTGATGCTCCCAGTTAATGTTTTCCACTTTTTGGAGAAAGTCCTTAGTGTCCTGTATATGAGAAGTTAGACCCTTCACATAATCTTTTAAAAAATAATCCACATAGTGAGATACATTTTCCATTAGGCTATTGATAGAGGACACAATGGGCCTTCCTGGGGGTGTTGTGTGGCTCTTATGTACCTTGGGCAGTAAATAAAATGTGGGTGTCGTTGGATTTTTATTAATGAGGAACTTAGTCTCATCCCAGTTCAACAAATCGTTGTTATTCCATTCATGTATGTGTTGGTGAACTCTGCTCTGTAGTTTGTAGTATATATATATATATATATATAAATACACATACACATATATAAAAACATATATTTGATGTTTTAATAATGTACTTTTACAATGTATATGACTTTACCACACATGCATTTGCGTTATAATGGTATGCGTGATAAAGTCATATGCGTTGTAAAAGTTTTAGAAATGATGTCTTTGCGGAGTAATAGTCCTGCATTATAAAAATTGCGGAGTGATGGTATGCGGGATGTTGGTTTGCGGAATATCATCACATATTCCTGGGGAAGGGATAGTCCCTTTCTTGCTATTTCCGTGGAGGCGGGCCTTGTGTCCGGATGTGCGTGGCGCGAGGCCTGTGCACAACAAAAGTGGAAAATCTCTAATGTGCGCTTCAGGCGTCACCGGAAGTTAAGGCAAGATTACATTTCCTGCACAATGGCCTCTGTTTGCGCTCCTTCCAGCCCTTGGGAATAGCGCCATGCCTGACCTCCATACAGTAAAGCAGGTGCACGTCACTGGGAGCACGGGGCAAGCACATCTGGAGCTGGAATGTACAGAACCTGGGAAGAAAAAACAATGAAATATTGGGCACAACCCTCGCTTTTTTTTCCGTAATCTCACGCCCCGCACACTCCCACGCCCCCAGCACACGATATGAGACATGGCATGAAGGGCGGAACGTACCACACGCCCCCAGCGTTTGTCACGCCCCCAGCACACGGCCACAGCACAACGCAGACACGCCCACAAGGGGCTACTTTGCTGGCACGGTTCTTTTACTTTTTAAATGTATATGATGGGTGTCTGCATAGCCTATGTCCTTCTGCTGCAACTGCCCTTTCCAACGCTGTATTGGGTGTTGTGATTGGTGCTGTGGTTCCTGAGATTACCCGCTTCAAAGGTTTGGGCTCTCTCTTTATTATATTAGTATAGATATATCTATATCTATATACTATTATAAAGACAAACCTTTTGGCAAGGTAAACTCGAGAACCACAGCGCCAATCCACACACCCAATACATCGTTGTAATTGTCAGGTCTGCAGATGGACATAGGCTATATAAAAAATATATATATACGTTCTTTAAAAAATTTACAAACAAAAAAAAAGTAGTCCCTTGGAAGTAGCGCCGGCCGGGACGTGCGTGCTGACATCAGAAGCGCAAACGCAGGACCCCTACTCGGCAGGAGAGGTGGCGCAGACCCAGGCGGTCAGGTAAGCTTTCTTTACTTTATTTTTAACACCCCCCCGTCCCCCACCCCCGTGCGACCCCCCCCCCGCAAGCATTGAGAGCAGTGTTTTTAAACTCTCTTTTCCGAAAACTGCTGGCGCAAATGCCAGGGCATAATCTGTGTAAGAGATGAGCAGAGTATAATGGCCCCTTTCTCCCGTCTGAAATAAGGGCATCTTATTCAAAGTTATTTGCATGCCTCGAGACTGGGTGTCAGGCTGGACGGACGGCGAGGAACACGAGGATTAAACGTACAAAACACATTGATGTACACAAAAGAAGCGCGAGGCTTGCAGGTAGAATTAATAACACAAGAAGGGGCCAAAGACCCTCGGGAGCCTCCTTGGGCGTGGGGCCCGCTACTCCTCAGCAAGGTGGGGGATGCTGCGTGCGCTCTGGGCAGGGGGCGAAGGAGATTCGGGTGCCAGATTGCGCGTGGTCATATCCCGGCTGGCATGGGTCTTGACTCTTGCACCTTTAAACTTTGAGTTTCACTTCAAATGGACATGGAATGTTTTGTCCATCAGGGTGAAGGCACTGCACTGCATGTACTTAATAAGACTGCTCACATGCATCTCCATGCCTAGCCTTCTTTTAAGCATGGCTGTGTGCCGTGTGCAATCACTACTCTGGACATCTGTCGGTGCATTTTTAGTATTAGTTCAGTCTCTCTGTGTGCATTGCCTTATGTAGATACGCGCGGGTGTGTTCAGAGCCGCGTTGTTATGTCTGTGTGCATCTCCACTTGGGATCTCTGTGTCTGTACTCTGTGTGTATGTAACACACCCTTTGCCTTCACCTGATTATCTACCACTTAGTATACCTGACAGACTCACCCGAGGCCTGGGTGGCCTGCTGCAGCTTCATAGGCAGGCAGGCACCAGCGCGAAGTGGGCAGCCGAAGAGAGGGCAAGGCCGGCTACCCTGGCAGCGGGGCAATAATTAAATTATGGCCTGGGGTGCTGCACTGTGACCGTGACGGTCTCTTTCTGTAGAAACTGTGGCTGGTGGCTGGGGCCTGGGTGGGATGCCAACCTCACAAGCCTGACGCGCACTTTTAATTGCGCTTCTGCGCATGACAATCGTCACCAGCCCCACCCTGAAGAAGAGCAGTTGCACAGACATCTGCGCTAGCGGGGCGCGCCAAGCACCATCTATACTACTAAATTAAAGAGAGAACTTTGAACCTTTGAGGCGGGTAAACTCTGGAACCACAGCGCCAATCCAAGGGTCTGCAGATGGACATAGGCTATATAAACAAAAAATATACGTACTTTAAAACATTTCCGAAAAAAAAATAGTCCCCTGGAAGTAGCGCCGGCCGCGACGTGCGTGTTGACATCAGGAGCGCGGGGAGGAGCGGCGTACAGGAGTGCGAAGAGGAGCGGCGGACATGAGCACGGGGAGGATCGGCGGACAGGCGGGGAGGAACGGTGGACAGGCGGGGAGGAGCGGTCGACAGGCGGGGAGGAGCGGTGGACAGGTGGGGAGGCGCTGCGGATAGGCGGGGAGGAGTGGTGAGGAGCGGCGGACAGGCGGGGAGGAGCGGTGAACTCAGGAGCGCGGGGAGGAGCGGCGGCTGAGGTAGGTGAAGCGGCCGCGGGTGCGCTCCGGGGGACCCACGGACAATGTCGGGGCGGGCGGGGGCCCTGAAGCCTGATTGCTCCCGAACAACGTCGGGACGGGCTGCTAGTATATATATATATATATATATATATATATATATATATATATATATATACACACTACATACACACACTTTTGATACTTCTGGTTACCTAATGTCTGAATGCATCCCATATATATGCATATATACATTCACATAGGCAACTTTGTCGTCATCTGCAATTGACAAAAAAAGCTGGCATTCCAGAGATAATACACCAATGATTTAATGAATGGCTGACATGTGTCAACCTTCTTGTCAGCCGTTCATCAAATCCTGGGTATAACATCTCTGGAGTTGCCGTTGCGATTTTAAACGGGTCCTGCTTCCATTGCCATACACAAGCCCTGTGAGGTGGATGCAGTCAGGAGCCAGCAGGATTGTGTCAGTTGAGACCCAGTATAAGGCAACTCGCCGAAACGCGTTGGTCCGGGATTGTACAGTGAAGGACTGTTTGATGCCAATTGTTTAAGCTAAAACAAATATATAATATTAAAAAACAAATTGACCTGGAAGTCGGAGTCACAGCTGGTGTTTGTTGGATGGGTGCCATCGTAGGATCGGGTGTTCAGGAGGAGGAACACCAAACAGAGACATATATATATATATATATATATATATATATATATATATATATATATATATATATATATATATATATATATATATATATATATATATATATATATATATATATATATAATATATATATATTTTTTTTATTTTTTTTTTAGCCAAACGCGTCTGTCGGGGTGTAGGGTGGTTCGGAAACGAAATAAAGAAAGAGATCACATCATCTGTGTGCTGGCCGTCTTTACTGGTAACTATCACTGGAATCGTGTGATGATATATATATATATATATATATATATATATATATATATATATATATATATATATATATATATATTTATTGATATCACTTCCACCTCCAGCTTCCTTTACGAACAGGAGCCAACACCGCTGGAATCTAGTTTCAAACGTTCATAATGACATGTGGAAAAGGGAAAACAAAGAGTAGAAACCTTCATGTAGAAGGTGTACATATCAAAAGAATAACATAATTTACATACTTAGGACTTCTTTTTAATGGAAATGGGACCTGTGGTGCACATATTGATCTTTGTAAACTGAAATGTTTATGATGATATGATTGAGCGAGGGTATCTTTACTTTTTCTAAACAAATTGGGAAAAAACCAATTCGGGAAATCCTGACCCTATATAGGAGTAAGTGCATTACAGGTACATGTTATGGAACCAGGCGCGCAACACCCATTGAACTCACCGGGCTTCAGCACCCCCCGTCGTGTGTGGCAGCCCGGGATGAAACAGATCCCGGGCACACACAGAGCCACACCCGAACGTTTAACAGGTCTTTAAAAGGCCATTTGAATGTTAATTAGGCCTTGCTGTTGTTTCACCCCTTGTTGGAGGCCCTGCAGCTCCACTCTGCCTACTGATCGAAGGTTCAGCCGACCCCCCCGAAATTTTTTCTTAGCCCCCCCCCCCGAAATTTGGCTCTAGTTGCGCCTCTGAATGGAACAGCACTATGGGGTAGGGCAAATCCCACCATACTACAAATACAGGAAAACAAGTCTTTAAGAAGGCTTTTTGCAGTTCCCAATTCAACCCCCTCTTATATAGTCCATAAGGAGCTGTCTGTCTCACACATCAGTGACTACATTAGCACAGCAGCCCTTATGCTCTGCCACAGGATTTGGACTACGGAGGAAACTACATTTATGAAGGAAATGGATTGAAGTGTCCTTGATTACTACTAAAAATGCCTTGGCTGCAGTACATTTATAAACTTTTAATTGAGTGTAAGGTGGATGCAGATTTTAATGATCCAAAGCTTATCCAGAACTACAGAAAAAGGGACTTAAAATTGAGGCTAGCAAAGTCAAGGGAATCCGTAAGAGATGTAGTAGCAAGTTCCAAATTAGATCATTCTGTGAAGGTCCGCTTTTACTGGGCATCCAACCATACCTCATATTGACAAGAAACTTACAGCATAGGTTTTACTTAACAAGGTTACGGTTGGGTACTCTCCATCACCAGATTGCATTCCATACAATAGGCAAGTGGAACCGTAACCTTCCAAACTGCCCCTGTGATGGAAAGTCACTGCAGACCACATTCCATTTTATACTTTTCTGTAATTTCAATAGAGAATATTAGGAAGCATGTAAATGTAAATGTAAATGTAAATGTATTGGCATTTATATAGCGCACTACTTACCCGTAGGGTCCCAAGGCGCTTCGACCGCTGCGAAACCCTTCCTGGCTTCCCTGAGAGATGGTCCCTTAATGGGTATCTCCAGGGTGAGACCAGGCATCCCCGGCGGTCTGGTGGGTCCGTTAGTGAAGATGAGGCAAGCTAATGCCCAGAGTTGCCGAGTGTGATCACTGATCAGAGTGGGCACCGAGGCGAGAGAATTATCGAGTCCGCTGACGCTGGTCCAGAAACCTGCCGCGCCGGGAATCGAACCCTGGTCCCGGGCCGTCCTCTGCTCTCGGGTCTGCCGCCTCTAACCAGTGAGCCACACTACTTCAGCATGTTTTATGACCCTTATTTATTGACAATAAATTGTATTTTTACAAATCTGCTTTTAACTACATTTGTAGCCTAGAAAATGGAAAAGTTTGTAATGCAGTAAATATTTTTTTGCAAATTGCAATCAGAAGAAGAAAAAACAATCCCAACTTGGAAGCCCTAACATATGAGAAAAATTAGGACTCTTTACCATAGGCTGACGCATTATATATATATATATATCTATTTGAATACATTTGTAAAAAAATTTAAAGCATTTGAATCATCTTATGATCCTCCTCAATGCACGTGTATAGCTATGTACTGTATTTCTGAGTCTTGTTTACTTAATTATTGTGATTAATAATGAGAAATGTATTTAGAATGCTTTTATGGTTGTACACTATATACCGTATAAAGCTGGATTGAATTGAATTGAATAGTTTCAAACAGTTTTATCAGATCGGATATGGGATTATGCATTTCGGCAGCACTACACTGCTGCACAACATAGACGCCATTTCACTTCATCTATACTACTATTATAAAGGAAGAACTTTGAGGCAGGTAAACTCGGGAACCACAGCGCCAATCCACACACCCGATACATCGTTGTAATCCTCAGGGTGGGCAGATGGACATAGGCTATATAAATTAAAAATAAATACGTTATTAAAAAATATAAGTTAAAAAAAAAGTAGTCCCTTCAAAGTAGCGCCGGCCGCGACGTGCGTGCTGACATCAGGAGCGGCGTACACGCGAGGAGCGGCGTACAGGAGCGGCGGGGAGGAGCAGTGACGAGGAGCGGCAGAGATCAGGGGAGCAGCGTACATGACCGGCAGACAGGCGGTGAGGATCGGCGGGCAGACAGTGAGAGGCTGCAGAGATTGAATATTCACTGTACTGTACGGCTCTAATAATTTATTGAGAGCTGGTACCGGGGCCCATAGGAGGAGCTGCACTTGCTCTCCTATTAAAGGGCCCGCACCGGGGTTTATAAGGCTGCAAACACTGTGAGCTCTTACGCTTTCTTCCCCATGGCAATCACTGTACCACTGCCATCTTTTCAGCCCCCCGCTGCAGCGGTTCCGACATCGCCACTAGTGCTGGGAAGGTAAAAGCATGCCATCTCTGCATTGTTTTGGTATGCTGTTTTATGTTAAGATAGAGGCTGTTTGTATAGCACCTGTGGCAGCCATGGATTGCTTCTAACCGCTAAAAATCATGTTGAATCGTCAGGTGTGCGCCAGAGTGGAGCAGCTGCCGTGTTCTTCTCGGATGAGAGCGTAAGATGCTGATAACATGGAATTGTGAAACGCGCAGAGCACTGCTATCAGGCCCATGAGCACAGTGAATATAAAGCGTGTCTGCTGTTCAGAAAAGGCATTTCCTTTGAAATTGAATCAATTAGTTGTCGGGGGAAGTGACGGGACAGTACAGGAACTTCTGAGGGGCAAGCAGGTACACTGTGACGCTAACTACCTGCACTTTTCCATTAAGGAGACAAAGGAGGCTCAATAAAAATAGCATTTATAAAAAAACAAAATAATAAGCTAAGAATGTATAAAGAAAGAAAGAGAAAGCACACGTAGACAATCTGTTCTGTTATGTTAATCACTGGCAGGCGGATGGGTAACGTTCAACACAATGAAAATAGAGGGGATTAAAAATATAAAAAGGTAGTGGAGACCGCCTGTGCGTCACGCAGAGCACCCGGGTCACCCCTCTGCGGAGAACAGTCAACACGTCCTAATAATGTGTCTCGTGGGCAGGTACCAAAAAGGGCATTACAGCAGGAAAAAGTGACGTGAGCAGTGACGTGGGAAGGTTACACAACGTCAGGGCGGGCGGGGGCCCTGAGCCATGATTGTTCCCGGACAACGTCGGGACGGGCTGCTAGTTAAATATACGTAGCTACGCTGTGCATGCAGAACGGCATAGACATAGTCAAAAAACTGCTGCACAATTGTTCTTATTCGCTTCTTCTGGTATATTATGTCCTCTTTTTGTTACCTCAAAGTGCAAGTATAGATATGGAATCATCTCTAAATTATAATAAAAATAATCAGTCTTAATTTAAATGAATTTTAACAGCCTGCTTATAGTTAGAGTCACTTTCTACTGCATGTCATGAGGCTTACAATAACCTAATAAATCCCAAGTGGGATGAGGGACAACGCAGTATTGCCACATTATTTAGGCTATCAATTTCTCCTCAATGGTCATCTCCCAATATTGTTATACATGGTGTTCATTACATTGTTATGAAGAGTTACAGGTGTACCCTCCCCTGGTGAGATTTTATGGTACACTTACCAACTATCCTCACACATTGCGGACATCAAATTTACCAGGGAGTTAGTACAAAAAAGTCCATGATAGCTCTATCTCTTCGATTGAGACTGATAGTAGAACATAAAACCAATTGTGTAGTAATTTACTCTTACTAGCATTGCAAAATTCATTCAATTGATTCTAAATATGTATATAAGTGTGTGTATATATATATATACATATATACACCCATATATATATACATATATATATTTATATATATATACATGCATATACATATATATCTATTTATTTATTTATTTATTTTAAAAGTTTTATACAGCGCAAACAGGACCACTGAGGGTATAAGAGCAATTTACAGATTTTGTATGCAAGGGAATATGCATACAAAGCAGAATAAACAAAGCAACACATTCAAAGTCAAAAATTATCCAACATACTCATGAAGGCAAAGCAAAACACATCAGCATCAACAGAGGGAGAAAAAAAGATCACAGTCTAGAATTGTCCAACAGACTCGTGAACAAGGTAGCTGGGCAAGAGTCAATGGGTATGGACCCATATTCAGAGAAAGGTGCCAGGTTAAGGCAGAAATTTCTTCATCAGTAGCCCTTTGACTTCTTTTTTGAGGAAGACAGTACACGGGTTCCCCCTGACTTTGGGGGGTAGGGAGTTCCAGATCCTTGGAGCCATCCTTGAGAAGGCTCGGTTATAGGTCTTTTTTTTCTTACATTTTTTAGGTTTAAGCAGAAGCGAGCTAGTGCTTCTGGAGGCTCTAGAACCACAGGAGAGTTGCAGTTTATGTGCAAGGTACAGCGGAGTCTTGAAGTGGATGGCTTTGTGAGGCATGCACATAATTTTTTGCTGTATCCAAGCTTCATATGGCAGCCAATTCAGTTCTCATAAGCCCGGAGAGATGTGGTGGTATTTTCTTGTGCCAGTTAAGAGCCTCGCAGCTGAATTGAGGGTAGCCCTCAGAGGAGCCGTCCTCACTCTGGGCAGGACACAAAGTGTTGCACTACCGTAGTCCAGCATTTAGGTCACTAATGCTTGAACTGCAACCTTTAGGTCATGAGCAGGGAGGAAGGGTTTGAGCTTCCTAGGTAAGTTGAGTTGGAAGTTCGCTCCTTTGGTGAGGGAACTGATGTGCTTCTGCATGTTCAGGCTTTTGTCGAGAATGATGCCCAGAGATGATGCCGAGTCTACGAGGTGCGGTTTGCAGTTAAGAGCAGCTGATTCAACCATTGCTCCATTACGAGGGATTGTTTGTGGGGTGAGATCAGTAGGCATTCAGTTTTAAGAGCATTTAGCTTGAGGTGATTATGTGTCAGCCAGCTTTGTGTTTCCAGCAGGACTGAATTGAGGGACTGGATGTCTTCAAGGGAGGCGATCTTCAGGTATAGTTGGGTATCGTCCACATACATATGATAGCGAATACTGGATGAGTTTAGAATTTCAGTCAGAGGCTCCATGAACAGGTTAAAGAGTGTGGGGGACAATGCTGACCCTTGTGGAACCCCCAAGGTGACTGTTGCAGGGTGGGACAGGGATTGGTTCACCTTGAAGCTTTAGGATCTGTTCTGAAGGGATGAAGAGAACCAGCTTAATACCGGACCAGACAGCTCCATCCTGTGTTCCAGGAGGTCCGTTAGGTGATCATGTTTGACAGTACCAAACCTGAGGAAAGGTCCATAAGGATCAGTTAGCATGACTCATTGTGATCCAGCATTCTAAGTGCATCATCCACGATGTGCATTAGTGCTGACTCTGTACTATGACCTGGGCGGAAACCAGATTGGCATTGCCAGGAGTTGGAAATGATCGATGTGATGACAAAGTTGGGATAGCAATAGCACACATTTCTCCAAGAGTTTTGCCAAGGTGGGGATGTTAGTGATTGAGCGAAAGTTAAGAAGGTCTGTGGGATCCGCATTTAGTTTGCCTAATTTAAGGCAATCCGGAATAGCCCCTTGCATAAGAGAAGCATTGACAATCCTCATTCAGAGTGTTAGGAAGGCGAATCTCACTTCTGGGAACAGGTTCGATAACAGGGGGTCGTTGTAGTGTTCTGTTATGTTATGTTAAGTTACTTCTAAAGCGCAACATTCATCCTGGATAGGATATCACGGCGCTGGGATTTCTGGAGTAAACGGTGGGCTAGTACATGAGTCATAAAGAACTAGTCGGGTTTAGGAAAAAGTATGGTTTTTAATTTTTTCCTGAAGGTCAGGTGGCAGTCCGTGAGTCTAAGATCCGTGGGCAGATCATTCCAGCTAGTTGCAGCTAGATGGGAGAAGGCCCGCCCTCCCATCCTGGTTCTCTTAACTCGAGTAGTGGCCGCTCTTGCTGTTGATTGAGATCGAAGGTTCTGGGTGGGTACATAATATTTTATCCTGTTTTTTAGGATGTAGGGGCCGGTGTTATGCAGTGCCCTGTGTGTTATGCATAGCATTTTGAAGGAGGCTCTTTGCCTCATTGGAAGCCAATGGAAGATTTCAAAGTCAACAGTATTTTGCGTATAGTGTATTCATCCACGGTTTGCAGCAAACTCTAAGATGCATTGTTTTTGGGGCGGAAGGGGCGTGAAGGTTCAGTGATATTCGACTCTGAGGGGCAAAGGGTGATCAGCGGACCGCTCAAGATGTGATCACGGGCCGAGCGTAGTTCAGACTCTATCTTAATAGCCTTATCCATGAAGAAGACAGCAAAATCTTCACAGTTCGGCAGTGTTCCTTGACTCGGAGCCGAAAGGTTAGAATGATTATTAGATTGGGACTTGATTAGTTCAAACAGTTTTTTCGGACTTTTTTTGCTTGATCTAGTTGAGTTCTGAAGAAGGTAGCCTTCGAGCATCTGATGCGTTTGTTGTATATGCTTCGCAAGGATCTGAGGTGACAAAGATGTTCAAGGGAGGGATACGATTGCCACTTCCTTTCTGCAAGTCATAAGTTCCTTTTTTCGGCATTAAGCCTATCATTGAACCATGGTTTGGAGATTTTAGCAGACACTCTTTTAAGCTTAAGTGGTGCCACTGAGTCAAGTACATTAAGCATTGCGTGGTTATAGTGGGCCATCAGGTCATGGACATCATACATGTTCAAAAGGGGGGCAAGATGTTATTGCAGAGCTCCGTCAGGTCTTGCGAGTTGATGTTCTGTAAACATCTTTTCAACTGTTTTGGGTTATTAGGTTGGGATCTGTTTGTTCTTACCGATTCAAGGACGAGGAAGGTGATGTAATAGTGGTCTGTCCAGTCACATGGGAGGATCGACTACAGGCGGAAAGAGTTGGGCTTACCAATGACAAGATCTAACATGGCTCCTTTGATATGCGTAGGGCTGTCACATATTTGAATAAGGTTATGGTCAAGTAGGAAGGATTTAAGGCTATTGACCAGCACATCATTCACATCATTCCAGTGGAGGTTGAAATCACCCAGGAAGATCTGAGTGCCCAGGAAATCCGCATTGTAGCAGTTCTTTGTCCTTCCATCTATGAGGTGGTTCCAGATCTCTACAATACTCTTACTGTACTCGTTTCGATTGGTGGGGGCATAGAATAGAGAATTACTGAGCTGTCGGTTGGCTTCTGCTATATACATCTCCCTACTCATGATCACTACATTGCCCCTCTTGTCTGCAGGCCTAATGATAATGCAGCTAAGTTGGTGATAGCATTATTTTAATGTGAGATAGTGAGATTGTATGATAATGGTGTAGATTTTTTAAGCCATACTTTTTGTTTGAATTTAAACAATTGATCAGGGACAATGTTTTGAAAAGTATCAATGTTGTCGTGCGGCATCATGGGTATGAATGTTGATTTAGGTCTAAATTTGGTACCCGCGCCTTATCAAAACTGATCTCGTAATCTCTTAGTGTCTGATACACATCCGGATTCGTGTTAGTCCCTTCTTCGCCTAGCTCATGCAACGTCATGAGTGTATCGATATTACTGTTGTTGAGTTCATCATTGCTGATGGTGCTGTAACCCCTTTCTTTGCTTGTGTTGGCTTTCAATATATACGCCATTTTTTTAACTTGAGTTTTCTACAAAATTTAAAAAGGTCTATGAGGGTATTGGCATATCACTGGGTCATTCTGTAATGTTTTATTTGTGTAAACATGATGGATATAATATGTATGTTTTCAAACAGGCAGTGCCAGTTTACCAATTTGCTTTTAACGTCTGCCGCTTTGCCCTGACCGCGTTACTACTTTCAGATGGCGTCCAATTTCACTTGTTGTTAGCTTGGATTCATTGTGTATTCAGTCCGTCTACTATTGTTACCAACATGTACATACTGAGGCTGTTTTTTCACATATATATATGTTTTATATTTATATAGTTTATACATATATGTATATACACTGCTGGGCCATTGGTTCTGGTGCAGGACCTGCTTGGGGTTGAGGAGGCAGCAGGCATCTGATGTTTAAAAAAAGTAAAGTTACTTTTTTTGCTTTGCAAGAGGCATTATGGCAGTATGTTTCATATATAATAGTATATAGTAATTAAAGTAAATATATATATATGTATATATGTATTCACTATAATTACCTGTTCAAAACAAAATGTCACTCCAGTACTCCACTTGGGTAGCCCTTTAAACCTGTCTCAAGCTTGAGTGTGCAGGTTTAAACTGCTATTTCGGCCTGTAAAGTAAACCTTATACCAGACCCAAAGCTTCCTTTTAAAAACATATGTCACCCTTAGAGTAGGCCCTAAACAGTCCACAGGACAAGGTGCAATGTACATAAGAGAGGTGGGCGTGTACTTTTAAGTTTTACATGTCCTGGTAGTGAAAACCTCTTATATCCGTTTTTCACTACGGCAAGGTCTACCTCCCCATAGGATAACATTGGTAATACCTTATTACATTTAATCAGCTGCAACTTCCAAATGGAAACAGGTATCCATTTCATGTTTGGTGTGTTTGGCATGGTAATAAAAAATCTAAGTCAGATTTTAAATTACAATTTTGAAAATGCCTCTTTTAGAAAGTTGTACAAACACACAATGCTGAAACTGACTGATCCTATTCACAATCTCAGTTTTGTTTGTGAACACTATAGTCAATAAAAGTGACCACCATTTATTTTTCACAAATCATGAAAATACTTTAGTTTTAGTTTTAGTTTAATTTTTTAGTCACACAAAGAAATTCAATACAGAACAGATCATGGATTTCTCCCCTCTCACACAATGAATGGATACACAACAGTGGATATAAATAACAAATTACAAAACACATCTTTATAAAAATACACAAACAAACAAAATAAACAACAGCAAATAAGTTCTGATTTTTCAATGTCCAAAACAGGAGCTCAAAATAAGTATGATATACATGACATACATGACACTATAATGAATTAATTATCTCTTTGTCTATAGATGGTGTGTCCTCACCAAAGCATGACTACTGTGACCAGGACAAGTTCAGCCATCACTTTACATTCATTTATAACCTGGTTCTCAGTGCCACTTTTCTTTTGCATGTTGGGTTCACAGATGCATGCCAATGGGTTTCAAACCTGCTGGATTATTTCAGGGTTCTCCTCAGGAGCCAGAACTGTTTGTCCACTCTATAACACATAATAGGAAATACACATTACTACCTCCATAGTGATATAGTGGGTCTACAATACCTCAGCATTGTCACTATCATTGCCTCCTAATACTTGATGCCTTGGCACCAACGGATGATCATATTTTTTATGAGCGTTTTTCCTGAAAAAGATGTATATGTATATAGATCACATTACCTATGCGCTCCATTGAGACACTTAGAAACTGCCAAGCATTAGAATTGAAATACTGATACTTACAAAAAAGGGACTTCCAACTCTCCTTCGTCTCACGATCTCCAATTAAACTCTGACTCCACGAGTTTTCCAGTGAGGATTTTCAGGTACGACAAAAACATTACTGTCGTGACTCGTGACAAGCTTCTGAGCAAACCCATTTTCCTCTTCCAACTCAACCTACACAATGTATTTTAATAATTGCTTGAAGTCAACAGTAAAAAAAAATTTGGGGTGCCTGCAACTATCTGGAATGCTTGCAATTCCTTGATGCTAACTGACTGATGATACACATCAATGCACCCAATGGCTCACCGCACTCAAACACATTTAACTTCTGAAAGGTTAACTCATGTTAAAAATTGATATCTTCTCCTTTTGGAAATGCTGCTCCCTGCTTCGAACTCAAATTAACATCCAATTGAATTAATATGCGCTTGCTCTCAAGTGTTTAAAATTACGCATCACAACACACAGAATAAGGTAAATCTTACCTTTGCAACTTTCAATGAAGTATTCCATCATAATCCCTCAAGAACGGGTCACTTCCCAGGGTTTTTTGGTAACCGGAAGCACGACGGTCCATTTGAATTTAAAATGGATTCTGATTGGTGCATCGTCTCTCCAGTGTTTCCTGTATTTCTTTAACAGGAATCCTGGGATATGTAGGCTCAGTGGTCCCAACTCCATAAACAATAGAAAAACGTTAATGGTTGTAACATTCTCCATATTATACTGGCATGTTTTGAATCGCTGAAATTTCATTGAGTATGCTAGACACAGTATTGAAATGTAATAGAAAATAAGCTTCTTGTTGATTCAATTTTACATCGATATCACTTACTCGATGGTCCAGTTTTCTATTGCAATTACTGTCCATTGCAGATCAGATTCAATGTGTTTATTTTCAATCCAATGGCTCACAAGCGGGGCAGCTAACACTTTATGCCTTATCTGCAATCTATGTTGAATAATCCTTTGGCGGATCTCTTGATTAGTTTTACCAATGTCCAATTGTCCACACGGACACTTAACCACGTAAACCACAATTTCAGTTTTGCAAATAGAGAATGTTTTGTGAATCCATTTGACATACTTAAGTTGGAACAATGTACCATGAAGAGTTTGATGACAAAAAACATATGTGCCACACTTGAAATGTCCTTCCAAGGGTGATAGGTTCCATAGTGTTCTCAAGCTATTTTTCATTGATACCGGAGGTGTGTGAGCACGCACTATTTGACTTCCAATACGGGCACATTGTGGCTTAATGGCTGATTTGTCCACTTTTTCGATCAAATGTCAGTTCTGTCTGATGTTTTTTTAGAACTGATTGGTTTTAGAACAAAATGGGAAACACACACCATGTGTTCTCATATGGTTTTTTTTGGCCTTTTTTCTAAGAGGGTCTCCCTCGGAGTCCATTATGCGTGTTTCATGGCATTTTTCAACAATTCTTTTGGGTATCCTCGGCCTTTGATTTTATCCACAAGAGCTCTGGAATACAAACAACATTCTCTTTTTTCAGAACAGTTACACCTTACTCGAAATTGGCCATAGGGCAAATTTCCACACAGGATTCAAGGATGGTGGCTGGTCTGATGCAAAGCATTATTTCCGTCAGTTGATTTAGAGAACAGCCTTGCCTGTAATCATCCATTTTTGGCTATGACAACAACATCCTGCAATTTAATCAAGGATTTACTGCTGGTTATGCAGAACTTAATATCTGCGATCTATGGTTCAACCAATTAAAGAACTGATTAAGGGTGTCATCTTGCCCGTTCCATATGCAAACAATATCATAAATGAACCAGAACCATTTAACAATGTAATGCATGAAAGGATTATTTTCATAAATGAATTGTTCCTTAATGTTGGCCATACACAACACAGCCAGCTCTGGAGCATAGGGACAGCCCACTGCTGTTCCTTTCAACTGTACGAAAAATGAATTTCCAAACTTGAAATATTCATGCACAATGCAAAGTGTGCCAGTTTCACAATAAAACTGTTGGAACCCGATGCGGCCTAGATCTTTTATCCAAATACAGTTGTATAGCATGGAGTCCATCATCTTGAGGAACTTGAGTATATAGAGATGTAACATCAAAAGTAACTAATCTCTAAGAAAAGGGATTAAATTCAAAATCTTCAATTTTCTGTATGACGTCCATAGTATCCCTTAGTATCCCTTAAGTATGAAGGGGCTTGATGCACCAGAGATTTTTTAAAAATCCACATATTTTGCTATCGGTTCCAAAACCGTATTGCAGCCCGGCGTCCTGGTGGCAATACTAGGTCTTTATGCAGTTTTGGTAATAAATATAGAACTGGGATTTAATGGGCCAAATCAGTCAGTTTCCCTTTTCAATGCATAGATGCATATTTTGCATACTCTATCACTGGAAGTTAGCTTCGGACTGTACAAGCTACATAAAAAGAAAGACACAGAGAGCACTAACTCACCGATATTATAATACTACTACTACCACAGTACCACTATCTTAGTGACAGGAGGACAGAGGAGTCAGCATAATTTCTTGCATAATCAGACCATGCGAGTGCCTACAGCAACAATGCAGAACTTGGTAGCATGAGTACATCGCTTACTCAAATTGGGTCACATAATATTTGTTGTTTTAAGTTACGTTACATTAACTCAACTTACCTTTGACTGTGAGCAGCATGCTATTTGGAAAACAAAATAGCATGTACAACAAATTAGTAATAATTACTAGTATTCACCAAGCCCTATCCCCTGGACACCAGCAGGTCGAGCAGGTCCCTCTCCCGTTCCAGGATGTCAGTACTGTGGTGCATCAGCCACTGCACAGGCAAACACAACAGAGCACCCTCCCCCACAGCAGCCAATGCTCCCACAGATCGTACCAACTCTTGGGCCTTGAGGGGAGGTGGCGCTGTACAAAAAAAACAAGTGTGGCCACCTCCATTTTGCTAAAAAGTACACAAGCCTACCCCCCTCTGCAGCGCCGGCACCCACATGGCATGCAATGCAATGTGTGCAATTCCCTGCTCCCCATTCACTGGTGCTGCTTCTCTCATGGTCTGGCATGGCACTGGGTGAACATGAAAAAAATAAAAAACAGGAAAATGGGACGGAATACACTAGAGAGGGAGAAATTAGGAAGTTTGCGAAGTTAGGGATAAACTAATACCGGAAAAATAAATCTCTGAAAATCTTAATAAAAGATGCAAAAAACGAGAATACACCAACACAAATACACATAATATGGAAATAAATGTAAAAACAGGGGAGGATAAGGTAAATAAAGTCAGGATGGCAAACATATAGTTAGGACTGAGAAGTAGACCCAGCACCATGCGCAAAATAGGAAAAAGCAAAATGGCCACATGCGCGGGCAACCGTGTGTGCCGTTCACACGTGTGTTGCTACCTGGAGCATGCTAATCACACCAATTAGTGTGAATAGGCGGGCAAGCACAACTCTGCCAGTTCGCACGGAGTTAGGCGCAGTTCGCACAGTTTTCTTTTCATTCTGCAAACTCTGCCCACCCTATGTCAGAAACCTTACATTAAAGAACTGTGCATCTCTGGCAGAGAGGCTGACAGTTCTGTCTGGTATACACACAGAAAACATAAGCCGGGTAGTTACCCACCTACAATAATCCACAATGTACAAAAAGGAAAGACAAATTTACAGGTTTGCCTTTCCTGCAGTTGTTTTCAAACATTGGAACTCTGGGGTGAATCCAGCCTGCTACACTTCAAACATGTTAGCATCAAGGGAAGTTCTGAAGACTCCTCTTTCGTTTAAGATCTCAGTATGAAAGATCTCTAAATGACCAGCATCCTCCAACAAAGGGAAACTAAATATACATACCCCCTTCTATGAATTATATCCACAAGGGGATAGGATGCAACTAATAAAAGCTTACTCAGTATGCAGCAGCACCATCTTGTAATTAGGTTACACACTCCACAACTCCAAAAACTACAATAAATTAGCAGTAATAACTAACAATTACTATAATTAAGGTTTAGCTCATAAGTAGAAAGATATATATGCACTATGCATGCCTTCTAACCACTAAGCACTGTGACCAGCATACTAATCCTATAATTACCAATAATTTACATTTATGCTCACTGTGTAACCATTAGAAACTCTGTCTAATATGTGTATGTTAAAATCATTGAGAAATGGAAACCGATGCATGCATAACCACAGAAAACAGGGATCCACTAGAGCAATCAAGCATGCCGTAAAACTCGTTTAGTTGTTCAAACTGCACAGAACAGCCTGTGTAATTGTTAGCAACAAAAACATGAACAGCACTCCACTGCTTCCTGAAGCAGAGTTTGAACTATACAAATAAGTGAAAAATAAAATAGGTAAAGCAATAGTAGTTATTTAGTAGGGTGAGTCTAATTCTGTATTGTGAATTCTAATTAGTATGTTTCTAGCTTTGTGATTCCCTGCGAATTTTAAAAAAAGCTTCTGAAAACACTAAAAACCTGCTGCAACAAGTTTGGCTTTCCTGAGAAACAAATAATGAAAACATCTTAATGGATAGTAGAATAATTGTGCAAAATTCTTATGTGCATCTTTGTTAACAGACAAATACTATTACTTATGGTACCAATATTCTCCGAGCACTCAATTATCCAATTAACTTAAGGTAATGACACAATTCAATTGGCAAATGTCACAGTTCAATTGCTTGCAGTAAAAAGTCCAAAGTTTTTCAATCAAGGTTCTTCTGTGTTTATTTTCATTTTCTACACAACCATAGGTTCACGATACATCAGTCAACATGTGTTTCGTCGTGCAGTTATACAACACTGTGTCTTCCTCAGGGCTGTAACCAAATAAACAGTTCCCATGAATATACCACGACCTACGTATGGCTCATAGTTAGTAGTGTTATTGTAAAAACACCAGTATAGAAAGATATCAAGTCCACACGGTGTGTAAGTCTCAATTAGAGAAGAATGGAAAAAAGGAAATACCACTCCAAGTTCACAATACACCTATAAGTTGTGTAAAGGATTATATTCTTCTGGGGTCCCAGTCTAAATCATAAGGCAGTCATCAATAAAGCGCCCCCAATATTGAATATGTTCCACCTACTTCCGGCCATGATGGCCCCAGATCCACTCTGCCTCATACCACCCCATAAAGAGGTTGGCAAAAGACAGAGCGAATCTGGAACCCATCGCGGTCCCAAGGCACTGCCTATTCCATTTCTGGTTAAATAAAAATGCATTATTTTTTAGCACTATCTCAGTCATTTCTAATAGCATCTTAGTGTGCCCAAAAAATTACACTGGTCTATTGTTTAGAAAGGTTTCCACCGCTGCTATTCCCAAATGGTGTTTAATATTCGAATACAGTGAGACCACATCAAGTGTGACCAAATACATACCATCCTCCCACCTGACATCCAACATTATATTAACCACATGTTTTGTGTCTTGAATATGTGAGGGTAAGGTATGCACAAATGGTCTCAGAAATATATCAATGTACTCCGAAATTCTTTCAGTCGGGCCACCAATTCCCGCAATAATTGGTCTCCCTGGTGGGTTGTCTCTATTCTTGTGTACCTTTGGTAGGGTAAACAAACAGGGAGCTCTTGGTGTTGAAATTGTCATATAGTTATATTCATCAACATCCAAAAGTGATAAATCGTACCATGCCTTCAATCTCTCATTAATACTCATCTTAAGGGGACCAAGTGGGTTACTCCCTAATGCCTCATAGTACCTAGGATAATTCAATTGTGACAAAATTTCTGAATTGTATCTTATTGTGTCCATCACGACAATATTACCACCCTTGTCTGCCACCCGAATGGTAATATTGTCATTAGTTTTTAATGCCTTCAATGCTGCTCTCTCCCCAACTGTTAGGTTATCAAATCTTCTGGAGTAACCACCTTCAGATCGTTTCTCAATAAGCTTATCTATTTCCAATTCAACCTATTTATGGAAAGCATCAATAGTGTTTCCTGACCCAAATTGTGGTGTCCATTTTGATTTTAACTTGAGCCCACTACTCTCTGACAAATAACTAATAACCTCTAAGTCATCCAATGACTTAGCCATAGTAATAGGGTCTTCCTCATTCTGTGTTAAAGACAAAAGTAATTTTGTTGCATTAACCCCCTCTATAGTCAAGTCACTCATATGTTTCATTCTTTCAAGACCTTTATCTTTTTCAGGTGCATGGACAAAAAACTTCTTAATCTTCAGAAGTCTCACAAATTTATATACATCGATCTTGGTCATGTACCAATCGGGTACTACATTAGGACAATATCCCAAACCCGTCTTCAACAGTTTTACCATATCCTGCGACAATTCCATACTCAACAAGTTAATGATTTCTATCTCACTGTTGACCACATCTTCTGTAACTTTCAGTTCTTCCAGGATCTCAATCTCATTCCGCGTCTTGTTCCTTGCTGTCCCCTTGCCTCTGGTTCCTCTCCTTGTCTTACGATACCTCCACCTCGGCCTCTGGTAGTAGAGTCTCGATTCCCTATTCTCAGCCTCTTCACCTCCTCTAAAAAATTATTCTCAACATTCTCGGCTGCCTGCATACCATCCACCTCCTCGTTCTCACTACTGATATTGGATGAGGCCCCAGATTCACTAGCACTAACACTAGGTGTGGTTAAGACTCTCTGTTTGGAACCCTGCTTCTGCTTCATTAAATAATCGAATTGTTTGGCAAATGTGAAGACGTGCCCAGACTTATAATCATTTTAGTCGCGCTTAAGTTTCCTTGCCTTCCTGTGCTTGATGTCTGCCTGTAACTCACTTAAGTAATTATCGAGAATAGTATAATTTTTAACTGTTGCCTCTGGCAGGTTAAGTACTTTTATCTCATCCTCTACTTTTTGTATCTCCTCCAGGAGTTTCTTAATCTTCCTTTCTGCGTTCTCAATCAATAAATTCATTAGTTTCTGGAGGAGGTGATAAGCTCCTTCTCCCAGTTTGCTAACAGATCTGGTTCCAAATCCTCATAAGTAGGCATTATCTGTGACCTAAGACCCCTTGGTTTTCTATTCAGGATCAGGCATTGTTTCAGTGTCACTGCGTCCCACCATTTATTAATTTCTTGTTTCTTCAAATTTTCTAATTTCAAAAACTTCTCTTTAAGACCTACCTCCTTAGCAGGCTTTTTAACACTAGTGACAGAGCCAATGCTCCCTCCTGCTAGCAGATAGCTAAACAGATCTTGCGCCTCTTTATCTCTATTCATTATTCCAATTGTATTGTAACCTCTTTGTGGCTGCTCCTTGCTGCACAGAAAGCTCTGGAATGGATACCAACAGACTGATGGGCACTCACCAATATAATATTAGGGTATCTAGATAAACTATATCACATGTGGTGCTCCTAGGAGGGTGGATGTGGATCCAACACCCACAAAGTCCCGGTACCGCAGAAACAAATTGAACCAATATCCTCTGAGCACTCAATTATCCTTTTTTTTTAACCAAATTTGTATTTATTGCAAGAGAAAAAATAAATAAAATATTGAAATCACATTATACATACATATATAATTAGCTATACATATAATAGTCATTGTGTATATAAAAAAAGGAAAAGAAAAGAGGAGAAGAATAAAAGGAAACAGTAAATTACAAAAAGTACAAAGAGGAACAAGCGTGCCGATGACGCAGTAGGATCATGCATTTCGTTAATAAATGTTCCCCATATTTTTTCCCTTCCTTTTAATGCTTTTGGGCCACTTAGTTTAGCCAATGAGAGCTCCATAGTGTAGATCTCATGAATTAAATACCACCAATCCATGACAGTTGGGGGTTCTTTCGATATCCAGGATCGCGCAATGGCCAGTCTCGCACAAGCAAAAATAATTGTTATTAAATCTTTAAAGTTACTATTGGTGTCTTGTATGTCAAGCAAAACTAAATGGGCGGAAAGAACCGGTGATGTTATGTGTTTTTTATTAAGAACGTCGGTTATTCCTGACCAAAAGGTTGAAAGTTTCGGGCACTGGTAAAGCATATGTTCTATGCCAGCAGCTTCTTTATTGCATTTTAAACATTTAGTACGTTCATTGGGAGTATTGCCAAAAGTCCAGCCAGAAATTCTTCGTGATGTATAGTATAGTTGGGTAATTGTCCTATAAAATTGTAACCTTAGATTTGAGGAGTGGACCACTCGGTTTATTTGTTTAAGTGAGCTCGTAATCTGGTTGGAATTAATATTAATTCCCAACCTGTTAGACCATTTGTCCGCCATTTTGCCACAATCACCAACACGGTCTTTATTCAAAAGAGTGTAACTTTTACTAATAAGAGATTTAATATGATTTGAGTAAATACATTGTAAGTTGTCTGATTACTCAACACTCTCGATTTTCATTTTATTAATCAAAAAGTCCTGTATCTGCATATATTTAAAATGCATAGTATCTTTAATTTTATATAGTATTTTTAATGTATTAAAGCTTAGGAAACCTTCCGGGCTATAAAGATCTCCTAAGGAGGTAATACCCTGATCTAACCATTGAGCACAAGCACCATCGGAGAAGATGCTTGGCAGCCCTGGATTACCCCATATTGGTAGTTCAGCGTTGAAAAAGGATATTCTATCAGTATCCATAATTTGATCCCAAATTCTTTTGATGGCTCTGGCAGTCTTAAATTTGACTCTCTTGTAGTAATTTGGGTCATGTACCCGAAATAAAAACTGGTTACTTTGAGGCCCTAGCATGAATTGATGGTAGAATAGGGGGGTTTCTTTAGACAAGAGGCTACGTATACGTGAAATGAAAGTAGCAAAAAAGTAAATTTTTGACTCCGGGAAATTTAATCCCCCTTTTTCAATTGATAGGTTCAGTGCCGTCATCGACCTACGGGCTTTTTTATATCCCCAGATATAGTTGCTACAAATGCTTTCTATCCTCTTAATGTAAGATTTGTTCAGTTGTAACGGGATGGATCTAAACAGGTAGAGTATTTTCGGTACTATTTTCATTTTAATCGTATTAATGCGTCCGATCAAGCTGAGTGGTATTTTATGGCAGTTGTTAAGGGTGGATGTGATATCTTTAAGTAGGGGTTCATAGTTTAATGGAATGATTTTATCAATGTTGGAAGTGAGTTTCACCCCTAGATAAGTGGCGTTGGGGCATAAGCCTATTATCGGTTGTAGGGGTTGATAATTCGCTATCACTTGAGTTTTATTGACGTTTAACGGATAGCCCGAGATATCGCCAAAGTCCCTAGCTTCCTTAACTATGCTAGGTATAGATTGTACCAGATCGGTGGTAAATATGGCAATGTCATCAGCGAAAGCGGTGATTTTTAAGCTCTTGCCTTCATGTTCTATTGGGATAATGTGGTCTTGAATTGTTAGCGCATTTAGGAATGGTTCTAAGGCTAAGGCGAATAGCAGGGGTGAAAGGGGACACCCCTGTTTAGTACCCCTTTTTATTAAGAAGCTGTCTGAGTTGTTTCCCAAATAACTTGCTATAGCTGTTGGTGCCTCGTATAGGGATTGGATCCATCTCACATATTGTCTCTGTATACCGAATGCCCTTAATGTTGCCCAGAGGTACTCCCACCCCACTCGGTCAAATGCTTTCTCCGCGTCTAGCATGACCATTCCGAGTGGGGCAAGAGTAGCCGCCGCAACATCAAAAGCAATTACCGTGGTGTTGACATGAGCAGTGGTGTCTCTCCCCACCACGAATCCATGTTGCTGGCAATTAACCAGATCGGGCATTATAGGGGCTAACCGATTAGAAAGTATTTTGGCGAAAATGTTTGCGTCAGTATTGATTAATGAAATTGGTCGATATGATCCCTGTTCTTCCGGTGGTTTGTTCTTTTTCAAGAAGAATATAATTTTAGCAGTGCGCCATGAGATAGGAGCGCAGCCTGTTTCACCTATAGAGTCTATCACCTGATGGAATAAAGGGAGTAGTTCTTGTTCACAAATCTTGTAAATCTCCATAGGCAAGCTGTCTTCACCTGCGGCCTTACCTAAGGGGAGTGATTGTATAGCCTCATTTATTTCTTCAGTTGTAATTTTAGTGCAGAGTAGTCTATTTTTTTCTGAGTCCATTCTTTCAGGTCTGTGTATTTCTAAATAGGATTCTATTGTTTCTAATGTGGGTACGTTCTCTGGAGTGTATAGGTGACAATAATATTTGGCAAATTGTTCCAAGATCTGTTCTGGTTTTTTATAGATTTTAGAGTCTAACCCTTTTATTGTTTTTATGGTGGTTTTAGCCTTTTTGTCGGCTACTTTATAGGCCAGAATTTTCCCAAACCTGTCTCCCCCTTCGTATTGTGTCAGCTTATATTTATGTATTTTGGAGCTATATTTTTCTCTAAGAGTTTTCTTTAGGGTCGCTCTTAATGAGATCAGTATTAGTTTTACCTCTTCAATGTTAGTGTTGCCTTGTATATTAGCATCTGCGAGTTGTTGTTCAGCTGTTAAGATATTGGAAATGACAAATTTTTCTACTCTTCTCTTTTCTGCGTTATCCCGAAATATATATTGTTGTGCGTAACCTCTAATGCTGCATTTACATGAGTCCCATACATAACTAACAGCGGTGGAATTAATGTTTAATGATATATATTCCAGTATGTGGTTCTTCAAACCCAGGCGGAATTTTGGGTCCGTGAATAGATATCTAGGAAATGTAAATTGGCGGGTAGTTTGTTTAGTATCCAACATTTTTAATTCGAACAATATCGGGTTGTGATCTGAGGTAACTTTAGGGCAAATTTCTATTTCGCAGTTTGCTAAAATATTGTCTGTTGTCCATACCAGATCAATCCTAGAGAGAGTTTGATGTGGGGCTGAGAAATAAGTATAGCCGGGAATGGTAGGGTGTTTAGTACGCAGGTTATGCATCCTAACTAGTTCCTCTATAGCAGATCTCACTTTCCTCATCCTATTTCTAGTTCCTTTGCTTGTAGAATCTATAGCATAGTTAATGACGCAGTTAAAATCCCCCATTAACAACAATTCCCCATCCCAATCGAGTAGTTCAATAGTCAATTGTTCATACAATTTGGGTATATCAATATTTGGGCCGTAAATGGTACAGAATACATAGCATTTTTGATTGAATTGTAATTGAGCTATTGCCCACCTGCCTTTAGCGTCACCAGTAGTTTTGATAACGTTTAATTTTAACCATTTCTGTTTCAAGATAGCAACTCCTCGGTTTGTTGTCTCTATAGTGGAGCAGACAACGAGGTTGTAGTCCATTTGTGATAATAATTTACGGTCACTATATCCAATATGAGTTTCTGAAAGGAATACCATATGTGGTTTGTACATATTAATTTCTTCTTGTGCCAGTTTTCTTTTACATTTATTATTAAGACCGGCAACATTCCAAACCAAACACCTAAGGGAAGACATTAATTATATTGGTCTTGCTCAGTCTCCTCAATAAAATTAACTCAATAATCTTGTTGCAATTTTTTATACATTTTCCCCCCTTGCAATATATTTTTTCCCCTTTTTTTACCCCTACCCACCGAAAGAGCTCAGTCCCACCCAACCACCCCCACACCTTGAAGACCCCCAGGGGGGAGCACCCCTTTATCCCTTGCTACCGCTGGAGGGGTAGCACAGTGGAGTCGTAAGCATGGAGTCTGCTCCTTACAGCTATCGCTCAAGAAATACAATTAGTACGAATCAGAGTGTATATCAATGAACAATAATTGGAGAGCAACAAAAATAGCTAAAGAAAAAAAAAAGAATTAATAAGAGGAGAATGAAAAGAGAAAGAGAGAGAAAAATAATAAACTAAGAAGATGATTTAGTTTCTAGTATCCAAATTTATATCTTATTAGTTCTTATTAATTCTTATTGATTATTTATTGAGTTTTAAAGATTTCTTAGGATTTCTCTCTCGTGAGTTTCTCCAAATGCTTGGTCGCCTCCTCCGGATCAGTAAAAAATGATGATTGACCATTCCTAATGACTTTGAGGCGAGCGGGTTCCTGTAAATACACTGTACAGCTGATTGCTTTGAAAGAGTCCATAAGTTTGCGAAGTTCCCAACGCCGATCCATTGTAGCCTTGCTCAGATTAGAGCGTACAAAGAAAGTGATGTTATTCATAGTGACTGGGTTATTATCTTTTGCTTTGAGGGTTACCTCTTGTTTCAGTAAGAAATTCCCAAAGTATATCAGTAGGGGTCTAGGAAATTTGTTATTTTGATTCCTTTGAACAGAAGGTAGTCTGTGTACCCGTTGAAGTTGGGAATCCCAGTCCCAATCAGAAAGATCGCAGAAGGCTTTTTGAAAGAGTCTCACAACGAAAGATCAGGGGTCAGCCCCTTCAGCACCTTCAGGGACCCCAAATAGCCTTAGATTGTGTCTACGTGCCCGGTTTTCCATGTCTTCAACTTTAGCTTCTAGTTGAGATATACGGGCTGATTGAGTTCTCGTGGTCGATTCTGTTCGAGAAGTGCTCTCTTCAACTCCCACAACTCGTGTTTTCAAATCCTCCATCTCCTGTGTAACACCACCCAGTTTTTGACGTACTTCGCTCATAAAAGCCTGTAGCTTAGTATTGTCCTCTCTTAGTTGTAGGTGCTGTTGATGGCTTTCCTGCCTCTGTGCCATAAGAGTTTGCATAATTAATCCCATAGAGATATTATCTGAGTGGTTGTGGATTTCTTCCCCACAAGATGAAATGGTGAGAGCAAGGAGAGACTGCTCGGAGGAGGTTGACTTTCAGTTGAATATTTGTGATATGACCAATCGATTTAAAGCAAGGGGCTATGAGACAGGAGTGATTGAGAAAGCCAGGAGGAGGGCATGTGCACTCAGACGGTCACAGACTCTGGCACCTAAGGTGATAATAGATGAGGACGGAATGAAACGGAAGGTACGACTAGTGACCGATTAAAATGTAGAATCCCACAGGCTGTACTCTATTATTAATAAACATTGGCACTTACTTAAAGCAGATAAAGACTTACAACCATATATCAGTGAGAGACCGTCCATAACCTTCAGAAAGGGTAGGACATTGGCAAATGATTTGAGTCCCAGTTATCCGATCAGAACTAAAAGGACCTGGCTAACGAATGAAGTAAAGGGATTCCACAAGTGTGGTCGATGCAGCTCGTGTAGATGGACCAGGAAAAAGGTAACGAGTTTCAGTTGCAATGGTTCAGAAAAATATGAGATAGATACATTTATCAATTGTGACAATACTTTTTTAGTATATGTGATAGCCTGTACATGTGGGCAAATCTATGTTGGCAGCACGATTAGGAGACTTCGTGATAGAATGACAGAACATTTTAGAGCTTGGAAGAATGGAGACACTAGGTACCCAATAGCTGCCCATTTTATACAGAATGTGGATAGAAAGCACAAACACCAATATAGCTTTCATGGAATTGACCATGTGACACATGACCCCCGAGGGGGTAACAGGCTATTGAAACTGAGACGGAGAGAAGTTATATGGATTATGAAGCTTAGAGCGGTTGAGAGAGGTTTGAATATCGATAATGAATATCAATTCTATCTGGGACAAGACTAAACTGATAGAGGAGTGTAGAGAAATATTCTACCACTGAGAGTAATGGATAGTCAGGCTATGAATATTTTAGACACATACTAAATACAGTATATATTGGCCTAGAGACTGTTACCGGTTTGTTAATTGTTAGTAATTATTTTGGTTTAAACAAGTAGAAGGATGTAAAATAGGACTGAGAACACATGTACAAAATCATGACTTTTGTATTGTTTTAATTTACAACGAGTTAATTTACATGAATTATGGTATCCGTATATTTGATATTGTTAGTTACTTGTAATTTGTGCAAGCTTGTATATATGTGTACAAGGGCATATTGATGCTACTGAAAAGTATAGTACAAGACGTTAATATTCATGTATACAGCCATCACCATATCAGATTAAGGTTGACTTATAAATTATTGTGATTCTCTGGCAGACGTGCATGCACGTACACCCCTTTACTAACTCACTACTTTATCCTACAAAAACCTAACCATCCTTATATTGGACTTCCAACTCTATAAACTATCTGCTAATACTTAATAATTGAAAACTCAACTTATCTTTCCTTTACAAATGATGCTCCTGAAAAGCACTACAGATAAATTTGATATGTAGTGGGATAATAGATTTAATGGTTGGTGAACTAAAGTTTATGATAATTCGGATTGAGAGTTGTTATATACGTATAATAGAGTGTTAGTGGCAAGGAGATTGAATTATCAGTAAGAAATGATGGCTCGTGATTATAGGAAATAGTAATTGTACGAATAATTATGACTCTAGACTGCATTATAAGATGGCGCCCAATAATGTGCAGGACATAGAGGTAATTATAGTAGACGCATATACAGAATGCATGATCCAGAATTATTGACACGGAATTATATCTCGGATCTTAGAGTAATGTTTAATCATATTATTGCGGTATGGTGAATATAGCGAATAGGGGATATAGTAGCCTTTTACTTTGGAATTAGGCAGAGAGAGAAGATTTTGCCTTGAACATGCTACAAGATGGTGCCTATTGTTAATCAGAATAAATAGGCACTTAATGATGGCGCCCGTGTAGAACGCCGTACTGAGTAGCAGGGATAAGTGCTACAGGGAACAAGGTAAGGAGACTGCCGCTCTCGATCGTTCTATCATTTATGACCTATACTTGTATAAGTATGGTCTTTTATTAGGTCGCTTTTTTACTTCTGTTGAGGAGGAAGAGAAATTCTTCTTCAAGTTGGGGTCAAAGAGGCACTTGACAAAGTTTGTAAAGGTGAGCTGACTGCCAGGTGGCTTGCTAGGTAACCGACAAGTCTACCGTTTGTGATAATAAGGCTAATGTATTATTTTTCAGCAATACGAGCAGGGAGAAACTCAAGGGAACCGAGAACCCCGAATACTTTATTGAGTTGGGGACGTAAAGATGTATCTATAGAATGAGAAGGTGAGCTGACTGTTAGAAAGCTTATGAGGTTACTAAACAGTCTCATGAATTTGGTAATGAGACAAATGCATTATATCATTGTTTTATTGCAGAGATACTAATAGGGAGTTGTGCATGAATTAAGACCCCAAGTCAAGAAGTGGTATTCTCCGAGGGTGAGTGCTTAAGCGAGAAATTGGTGTGTCGAAATGACCCGAGCAGGGCACATAATAGAATAATATATATGATCTATCTTTTCAGCGTGATATAAATAATATTTGTTATAACGACTGAGAATATTGAACACAGGACCGTAAGGGTGAGTGTAGTTGTATACAGCGAAGAGATTTCAATATTAGTATTATATGGGAGTGAGTAATATCATGACTTATTTCAGTTAATTAGATATTGGAGCAGAAAACTTGAGAACGACGGAACCAGAAACGGGTGGAATTTGGAAGGAACCTCATAACAGAATAAAAGAGGTAATGAACAGGGGATATCCAGATAATGTTACCCGAAAAGAAGTTAGGTTATTTGGGGGTAGTTAAAATGTGGGGTAGTGAGGACCACAGTGTCGAATCCTTGGCTAAGAGTGCCTATAGTGAATGTATAGTGAATTACATATAGGTGTCTATGTCTGTGTCAGAAGTACGGTAAAGAGAGTATGGATTGAATTTGGTGATTATGTTTTAGATTTGATTTACAGATGAAGCTAGAGGAATCTACTATATTAGATTGAACCATGGAATAATAGGTGATTACTGAATTTTGTTGCATAGAATAAGGCATGCTACTCTCTTTTCCTCTTTTTACGTTTTAAACTCGTCTGACATGGGAATATAATCCTTTACACAATTTATGGGTGTATTGTGAACTTGGAGTGGTATTTCCTTTTTTTCCAATCTTCTCTAATTGAGACTTACACACTGTGCGGACTTGATATCTTTCTATACTGGCATTTTTACAATAACACTACTAACTATAAGCCATACGTAGGTCGTGGTATATTCATGGGAACTGTTTATTTAGTTACAGCCCTGAGGAAGTCACAGTGTTGTATAACTGCACGACGAAACACGTGTTGGCTGATGTATCGTGAACCTATGGTTGTGAAGAAAATGAAAATAAACACAGAAGAACCTTGATTTGAAAAAAAAATTGACTTTTTACTGCAAGCAATTGAACTGTGACATTTGCCAATTGATTTGTGTCATTACCTTAAGTTAGTTGGATAATTGAGTGCTCTGAGGATATTGGTTCAATTTGTTTCTGCGCTAACGGGACTTTATGGATGTTGGATACACATCCACCCTCCTAGGAGCACCACATGTGATATAGTTTATCTAGATACCCTAATAATATATTGGTGAGCGCCCATCAGTCTGTTGGTATCTATTCCAGAGCTATTACTGATGGCGCTGCTTCAATACTCCAGGGTGCTCCACATCTTCTTTACCAAGTTGTCAGAACCAACACAAAATAATTGAGCATTCTATCCTGAACAAGTATGTTTACCGTACTTCACAGCTGCAACACCATTGACATTTTTTGTTCTTTTGAAAAACGATTTCTGCATTTTATGGAATGTCAATGACAAGAAAGAATGTGTTTCTTTCTGAAGTGGCAGTTTGATACACTGGTATATTAAATTGTATATTGTAAATATTATAGAAATGGATAAAACATAATTTAGCATTTAGACATTTCAAGTTTTAACATTTGCAGGAAGTCTTTTAAATAAATTGACCCGAAAAATAATCATGTCTTGATGTGTTTTAATTTATGAAATGTACATTTATGCACACAAAGCCTCCCATCATATGTGACAGACTAAATACATTTCATCAGTACTAGAATTTGATTATAGAGCTTCTACAAATGTAACAATGAAATAAAGTAGAAACTGAGGGGCATAGGTTCAAGGAGTTAACACTGCAGTTGCGTCAGTTTTCTGACGCTACAACATCTTTTTTATTATTGCCGTAGGAACAAGTTGCCGCTAACAGTGGTTAGCAACAGTTCTTATGAATTCTCTTGTGTGCATGGCGTCATGCATGTTTTTCCATGCATGCATTGCTTGCTGCTCTCCTGTTGGCTTAACCGTTGTGAGACTGGTGCAGTGTGACTTTCTATTGTTGTTGCAGGCTGAACACACAGTTACAACAGCCCTTACCCTCAGCGTTGACACCACGTGTAGTGTGTAAGTGGGCTTAGATTCCAGGGCTGTGGATTTCAAAACACTTATTAGTGCTGCTCAGGCCTATCACCCCGCACCCACATCACATCATGTGTGATTGGCAGGGTGATGTGTGTTTGTGAATATTGCACGCAGATGCTAAAATGGATTGTACATGCGGTACTATTTCCGAAGTTTTGCTGCCAGAGTTTGTGTGCAGATGATAGCAGTCATGACTGCATATTTGTTCACTGACACTGTTGACTTTCCCAAAATACTTGTTTACATGCACATCAATGTGTAATGGGCAAGTCACACCAGGACTAATGTATAGTACACTTTAGGTATGGCACATGTGCCTGAGTTGTGTACAAGAATGTGTATGTGCAGTAA
The DNA here is from genome assembly GCF_964263255.1 of Lissotriton vulgaris. Lineage (NCBI taxonomy): Eukaryota > Metazoa > Chordata > Amphibia > Caudata > Salamandridae > Lissotriton > Lissotriton vulgaris. The sequence continues at coordinate 650,511,918 of NC_141700.1, read as the reverse complement.
AGTCCCCCTTCTCGCACATATACAATCTGCAAATCAAGTCAGACACCTTTGCACAATGGAAACTGAAAAGATGCAGCCCTGTGCAGGCAAATTGTATATGCGTGGTGTTGAGGCAAGGGGAACATTTTGCCAGCCTGCCGCATCTCCAGGCAGTATGCCACTTTGCTCTTTGATGTTGCCCTTATATTGTGGACTGATATGAATCTTTGGCTATGTTTAGAATTACTTTTCTGTGCAGATTTCCAAGTCTATGACAACACCAATATGTGTCTTGCAACATATTTTTTGATTAGAGTGATATGTGTCTATACCCCCAGGGACAAGAGTATCTATGACAAGATCTGCCGTCATTGTGGATGTGCACTGGTTGATATTTAATTGTGCATGAGTGACATTGGGCCCATCCACCCCCAGTCCCTGGTTGTTACTCGCTGTGATGCTGATGTTGCTGGTCATTTTCAGCAGTATCCTTTCCCTGGACGCCAACCACCAACTCCTCGCAGATGACTGCGGACATCTGTTCCTCCAACCCATCCAGCTCCTCCTGTGGCACTGGACTCCCACCTCGGGTCTGCAGTGCTGCATTGCGATTGGCCGCCAGTTTCTCCATGGTCTTGCTCTTAGCATCATGCCAGCGCTCCTTGCAGTCGTTCACTGTCCTCCTCACCTCTCCCTCAGCATTTACCTAGGCTGCGATGGACTGCTATTTTGCATTCTTGGTCCCCAATGACACAGTGGAGCTGACAAACAGCTGGTGTTGTTTTTCTGTCCCCTTCCCATTCAGGGCCTGGTTTTCCTGCTGGCTGAATCTGGTTGTCCTCTTCTTCTTCTCCTTGCCCTTCTCCTGGATTTTTGGGGGGTTGTTTTCTCCTGCAGTACTGAGTCAAGCTTCATCCATGGTTCTTCACTTTTTTCCCACTCAGTTTGTGATACTTTGCGGACGTTTTATAGTCGATTTTCCAGTCTAACAAGAAAAAATGTGGCATCCCGCAGTTTCTGGATATTGACTGACTTGCCGCTACTTTTTTCACATTAGCGGCAAGATTTTTATTGCTGTGACGCTGTTGTTAATGTTGACAATTTCCACTGACATGAGAAACTATCGCCACATTGCATCGGCTTGTACATACGTACCTAACGTGGCGATAGTTTGCGGTGGTACGCGACGATAATAAATTTGCCGCTAGCTAACGTTAGTGGTATTTTTCGCCAGTTCTTGTACATATCCCCCTGAATATCCTGTCATCCTGATTTCTAAGTGGAGCTGATGATTTGGTGTTTCTCTATCAGCTAATGATCATGAATTTTCATGGAAACAGATCACAAAAATTAGAACAGAAAACTAGCAATTGCTTTAACCTTTAAAATGGAATTTGCCATCTGTTCAGATTATTGCAATTAACACCCTCTGCTAAGCTGGCTTTAAATAGGAGGCATGGCTTTGTTCCTCCTGACAGGAGAGTAGTGAGGTTGATTTTTTTTTGTTTTTTATTAAATGCAGAAGGTGATGAGAGGCTGCTTGCAATAAGTCTAACGTCTGGTAATTTCAGATTTTTTTACTACACACAAGTGGTCATGTCACAACTAAGCGGTAGTAGTGAACTGAAGACCAAGCACCTATAGCATGCCTCCCTGTTGATATAAATATACAACTTTTAAAAGTTAGCATTGACTTTCTAGTCCATATTTGACCAACTATGCAAATGCAAGCTTGTTTCCAGTGTTTTCAAAACAAATTTCCATAATTTCTATATTTAAGTTTCACTGTAGGAAATAACCTCATTGAAGCTCCTTAATATATTGGAAAAAAGACATCATATTTTCGTCTTTCATGTTTTTTTAAATATATATTTAGAACCCTAGTGGCACATGTATAGAACAGGCTGAATAAGATTTTGCTTTTATCATGAAATGGAAAAAAATTAATGCTATAAAAGTGGACTCAACATCCGTTCTAGTGCATGTATACCCTTCATACTGTATCTTTTGTTAGTTTTCCTTATTTAATTTCCTTATTTAGATCTGGCTTTGGACATCTATCAAAATCATTTGCTTTTGTTTTATATTGTTTTATATGCTCCTAAAAGTATGTTAGAAGCCTGCTTTCAAACTTTACTGTTGTATAATATTTGACCTAATAAAATCTAAAAATCAATAAAATAAAATACATCAATCAATAAGCATGCAATATTGTTAGAGTTGAAAGAGCATATTTAATACTCATCCAACGTCACTGAATATGTTCCAGCACAGCTCAGCAGGATTACAGAGATGTGATTTACCTTACCAGCAACTATTCCCGCTACGTCCAACTAGAGAATACGCCAATGAACACTGACATTGTAAAATATCTTTAGAGTCTTCTAGAGCCCTTTAATGAGTTCATGAAGGAATGTGGTATTGTTCATAAGACATTCAGAAAACCTTCAAACTGATCTGTAAAAGTAGCTGTGTTTCACTTCTGCCTTTGATGTGAATTTGACCTAGATATCAAGATCTGGTTTGAATAAATCGTCGAAAATATCATTTATCAGGACACTATAATAGCAATGGAAGTTTCTAGACCGAGTAGACCTGGCGCAATATGATGAAAAAATATCAAGATAATACCCTTCACTTGTTTGGACTGCTAAATATGCTGTCTTTTTTTGTCATCTACATTTATGGAGTACAATCCCCAGTTGCTTATTTCCCCAAATAAAATCAGAAAATTAATCCTGAATTTGAATAAAGAACCTTGCATAGAAAACACAGAGCACACAAAAAAAGAAACATTTACAACATAAATATTCATTTTCATTTCTATATTGGGAAACGGCCACTACAACGACGCCGTTTCAACGAATACCTAAACCACGCATGCATTACAACGCATGCGTGGTTACAACGACAGCCTTTACCACGCATACCTTTACTACGAGGTACGTAGTAAAGGCATGTGTGGTAAAGGGTACAAATAAAAAAAGAGGGGTTGGGGGGGGCTTCCCCCCCAAAAAAAACCCACTAACCTTTAGACGAGAAGGAAGGCAATCGGCGTCGCAGAGGAAGAAAACGGCTGTTTCTTTTTTTCTACGTATGACGTCACCACGGGAAAAAAACGTGGAGAAGGACAAGCGTGAACATAGCATTCCGAAGTAACGCATGCGTGGTAAAGGCATGCGTTACAACGGAGTTCGTTGAAAGAACATACAACCTTCTATATTAAGGATCATACTTTACTCACCAACAAGATGTGGTTCAGTTAGTGTATGCTTTTATAATTTTCTCATACATACATTCCTAAATTCCTTTTAGGTGTTTATGAACATATATCGAAGCACAATCTGAGAAAATACTAGTGTGGCAACACTAACAAGCAAATTTCACCAAATTCATGATTGTTTTTTAGTGTTCCAAAACTGCAAACTTCTAGATCAGGTCCAAGGCACCATTAATGTTTTTGATATCAGCTTTTAGAAACAACACAAAATAATTTAAATTTAGCTTACATTTAGACACCATGTCGGAGGTGGATAGATCAAACAATCATTCCAAATTGCAATAGCTAAGGTTTAATAAAAAACGAATAAAATCAACATTATAGCAACACTGCACTGATCTCCACGCTACCATGATTGTACTTACCGTAACAAAGTTAATCATTTTTACTGCTTGCGATTGGGCATACAATTTGGACTGTAATTTTGTGAGCTGGTGATGAAAACTGAACCACCCCTAGCAAGGCTTTCTCTTCATTGAGTATTACTACCATAGCCAAATTTTGATTTTGGCAGCAGAGATCAATTGTTTCTAAAATTACGCGGGGGTAGAGCTAAACAATTGATAACCGAGTCCAATCTGTGGTTCTGATTATCTTATACCCAGACCACCAGCAATTTTCCAAAATGCGTTTGGAAAATGTCATTCAGTCATCTGACTTGGCACAAAGCCTCAAACACAAGTCCCAGCAGAATATATGAGACTGGTATGTCTACTTGAATAAATCCAAGATGCTAGAGTACCTTCCAATAATATTACAGAAATGGTTAAAGGAGACAGGTTTTAAAAAGATACTTGAAAGCACTCAAATGATTCAAATTGTTCAACCATTCACCAGAATCAGTTTTAGACAAATTAATTTTGGTTCAAAATTGTTACTTGGACCCCTGCATATCATCATAAAACAAGTGTCAATGCTTTTCACATCTGCCCTCGGGGTAAAAGAGGTTATTTCAGAGAATGGTTTTAAATGTCTTGAGCTTGCTCCCGTTTGAAATCCTACTGGAAAGAAGTGTTTATCTTTATTGGTAACTAAATAGGAAGTATAGTATGGTAGACCCAAGATAAATGATCACTTATTTATGGAAGTTGGATAGCACATCTGTATTTAAAGAATAGCACAAGAAAATGAGGAGAGTAAAGTTGAAATAATCTTTTTATGCAATTCAAATTGGAAGTTAGAAAAACAAGGGAATCTGTCAGTATTTTGAGGAATAAAAGGAAGTCTTTCATATTAATGCATTTTTCGAACTCAGGATGCATAAAGTTATATGACACCTCATATTTGGAATATTATTAACTGAATATGATTTGAGATAGAATTATTTTTATTTTGCACATGCAGTTTCTGTGTTTTTCATTTTTCTTTTTTTGCTTGATTAATTTAATTGTATAAATCTTGAGCGAATAATACTAGACATTTTAAAGGTGTGTGGGCCCTATGGAATTCCTCAGTGTTGCATACTGTCTACTGTTATCTTCAACTTATACATGGAGCTCTCTAAGGCTTTACTCACAGATAACAGTATCAAGATTCACCAATATTTATACAATACACAACTCTATCTGAAAGTCTCCTTTGATCCAGGTAATCAATGCCTAATACACTGCCTGCACATAATCCAGACCTGGATGTCCAGCACCAGCCTGAAGCTCAACCCAGACGAGACAGAATTCCTGTTATTTGCAAAATAGCAAACAAGAAATAGTACAAACATGACTACCTCTCCTAAAGAAACGGAAACCATTTCTTCTTTAAAGTGATTTCAGAGTTGTTTTTCAAGACCTCATGTCACATCTGGTTAAGTGGTAACGCCCTTTCCGGTGCCCTTCCAGACTGCACAGTGGTACACCTTAAGAGCCTCCTACAAACTGAAAAATGACTCATCCAGTGTTAAAAGAAATTGGATCACATAAGCCCCATCCTTTAACCCCTTCACTGCGGCGGCTATTCCGCCGCAGTGCTAAGGGGGCAGGGCGGCCGCGCGGCGGCCGCATGCTGGTGACGGAACCGCTCCGTCACCAGCGTCGGTTGAGCTGTGCTTGTGACGGAGCGGTTCCGTCATGGCCCGCCCCGCTCAATAGAACGCTCAGCGCAGGCACGAAATTTGCACCGCGCAGGCGCGCCGAGCCGGCCATGACGGAACCGCTCGGTCATCAGCACAGCTCACCCGTAGCAGATGACGGAGCGGTTCCGTCATCAGCACTTAAGGGGTTAAAAAAAGGGATATTCAGCAGAGAAATGCCACTCTTCTGAATAAACAAAAAAGTTAAATAAAGATACGTTATTGAACAACTTATCCTGTTTCTTTATGAATAGATAAAATGTTATACTAGTAGCATACCTTCACCTTTGTCATATGAATACTGCAAGCAGATAACATTTTTCTTTGCTTTGTAGCACAATATTCTCCAGTAAAAAAAAGGAAGAAAAGAAATGTGTAATGTTTCCATGGGATAACTTTTCAGCACCCTAATATAGCTGTGTTTTCAAAATGTACATATATTTTTTGTTACTAACTATTATGTTGTGTTAACTTTGCATTTATTATGGGGCTCTTAACATCAGAAGCTAAGGTCCTATGATATCACTTCCTATGATGTCACTGAGGTCAAACGGTGTGTAATGTAATTTTCCCTAACTTAGGTTTTGGGTGAATTGATGTCCATGCTGCATGGGGCTGCAGAGTGGAATATGTGAGAAGGGACATCATGGAAGGGCTGTGGAGTGCAGTATGAATTAATGTATCCTATATTTTTAATTAATAAAAATTGGTACAGTAAACCCAGATTAAAAACACAGAATTCTGTGATATGCAAACATTTTAACACTACTATTAATAAAATATTTAAAATTGATAAACCATGATGTTATAATTCCAGTGAAACCAAAATAGGAGTCTTCGAGACATACTCGGGTAAGCGGGTACAGCCCCCCTCCCCAGTCTTTTTATTGTGATGAGCAAGATGTTAATACATTTTCCAGGCAGAGTCCCTCGTCTGTTGGTGCTTAGACAAAAGTCCCACACTTCTTTACAGGTAGAGATTCCCTGAGGTACTTTTTAAGAGATTACCAAAACCTCTGTTTTTCAACATTGACTCAATAGCCTGAATAGTTATAGAAAGTAAATTCTGCTTATTATCTCTAGACCAATCACTAGATTGTTGGCTGCATTTGTTAGTTATCCTCCCTAGTGGTTGTTCGAGGCCTTAAAGGTCTCCAGTGGCACCTGTTTTAAAGTTCCTGAGTCTGCTTTAGCTAGTGAGGGGTAGTATTTAATATGAGAGAACTTGAATTCCAGGTCTTTTCTGGTTAGACCGAACTCGAGAAGAAGCAGCGATTGCGTTTTGTAGTTAGTTAGATTAAAGATTTGCATATGGGAAGTGCACTGAAGTTTGTCTAGTGCAACCAACAGTCTCCCATGGTAGGCCAGGTGGCCATTCGAAACAGTGGGCAATAGTTTTACTTTCACAGCTTGTAAGATGGCCAAAGGGCTGTGTAGATGTGTATTTAGTTTACGGAGAGCAAATACATGTGCTGAAGCTTTTTTTAAGAGGTACTGTAGCTGTATATTAGTCTTGCATTTTTCGGAAAACCAAACTCCCAAATAATTGTATTTTTGTTGTGTTGTTGATTTTCAGTTTTCCAAGCCTCCATGTCTGTTTGGGTGTCTGTTAGTATTTTCCAAATATAATGATGCTACAAATGTGGACTGGGGGTGATCCAGGTCTTGAGGCTCTCTGTGTCCTAGGGACACCGTTGGCTCAATTTGACTTAGGCTGATAAGCTTATGTGCCGTGTAGCTTTGTCCGATGGAGTAGCGCTGAGGAAGGCTCTTGCGGTTCTCGGTCTCCTGCAAAAGAGAATGCAGGCTGGAACCAGTCCGGCTAAAACCAAAGGGTGGCTCAGGTCTTAAGGCTCTCAGGACCCCGTAGGCACAGTCTGCTCACTTGGATTCGGGCTATGGGGCTTGGGTGCAGATGTGGTGTGAGGTGTTGAGCCGCGGTGATCAGGGACTTTACTTCACAGTTCGACCTGGAGATGGGGACTTAACGGCACAGCCTGGACACTCTAGGAGCTGACCTCTACCGGGCTGATGTCCCTCGTTGGCTGGTTGGTCTTTCTGGGTTGTTGTCCTGATTAGACCACAAACAAGTCTTGGCTGCTGCAAGGGGCTCCTAGAGGGTCTAGCTTCTCCTTTCTTGCTGGGGAAATGGGGCTAATCTCTGGGAGCACAGATCTACTCCTCCTGGGTGTCTGCTGCATTGTGGAGTCTGATGATCAGCAGCTCGGTAAACTGGAGCTTGCATGTTGGCACCTACAGGATGCAGGGACGTAGCTCAGCTGCTTCACTGGAGATGCTGGCTGTTTGGCTAACGATTGGCAGCCCTCTAAGGCTTTTGGAGGTTGCAGAGCAGGAACAGCAGACGGATTGGCAGGGTTGGCACCAAGTCAGTTGCAGACCCTCAGTTTTGCTTCTTTGGCTCTTTTTTGGCTTGTCTTTCTCCTTCCTTTTGAGTCAGTTAATTCAGAATTTCTGGTGCTAGCGGATCCTTTAAATACTAAATTTAAGGGCATTAAGTGGGGTGAAGGGTAGTAGCCAACTGTTTCAAGGGCAGGAATTGGCCGTGTGCACCCTGAGTTTCTACAGTTGGAAGGGAAGTAGCCTTTGCAGAAAGCAAAGTTGGAGCACCACTGTCACGTTTCTGCAGGAGCCTTTGAAGGTTGGCTTAATGGGTCAAGATGCCGGTCTCTAGGCTGTATGAGTTGCAACTTTGAATTCCTGCGGTGATAGCTTATTCTCTCAATGCATGTCATTTTACACTGTTTTGTGTGAACAGACCTGCTTCCAAATGAGTCTGATCATCTGCTCCATAATATTTATACAGTGTTATTACAAAAATATAGTTGTCATTTTCTATAGTGCTCTGAAATATTTCCACTCAAAAAATGTTAAATTAATGAATGCTCCTAGCTCCCAAGCAACCCTAAGCCCTCAACTCACACCTGCCAAGGCCCCTAATGGGTTTGTTAGGTGACCCCAAAACATTCACCTCCATTTTTGTAGCTGCAATTTCCCTGTGCCCAAGATTGCAGTGAACCAAGAACCAGGAGGTAGTAAGAAGGCAGACTTGTGCTGTCTCTTTCATGAAATTTAAAAAGAGAATTTTCCTCTGCCAAAGATTGCATCCGGTTTTACCTGTTTTGATTGTGGTTGTTACAGTTTAAAAATTAACATTTTTACCTGCTCATGATTGCATTATTTTTCACCTGTTTTGTCTAGAAATTTGACGTTTTTACTTGCCCGTGACTGTTTCATTTTACCTGTTGAATTGTGGGCTTTGCAGTCCAAAATCTGTTGTATTTTCAAATTGCCCACAACTACCTGATTCTCCCTCCTAGTTTCTCCCTTGATCTGTGCCCAGACCTATGCATTAAGCAGTCCACCCCCAGCCTCCATTTTGTTTTAGCAAGTGAGTGAAACCATATTAACCCCCTCCTTCCCCCTTAGCAACAGAGATATTATACATCAGAGACTGAACAGAGGGTGCTCTGAGACAGCAGTTGTTTCAAGCTGTGTTTTGTAGGGATTGTACACTCATTTTTTGACTAGGAGAGTGAATAAAGTTTTGGAAATAATATTGTTAGAGGGAAAAGTTTTTTAGGCCCTTACCTGCAGAACTCCAGAGTGTGGATTGAGTCTGTCTGTTTCCTAGGAGATTCTTAATTGAGGAGCAACTTCCATCCCCCTGGCCAGGAAACATTGCCTGCGGTTGCAAGGACCTTATATACGCTGCTTCTGGAAGCTCCATGTGTGCACTGTTTGGTGGTTGTATCTGGTGTTTCTATTGGATTAGGGTTAGTGTTCTCATTTGTTGAGTATTTGAGGGTGCCGATTGGTTCCTGGGTCACTGATTCTATTGATGTAGGGCTTAAGGTTATTAATCTGATTGGTGGATAGGTTTAGGGTTTCAGATTGGTTCCTGGGGCTGGGCCTTCTATTACACATCGGGCTTAGGGTTTCCTGTATGATTGGCTGCTGGGACCAGGGTTTGGACCAAGTTTGGGACTAGGGCTGGGCCAGGCTTTCTATTGGATGTAAGGCTTAGGGTTTCTTGCATGATTGGATGCTGGGACTAAGGTTGGGACAGGGCTGGGGTTAGGCGTTCTATTGGATGTAGGGTTTAGGATTTCGTGCCTGGTTGGCTGCTGGGACTAGGGCTGTGATTGGCTATAAGAGGCTGCTGTCCTATTGGCTCTAGGGCTTAGGGCTAATGTTGTGACTGTTTAGGGTACGGTTCCCATTGAATGAAGGCGTCACCTGATTACTAGGACTTTTTAAGGTCAAAATCCTACTGTCCAAGAAAGAAACCATGGGTGGCACATCCTTCACTGTTCAAGCAGCCAATCTATGGAACTATCAATCCCCCAACATAAGATCCACGGATAACAATCTTATCTTCAGAAAATTACTCAAGAATTGGCTCTTCCCCACATAACCACCAGCCGCTGCCTGTGCAGTTAAGAGCGGTGGGGCGATGAGGCTGGGTGGGGTTGATTTCGATGGACGATCACGAGGTAAAATAAAATAATTACATTTCCCTTGTCATCGTCTGTCGAAATCCCCCCCCCAACCTCCCCGCCCCACTGCTCTTACCTGCATGGGTCGTGGCTGCTAACCACCATACGCATACAGAAATATACAGCATATCCCTCTGTATATAAGCATTTACTTGGACTATAGATATTACCCTATATATGTGTTGCTTTTTATAAACATGTATTAAAATTGTGTTAAAAATATTGATATTCATTAGTTCTGCTTAACAAATGTACATATTTCCGATAGTTACATTATTCTATGTTTTGAACATGTATATAAGTGACTGCATAAATAAGTAAATCTTTTATCATAACTATTTATCTACAATTGCTTCTCTATTAAATTACAACCAGAAAAACACAAAGAAATGAATTAAAACTACATCAACTACATATACTACCTTCCTTATGCATATATAAACCTCCCATGTACTTATGTATCTATATATTTATAACTTTTCTTCTAATTCTGCATATCCAATGCACTACCCTATTTCTAACCCTATACCACTCTTATATATACCCTCTACCTCAACTCTCTGACTCATCTCAAACCTCATTCTACTACTCTTTCCAATGCACTACACTATTTCTCACCCTATACCTCTATCAATATATACTCTACCGCCACTCTTTCATTCAACCCAAACCCCATACCACTACTATGATTCTCAAAATAACCCTTTCTTGACTCTTGCCTACTCTGCCCCTCCTAGCATCATCTCATACCTCTTTTACCACTTATATCTCCCAAACAAGCCTTTCTAAACCCTTCCCTCTGACTCTTACCCCTCCACCTCGCTTTTACTCATCCCAAGCGTCCTCCTACTTCCGTGAGCTCCCACAAAAAAGAAAAAAAAGACTTCTAAATGTCCGACGCCGGGTGGAGCTGCTCTGTTCCGCTATTGAGGAGATCGGCCTTGGTTCATCCCCTGAGTGCCACCTACCCAGCCGGACTTTGGGCACAGTTTTTCTCCCCGTCTCCCTGTTTTGTCCCCCCCTCATCGCATTTCTGTTACTCTGCTTTTTCCTTGTCTCCTATCTATCTATCTGTTCCCATTCAGCATTCTTTCATTCTTTGTCTACTTCCTTTGCTCCTATCCCCTCTCATCTGAATCTTTCCCCTTGCCAGCTACACCGCCTAGCCCCCTGCCCTTTTGTGCCCTTTGACTAAGTACTCCTTCTCCCCTTGTTGGGGAAATATCCAAGATATATACACTGGAGTCTCAGCGTACCCGCTGAGAGAGTCCACAGCGCCAAGGGAGCCACTCACATTTGAGGTATGGTATGGCACACCTTACCAAAGCACTCCCTCTCCCCTTTTTGAGGAAGGATCCAGTACGTAGGCCTTGGAGTTTCAGAGAACCCTCTGAGAGAGTCCACTGCACTTAGGGAGCCTCTTGCAACAGAGATGGGGAAATGATACCACTCCCCCTGGGATCACAGTTTACTGTACTTTGGGCACAGCTGTAACTCGTCTACCGGTTTGTGTCCCCATCACCCTCCCCCTCCTCTTGCCATGCCATGTCTCTAACCCTCCCCTCCTCTTTGCATACTCCATTCTCTGTCTACTTCCCATGCTCCTACCACCACTCCCCGGAATATCTCCCCTTGCCTGCTTTTTCCCTTACCTATACGTTCCTTTTTGTTTGTCTCAACCTTACTTGTCACTATGTTGCCATGCTCTAATAACTGTGTAACCCTTGTAAAGATGTAACCTGCAATTATTGTCTGATACTCATGTAAAGCGCTCTGATACCTCCGGGTGTAGCCAGCGCTATATAAAACCTTTAAATAAATAAATTCCCTCTTCTATCCCTCCACTATCCTTCGTGATGCAAATAACTGACTAACCTATCCACCACTCAAATTGCTTTCATATTTCACTATACTAATTCACCACTAATCCTTTATGGGTTTCGGAGTAGCATGCTACTTGCCAAAAAAGTGCTTTGATGCCTTGTCAGGGGTAGTGAGCGCTAAATAAATGCAATTACTATACGATACAATACAATCCTGATGTTCTCCATTGGCTCTCATAGCTGGCTCCAACATCTTCAAATTAGCTGCATCATTTAGAAAGCCATCACAACCAGCACCTCTGCTTATCTTGAGGTCAAGTGACTCTCAGCACACCAGCAGCCAGGCCACCATTAGGCTGGAGCATAAAAAATATAAATCAAGGCAGCAGGGCCTTTCCATCTATACAAACAGGATATGAAACAGCTTCCCTGTATCAACAAGGACTCTCCCAATCTTGCTCGAATTTAGAAAAAAATTGAAGCCACTCCTTTTTAAAGCCACTACATCACAATGCAGTAACAATCCAATATCCATCAGCCTTTCCTATCACTCATTGGCTGTATGGTTTCCTATAAATTAAAAAATGTAAATTGATACTTGTATAGCGCACTACTCACCCACAAGGGTCTCAAGGCGCTTGTACGAATACCACTGTGGAACCCATCCTGGCTTTCCCTGTGAGGCATCCACTCCTGGGCACCCCCAAGGTGGAGGCCAGGCATCCTTAGCGTTGTGAGGCCGTTGCGGAGATTAAGCAAGCTATTGGCCAGAGTTGCAGAGTGGGACTCCATGATTGGAATAAGTACTGAGGCGAGAATTATCAGGTCCGTGGAATTTTGAGCCCAAGACCCACCAAGGCGGGGAATTGAACCCTGGTCCCGGGCTAGACCTCTGCATCAGGGTTTGCCGCTCTAACCATTGAGCCACACTTCTCCACCTATGACACTGTAAAGCACTCCACAGCCTTTTTGGCTCGTTTGCACAATACAAATGCCACATACATAATGATATGAAAACTTGAATAATTGAAAAGCAAGCCTTGAAAAAAATATAGTAAAAATAGTTTTAATCCAATAAAGCCAAAGAAAAATCGGTTCTAAAATGCCTGACAAGTTCTTCAGTCTTTCCTGCCTTGGTGCCAAATGAGAAGCATGCTATTTATTTGCTAAAAAAACGATTTTCTGACATATGGACTACCGGTGAAGTTATCACCCAGTTAGTGAACTGGAGCCTGTTCTTTGGGAAAGAATTGAGAGCCAAGCCAAAAGTTATTCCATTTTACTTTCTGCACAGAGCTTCTGCTTCTTTCTGCCAGGAATAATTCTGCCCTTTTGCCGCATTAAAAAAGCAAATGTGCTTGCCAATTCTTAATGTGCAAAAAAATGTGTGAAGAAGAGGGGGAAAGATCGACTTGGCCTGCTAAATTTCGGGGAAAACCAGTGAGAACACCCTGTAACCATCGATCATAAGAAACAGTAAATGTCATAGTCAATTTTAAACTAAAGTGGGTGATAACAAGAGCAGAGAGGGATATGCATAAAGTCACAAGCGCCTACGAGAATGAGGATGGGCAGATTCTGTGGCTTTATTAGCAGTGTGCGAAGTTGCATAGTTTTTTTTTGCGACTTGTGTCTTTCTGGCAAGAACTACGGATAAATTTAGCAAAATTTTGTGCAATTAGGGTTTCTTGTGAATATCATTATGTCTGGAAGGATTTTAATATTACGTACTCTCCTCATAAGTGTCAAGCGACCCACGAGGAAAAGCCATGCATGATTCTCACCCACGTACAACATACTCCTTTTCCATTTCCAAGCTACATAAATTAGATTCAGAGAAAGATGAAGTGAAAAGTAAAGCAAGTTTGTTAATGGAGGCATGTTTTGTTACAGATATGAGTTCGAGCGCAGGCAAACACTATGGTGCTTATTAGGATAGCGGATTTTCCGCATCCTCTGGGCCAGTGGAAGCCACCGCCGGCCCGGAGGATGCGGAAAATCCGCTGCGGACCCACCAAATACCCACCGCCACATTAGGATGGCTGGTGGGTCCCGGTTTCAGTCCGCAGCTTTTCCGCCGCGGTTGGCTTACAACCGCGGCGGAAAAGCTCTAATATGGTGGCGGTGTCTCTCAGACACCGCCAGCCATATTAGGATGGGTTTCAAAACATGCTTTTCCACGGCGGGTTTTCCGCCGTGGAAAAGCATGTGGAATTTCACTGCAGGGGCCCGTTGCGGGGCCCCTGGGTGAATGGGGGGCTTTCTGCATACAAATGCAATGCGTGCATTTTTACCATTGCGGCGGGTGCAGCTTGAAGCCGCACCCGCCGCAATGGTAAAAATAGAGGATGTGACCGCCAGGGTGGCGGTCACATCCTAATTGCACAGGAGGGAACTCCGCAGGCCATGCAGAGGTTCCCTCCTACTCTGGGGTCGCGGACGGACGCAAGTCCGTCCGCGATCCTAATGGGCACCTAAATGCCTCATCTACAAGAAAATGATGCAGTACTGCGTCGCAAGTCATTTAGCTGCCCGTGCTGCATAACTTTCAAAGCACAGGGATAGTTGTACTAAAAACAATACAACGCATCATTGAGCTTTCCCCTGCACTGGTGCACAATTGTCTGCCATGTGCCAGGGCAGGCACCCTTGCGTCATTTAGCAAGGGTTCATGAGCTGTGGGATGATAGATTTTGTAGAATAAGGGACACCTTCCTGCACAAAAACAATAATTAATGGCATTCTGCAGCACGCATAGAAAGAGGAAAATCTAGGAGAAATAACAGTATTTCTCCTCGTTGTGCCATTTCTATGCCTCCCCCATTGTAAATCTGGGAGTGTGTCAAGTTCCATGGATGTAGCGTGAGAACACTTGTGGCAGCACCCATGGAACGCCCCTTTCACACACAGTAATTTGTGAAAAGGGCCGATATTTTCAAGTTCATGAAAAGTCATGCAGGGTGATTTTACGTGACCTTATAAATAAGCCCCTATATTTGGGCATTCCTTATTAGTGGCCCTAATTCTCAGCAGTTCCTGGTTCCCCTGCAATTACTCTTAACAGGACTCCTTGTAACTTCAAATGTGGATATTTGCAGGGATCATATGAGTTGGGGGTATAACAAACAAGAATCAGTTTACCGCCAGTACCCCAATGCTTCTCTCTGGTGTGTCTCACATAGATATAGGCTGCTTTTAGAGGCCAAAATCACCACCAGGAATTAAGGGCAACACACAATGAAAGCCTGGGTCAGTGGGGAAGGGAAAGCACAAAGCTATCAAGTATATAATATGAAGGTTAATCATCAAGAACTATGCAAAGTTACGCTCGCATACCAAAATCTTTGCTCCATTACTTTGGATCTGGGACTGCTGTGCACGGCAATGTTGTGGCAAGGCCTGGTGAATTCCATAAAAAAATATAAGGATGAACTAAGCATTCATGTTTATTTCAAATTAATGAGACTGATAAGCTTGAGCACACATTTCCACCCCACATGCCAGGTGACTCAGAACTGAATAATTGTCAGTCAATGATGCACAAATTGGTATTGCACCGTTGCATCGCAACTTTTACAACGCACTTCTATTACAGCGCAACTTTTACAACGCTGGATCCATTACATCGCATGCCTTTACAACGCATGACATTACATAGCAGATGCTATTACAACGCATGTTATTACAACGTAAGTATAGGTAAATATATATATATTTTTTTATTTTATTTAATATTATTTAATTAATTTAATTAATAATAATAATAAATAAATATATTAATTTATGTTTTTTTTATATTATAAATTAAATATATTAATTTAAGTCATTTTAAAAAATAAGTTTGAGTATAGGAGTATATGTTTTGGGGTACTGTGGTATATGTTTTGGGGTACAGGGGTATTTATAGGTTTTAGGGCTGGGTTTGGGTTTTGGGGTACAGGGGTATTTTTAGGTTTTAGGGCTGGGTTTGGGTTTTGGGGGACAGGGGTATTTTTAGGTTTTAGGGCTGGGTTTGGGTTTTCAGGTACAGGGGTATTTTTAGGTTTTAGGGCTGGATTTGGGTTTAGGGGTTCAGGGGTATTTTTAGGTTTTTGGGCTGGGTTTGGGGTACCGGGGTATTTTTAGGTTTTAGGGCTGGGTTTGTGTTTAGGGGTACAGTGGTATTTTTAGGTTTTTAGGCTGGGTTTGGGTTTTGGGGTACAGGGGTATTTTTAGGTTTTAGGGCTGGGTTTGGGTTTTGGGGTACAGGGGTATTTTTAGGTTTTAGGGCTGGGTTTGGGTTTTGGGGTACAGGGGTATTTTGAGGTTTTAGGGCTGGGTTTGGGTTTTGGGGTACAGGGGTATTTTTAGGTTTTAGGGCTGGGTTTGGGTTTTGGGGCACAGGGGTATTTTTAGGTTTTAGGGCTGGGTTTGGGTTTAGGGGTACAGGGGTATTTTTAGGGTTCAGGGTTGGGTTTGGGTTTTGGGGTACAGGGGTATTTTTAGGGTTCAGGGTTACGGTTGGGTTTGGGGGTACAGGGGTATTTTTAGGGTTCAGGGCTGGGGTTGGGTTTTGGGGTACAGGGGTATTTTTAGGGTTCAGGGCTGGGTTTGGGTTTTGGGGTACAGGGGTATTTTTAGGGTTCAGTTTTTAAATAAATAATTTAAATTAATTAAAAAAAATATTTTGATTAATTTTATTTATTATTATAGTTCTTTAATAATAATCATAATAATAGTTCTTTTAAAAATAAACTATTTTTTAAAATATATATAAGTACAAATTAATTATTTTTAAATAATTTAATTTATTTAATTAATTAAATGTAATTAAATTTCATTTTTAAGTAAAATAATATACTTACCTATACTTACGTTGTAAAGGCATGCGTTGTAATAGCATCTGCTATGTAATGTCTTGCGTTGTAAAGGTATGCGTTGTAAATGTTGCTGCGTTGTAAAAATTGCGATGTAACGGTCTGCGTTGTAAAATTACGTGTTGTAACGTCATACATCCGCACAAATTATGAGGCAAAAATCCCCTTTATCGCATTTACAAATGGTTTCTTAGCCAATGGACATATACAAATTAACCTCTGGTGAAGGAGCTACACTACTTAAATGACCCAAGATGGGGATATATTGTTTCACCCAAACATTTGTAGTGGAAGTGAGAACTCCATTGATCCTGACTCCAGAGGGGGGATAAGGAAATCCCATTGTTGCATGGACGATAATTTGCCATGCATTTGAGTATATTTGCATACATAGCACTGTCAATGTGATAACCAGTACGGAAAAGGATATACAGAGAATGAATATACAAACATTAGACCCATGCCCAATGTCACCATAAGGAATTTGGTGGCCACAGGCAAGAGATATTTGTGGGTCCCTTGTTGGGACCAACTTTGAACTTTATCACCCAATTTTTGCTAATTCAAGCTCCATGCTGCCAAACAGTATTGAAATGTATATTAAAGTTTGAGATGTAAAAACAGACAAAAATGTCATCAAGAGAAAACTCCCTCAATGTGAGAGCTCCACATTGCACTGTGGGAGGGTCCCCAGGAATAAATAGGTTTGTAGCTTTCGAACAGGCATATGACAAACAGCACAAATCAGAAACACAGCCCCATCCCTGCCAAACATAACTATAGGTACATAGCAGTAAGGCCACCTAAACGATATACATAGGCGCCCATAATGGCTGAGCCCCGATGCATAGAACGAACACCAAAGGTCTACAACACGCATTGGCAGACCAGAGGTTAATATTGCTTCCTGTATCCTGCATGGTGCTAACAGTCACTTCAGTATTGCAGTCTGGTGGCTCAGTTGATTAAGTTTTCCACTGCACGGGCCTGTGTTCAACCTCATGGTAAAATATTAAAATTCTGGTGGGTCCACACAGCCTTTCATCCAGCTGAGGTTGATAAAAATGAGTACTTTTGAGTAACAATAAACAATTAGTGCCAAGATGCCTACGGGTGAATGTGCAATTTACAAATGCACATCAATCAGAATATTATGCAACTGAAGATTTGCACTGCAATTGTAGTGATGCTTCCTTGCAAAAAGCAGTACAAATTCCAGATCCCAAGTCAAAATATTCTCTAACCATTTCCCCATCTGATACAGTCTTATACGCTATGGTAAGTTTCCACTTATGCCAATTGACCTATTTTTCAATTTCATTAGACATACGAAAAAATAGAAAGCAGATATTAATTTGAGTTATGGTTGTCTAATTTCCTGCTTGTTGTAACTTCATCGCTTGTACTTTGGGCCTGATTAGTTAAGCCAGGCAAAATATGTATTATGTGGGTAAGTAAGTAAGTAATCTTTATTTGTAGAGGTTAATTAAAACCCTTACAAAAAAGATGAATAACTTAAAAACAGCACATTACCTCATTTCCATATATAGAAGATACAACTTAAAAATCATTTTAGCAGCTAATAACTTTGCAAATGCATAATCAGTAACACGCGGATGTATTAATTGTTTAAGACACGTGTGTCTCTAAAGTAACTGAGTGCATGTGCCTGTTGGTTAGGTAAGGTCCATTTGTGCTCACCTCTCTGATAAATTACTATCTCTCATTTCAAAACAATAGCCTAAACTCAAGGAAACGTAATGAAATACATATGTTGAAGATATGGGTAAAATTCTCAAAGTACAGAAATGTACCGTTATGCTAATTTTATGAAATTGTGCAATATTTGTAATCCAATGGAGACTGTTCAAACTGAAAATGATTTGTAGGTACAGTTAACTTTCGTTGATAGCTATTTTCTCATCAAATTAGTCTTCTGATGATATATTATGTCAATTTTGAAGCTATTCAATTTTCACACAAGGTGCCAGTAAGTACATTAAGCGAAATTCACATATTTCTCATAATTATTGATAAAATACACCTTTTGTGATTTCACGCACCCTTAATTACTAGTGATGCAGGACTTACACATTACTAAGTTTGCACCCAAAGTTACTGATAATATGAGATTGGTAGTCCCATGATGAGGAATTACCAGGCCATTCGATTTTTTTTTAATTTAGATGTGGAATAACCTCAGGTATAACAGCTTCTGCACTTCTTGGGGCATCTTTTTCCACCAATTTGCCCCTCTTTCCCATTCATTTTGAATTCAGTATTTAATTAATTTAAATAGATTAGATTTAATTAAAATTATTTTTTAATATGTATTTTTTTAAATTACCTTAAATGTTTATATTTACCAATCTGTTTTTATTTAAGCTATGTCTGGTAGGATTAGTGGACTAATGCATCCACTTTAGGGGTCTGTGTTCAACCATATAGTCATAGGTTCAAACTCCGGCAAGTTCCCTTAGTCTTTCATCCTTCTGCGGTTGACAAAATGAGTACCATTGAGTTGGATAACAATACACATAGGTTTTTCAGCGCCAAGATACAATTGGGTGAAGGTGCTCTCTCCAAATACTCACGTTATTTATATATACTTTTTTAATATTAAATTAAATGTATATATATTTTTAAAAAGTTGAAATAAATGTATTTTAACAGTATTTCTATTGGGATAAAATTGCAAGTCTATGTCTACATTATTTTCGATTAAAAGGTGTTACAGTACCAGTGGTTGGCCATGTGTGGTGCTGAACCTACCTCAGATGTGAGCTGGAGTACATTCACTATTGTTGTGGGTTCTTTTTGGATGGAGTAACTTTAGAAGTGCTGTTTGTAAATAGGAATAGCTTACTCTTCTGTGAGTGGGTGTCGGTCCCCCCCTAAACCTCTCTTTAGCCGTCCCTCAACCCTTCACATTCAATAGAAAGTATTACTGCTTTTCCAGGCAATACCTTTGGTCCCTCCCACATTTACTACTCAAATGTGTGAGGATCTCCACATAGCAAAAGGTATTAAAGGTGAATGTGGAGATTTCCACTCATAGGTTTGTAAATTGTATGTTTAGTAAGTAGTAAATCAGTAGAACATGTTTACATACTACGAAATGTAGTTTGTGAATCAGGTCCTAAAACCCCTGTGTAGAAAGGGTAATAAGAATTGCAAACACTGTAGTTTAGAGAGTGATATAATAACAAAGTATTGTTATACGTGGGGAGAATTTTGTACACATTCATGACGAGACTTGTGAGTAATAAGTTAACCATTAAAAATGAATGCACATATTACTATTCTGGCCAAGTGGCCACTGGTAGATACATTCCAAATATTAGCAGATAGAAAGCACCTAACTAGTGAGTAGTACATATTAATGTGGTGATTTTTGTTTCCCACTGCTCAATGGCTTTTTGTTTCCATTTTAAATTCATAGCCTCTCCATCATCACAGAACCAGTGAAGTAGTGTGGCTCACTGGTTAGAGGCGGCAGACCCGAGAGCAGAGGACGGCCCGGGACCAGGGTTCGATTCCCGGCGCGGCAGGTTTCTGGACCAGGGTCAGCGGACTCGATAATTCTCTCGCCTCGGTGCCCACTCTGATCAGTGTTCACACTCGGCAACTCTGGGCATTAGCTTGCCTCATCTTCACTAACGGCCCCACCAGACCGCCGGGGATGCCTGGTCTCACCCTGGAGATACCCATTAAAAAGGGACCATCTCTCAGGGAAGCCAGGAAGGGTTTCGCAGCGGTCGAATCGCCTTGGGACCCTACGGGTAAGTAGTGCGCTATATAAATGCCTATACATACATACATACATGAAAATAAATCGCCTGACTCAGATTACAGGTGTTTCTTTACACAGTCCTAAATTTAATAACGTGATGCCTGAAATGAGACATGCATCATGATCCTAAGATGAGTCTAAATGCACAAACAGTGCAAATCCATGTTGTTTAATTTGCTAAGAGATTGATATTTCGCAGCAAATCTTTCGCATCTACTGATGATGCTGCATGATTTGTGGCCCTGGTTCTGTGTGTTCCAAAACTAGGTGCTATTTTTTACACCCGATAAAATCTGACACCGATGGGGTGTGTTGTTTGTAGACTAATAGGCAGATTTTAGTGCCCAACACACCAAAGTCTGCATGCTACGGTAAATACTGTACTGTTTTCCTCTGTTAAACTCCCCCAGGATTGACCTGCCAAAAATGTAACAACGGTTGAGTTATCTAACTAACAGTAAACACCACCAAACTCAGAATTCCTAACTCTCACACAGAAAGTGGTTTGTGTAGGGGGTCAATAAACACTGATTTACTAATAACCAGGACCTCTGAATTTAGCAGGAGCTTGTAGAGCAATTCTTCATGCTGTCCCTGTTCTATTTATTCAAATGGTGTTTACACTAGGCCTGCACTCAAACTGTTATGTATGTGACTGAACCCTGCACTGCTGCTTCCTGTGCTGTGAATACATTGTGTGATAGATGTCTGAAGTCCAAGTTTTGGTGCTCCGCCTCTGCATACAGGGTTTGTTATATAGACAACAGGAAATGTTTTGTAAAACACTCGTGAACAAGACCCGAAACACGGAGAGTCGTCCGTGCTTGATTAAAAAACACGCTTGAAATGCAATTTGGGCCACGGTGGGTTTGTTCGAAAGAACGTTGTGCACGATTATATGGAGGTATAGGGGTTCACTACCCTGCCGCGGAACGCCGTTCACAAGAGGCTTGGAACCCAGTGGGATTAAAAAGGTATATATATATATATGTATATTGTGATCAAGAACAACTTGTTGTTCGAAACGCGTTATCCCTCGACTCTTTGACTGCCGAATAAAGACCTTTTGGAAGAACTACGGGCTTATCTGAATTCCTTTACCTGAATTCTGCTTCTGCATATATATATATATATATATATATATATATATTAAAGATGAGATTCCAGTCCCATTTCCGCTGAAAACATCCAGGCACTCACGAGCATAGTTTCATAGGCTTGTTTATTTAAGCAATTACATCAACGCGTTTCGGGAGTCAGGCTCCCTTGATCACAATGCTTTTGCGTTGTCAGAGCCCTCCCTTTCAAGCATGTACACGGTGGTAAAAACAGAAAAGGGACTCACAACAAGACAAACTGTTAGTGCAACTACAGCGGCCATTTTAACATATTAACAATGTCTTTGGCATAGATGTAAAAATGAATGCAACATTTCAAATCCCCGCTTGCTAAACCATTCAAAAGGGAATAATTGCAACTGTTCTACATTAAAAGAGGCAACTCATAACGCTATCTCTCAGAAGAACAGTTTTCACTTTTTAAAGTGCAAGTGCATTTTTCTATTTGAAAAACGTTAACATAATGTTTCATAATTCAACTAAGGCAAGTGCCTATTTCGAAGGAATTATACCCTATTTATAAAACGGGAATAATTCATTATTTACATCTCATGTTTGTTAAAACACCACGGTGTATTCAACTTGGCACAGTAAAGTCTCGTATGAATTTTCCCTGGCTCTAAAGATCATGTTATGTCACACAATCTAATGGGACTGTTGCCAACGATAATGCTGTCAATCAAAACAACCTTATTATACAATCATAAAGTGCAAGTGCTTTAGTCAACAAGTATTTCTATACTGTAAACAATTTGACTGGATATTGCACTAAGGGAATAAAAAGTGCTAGTGCTTATACAGTGCTTATCATTTCAAATAAAGTGCTAATGTTTCTATGCTTTTCACAGTACTTGATAACTGTAAACATTCCCCACACAGTATATTTCTATAAGTCAATTGGGAAATATCTTATATTCAAAAAAGTGCTAGTGCTTCAACATCAAATACAGTACTCCATAGATGTAAACATTTCACTCATATTGCACCTCCGTAAATATTATTCCAAAGTGTCAGTGCTTATCACAGAACAAAAACAGCATTATTCATTGCAATATGACTGTCCCTGAGCCAATTTCATTAAAAGCAAAACCACCTCTGTACACGCAATTGAAGAAGGAAGGAGCTCAGAATAAGACCATTAAAATCAGAAAGAGATTTTCATCAAAAAATCATTGTCAAAAAAATCTTAAAATGCAGTTCAGGAGTAATCGAGGGTTAGAAAACAGTTCATTAAATTCATAGTCAATCAGCTCAAACAGGTATATAGGTCTTCATCCACATTCAAACCCTGTGGCTCCTTACAATTAAATTCTAATATAAAGTAAGTCTCCAATCTCCTCAACTCACTCTTTCTATCCCCCCTCTCTTCTTTTTTGGGACTTCTGCAATACAGGAGTACCGCAGGCCTTCGGGGTTACTTTGATGGTGGAGTTTAAAGTGTCGGGCCACAGGGTTGGGCCTATCCTGATTGACTATTGCCCTTCTGTGCTGTAATATCCGTTGGTGTACAGGTAAAATCGTACTACTGATATAAATCTTAGGGCATGGACATTGTAATAGATACACAACATATTCACTTTTACATGTGATGGTACTTTTTACTTTAACGGTTTTATTAAAAGTCGTTTTAAAATCCGTGCGATTCATTCCATGCTGGCACGCTTTACATTTAAAACACTTTTTAAAACCGGGTTTTGGCTTCAACCAGTCAGCACTACTCTTTCGTTTATCTACAAAATCACTACAAACAATTAGATCTTTTAGCGACTTAGATTTTCTATAGGTGATCTCAGGATTCTTCTTCACCTTGGAACCCAAAACTGGATCATTTCTGATTAGGTACCAGTGTTTTCTAAGTATTGATCTTACTTCCTTATGTTTAGTATTGTACGTAGTGATGAATCTTGAGCTACCTCGATCTAGTTGAGTTTTATTCGATTTACGAGATCTGGAGGGCTCAAAGAGTAAGGAGTGTCTGGTTAGTTTCCTAGCTTTACTAGAAGCACCTTTAAGAATTGTCTTGCTATATCCCCTTTCTAGGAATCTCTGAGTCATTTCTTTTTCAATGGTGTCAAATTGTTCATCACTGCTACATGTACGCCTGGCCCTATAGTACTCCCCAAATGGAATACTCCTTATCAATGCAGTCGGGTGGGCACTTTCGGCGTGCAATATTGAGTTCCCTGCAGTTTGTTTACGGAACACTGTTGTTTCTAATTTATTATCCAAAGGGGTAATTCTAATATCGAGGAAGTCAATATATATATATTCACTGAAAAAACCATAGGTTATAGACCATATATAGTTAGGAATTAGCATTTACAAAACCTTATTTTACTCACACAAAACCATTGAAATTCGCATATATAGTTAGTTGCACTAGCTATATATCGCGCACCCGCAATCCACTGCTGATCATGTCACATATTACATCATTCATGACATGGTCAGTGACATCACTGATGACATCACTGATGACATCTCAAATGACATCACTGATGACATCACTGATGACAACATCCAGTGACTGTATGTTTCTGTAAAGTTAAAATATGTCTTACATATTGAAGAATGAGTGGATGTATAAGTGTCTGGATGAAGGATTTATTAGGTGCATGACTGACTGTATGAGTGAATGATTAAATGTGTCTCACTGAGTGCATGGGTTAGTGACTAAACTGTCTTAATTTGTGCATCATTATGTCTGTTGTTCTGTAAACTGCTGCATGTGTTGATCAGTAGCTATATGAGTAACTATATGGGTTATTGATTGGTTGCCCAAGTATTTGTATGGGAGACTGAGTGTGTGTGTGGGTGGCTGGGAGGTGTATGACTCTGTGCATAGATGTGTGAGCAGTTGATTCACTAGATGTATGGGTTCAAAAGTGCATGTGGAAACAGCTGTATGGGCGGTTGACTGTGTGCATGAGTGTATTGGTGAGTGAATGAATATCTCAGTGCTAGTGTGGAGAAGCGTGGCTCAGTGGTTAGAGGCGGCAGACCCGGAAGCTGAGATCGGCCGTGGACCAGGGTTCGATTCCCCGCCTCGGCGGGTCTCGGGCTCAAAAATTCCACGGAGTCGACAATTCTTGCTCCGGTGCCTACTCGACTCACGGGGTCACACTCTGCGACTCTCGGCAATAGCTTGCTTAATCTCCACTACGGCCCCTCGCGGCGGGATGCCTGGCTTTCACCTTGTGGATACCCAGCCGGGGTATCTCACAGGGGAATACCAGGACGGGTTCCCTAAGCAAGCGCCTTGAGACCCCTGGGTTAAAGTGTTGCGCTATATAAATCGAAACACATTTACATTTACATGTCAAAGTAAGTACATATGTAAAACACAGTACATGTGAGAGCTGACATATATAAATAACTGTGCATAAGAGCCAGTGAATGTGTGAGTGGCTGTATGGATCATTGTGAACTTGTATCAGGGATTGTATAAGAGAGTAAATATGTGTCAGTATATGTTTGAATAAGTAAGGTGTGTATAACTGTATAGTTGAGGAAATGGAGGTGTGATTGATTCTTTGCATGACTGACTAGGTGTGTGAGTAACTCCATGGATGAGTGACAGTCTGTGAGTGTCTGTTTACACTGAGTGTATCTAAGGTTATATTAGAGTCTGAAGAGGTTCATCGTATTATCACATGAATCATGTCATCAGTGATGTGATCAGTAATGTTAAATGAGATGTCATCAGTGATGTCATCAGTGATGTCATTTGAGATGTCATCAGTGATGTCATCAGTGATGTCATTTGAGATGTCATCAGGGATGTCACTGACCATGTCATGAATGATGTAATATGTGACATGATCAGCAGTGGATTGTGGGTGCGCGATATATAGTTAGTGCAACTAACTATATATGCGAATTTCAATGGTTTTATGTGAGTAAAATAAGGTTTTGTAAATGCTATTTCTTAACTATATATGGCCTATAACCTATGGTTTTTTCAGTGAATTTTCAAGGTTTTGTAAATGCTAATTCCTAACTATATATGGTCTATAACCTATGGTTTTTTCAGTGAATATATATATATATATATATATATATATATATATATATATATATATATATATATATATAACATTTCTATGGCAAAATGAAACCCCTCATTTTGTTCCTTTGCAAATTAAATGTTTTAAGTGTTAACACTTTATTCCAATCAAGATGACTTCAGGTGTGCCATACTTTTGTCATAAGTAAGACTGTTAGCGCTCTAGTTGTTCTTTAGAACACTCTGGGACATTCTGTCACTGGGCTATAGTTGGGCTACATCTGGCTGATATTTGGGCTACATTTGTTTTTTTTTTGTCTCTGGTGGCCATCTTTGGGCTACATTGGGCTACATTGGGCTACATTTGGGCTCTAACATATATATAGCCCAATGTAGCCCAATATATATTTTTCAAAGTTAATTTTCATAAAAACCACTGGAGCATATATCTTGAGACATAGCAAAGGCACATCGGGCTACCAGTCCCTACAATTTTGCCAAGTTTTGTGGAAATCCATTCAGCCGTTCGAGCTAAAAGTGAGTTCAACCGCCCTATGGAAAACTCAATGTTAAAAACACGTTTTGGGACCCCCCTTTTTCTCGGCCCCGCTTGACGAAACCCCCCAAACTTTCAGGGGACGCTCAGAAACAAAATGTGCAATTTTCCTGAAGATTTCAGCCAATTCCGTCCATCAACGCCAAAGTTATTCAACATAGAATTTTCAGAAATCCCTATTCAAAAAAATCCTAACTTGTGTGACCTTTCAAAAGCTGAGAGCATTTTGAGAACAATATATATATATATATATATATATATATATATATATATATATATATATATATATATATATATATATATATATATATATATATATATATATATATATATATATATATATATATATATATGTATATGTATATGTATATATATATATATATATATATATATATATATATATATGTATATATATATATATATATATATATAGTGTTTCCTGAGTGCCCCATGTGTTGCCTCCAGTCTTTCTTTGGGAGGAGGTGTGTTGGATATTTTCACAGTTTGCAGTGACGTGATTTGGAGGCCCCCGCTGCGCAAGTTGGCCGCGGACACTACTGGCAGCTGCTGCAACAGAATTGGTCTGTGCTCCGAGGTATCGGGAAGTCCGTGGCCTGCCTCTATTTCCGGGAGCATTTGGACGGCAGCGATATGTAGGGCAGGATGTATTTCACACTCCTGCCTCTGCCTGCATGGTGACCTGGAGCTTGGGTCTGCAACCGTGATTGGGGACTTAAGGAGACACTGCGGAATCATTACAAACAGGAAATAGGCAATTTTTTAACACAGTGGTCTGCCCTGCAAATACCGCCATTCCATTATGGACAGTACATCCCCCCGGCAGCACCTACCTGATGCTTTTTGGGACCTGCAGTTTCCACACATTGCGGTGCTGGTGAGCAAGCATGAGGGAAAGGGGGCGGAGCGGATTCCCACCAATGGGGAAATGGCAGGACACATATAATAGGTGTTTTAAAAGCTGCCTGAACATTCAAGGCATCCGAAGAAGGCCAGTGGTGGCTGAAATGCATTATGCCGAATTCATCCGAACAAAGTGTTTCCTGACTGTCCCCCGTGTGGCCTCTACTCTTTCTTTGGGAGGAGGTGTGGTGGATATATATATATATATATATATATATATATATATATATATATATATATATATATATATATATATATATATATATATATATATATATATATTATATATATCCAACAACAACCTCATTAACAAGGAGGAAAGACAATGTCATGTGGTGATTTCATCTCCTTTTAATGTCTATCTTCAACGCGTTTCGCCTGTACCAGGAGGCTTGTTCACGAATAAAGTTTTAACATTACAAAAGCACCATTTTAAACCCTGTGCACGTGATGATAAATATATATATATATATATATATATATATATATATATATATATATATATATATATATATATATATATATATATATATATATATATATATCCTGCTGGCGATTGCAAGCAGGTAGGTATAGTTAGGACCATGTTTTCATAGCAAAAGCGTTTATTGACTTGCCTATATCTTTGATGCCATTTGACAAAGCTTCATAAACTTTTCCAAAAAAAGTGTGCCGGTAATTCTAGTTGTGCATGGAAGGATCCGGGACAATTCGTCAAGCGTAGGGTGAGAAAACAGGGGTTGAAAAAGTGTTTTTTCCCATGTTAATGTCCAGAGAGATTTTAGACCTGACTACAGCCCGAAACGGTGGACGGAAATGCACCAAATGTGGCAGAAAGAAAGTGCTTGGTCCACCAAGAACCCTTTTTGTTTTTGGTGTAAATCTGTTCAGTAGTTTTGGAGATATTAACTGTAATCCAAATTTGTATATCTAGGGATGTAGATCCTCCTCGGATCATCCTTAGATTCGTGAATCCACACACCAACAGCAATGCCATGATTGGCTGGCCGCAACATAAGAGGAAAGTTGCAACTGCCATTTAGGTCATCAGACTAGGTTTCCAGTGGGGAAAATATAGCTAAAAAGTGATGGAAGAGGTCTAAGTAGAGGAACCCTGACCCAATGGCACTAATGGAGGGGTCTGGAGGAAGAATTTGTCCAAACACCTTTTTTTTTTTACTAATACGCGAGGATCTGTGAATCCTACACGTATCCTCCCCGGATCCTCCCGGATCCACAGAGCCAGACTCCAATTTAAAAAGAAAAACACATTCCCTCACAGAGCCACACGCCTACTCACACACTCTCTCTCATACCCACTTAAACACCCACACAACCACTCATACACCCATGCAGCCACTCACATGCCCACTCACAGACCCTCATAACCACTCAAACACCCACACAGCATTCACACACCCACTTACGCTTACATACACACACACCCACTCACTGACCCACAAAAACACTCCCACTCACAGACCGACGCAGCCATTCACACATGCACTCACACACCCACTACACACTCATACACCTATGTACACACCCACAAAACAACTCAGACACCCACTCACACCCCCTCACACCAGGTTGCAGGGATGTTAAAGTTAGGAAATAGCATTAAAAAACCATAGAAATTAACTGGAAAAATAAAGATACGTATTTATATATGTGTGTGCGTATAAATATGATGTTATGTTATGTTAAAAAGGGCTTATAAAGCGTGCAGCTAATCAGCAGAGTGTCCTGGCGCTAAGACAGAAGATGCAGGGGCCTGAAAGGGGAGCTCCGATTCAGGGGTAGCAGCCATTACCAGGTTTTCAGTTGTTTCCTGAAAACTAGTATGTTCGAAGCCTGCCTGAGTGGGAGTGGCAGTTTGTTCCATATTCGATCCACTTGCACTTGGAAAGAGCGGCAGCCACGGCAGGCTCTGAGGAAATTAGGAAAGGCAATTAGATGCTGGTGTGCTGATCTAAGGGATCTGCTTGGAACATAGTGTGAAACTCTCCTGCGGATGTAAGGAGCCCCAATGCCATGCAGAGCCTTGAAAGCCAGGACTAATGCTTTGAAGAGAATTCTGCATCGGACAGGCAGCCAATGCGAATATGTGTGTATATATATATATATATATATATATATATATATATATATATATATCTATATAGAGTGTGTGTGTGTATATATATTTATAACTTGGACAAAGGAGGCGGCACAACCGGATACTTTTGGAAGCCTTTAATTCAACGTTTCACCCCACCAACGCGTTTCAGCAAGACAAGGCTTTTTTCACGGTCTATATATATATACACATACATATATATACATATATATATATATATATATATATATATATATATATATATATATATATATATATATATATTTACTGAAAAAAACAAAAGTTAAGGTGACATTTAAAACCACTGTAATTCACCACTTGTAGTTCACTGAGCTAACTATAACTTTCTCCCCACAATGCTCTGCTTATGACAGCACATATTACATCACCCATGACATGTTAAATTACATCCCAAATTACATCACTGATGACATCAATGATGACATCATCCAATAGACATGACCATTTTCTAAATGCTTTTTAATCTGTAAGGTATTTGGCAAGCTACACCTAAACCCAATTGTGTATTATTGCTCTACTGCTAAATTGTGTAACATTTTGCAACATGCAGGATATAAAGCAAATCTGTGAAGTCATCCACATTTAATAGATATTATACTTTGATATTCAGGTACTTAAGAACCTTCTCTGTGAATTCCCGAGTTTTTTTCTCGTGTTCACCCAACTGCCCCAATGAGAGTAACTTTTGCCCGGCTAGACAGTGAGTTGTCTGCAGGTATTGGCCTCTTGCCAGGCCCTTATCCCATCCACCCTCACAAAGCCTTTGCCATGGCAGGGGGTTAGCCATAGAGTCCTGCCTGTGGTCAGTCCCTCTGCCCAATCTCCTGCAGGAGGCTAACCCTTGCTGTGCACAGACTTTGTCTGTGTGTATATAGGGTTCACTGCAGGCCAGGCCCCTACAGCCAACCCTAAGCAGAAGGCCAAGTGCCCCCGCTGGCAGCCAACTCCCCTCCATACAGGCCTTCGGCATGAGGCCAAGCTGTGTGTGCTGCCTTCCAGATATGCCCAAACCCCAGCTGAAGACAGCCTTTGGCAATTTGTTGCAAAGATTTGTAAGCAGGGTGTGGCCTTAGGTCACATCCTGTGCCCAACCCCCCACAGATGGCAATCCTTTTCAGAGAACTCAACCCACAAGTACATTTATTTTTTCTTTTCATAGTACCTTTTTGATACCAGTCCTGTGTGACCGAAAAGGCAGACAGGAGAAAAAGCTCTTTTGGGCAATCAGAGGCACTTATTTTAAAATTTACTGTAGCACTAGACTAACCTTTGTTATCTCTCAGAAGTATTGGAAAGTGAAAAAACCACGAATATACAAAAGGGTAAAATTATATTATAGTTAGGTGACAAATTCATACACAACGTAACGTTTTAAAAAACAAAACAACTCTTACAATTGCCAGTTATAGTTCAGTGAGCTAACTATAACTTAACCCGTTGCATGCACTGCTCATAACCTGAAATATGACAACACTCATGACATGTTAAATGACATCATTGATGACATCTCAAATTACATCATTGAGATCATCACTGACGATGTCATGCAGCTGATATGACACTGTTGTGGTATGCTTTTCGCACTGGAAGGTATGCAGCAACTACATACACCATGACCAAGTTTTCTGCTGCATCTCTAGTAATAATGTGCGCAACCTTTCGCATCATACAGCATGTCTGTGAAATCACCCACATTTTGAAGATTATATGTTTTTAACTGATATTCAGGTGCATAAGAAATATTATGTTCTTTGAAGACATTAATAGGCCTGACTATGTGTTTGGCAGTCGAAGGACTGCCAGACTTGTGGTGGTGCGGCGGTGATGGATCGACATACCACCATGCCAGTCGTCCGACCGCCCCATTAGGAGTTGGCAACCCAGGGACTATTGGCTCTGCCAGGAAACCGCCGTTCCCTGACATTGGAGCGGCAGCAGAGGCTGCAATATGCTAGGCGGGACTGCTGTGGTCCTGTCAAGCATATACCAAGTTTGCTTTCCTCCAGGGTTTACATAGAGGTTCCTCCTCCATGTAAACCTTGGAGGAGACAAACAAAAGGGACCCTGTGCCTCAACCACAGGTGGATGCACATGGGGGCATAACATGTTCCCTCTTTGTGCATGCACAATGGTTCCTGCATGGCATGAACTTTGAAGTCCATGGCGTGCTGGAACCTTAGAGTGTGGGCCCATTGCAGTGCCTTTTTCAAAGGCACCGTGACCTTTAAAAAAGACACCGCCACGAAGCCTGCCTGTCAGACTACTAAAAATTCGGAATCTGGTGGGTTGGCGGCGGCGAACTTCGACAGAGCAGTGGCATGTCGGATTGCACCACTGCTCTGCAAAAAAGTCGTAATCAGGGCATAATGTCTTGAGCTATATAATAAATGTTGAATACAATTGTGAGAGAATTTGACAATTTTTTACCTTATTAAGAGGTACGTTTTAAATACCTCATCTGGTATAGAATTTCATTTCAACAAATTTATGTTCATGCATTAAACACTGGCATGTCATAAATGATGTCATAGATCATGTCATTAGTGATGCCACATGTGAGTTCATAAGCAGTGCAAAGCGGGTGTGTAAGTTATAGTTAGCGCTGCTAACTATAACTGTTAAATGTATGTGTTTTTTTAGCTGAAAACGTTAATGTTGTCACTGGCAAATTCACGTAACTATACGTTATTTATACATTATAACCTTTGGTTTTTTTCAGGAAACTTCTATGGTCTTTTATTTTTAAAAAAACAAATCCTTTTGTACCACCTGACTATAATGCTGCTTTAACCTTAGTTTTTTTCTGTGACTTTAAAGGGTTTTTTAATGTAACATAATTACCATATGTAAATTCTATCCCCCACCGTGCAGCCAACGCCCCCATACAGCCAACATCATGCTGTGCACAACTGTGGGTGGTTGGACATTGGCTGATCCCTGGGGACCCCAGATCCCAGATACGTATTTTTTATTGTAGGGGTGGCGGACCACCATGCGGACCCTCTCTCTGAGTTTTTATCTGCCCCAAGGACCCAATCCCCCCGTGCCACTTATTCAAATAAATTGGTTGGGGCAATGTGGGCCCCTTCCAAAGCCTTGTTAGGCCCTGGGAAGTGAGCTCCATAGGGCCACTCTTTTATCGACATCCACCGTGGCCCAGCATGCTTGTTTGCCGGATGGGGCACACAACCTGCCTCTCAGGCCAATTTTAGTCCTGAGGATCCCATCCCTCGGGGCCTGCCGTGCTTGTTTGGCGAGGGGGCATGCAGCTCCACTCCCCAGACCGATTGTGACCCAAAGAACCCAATCCCCTGGCCTAGCACTATTTTTATGGGGGAAGGGGCTTGCAACCCCCCTTCACTGGCCAATTTTGGCCCGGGAACTCCATCCTCCAGGGCACATCACCATTTTGATGGGGGAGGAAAGCAAGTGACCCCCTGGTTCGCCCAGGGTCTGGCATGCTTGTTGGGGGAAGGGGCATACATCACCACTCCCCAGGCTGATTTTAGCCACAGGGACCCAATCTGCCAGGGCTCAGCACCATTTTAAAGGGGGAGAGGAGCAAGCAGCCACCCTCATAGGCTGATTTTGGCCACAGAGAAACCACCCCCCGGTGCAACCAAAAGGAGGGTGCCCTGGTGTCCCCCCAGGGCACCCACCACACTGTTGTTGGGGGTTGAGGGAGAAGCCCCAAAGCCCCCAAGGCCCCAGCTCCCGCCCACAGGAAGCATTTAATAATTTTGCACTCTGCTGGCAGGAGCAATATTTAGATCTGTTTTCCTGCCCGCGTCACTGCGGGCGGGAAAACAGATCTAAAGATGGCTCACAATGGTTGTGGACCCCCCTCCTTTATAGTAATCGGCTCCAGGGCCAGGCTCCACAGGGTCTTTTAAGACTTGATGTGGGGGGCTGCAGAGCCCCCTTCCCATTTTGTGAATGTTTGGCCTCGGGGTTGGGCTCCTCAGGGCCTTTAGAGCCTCAGGGAGGGGGGGCCACACAGACCCCATCCCCATAAAATTCAATTTTGGCCCCGGCTGGGCTCTCCAAGGCCTCTAATGGTGTGGGAGGGAGAAAGAGCAGCCCCCCAAAAAATTGTTGTTGGAAGGAGGCCTGGGAAAGGAGGCCACGCAGTCACCCTCCTCATTATAGACACAGCCATAGGGTTAGGTTTCCCCAGACTTATAATAAATAAAAGCAGCCCAGCTGCCATTTTTTATTTATTTCGTTTTTTGATCCCACAAGAGTCTCTCAGGATCGCATAATTTCTTGCCATTTTCTTTTCTCTTTTGGTTCTGTGGGGTTTCCCTCTGGTTCCCCCCCCCCCCCCCCATGGGGCCTAGGGGGTCAGCGTATCCCTACCATACCTCCATGTATCTTCTTTTTTTTTTACAACTTCAGGACAATGGAGTAAGTCCCTGAGTCCTCTAATGGCTGCCATCAACATTTTTCTTATATTGTCGGTAGCCAAACAGAGCACTTGCAGGGGTCTGACTCCTGGTGGAGAGAGATGGCCCAAGGAAATAAAGCTCCCTGGGCCAATCAGAACACTCTGGGGCAGATTTACAATAACTGGCCCATCCCTGCATATCTACAGGGATGAACCAGTTATTGTGCGCCGCGGCTCCGCCACCATGCATGCGCCGTATTTACAATGTGGCGCACCATGGTGCAAAAACAGCACAGATGCGTGACGCATCTGTGC
This sequence comes from Lissotriton vulgaris, assembly GCF_964263255.1. Lineage (NCBI taxonomy): Eukaryota > Metazoa > Chordata > Amphibia > Caudata > Salamandridae > Lissotriton > Lissotriton vulgaris. The sequence continues at coordinate 650,478,162 of NC_141700.1, read as the reverse complement.
TGTAAAGGCGGCACTTTGCTGGAGTTGCGTCGCAAGCGCGACGCAGCTCCAGCAATGCTCTGGGGGGCCCTATCTGTACAATGCTGCATCAATCCTTACGCCTGCTTCAAGCAGGCGCAGGGTTTTGACGCAGCATGGGTCCAAAAATGACTGAGTGAAATCTTGTAGATTTCATTCAGCCACTTTTAGGAGGCGTCCTACGCCGGAAGCCCCCCCCTGCGCAGGAACGCCTACTTCTGGCACAGGGCTTTACAACATGACTTATCTCCCAGATGACGCATCTTTTGCGCCGCCGCTGCGTCACAAAAGTGACGCAACGGCTGCGTGAAAGAGGCGCAAGGGGCTTGTAAATCTGCCACTCTATTTTTAAATTCACACTCCCAAAAGAGTTCCGTAGACTCTTGCAAGCCTAACTGCCAAAATATACAATTATTTTTTACCCTCAAAGTCTCAAAAACGTCTGAACAGATTTACACCAAATCACAAAAAGCTCAATCTGTGGACCAGCATCTAGCTTCCTGCCAAGTTTGGTGCAATCCTGTTGAGCAATTTTTCCTATAACCTTTTCTAAAGAAGTATATGGAAAATGCATGGGGATTTTGTGTTTTAGGACTCCTCTTTCTTCTCAGCCCCCGCTTGACGGATCACTCCGGAACTTTTCAGGAAGCTGCTGGGGAGGATAAACTTTCTTTTTGGAAAGTTTTGTAAAGATTTGTCAACCAGAGCCAAAATTATTAGCAGTAGAAGTTGCAACTGGACTGGGATCGGAGGGGGTGGAGGATCGGTCTGAGCGCCATGGATCGTGCTCAGACTCAAACAGGGAGCCTGTGCATGTACCTCACCAGGCTCTGTAATGCAGACCAGTAGGAACATTCAAAGTGTGCATGAACTGTTTGGTCGGCCCAAGAAGGGCGGCCAAACATTTCATGTGCACTTAGGGAGCGCACAGCACTCCTTCCCTGCTCTAGCTCTCCCCACACTGCATGCCACTGAGTGCATGCAATAGCAAAAATAAAATGCTATTGTCATTTATTTTTTCTTTTTGGGCAGTGGGGCAATGCTCCTCCACCTTAGCGGAGGAGCTGCCACTGCGTATTAGCAAACTAAAAAATGCTGTCTATGGAAAAACAGACCCAAGTATAACTACCTAGAAATATATATTCCCTGCCTACATTGTTTTTTTATGAAAATCTGCTGCAGTGCCTGTCATAGCAAAACCAAAGGGAATGATGGACGGAGTATTGAACATTGCAAGAACTCACCCCCATGCAACTGATCTGTGTTTAATCCATCATCATTCTTTAGCTCACTCCGCCACCCCAGTTCAGACACGGCCATATGCAAATCAGTCTGACCCTGTGCCTCATGGGAACAGTCCAGCCCGAGCTGTCACGCCAAGACTTCGCTGGACCGGAAACAAGCATCCTGGGACCGGTTTCTGGCTAATCAGCCGTCATCAGCCAGGCTAGCTTGAATCCAGTGGCAAAGTGAGCAAGGGACCCACGTCTGGGCATACCTTGCCAACTCAGGGCGAACAAAGCAAAACCAAAGGGGATGATGGACGGAGTGCGCACTTAGGGAGCGCACAGTACTCCTACCTTGCTCTAGCCTGACCCACACTGCATGCCACTGAGTGCATGCTATAGCAAAAATAAAATGCTGTTGTCATTTATTTTTCCTTTTCGCGCAGTGGGGGAATGCTCCTCCGCTTTCGCGGAGGAGATGCCACTGTTTATTAGCAAACTAAAAAATGCTCTGTCTATGGAAAAGCAGACCCAAGTGTAACTACCTAGAAATATATATTCCCTGCCTACATTGTTTTTTTTTCTGAGAGTCTGCTGCAGTGCCTGTCATTGGTCAGGTGTGGTGCTTGTCCTTACTCCAAGACTGGACTGAAAATAATTTGCAGTGGTTTTGATACTTTTAGGGCTTTAGAAACTTTCGAAGTGTGGTTTGTGAATATCAATGGTCTTACTCTCCCTATGTTATCACCACTACCCGCTTCTTCCCACATTTACTACAAAGTAGTGCACTTAAATGTGCTGAGATATCAACTCAGTGGCGTAGCTAGGCGCCTTGCTGACTCCAAAACACATGCCGCACGGGGCGGACCACCCCCTCCCCTTGCTACGCCACTGTGTCAATTATTGAGACTGAAATCTGTGCACAGAGAAGTTGGAGAGCTCCACTTGTAGGTTTTTGAATTGCATTTGTAGTCAATAAGTACCACTTTACATACCACAAAATGCAGTTTGTGAATCGAGCCCACGAAGTTGCAATTGTCAAGATGTGCTTTGACTGATTGTGATGACCACTAAAAGTTTGTGGGGAAAAACCAAGGAAAGAAACAATCCAGCATAACGAAAACAAATATAAGAAGGAACTTTTAGAGACAGTAGCAACTTTGTAGGTGAAATTGCCTACTTTGCTTGTGAAATAAGCATCAGCCTTTCCTCCTAGATCTATCACTAGCTTGACAAGTGTGAGGCAGATTCCCACTAAACTCAACTATATGGATCCATCCCAGGTGTTTAGCGTGTGTGGTGTCCAAATGAAACAGGATTAGTGAAACCTGGATGTGAAGGGAGGATGGGAACATTTGATTGATGCACTACTTGCTGCAGATTTTTTAAATTAACATTTTTAATATTGAGTAGGTTTATAATTATCCAAACAGGTAGGTTGAGCAATTTGCTCAGAATCACATGTGTGCCAAAGTCGGGATTAAAACCCAGTTTTCTGAGCACCAGAGTAAGCCTCAATAAAAATCCTCTATTAAATAGATGTGGGTGTACTGAGTGAAATGAACATCATTATGCCAGAAAAATAAATTCTCCTTAATGTTGCAATGATTGTGGTCCACCAAACTCAGATTCCTATGCCACTTTCATTTTTTCGTTCAAGTGTGTTTCCCTCATTGCTTAATTTGTGAAAAAATAAGTACCAGGGCTCTTGTCAGGAGGCCACTGTGACCTGCACCACACATTGCCCCTGCCCTCATTGCAAGTGATAGTACCAACACAACTACTAACCCTCACACTCCTACAAGTGTGACAAATCGGACTATTCCAGGCCCTCAAAGCTATAAGAATGACTTGGGTGGCAGGTAATAGTCCTTTTTTTAGTGTATATTGAATTAATACCTTTTGTTGCCAGACAGCACCATCGTGTGGCCGACTGTCACACGCACCAGTGTTGACAATTCGGTGCCAGTGCTGAGCACCGGAAACCACCTGCACAAATTAAGCACTGGTTCCCCTTCATCTCTATTTACATCTCATCTTGCAAACTAAAATTGGACTTTTGGGGGAGTCAGGGTATTTACCAGTAGATCATTGACTTTGAAGGGCTGGTAGATGTAGCGGGGTAAGATACACTCTGCCCCAGCCTTACCGGCCTCATATGAGCATGGATGTGAACTCCCCAAGATGTTAGGGGTAGCACAAATTACATAGCACACTCTTTGATGCCCCCGATGATCTCAGCTCACGAGGTTGACTTCTTCTCGTATCCTTACTTGCTTCTAAAGCTTCTTGTTCAGTTCTGAGGCTAAACAAGACCCTCCAAAATTTGCATCAACGGAAAGATAAAAGGGCTTTCAGAGCCCTATCTGTTCTGCTGCTGCAGGTGCGAGGACGCCATGGGGGCTCTAAAGCAAGCACAGAAAAGTCTCCACATCCCCTAAATTCTTAGTAAAAAGAAAACAGCTATAATTGTGATGGACTGGGCACAACGCTACCTTCTGCCCCGGTGCAACTGCACCTCCTGCACTATGAATAGCTAGAACCGTGGCTGCTGCATTCATGGCCCCTGAAAATGGGGAAGCAAGATTAATATTAAGGGCGCCATTACAGGAAACCCCCCCTATTTCCCTACAAACAAAATGGAAGTTTAGCGTGTGCTGGGACGTGCCGATCTCTGTTAGCAAATGATTGTTTCGCGGAATTTGACTGACACAGAGGCTTATAAATGTGCTGAGAAGATCTACGACTTTCCGCGGGGTTCACACGAAGGTCACTGTTTTAGAAGTTCCATTTGTATCTATTTTTCAATACATCCACAGGGCAGGCCTCGCCCTTCTGCTCAATCTGTCTTTTCTTGTTTTGCTGATGTGAGGCTCCGCGGAGCCGGATTGTGGGCGGAGCGCGCGCCCAGCACAGGTACCGTGCAGAGCACATGTACAGCGGTTTAGACTTGTCAGGGTGACAGCATGGATCTTCAATCTAGGAGGAATGAATTGAAGATGTATTTCTCCGAAGGTGGGAAGGAACACAAGTCAAGCACGTGCGCTGCAGCCGGCCGGTGGCTTGGGAACGCCCTGGGCCTAATGGCTGCGTGCATCAAAACAACAAGCCCTTTGCCTTTCAGGAATGATGCGTGCCATTACAGAGCGCGGTATTTTTCGAAGTACTTTATTTGACATGCATCTATTCTGACGTTTTGCTGCATGCTTTTCTTCCTGCCTGGGTAGAAAAACTCTTAAGTAAAGTGGTTGCTCTTCTTGGCTTGGTAATGCTGGCCAGCGGTCGAGTTAGGGTGACCCTATTCTCAGAAGTTGAACCCGGGAGAGGCCAGACTAAAAACTGTAAATACTGACAGTGATCAAGGTACATAGCTGACCTGTCCCAGTTTTTGCGTCGCCTTGTAAAAAAAATATAAAAAAAATACCAGCCATCCTCAATAAACGTACTCAAGTCAAGTTGGTGCTATTACGTGTTGATAATGCACACTGCCACAGAAAGAAGCTTGTGTGCCAAAGTTGTTGTTTCATTCAGCTTTCTGGAGGGATTTCTGATAAACAAGAGTGCCACAAACACTGCCAGACAATCATGCCCAACAAGCAGGGGTGGTGACACCAGTATGTACGAAAAACACACACCTATTCCTGGTGCTTTCTGGGCAAAGTGCATCCAGTGTCCTGTTGGAACAAAGGCAAGTTACTGGGCGCAAAACATCACCAAAGGCCACACCGGATTGGTGTCAGTACAACGCGATGTTTTACAACGCGTTCCGTTACAACGCGATTTTTACATCGCAAATACCATTACAATGCATGCCATTACAACGCATGGCATTACATAGCAGATGGTATTACAACGCATACCATTACATCGTAAGTATTGGTAAGTATATCTTTTTTTAAAAAAATTTAATAAAGTTAATTAAATTAATTTAAAATAATAAAAATAATATAACATTTTTAAAACAGAAATTAATTTAATTATAGTAATTTAAAATAATATAATTAATGATATATAAAAAATTTATAAATAGAAAATAATATAATGTAATTAATTACAATAAATATAATTATAATTTAATTAAGTTATAAATAATACATAATATAATTATAATTAATAAAATTAAAAGAATTTAATTAATTAAACATTTTTAAATAATATAATTTAATTATAATCGTTTATTAATACAATTAAATTAATAATATATTAATTTAATATATTTAAAATAATATAATTAATGATATATAAAAAAATTATAAATAGAAAATAATATAATGCAATTAATTACAATAAATATAATTATAATTTAATTAAGTTATACATAATACATAATATAATTATATTTAATAAAATTAAAAGAATTTAATTAATTAAACTTTTTTAAATAATATAATTTAATTGTAATCGTAAATTAATACAATTAAATTAATATTTGTAAATATTATTATTAATTTAATTAAATTAAATAAAATTCATTTAATTAATTTAATTTATATAAAGTCGTAATACCCCTGTACCCCAAAACCCAAACCCTGCCCTAAAACCTAAAAACACCCCTGTACCCCAAAACCCAAACCCTGCCCTAAAACCTAAAAACACCCCTGTACCCCAAAACCCAAACCCTGCCCTAAAACCTAAAAACACCCCTGTACCCCAAAACCCAAACCCTGCCCTAAAACCTAAAAACACCCCTGTACCCCAAAACCCAAACCCTGCCCTAAAACCTAAAAACACCCCTGTACCCCAAAACCCAAACCCTGCCCTAAAACCTAAAAACACCCCTGTACCCCAAAACCCAAACCCTACCCTAAAACCTAAAAACACCCCTGTACCCCAAAACCCAAACCCTGCCCTAAAACCTAAAAACACCCCTGTACCCCAAAACCCAAACCCTGCCCTAAAACCTAAAAACACCCCTGTACCCCAAAACCCAAACCCTACCCTAAAACCTAAAAACACCCCTGTACCCCAAAACCCAAACCCTGCCCTAAAACCTAAAAACACCCCTGTACCCCAAAACCCAAACCCTGCCCTAAAACCTAAAAACACCCCTGTACCCCAAAACCCAAACCCTGCCCTAAAACCTAAAAACACCCCTGTACCCCAAAACCCAAACCCTGCCCTAAAACCTAAAAACACCCCTGTACCCCAAAACCCAAACACTGCCCTAAAACCTAAAAATACCCAAACACCCCAAAACATATACATCAGTACCCCAAAACATATACTCCTATACTCATACTTATTTTAAAAAATACTTAAATTAATATATTTAATTTATAATATTTAAAAACGAAATAAATATTTTTTTATAATTAATAATAATTAAATCAATAATAACATATTAAATAAAATAAAAAAAAAAAATTAAATACTTACCAATACTTACGATGTAATGGTATGCGTTGTAATACCATCTGCTATGTAATGCCATGCGTTGTAATGGCATGCATTGTAATGGTATTTGCGATGTAATAGCTGCGTTGTAACAGCATTACGTTGTAAAAGATGCGTTGTAGCGGTAACACACCGCCACACCCTATGCCAGAAAATGCTGGGTATGGCTGCATGTCATGTCTACTCAATGTGTGATACCGCGGAAAGATGTGTTTAGCATGTACTGGTGGTCAAGTACTCAGGGAGGGTTCACTGAGTAAGTGGTGTGGCAGTAGACCAGTTGCTGCACGCAAAGTTTAATTTGTAAAAAAAATAAGTGCCAGGGCCTTCGTCAGGAGGGCACTGCAGCTTGCACCACACATTGCCTCTCCCAGTGTTGTTAATGACAGTACCAACACAATTACTAATCATCACACTCCTATAAGTGTGACAATTCAGCTAGTTGGGGCCAACACAAAGAAGAGGTGAAAGTGCGGGTGGTGGAGGAGCAGGGGAGCATGTGAGGGGAGCGTGTGTGGGGTAAAATAAAAAATAAAAAACAAAAACACACTTGCCTGGAGCAGAGGCCGCCTCCCAGGTCACGCTTCCATCTTCTCTTCCTGGTCCCAGACTCCCAGTATACACTGGGACAGACTCCCTGTGCAATCCGCCTGCTGCTCTCATGTGAGAGCAGCGTAGGGATTGGCATGAGAGGGCTGAATAGACAGCCCGCTCAGACCAGTCTGTGGGGTTTCTCCAGCCCGGCTGTTCAATGCAGCTGGGCTGGAGAAACCTAAGTGCGCATGTTTGTTTGGCCGACCTGAGACAACCGGTCAAACAGATATGTGCACTTAGAGACTGTACTTGGCACTCCTCCTCCCCCCTCCCACGCCTCGGCCCCACCTCTCTGAACGTGCTGGCTCAGAGACGGAAAATGAAATATAAAACGATTTAGGTAATCGTTTTATTTTTCACCTGCTGGCTCGGAACCGGTGAGGCGATGTTCCTCTGCCATTGTGGAGGAGCCGCCCCTGAATTCAGCCTATTCCAGAACCCCAAAGCTGTTAGAATGGCTTGGGCAGCAGTCAATAGTCGTTTAATTCATATTGAATACATAAACAACAGTTGCTGTGCTAGGGGGGGCGTGGCCAAGCCGCTGATTGCATTGGCTGCCGGAAATGAAGCTCCATCTGATTCAACCATATTCCTTAATGTAACTGGGCTATGCAACACCATCACTTGCCATCAGATCCTTGTGGGTCAATGCAACATTGTGGGGAAAGTTTTTTCTCAAGCTGGGGCCGTGATGACGCTGTGGAGGGGGATATTTACTGACAGGGCTCACTGCTAGGCCCCCGCCCATGGCCTGCCCCAACGCTGCACAACAGTGCCTCCAGACACCGCGTTGTTTTGCGCCACAGTCAGTTGCACCTGAACTCCTGCCCCTGGAGAAGCTGCTAAGCTCCAAAGCCATCCAATCCGAGCCTCCGCCACCCTCATCTCTGCAGCAGTACAAGCCTCCAGCAGTCTGCAGACCAGGAGGTGCCCAACGTCGCCACGCCCCTGCTGGAGGCCTCGTCGGTGTGGTGAGGCCTTATCTCCTGTACCCCATTGAGAAGTGGAACGACTGTGGCCTGTGGTGCCATACCAGCCAGGGCTGGGGTCACTGTGGCTCACGTCATGGAGAGTGGGTGAGGCGCTGCTACATCAGAGTGGCTTCCACCAGGAAGTAATGCCGGCACGGAGTCTCCCCAGAGGCCCTGCGGTGACAGGGGCTGTGGGTGAGCATGGGGAACCAGCTGCCGGGCCTTGTCGGGCCAGCCTGCTGCCTCCTACGCCCCTGTCTCTCCAGCAACCACCTGCTGTGTTTGGGATGGGGAGTCCCACTGCAACCGGGCAATGTGCCAGCGTACCGGCGCTAATGATGTCCTGCCTCTCCTCCTCTTCAGGCAATGCTGGCCTTGTACTGCAGTGTACCTGACAAGCCTCTCTGACTATCCTGGTATTCTGGGCATAATTGTGTGGACCCTTCACCCTCTGCTCCTGGCACATGAGTGCCTCTACCACCCTGCATGTCCTATGACTTGGGCACTCCTGCCTTGTTGCTTCCACTTCATCTTCCGCACGTTGCCCTTCATCTGGCCTCCTTCTCTCAACTGCATTGCTGTGCCCTTTTCAAAGTGTCTGTGTCACTGTGCTGACCTTTGTGGCGGAACTGGTGCTCTTGCCCTGTGGTTTTCACCTGCTGGTGAGCTGTCATTTCGCCCCACCTCCTGCCTCCAGCCTGCAGTTGGTACTTGTGCTGCTTTTGCTGATGCTTACACCCATAGAGACACGTGGTGATTCTGGTGTCCTGCATTTAGACCTGATGAGTTATTGGTAGGTCACTACCTGTTGTGGCCAATATTGTCCCTGTCCACTTGTCTGCTCCCAGCAATGCTCAGTAAGGAACTTTAACCCACTCCCAGACCACAGCTGTCCCCATCTCTATTGTATGGTGGTATCCCCCAGGAGTTGCTCTGTTGCTGGCACCTCGTGCCCTCACCTGCTCGAACAAGACACGCTGCATGCCTATGGTGACTGTCACAGCACAACTTTACATCGGTATCCTCCTCCAGCCCTCTACCTGCGGGCTATGGTTCGAGGTGACCCCAAACGATGATGTCTAAACTTCAACAAGCAGAAATCTCCAGACACCACATAACACATGGGGAGCACGGTGGCACAAGCAGTGCAAGGCCCAGACCCACTGACCGGCACTTACGTAACAATGGTGGAACTCAGGGCAGGCTTTTTGGCCATTGATGACCGGTTTTACACCCTGGCCAGGAAGTTAGATACAATGGATGAACACTTTGACTGCCATGACAACTGGATTGAGGCTGCCGAGGGGCGATTGTCAAACTTGGTGGACAGCGCTGCCCAAACCATGAAATGATTGGAAGGAATTGCAAGGCTCCTAAAGATAGCAGCAAGGCAGATGCTAATAACCCACGCATACGGGAGGTACTAGAATCCACCAATACTGGCCGCCTGTATATGATCGTCGAGCGGCTGTTTACAGCTCTGTTTGGTAAGGAACCCTTTACGTCACATTTCTTGTGGAATGGGCACATAGCTCACTGGGCCGGCACCCCAATTTAATGTTGCTGATAAAGTGGGTCCTTGTGCAATCTTCAAATTCTCTTCATAGTGCCTGCTATTCAGAAAAAAATCCAGAGAATTTGAATATTGCACAAGGACCCACTTTATCAACAACATTAAAATTCTCTTTGAAACGATACCACGCTCTGAGGAAGCCCCAGGCCGGATGGTCATGTAATGGAGCGAAACATGTGTTGGCTGTTGGTTACTTACTTGCACACCCACTCAGTTTTTCTTCAATGACTGACAACACCTATAAATACAATGTTCACAATGAATCCAGCTTCTTTGAATTATTCCTGAAATACAATGATTACCTGTATTTGCCCCTGACACCCACCTTGAACCCCGTTAAAATGTAGGGGGTAGGGGTATCCCCCAGTCCGCGACAAGTAACACAACAATAAATATTTGCTCAATATCCAACGGATAGTAAGGGATCAGGACCCATTGCCCCTCTACCTACAGAACAGTCTGTGAAAGTTCTTGTCTTCCTCAGCAAAGTACATTGTTTATTTAAATTCTAATGGGACATGAAAATACAAGCCTATTCCCATGATACAATGAAACGTCAGAGAAAAAGATGTCTTCTGTGGTCTAGTTTGTACAAAGTTACTCAAGTACGAGTTTCCATTACAATAAAGAATTCATTCAGAGAAACAGCTTTCTCTGTACTGTGGCTGTGAACATGAGCATGAGGCATGACTATAGATCTTTTGTTTTGTCCCTGCAGGGCATGGATAAAGGTTGTATGTATATGATGACAGAGGCAGAGGACATACCACAGAATTTTGTCAAAGAGTCATACTTCTTTCAGAGTGTTTATCAGGGTAAATCGGCGTGACCTGTTGCCACACCTAGCTCCCATTGGCTAGTAGGGACAGTGGCTAGCAGGTGCAAGCAGAAGGTCATGATTTATGTAGGGTAATTGTCTCACAAATATACTGAAGGAAGGTAGACTGGGGAACACAGCTCATCCTTTGGCCAAATGGACCACACTGTAACTGCTGAGCAAAGCTCAGAGGCACACAATCATGATCATCAATGAATCACAATATATCTTAATTAGCCCATGAAAGGCAGGCATTATGAGGCTCTTTTCGCCAGGGACAGTGAATAATAAATCAACTGCTCCGGCCTCTCATTTATTATACTTCCCTCAGGTTTTTTTTGTATTTGAATTTTTTTTGTTGGTGTCCCTGTGTTTTTTTTGTTGGAGGATGCAGGGGGATCCTGAAGCTTGAATGGCCCTGCCTGCTCACTGCATGCGGCCCCTATGGCATGGGGCCCACACAGAAGTTGGCCACACCTGTTCTCCATTTTTTTATAGTGGGTGCCCTGGTCTCACTCGTGCTCCATTAAGCAGAGACCTCGAAAAAGTGGTGGTCCCAAGATGCATTTTCCTAATGCAATTTTCCATAGGAAAATTGAGCTGCAATACAAGAAAAAAAGGGCTGAGTGGAATTACACCAAATTTGGCAAAAAGCTGAATGTTTACCAAGAAAGTGCTTTATGTGATTTGGTTTAAATCCATTCAGTAGTTTTTGAGAAATTAAAGGTCCAAAGTTTGTGTATGTCACACCACAGAGGATCCGCAGACCTGACCAATCACATGATATGATATGGTTGGCTTCCACAACATCAACAAAAATGTTGCAGCAGCAATTTTAAGACTCAGGAACTCAGTCCCTGTGTCTTGAATTTTTTTTAAAAAAAATACATATAGGGGTCATGGCAGGAATACCCTTCCCCCCAAGGACTGGGAAAAGGGGGCTAAGCCTCCCCCCCCCCCACACACTTAGGCCATAAATGCATTTTTTTAAATGGTTACCACTAATTAGTGGAAAAACTGTAGAGGATCAGTTGTAAAATCTTTTTTAAAAAGAGCAGATTTGATCCCTTTTTAAGTAACAGTCCCCCAGAGTGGGCCAGGGCCTGGGCAGGTTGGCAAAATATTTATATTTTCGGAAGGGGGTATACGGCGCCCCTCCTCAAACCTTTTGCAGTCCCAGGAGACCCCATGCCCGGGGCCAATGTCTTTTCAATGGGGAGGGGGCATGCAGTCCGCCCTGAGCCATTAAATGAGTGGTAAAAGGCTCTGGTCATTTTACAGCTCGGCATGGATCGCACTGCTAATCCTAAGCTTAAAGACTTTGCTGTAGAAATGGCAAAATACTTTGTCCCTCTCTATCTCGACGTGGATGGCACTGTGCTATTCCTATGCTTAAAGACTTTGATAGAAAAGCAGACATTTGAGGTGAGCAAATTTAGAGTGTCACTAGTGTTGAGAGCGCTCTATACTGGAGCTGCTTTCCACCTAAACTTGAGAACTAACCAGAGTTCTTTGCTTCTTTTTTGCATAATGTATGCGTCACTCTATGCCTGAAAGGTTATTGTCTTGACTTATACTAGGTGCTCCCTTGTGTCTGGACAAAACTTTATATCTCTGACTAGCTCTAATGAGAGAGAAACACGTGTCAGGGGTTGCTTTTATTAATTTCAGGTTAGCTTGAATAGTATTTTACCAATCTAAAGTTGTAATACTGTGCCTGGAGTGGTAAAAGGCTTTGGTCATTTTACAGCTCGGCATGGATAGTCCCCTCATGTCCCCAAACAGACCCCCATAGTTCTGTGAAATGCTAGTTTTTTCATGTTCAATAGAAATGTGTGTGGCAATTTGGAGTTTGTTGGAGTGAAATATGCCTCCACTGTCTACTGCACCCCATGGAAACCTGGAGGACAGACTCGAGGAGTCAACGCAGTCACCTTACGAATTCCTCATCCATTGGTCTGTGGAACTCCTCTCTTACTCTTAGTCAGCGGATATTTATATAGGATCCCATTGGGTGTAGACTAAAGTCCTTTTTTTGCAAAGATAAAGCAATTGCTGAATGTAAATGTAAATGTAAATGTACCGGAATTTATATAGCGCAAATCACCGAGCGGTTTCTAAGCGCTTGCTTAGGGAACCCGTCCTGGCATTCCCCTGTGAGATAACCCCGGCAGGGTATCCTCAAGGTGAAAGCCAGGCATCCCGCCGCGAGGGGCCGTTGTGGAGATTAAGCAAGCTATTGCCCAGAGTCGCAGAGTGTGAACCCGTGAATCGAGTAGGCACCGGAGCGAGAATTGTCGAGTCCATGGACATTTTAGGACTCAAGACCCCGCCGAGCCGCGAATTGAACCCTGGTCCCAGGCTGACCTCTGCTTCCAGGTCTGCCTCCTCTAACCAGTGAGCCACACTTCTCCACCAATCACATTATTAGAGGTTATTGTGTAAATTGTGTGAATTGCTGAGTTCTGAGTTTCTAGCCATACACCACTTCCCTGCTATCCTGAGGGTGTGGTGCTAAAGTCGTTCACTTGGTGCTCAGTTTTCAGGTCCTAGTAAGCTGGTTGCAGGATACCAGAGGCAAGCAGACTTAGCCACCTCAATTGAGGTCTAACATCCTCTAAGTGCCATGGGGCTCCCAAATCACTATTAACCCCTTGTGTGCTGCTGTCGGCCATTGGACGACGGCAGCACTACCTCGCTAGTGCTGCCGTCGGCCCGCCCATTTTGCGGAAGTGCCACACTGCAGCGAAATCGCGGCTGCGGCAAAGGGGTTAACAGAAGTCCTTTTGAAGCTTCACCTTACCCCACTCATAATCCCTCCGGCCACTTCTAAGTTAGGCATTTAGTGGTGTTCACTTCCTGATTTTATACACTTTCCCCTTACAAGGAAAGCTTGGGAAATAGCCCTGCCCTGCAAAGCATGCATGACTCAGCAGGGGTTCCCATAATTTGCTAAGCTCCAGGAGAGGTCTGATGGCTTTTACTTGCTGCTCTTCTATGCTGTTCTATAAACCTGTCTGAAAGTCCTGGCAGAAGTACCTTCTCTATGTAGATCCCAGCCAGTTGGCTGCCCTTTTCTTTCTGATGTCCAAATAAAGAAATTGCTCTTTCCTCTGGCTTGGATGGCATCCGCTGGGCCAAATACCTGGCCAGAGCAGCACCAACCACAATCTCAAAATTTAGGCCTATTACTTGAAGTACTTTGTAAACAGAAATGTTTAACAAGCTTTGGTAAAGCCAGTAGCTCTGTCCTTGGCACGCTGGTGCAGTGGTTATTTTTTTTATTTTATTATTATAAGCCGATGCCACAAGTTGCCTAAATGCTTGCAATGTAAAATTGTAAAATAAAAATTACCATTGCATATAATTTTAATAGAAAGTGCGGATGATTCCAAGTAAACAGATGCACTTACAACGGGCATAGAAACCCTTTTTATTATTACTGTACATCACAAGAAAATATCATTTATTTTGGTGCAAAGAAAATGTACAATTGTTGTGACCTAAACGCACAGTTGAAAAAAGAAAGGATGACTAAAATAATTTAAAAAAAAGTATAGAAATAAAAGAGCATGGGTAAAGTATTGCACCACAAGCCTTGACACTGAAATGCACTTCTTTTCAGGTGGATACGCACATGTGATGAAGTAAAATGCCATCTCTCACAGTGCAAGAGAGCTAATTGGTAGAGTGGACTGAGCCATTGCCCCATGCTGTATGATGTGGCGGGCTAAAGCAAAAAGCAAAATGTGAATAACAGTTGCACAGACTAATGGGTGATGAGGGCTGATCTAAAGCCCTTCTATGTATATATTTTTCTTTTATTACTTCATTTTAATTACATAAGGCTGGCATCTAGATAAAGCTGTTTCTAACCTAGACCTAAGTGCAACAGTCCTGTGAAATTCAGCATGCGTCTTTTTCCCCTCCTGTCACGCCTGCCACAGTTCACAATCAAGCTTCTTCACATGTTGCACAAGTCCCTCTGAGGATTCTCTTTTTCCTCCTATACTGAAAATTTAATTGGTCCTTTGCAGATTGAAATAGCAGATTAGCTAAGAATTTGGAAGCCTCCACTCAGTTTGATTTGCATGGCCTGGAATTCAGATAGAATTTCATAGTCGCTAATTTAACACACATCTTTTAGAAGCAAATGATATGCAGTTTATGTCTCTGCTTGAATAACTTTAAACGTTTTTCCTTTCCCTTTAATGTTCTCATTGCTTCTGACACATGGTGGAGTTAACCCACGAATTCAGCGTCTCTTCCCCCAGCATAGTCCTCCCACCAGCCCCACCTCCCCTCCATGGCTTTAAAGAGCTTCTGACAAAAACAGTATACTGACTGTACTCTGCAGCCCTACCAATCACTAACATACAGCCACTACCAAACCCACACTGGAGCACAGTATTGTGAGGAGCTCTGTGCAATGCAGCCTACTAATAAGTGCTTAGCCACACATCCCAAACCAAATCAGAGCATTACATGAATTTATAATTAAAGCAAAAGTTCCTTCCCCAACAAAGCACAACACTCTTCAGGTTGGAACTAAGCTCTCAACCTCTGACCCAAAACCAGGTCGCAATGCAGTGTGCATTATAAATGTGTGCTGAACCTTTCACTCCAAACCAAAGGACAGTGACATGCACTTCTTATAAATATGTGCCCAACCGTCCACTCCAACCTAGATGACAGTGTTGTGCAGTTTATAAGTGATCAGTTCTAAGGCACAACATTAAGGCCCATATGTACACAAGCATTTTTGCAGTCGTTTCTGACCACAAAAAAGCCTTTCCATATACAAAGCACAAATTGCGATTCGCTAACATGTTACCTAATCGCAATTTATCTTTAGCAGTTCGGTATTTGGAAGGGGCATCTTAGAGCATCCCTTCCAAATACTGAATTGCAGTGCTATGTATGATTGTTTTGCAACTGAATCACGGTAACAAAACATTCAGGGCCTCATTTACTACAAAATGGCACATCGCTGTCGGCCATTTTTGGCTGCGTCGAACTGCGTCATTTTAAAAGCACAGGAATTCGTTGTTTTAACAAAAATCCAATCCAACTCGAACGGGACTCTTGGCTCAAAACTTGAGCAGATAAAACTACAGCAGGACTAATCTGAGACTGTATCCGACCTGTGCTTCATAGTAGTCATGCTGAAATGTTGACATTGACCCGGTCTAACGCGACCATATGGCTGCAGTTGGCGTTTTATGCTTTTAGGCGCTATGATTCTACTTATTAGAATTTTGTCATTTTGATCTTGTTTTATTGAATAAATGAAGCCTCAGAAATTTTACATGCCTCAGCGTTTGACGTAAAGTGCTTCTTACATTAGGGCCTCATTACGATTTTGTGGGTGTGGGAGTGGGACTGCCCCACTCCCGCACAGCCACACCAGTGGCTGAACTGTCCGTCAGACTAGGGGTTCTCTCCTGTGTGGTGGGTGGTTCTTTGGTGTTCCCACGGCAGTGCCTATGAAATAGGCACCTCAATGGGAATGTCTAAATCAGTACCTGCAGTGCACTGACTTCTGCAGTGCATGCCATGCAGGTCCTGGGGTGTATGCACACAGGAGGGCACATCATGTGACCACCCTTGCATACACCCCATGGTGCAGAGACACAAAGGGGCCCTTTGTTTCTTCACCACCATCCTGTTCATGTTGGTCGCACCACCATGAAAAGTGTGGCGGTGAGGAAACTCGTAATATGCTTGACGGGCCTGCCAAGCATATTGCAACCTCAAGACTGCTGGTTTCAGTGGTCCCAGGGCGACTCGACGCCCCTGCCCGTAATAGGGTGGTCAGAAGACTGCCACCACTGCTCCCCCACGAGTCTGGCAGTCCGTGGACCCCCAGACTCGCAATGAGGCCTTTAGTCTTTACCCAGCAGGGTCAGGCGTTCAGCCTTCAATTGTGGCAGTGCCATCCAAAGGATGTTTGAGGCCACAGACAGGACTAATCTTGGGGCCCACTTGTCAGAGAAACTTTCATTCATTACCTATGTTTAGGTCATGCAAGACATCATGGTGCAAAACCGTATTAATTTATGCATTATAAAGTAGGTTAGCAATACTTACTTTCAGTCCTGCAAAACCAAGCACAGAAATGGTTTATCTGAAGTTTCAAAGTGGCTTGTGGCAAAGGGTGTCTATAAGGTATTGATTATCTGGTTGACTGGTGATTTTGGGTTTGGATAGTAACAGTTTTTAGAGAAAAATCTTTTATTTTCCAGTTTTAAAAGGGGCTCAATGACCCCTTATGGCCCTGAGCACAGTGTGTTACTTTGTGCAGACTGCCCTATCTTATAGCACCTCAACTGGGGTAACACCGATCCCAGGGCTCATCCCTTCCAGTAATATAAATACATATAACATAGGCTTCAGTCAGCATGTTCTCCCAGGTCTATTACTGCGCAGACACAGCACATGGAATCCTGAGCCAGCAAGTTCAACCCAGTTTGTGTGATTGCAAGTGCAGCCTGACATCAGAAGATACAGGCATTAAATAAATAATGAGTTATAAATCCTCATTTGTAAGGAGTGAACTTATCAGCCCTAAGGGTATCCAGGAGCTGGGAGGCCATTGGGGAGATGAAATGATTTGCCCAGAGTCACATGATGCTGAGCTGCCGCTGGTGCCAGCAGGGGCGGCTCTAGGCTCATGGTGGCCCTGGGCAGGGAGCGTAGGTAGGGGGCCCCTGAAGAGTGGGTCCGGGCAGGGCGGAGCGCGGAGGCCATTGAAGAGGGGGGTCAGGGTGTTTGGAAGTGGAACAGAGCCGGAGGCCGCCAAATCCCTGCCAGGGGCCACCACACAAATATGTATCCATCCTCAGAGGATTATTATATTAAGGATATATATTGGTGTGGTGGCCCCTAGCGTTTGGTGGCCCTGTGCAAGTGCACAGCTTGCACACGCCTAAGGCCGCCCCTGGTGCCAGGGATTGAATCGTGAGCCCCGTGCCCTGGAGACCCTGCAGTGCGGGAGGGCCCGAGCTCCAGGGGGCCCCCTCAGCAAAGTATGCTGGCCTGAGAGCTCCTGAGTGAGCCGGAAGGGGGGCCCTCCATGGACTTTGCAGGGGAGCCCCCTCGAGGTTCGTTACGCCACTGCTGCGTACACATTGCCAAATACAACCTCATTATTCATTTAGTGCTTTATAAATAACCTAAACATATGTCAAGCTACTGCCATTTTATGGCAGGTACACACTTTGTAATTCCAGGTATTGCTGTCTTACCTAGCTTGTGCAGTAGAGAGGGGTAGTGGGAAAACTGCGCTCCTACCTTTGGTCATGTGTAGGAGGCAGAGTAAGACAGAGGAGAACACCTGGGCGTTGTCCCTACTTTGGCTAACGATGTGACTATGTATTAGAAGACATAAGATACCACCTACTGTAATAAAAACATTCAAAGTCACCTTTTAGTCCTGGACTTTACAAAGGAACTCGGCCTTCTCAGCTCACTGACCTGCGGAATGACTTTCAATATCTCTGAAAACATTTGATAGGGGGCGCTTTATTCCACTTGTGACGAGTACAGGTAAGGGGCCTTGTTAAAAGGTTTTGAAACAGAGTTGGGTGTGGCAGACGCTATTCATTAGTAATAATCGACAATTCACTGTACACAGAATTGATGCTTGATGAGTTATAAATATCTTCAAATACCTACATCTGCTTTAAAGAGAATGAATGGAAAGTGTTCAAATAAAAAAAAATATTTGCAAAAAATCTAATTTTTCAGCTAACATGAAGAAATAATTAGTACCAGCTGTTATTAATCATGATTATTATGATTAGGATTATGATTATGATTATGATTATTATTATTATTATTATTATTATTATTATTATTATTGGTATTATTAATATTGTAATGATAAAAATAAATCTGTAGTGCTCTGTAGCCAAAAATAACTATATATTATTGTGCAAAAATTAAAGTGCTCCTTTTGGAGCAACGACCCCTGACCCTCTCATCCGGGTATTTTACCTTTGTCCAAAGCATTCTCATCATTGATAGTTCTTTAAAAACGTGTTGACCAAAGTACTGGAGGGTGATAGAGGCTCCGGGAAGGGAGAGAAGGGCATCTGACAAGGCGGAAACCAAACTTGAGCCGCAGGGCCGGGCCTTCGGGCGGTGTAATTAGGTGCACACGGGGGAAGGCGACTTCCGGTCTGGAGCGCCACCTGGGAGGCATGTATACATCCTGACAGGCTCTAAACAGGCATCTCCTTACAGGACTATTTAACCATACAATGCCTGGTGTCATCTGTGCGCTTTTGTAAACATGAACAACAGATGTATTCGCTTCCCATGTTCATGTCGTAGCATGTGCCGCACCACACTGGCCACGGGGGTTGTCGACGACTCAGTAAGCTATATTTATAAACAGTCTGTAATTTGAGCAATCACAGATATGGAAACCCCTTCCTAGATACACTACACAAAACCTCACATCAGCAGCTCTGAGGGATACCCGAGAATCACAGCCATTGGCATGCGCGTGTCCATGACTACTAGCACTATCAAATATCAAAAACATAAAATGGTCGATTATGAACATAATGTAATGATGAAAAAAAAAGAGAAACAAGGCACTTGGGGCCAGATGGATGACAGTTTTGTGTCATTGCAAATGGAGAAGAATCAGGTTGTTTGCAACAGTTAAAACCGCCTTTAGCATGTACCAACCTCATTTTGCCAGTCAGTAACCTATTACCGACTCACAAAATAGGGTTTGCGAGTTGGTATTAGGAAGGGCGTGCCAAGGGCATCACTTCCTAATAGCGAGTCGCAGGGGCATGTATGAATGTTTTGCGACCGGAATGCAGTCGCAAAACATTCATATTTCACCGACTCCGCGAAGGGGGTGGTAACGCATTCGCAAACGGGAAGGGGTTCTCAAGGGACCCCTTCACCTTTGTGAATGTGGGGGCCAACATTTCTTTAAAGCATTCAGTGGTCCAACTTTGTTGAACGAAATTCACAATCGTTGCAACAAATAAAATATAAAACACTTCAAAACTGAGGCGACTTAATTTGAATTCCAAACATCCAAGTAGAAATGGAGGAAATAAAAAAAACATTTGAATTATAAAAACACACATAGCAAGCAGAACGTGTCCATTCCTATTTTGTGGAACAGCTGCCACTTCCTTCTGAGTGACAGGTGGTCCCTAGACTACAGTTGTGGAAGGGAGGGGCCGTGAAACAGAGAACTGTTTAAGCTAACAATTTTTCAATGGTTATTATTTAGTAAACGAAATGTCTCTTCTCTCTTAACATAAGCTTAGGCTAAATGGATCTTGTAGGCGCAGCAATTAGACAGCAGACACGGCCCTCGCTTTATAGAAGAGCGGTTACATAACTTGTTTTTACAAAAGAAACATGAGGCACAACTAGCAGGAAAGAAAAAGAATTAGGGTGGGATGATGTATGGCCATTTGATTTTGCGCCTCGCAATTTGCGACAAATTGCGAAGCCAAAATCAAATGTACAACAGTGTGTTTAACCCTGTTTGCAATTCCCAATGGGGTCGCAAATTGCGAGGCACATTAATATTAATGAGTCTCTCGCAATTTGCAAGCCCATTGGGAATGACAGGCCCTCCCAGGGATGGCGGCCTGCTGGGCTCAGCAGACCACCATGTCTGGGATTGCTTTTATATTAAGCAGTATTTTTTTTTTCAATGCGATCCGGTATGCAATTAAAAAAAATTATGAAACGTTTTTGTTTCATTTTTTAATAGCAGGCAGTGGACCACTGCCTGCCTTAAAAAAATATTCTGCATGCATTTGCAAAGGGAAAGGGGTCCTCCCCAATTGTGAATGCATTACCACCTACTTGAAGTAGGTGTTAAATTGCGAGTGTTTTGCGACCTCAATTGCGGTCGCAAAACATTAGTACATGGGTTTGAGGCTCGCTAAATAGGATTGTACATAGCCCATGATGTTTTTGCATGCGTAAATGGGTTCCCAATCACGTTTGCGCATGCAAAAATGGGTCGTACATCTGGCTCTTATTCTGCAGTTGACTAAAAAAGCAATCCACCTTCATGCTGTAGGTGCGCAGCAAGGATTGCATCAATACCGACAGGTTTCAGTCTGTTTTGTTTTTTTTGTTGCTATTTTATCATTACTCTCAAAGCCTGTCAGTAGTATTGCACCTCACAGATAAACACTGACAACTCAAGGTGTCAGTGAGTGTGGAAAATCTTTAAGAGGATGTCTTTGAGTGGCAATATCAGGTTCAAATCCTTGAGATAAGGCCACTATACTGAGTTGTTGCTTGGAATCGTTGAAGCTCAAAAGTTAACAAGCATTGGCAAAGCCAATAGGCTTCACCTATGGGAGAGCTATTAGCTTTGTCCGTCCATGTGCTCCCTTTCATGGATCCAGACTGCTCCCTGCAATCTTTGGCAGTGAAGAGATTGGGGGGGCAGCTTCGATAAACTTCTACTACAGGTGTATAGTAAAGAAATTAGGTACGCCTTCCCAAAACCAGAATAACTAGAACTGTACCTTTTCCTTGGAGAGATGTAATTTGCTACCTTTGTGTTTTAATTATTTTGCTAAGTTTGATTTCTCCAGTAGCCGATTTTCATTATGCACTTAAACGAACTTTCTCTGCGTAAGTGATTGGTGAAGCATAACATAAAAATAATTTCAGTGGCAATGCTTTAATCTCTTCTCTGCCAAACAGTTGACTGGTAAATGATGCTCTCACATTGGCGAAGGGTGATAAGCACAAGATAGCATGCACCCACCCACAGTTTTGGAAAAGAAAGCAATGCTTTTCAAAACAGCAGAAAATGACTATTCTTTGCATGTGTTATATTGGCGCACCTGAAAACAATGAAAGCAGACTAAGCTTATGCAAAATGTCGCAGTAGCATTCCACCAAAAACTACAATAAATGGTTCCTTGCCAAAGTCACACAGTCTTTATTTAATTAGAATTACCAGTTTCGCAATGATTTTGTCTATGTAGTATACCATGTTGGCACCAATGTAATGGTACGACATCATCTACACGTATGCCACCATAATTGATACACACGCAAAGTGAGATGTATGGTAAACATTTTTCATGTGATCTGTCTAATTTGGTCGGTGTTGTCTTTTTGTAATTTCTTATCTGTATTGGAGTTCCAGATGGCGTGCGTGGAACTAAGTATGGGCGAATTTTGCAAATCTCGCGTTCGCGGATTTTGCGGATTTGCGAACTCGCAATCCGCAAAATCCGCGAATTCTCGCGAATTTGCGGATTTTTTTTTTTTTATGTTCGCACGGGTTTCTGCAAGTTCGCGAGGGTTTTGTACCATTTTGCAAATTGCGAAATTGTACAAAACGCGTGCGAACTTGCAGCAACCCGTGCGAACCCAATTATATGAAGAGAAAGAAGCTCCTAGTCACAGGAACAGCACGGGGATTGCGCTCATGAAAGTCAAGGATGCAAAGGCCTCTACCCAGCATCACAGCTGATTTTCCACAGTAGATTTGGGAAGAGGCACACCTGTCCCGCCTCGAAGAAGCTCATGATTGTTTTTGGGCTAATGAATGAGTCACTGATTTTGAGCATCAACTAGTTCGAGCGACCATGCAAAGGCCGCCCTCTACTCAGCATCACAGCTGATTTTCCACGGTAGATTTGGGAAGAGGCACACCTGTCCAGCCTCGAAGACGCTCATGATTGTTTTTGGGCTAATGAATGAGTCACTGATTTTGAGCATCAACTAGTTCGAGCGACCATGCAAAGGCCGCCCTCTACCCAGCATCACAGCTGATTTTCCACTGTAGATTTGGGAAGAGGCACACCTGTCCAGCCTCGAAGACGCTCATGATTGTTTTTGGGCTAATGAATGAGTCACTGAATTTGAGCATCAACTAGTTCGAACGACCATGTGTGTGTTACTATGCAATCGCCCCGAAGGGCGCAGGGGTCCCTTGAGTGAGCTGTCCATCATAGTGGGTGAATGGCGGGAAGACGGTGCAAACCACGAGTGTGTGGGCTGGGCCAAACGGGCAGGGCTACCATGTGAGTTCACACATGCTTCTAGTGTGTATAAAAGGTCAGAGAAAGATCAGTTCAGCAGATGAAGAGAAATAAGCTCCTGGTCACAGAAACAGCACGGGTATTGCGCTCGTGAAAGTCACGGATGCAAAAGCCTCTATCCAGCATCACAGCTGATTTTCCACGGTAGATTTGTGAAGAAGGCACACCTGCCTCGACGACGCTCACGATTGTTTTTGGGCTGATGAAAGAGTCACAGGAAGGGCATGGTAAATATTTTAGGATGTTGCCGGCAAGCTGCCAGCGCCATCCTAAAATACTTACTAAATTAGCTTCAACAGGAAGCTCTAATAGATAAAATCGAGCACCTGCTTTATTTTATCTATTAGAGCTTCCTGTTGAAGCTAACTTAGTAACTATTTTAGGATGGCGCTGGCAGCTTGCCGGCGCCATCCTAAAATAGTTACAACAGGCCAGGCTTCAACTTTTGCCCCCGGAAAAATCCACCGCTCGCGGATTTGCGAATTCTCGGTAAATTCGCGGGAGTTCGCGGATCGACCGAAAATTCGCAAAATCCGCAAGCGGAACGGATTTTCCGCTGATACTTACGTGGAACGTAAAAGATGAAAGAACTGCCAAATTGTACTTTCAGATGAAAAGGCTACACCTTCTGCACATTCACTGGGAACAAGGTGTCTTAAAATGTCTAGACCTAGCCCCAGACATGATTCTCTGGATAGCAAGCACTGACACCAATAAGAATAATGTGGCACTACGGCAGGGTTGGATTGGGATTAAAAATCGGCTCGGGCACGCATAAAAAAATCGGCCCACGTTTGCATAATGCCTTCCCTCAAATCACTGCTTTCAGCGTAATTTTACATAAAAAGGCGGCGTGGGGGGGAATGCACGCATCAGTTTACACTAGTGAAACACACCTGAAAACAAGTGAGGCCACTTTTGCTCAGGTCTCCTGCCCCGCTCAGTATGCCTACATTAATGGGAGGCCCAGCGAAAGAAAAGGGATGACACCTGTACCTGTTGCTGCTATAAGGGAGATAATGAGTGCCCATTTTCCCTCCAGAAAGGCCACTCAGACACCCACAGGGCCGCTGGCGGTATAGTCGAACAACAGAGACACCGCCCAAATCGGCCCCCAGGCTGCTCAAAAGCAGCCCTTAGCTGGAACTCGGACCGCGGCCCCTCGGGCATTGCCCGAATACCCCTGTTACCAATCTGACGCTGCACTACGGG
This sequence comes from Lissotriton vulgaris, assembly GCF_964263255.1. Taxonomy (NCBI): domain Eukaryota; kingdom Metazoa; phylum Chordata; class Amphibia; order Caudata; family Salamandridae; genus Lissotriton; species Lissotriton vulgaris. The sequence goes on along the minus strand of NC_141700.1, from coordinate 650,454,295 downwards.
CAATGTAGACAGACGTGACACGACTCTGGAACTGAGCACTAGGCTTGAGTCTCGTGTTCGCCTCAACATCCAGTGATTCTGGGCAAATCACGTCATCTACCCGTTTTAACAAATTAAAATGAATGTGAACTTGTGTAATGTAACTGGTGCTGATGTAAAGCGCCCCACACCTTCCAGTGAGGTCGAGTTTGCCTATATAAAAATATAAAACTAAAAGGAAAAGTACCTCAATTGCAGTGTGAGGGGCGGATGGAGACAAATTTTAAAAACTTTGTTTATTGATTTTCTTCAAACATAACAGAAATAACATAAGATACAATTATATCCATAAATTGAGACCAGTGTAATCCAAAACTTATATCAATGACAATTGTGTGAAATACAGTACACCTGTGCAGACCCTATATTAAGGCACTTAAACACAATGGCGTAATCTGACTCCTGGTAGTACGGTCTCGTAGGTCACACCTCCACATCATCCACCAATGATTTTACATATTCCGTAAAATAACTCCAGTAATCTTTTGGTCGAGATTTCACTTGTAGTTCCTCCTCATATGTTAGAAGTTTATCTCTACAGTTTGTCATATCTCGCATCCAACGAGATGTTATGGGCACATTTTTACTGTTCCAGCATTGTGCAATTTGTCTCTTTGCCAGTAACAGTTACACAACACAAAATTTACGTTTAGTAGCTTTGACTTGTGGTATTATACCTAGCAAGCAGGTTCTTAACGTGCATTCCACTTCCACACCTACCATAATAGCCAGTTTAGAAGCTATTGCCCTCCAGAAATCCTGGGTTTTCGGACAGTACCATGCCAAATGTGCAAAATTCGCTCCCTCCCCACCACACCCTTTGCACCTATCATCATCCTGTAGGCCATATGTATACATTTTGGCAGGTGTGTAATAAGCCTGGTGAAGGAACTTGTAGTGTATAATTCGGAGATTTCCGTTAGGAGTAAGAATCTTTACCAATGCACATGTCTGCTGCCATTCCTGCTCTGTTAATGGATGAGTCAATACAGAGTCCCTTCGTGTTTTAGCCTTATCTGTGGTATGTGGTATTTCTGCTTGTGCCATTGCGTATAGTCTTGACACTAGGTGTGATAAGTCTTGAGTTTTGAGTATAAGTTGTAGTGTATTTAGACTTTCTGGTTCGTTGGGGAAAGTGGGGTAGTGGTCCCTCAAAGCCCTCTTTAGTCTGTAATGTGTAAAGCAAAACAGCTGCGTCTTGTTTTGGATTTAAGTTAACTCTTCCATATCTCTGAAAGTGCCATCTTGAAATAGATCCCCCATCTTTTCTATGCCTACCTGTTGCAGTAGTGACATGCCAACTCGTTCCTTTGTGACCGACAACGCCTGATGGTGGTGTATTGGCATTTCTGGTGCGTATAGTGGGGTTTTATTCGCTAACTGTCCTAGCTTCCTCCACGCTTTCACTGTAGTGTCGATCGTATTTATGTCATGTGCATGTAGTGGCTGTCTTATATGTGTCATAATTGCTGTCAATGGTATAGGTTTCGCGTCTCCCTCCTCTACAGCAGTGTGAGTGAGGTATGGTACCTCGTGGTACCAGTAAACTGCATATTGTGCCTGTGCATATAGATAATACAAAAGGAAATCCGGCACCCTGAATCCTCCCCTGTCATATGGGAGAGTCAGCGTTCTGAGATCTATGCGAGCCTGTTTGCCCACCCATATCAGCTGTAAAACCAATGACTTTCAGCGCCGAAAGACTTCCCCGGGACGAGGAATAGCTATGTTATTAAAAAGATAGAGGAATTTAGGTAATATATTAATTTTTACTATCGCAATGCGATCCACCAATGATAATGGTAATTGTATCCAACGTTTCACTTTGTCCTCCAATTTGGAGAAAGTGCACCCATAATTTGAACGGATTACCACCTCCGGGTTTCTGTGGTACAACACCCCCAAGTATCGTATAGGTTCCGTTTGCCAATCTAATGGGTATTCAGTGTCGTGTGGAGTAGTCGTGTCTGTCAGCGGGATGATCGATGATTTAGACCAGTTTATGGCCAAGCCTGAGTGTCCCCCGAATTTAATATATTCTCTCAACAACGGGTTCAGATGTTCTGCCGGGTCCCGAACATACAACAACATATCATCGGCATATAAAGCGATATGGAGCGGTCTGGATGGGAACTGTAAGTCAGATGATTTGTACTCCTGACGGATCCGGCAAGCCAACGGTTCAAGGGCTAGCGCGAACAGTAGGGGCGATAGTGGACAACCCTACCTGGTTCCACGTTCAATAGAAAAAGCGTTTGAGACGTATCCATTTATCCTGACTCTATATCTATATATACATCACCCCTCCATTGAAAGGGGGGTGGTGTATAATTCGGTATTGTGAGTCTTAATAAAACGGGATTGTGGTCTGAGAGTGTTCTAGGAAGGACCGTTATTTCTTTTAACCATAGTGCAATGCTATCTGTGCCCAACCATTAGTCAATACGTGACCAGCTGTTGTGAATTACATTAATATGCGTCGCACCTGGTATGTTTGGGTATGTATGTCCCCACAGGTCCGTTAGCGACATGTCTTTCAACATATGTATAAGTTTTGCCCTGGCCTGTCTGTGCGGTTTGGTTGAGTTAGAGGACCTATCTATCTTATCCACTAGAGCCACATTCCAATCTCCGCCCCATATTATATGAGTGTCCATCAATGTGAGCATATGTTCCCACATCCCTTGAAAAAAGTCAGGTGTATCTACATTTGGTCCGTAGACATTAACCAACGTTAATCTTTGCCCATGCAGTGTGCCTGTCACAATAACATATCTGCCATTTGGGTCATGTATCACCTGTTGTGCCGTAAAATTCATGCCTTTCCGAATCAGCGTTATTACCCCTCTCGAGTATGATGAGTAGTTGGATGTGTAGGTCGATTCTGCCCAGAGTTTGCCTATAGTCTGATGTGTGTTAGGTGCTATGTGAGTCTCCTGCAAGAAGGCTATATCTATATTCCATCTGTTCAAGTAGGCAAACACCTGTCTTATTTTCTTGGGCTGTGTGAAACCCCTAACATTCCACGTGAGGAAGTTCACATGAGTTCTACCAGTACTGTTTACATTGTGCGTCATTAAAGGGGGAATATATATAAATAGTCAGAGAAGTAAAAGTATGATCGGAGCGATAAGTCATGGTAGAGTGTGTGCCCAGGTGTGCCACAATTACCAGCCGTTGCTGAACATGCAGTAGGTTAATACATCTCAGATGTCTTGGTCTCTTAACACTAACAAGTTTCTGCCCCCTCCCTCTCCCACCCACTTCAGCAACCCAAACCTGCCGAAGCCTCATACCCTTCATAACAACTCCCATTAACATAACTGTGTTGGGGTTCACCCTATTAGAGGTCCGCTTGGGGCACATCTCACCACCCAAATCAATGGATGTGGACAGCTCTATACCACAGCATCTACAATCGTGTGTTGCAGGGATTTCGAACATGCCCCCCAATACCATAATTCGCATATAGAACAGTCTATGCAGTATGTTTCACAGTAACTCCCAGTACAATACCAAGCTTATAAACCAGAAGTAATCTGGGATAAATAGGCAACCATGTCAGGAGTATAAGTAGAGGCTTCAGGTCAAGAGCTTATGTGGCGCAAATAGTGTTTCTGCAATGTGCCATACATGTTAAGCATGATGGCCAGGCCATGCCCAATCAGTTTATTGTATCCCGTGTAGCCTCATATTGCACTCTGGAGACCTGCAGGGCCCGTTCCTTCATCAGTCTTTGGCTCCTGGAACATAGTCTGATGCCATAGTTTATGGGTGTGTCAAGCCCTTCACAATAAGTACGTGATTCAAGTGAGTCTGCACCCCAACGCACTCCTTTCCATTACTAAATTGTAACCATCTAGAATATATAGATGCGTTATATACAAACATTAAAGTTTATCTGCCAGTAGAACCTGTTGCGCATCTCCAGCGTCCCACCAAACCAGGGGATTACAATGTCTTGTCATGTCATTCATGTAACATAACCTTACCGCCATGTGATGAAGACCATTTACAACCTGATATCCTTGGCTCATTCCGAGTCACATTGTTGTTCTCTCCGTGCTGCTTCTTTATTCTGCTTTGAAACTTTTTTAACAAACTCTTGTGCGGCTTTCGATTCATCAGCAGGACAGCTTTCCCATCCCACATTACCCTCAGCCTGGCCGGGTACAACATGGAATAATTTATGTGGAGATCCCGAAGCTTCGCTTTTACTGATGAGAATTCTTTCCGCGCTTGTTGCACTGCTACGGTGTGGTCTGGGTAGAATTCCAGGTTGTATCCCTGATGTGTGATTGGGCCTTTTTCACATGCAAGACATAGTATAGTATCACGGTCTCGGTAGTTCAATATTCTAGCTACTATTGGTCTTGGTGTGGCTCCTGTTGGTGGTCGAGGCGCGAGTGAACGATGCGCTCTCTCAACGATAAATATAGGCGAAAGTGCTTCTGCCCCAAATATTTCTGTACATAATTTTCCACATACAATTCCATGCGGCCTGTGTTCGTCGTTTCTGGCAGCCCTGAAATGCGCACATTATTGCGCCTGTAGCGCGCTTCCAATTCCTCCGCCTTCGCCTTTATTACGTCTAGGACACGTTCCATGCCAGCACACTTGCTCGAGGTAGCGTTTGATTCATCCTCTACCGCTGAAATGCGCATTTCAGCAGTTTCTAGTCTTTCACCATGTTTTTCCAGTTTGGCTGCCATGCTGTCCACACGGCACGTCAGGTGGTCAAGCTTCCCATTAATGTCCTGTAAATTTGATTGTATTGCTTGCAGTATCTGTTCTACGTTGCTGCTAAGTGGCTGCTCTGCAGTAGCGTCAGTGTCAGCTACACCCTCTGTGTTTTTTGGCGCCTTTTTGGATTCTAATGTTATTTTTGGTTGTTGTCTGTCTGGGCGCACCATTGCTGCTGAGAGATCCGTTGCTAGTCTGGTGTACTGTTTTTTTGCCCTGGTCTTTCTGTTATTAGCCGCCATTGTGACGTTAGTCCTGCCCTGAGGAGCTACCACCTAGTGTAGTGTACCGGCCTACAATGAAGGAGTACTGTCCCAGGTGCATCAGCAATAGTCCGCGAGCCCTCACTACTATGTCAAAGCAGTCCGGCCCATCCACGGCACTAGCTGGGTTATAGTGTAGCTTTCCGGCGTTTACCCTCGTAGGATGTCCCGCGTGCAGTGTCGCCACCTATGCCACCGGCGCTTTTCACCAGCGGGGTTCAATGCATTGTTCCACTTCCGTTCAAGAGACACTCCCTCGTATATGTAGGTCGATTTTCACCAGAGCCCATCAATATGTTGTGTCATGCACCAAGGGTAATCATCATGGCACGGTTTCTCAGCCGCCTCGACAGTTACGTTAAACCGCTGCCTACCGTGTACATTTATTCCCGCTACTATTTCGCACTGCGTCAGTAGCAGTGTTCGGTGATTCCACAGTCGCTCAACAGCAGCAAGCCTCAAATCTGCGTCAGGTTGATTGCAGGGTTTATCGGAGAATGGCCCTCGACATAGGAACCCCCAGTTCTGTCGCTAATGCCGGTGCGCTACTTTTTCCCCAACAGCTCCGGTTCCCTGGGCGCCGCCATTTTGTCGACGTCTGCCGATATGGGTCTGGGTGCCTTCCTATATCTCTGCGCGCTTAGGAGATCGTTTCTGTTAGGTGCAGTCTCACAATGTTCACAACAGTGGGCTCAGGTCATCTGGCCTCGCATAATGTTTGTTTGCCAGCGTACTCACAGCCTGCATCCTGATAGTCTAGCTTCTCTGCTTTAGACGGCCGCCATCTTCGATGCCGGTCGCCTCCGTTAGGTTTTACATGCCGATATCGCTAGGTTCTGGCAATCTTCTCACCGCTGATGCATCTTGTGAGACTCTCGATACCTTCCCACGTCGTTAGTTATGCTTCGGTATTCATTTAGTGGGCATTTAGTTGGAGATATCCCTTTCCGTTCATGGCCATCCGGCGGAGCTGCAGTCTTACCCAGCCATTCCGCTGTGCGCCCCCTAGCGCCTCCCCATGGAGACTAATTAAGTTAAAATTCATCTGCACTTGGTCCATGATCCATACAAAGACAAGGAAGTGACGACTCTACTTGTTCTTATTGAAATTCATATTTAAAGGACTGGTGTGTAGATCTGGGCTTGTGCTTGTGTTTTTTTTCACCTAGGTCGAATTGACTCCTCTCCTTTCAAAGTCACATTTTGCCACATGAAGAGGCAGTATAGTGCCCTTCGGTAGAGGTGAAAAAGGCTTCAGTGTATTTGATGATGGTGAATGGACCATTTCTATGGCTTCTTGTGCAACATGACATGTCACCATCATAAAGTAGGACTGCCTTACAATTCTATTGTTTATACGGGCAACACTGTGCTCCAGAACAGGCAACAACAGTATATATATTTTGCTTTATTTTACCAAAATTATTTAACGCTGTCCTGCCTGACCCACAGCATGAACACCATTAGCGGGCAGAAATTGCTAACCCTCGATTGTCCTTTGCCACTCCTTGCAGTGGTTTTGCTACCCTAAGTCTTAAGGACCATGAAGGCAGTGACATGAACAGAATGTCAAAAGACTCTAAAGAACCCATAGCAAGATGCTCAAGTACTGAAGTTGGAGATAATAGACATGGCAGGGGCAGACTGTCCACAGGAGCACCAGGGCATTTCCCTACTGTGTACCAGTGAGCACACAAAAATATATATGTATTTTTTGTCATTTTAAGTAATTTATTTATGTTCCGGTTGATGGCCGTTACTTCTATCACTGCACCTAATAACGTACTGTGGGCTGTCCAAACATGATGATTGGCAGCCACCCTGCACATTGCAGTGAATTGAAGTGCGCATGTCAGTTTTCCCATTTTGTTTCCCACAGCCAATATGACATGCGTACTTCGTCTCTTCACAATCTGCAGTGTGCTAAGAGTCTGGAGAAAACAGACACAGTGTCCTAGTCTCTAAATGAGCCCTATGTCTGCCTGCCCTATCCAATCCAGGTGCTACAGACATGTTGTTCACTAATACAACATGAAAGGATTATCAGGATTGGTGTAGTCGGTACTGGCAGACGACACCTGTGCACAGCTCTGCGTTGGGACTGCAGCATATATTAAGCCAACAGGCAGGGCTAGGGCATAAAGATCATGGCTCGTTGACATTGAACCTTTTGTGCAAAAGAGAGGACTTGGATTTCCCACAGATGCCTTCACCGCTATGAGCCCGGGTCACAACTTAGGTTTGGAGTTTCTGGGGGACCTGATTCCATAGGAGGGGACATTTCTATTTAAAGGCTGTCAGCTGGGACCACTACGCCAACACCCTCTTTAGGCAGTAGGGTGAGTCCAGGAGCTCTATGCGGAGTGCACAGGGATTGCGCATGAATGTAGGCCAGAGGAGGAGCTGCACACATTTACACAGTGTGTGAGTTGAAACATCTTTGTTTGATGCAGAAGAGCAGAGTTTACAAACACAACATGGCCATGTAAGGTCTGTTACATAGAAACAATGTTTATTTCCGTTCCACCCAAAGCACACGCTACGATATTTACATAAGTGACATCGTCACACTTTAAAAATCCAGCTCAGTCCATAGTCAAACCTAAAGCAGGCATTTTTATGTCATGGTTTCCTTTTCTAGAGGGGCATGTTTAATCAACAGTTAAAGTTGCTCATATTTAGTCTGATTATCCAAAAAGGTCACATATGTACCCTCGTTTCGGGAACACATTAGTAAAGTTCCAGTTTCTATTTGACCAGTTACACATTGTTGATTACTGGATCCAGTTGCGGTACAGGTTTTTGTTTGTTGTCAGGCGCGCAACCCCCATTGGGCTGAAAGGGCTTTAGCTCCCCACCCCTCCCCTTTGTGTGCCTCAGGCTGGGCTGCTGGGGACCGGTTGGGCAGTGTTCAGGGTCTTATCTCCGGCACACCCAAGTTTTTCACGGGTCTTTAAAGACCATTTGCATATTTACACAGCTTTGTAAACTGGTTACCGAGGTTTAGATTTTTTTTTCTGGTTCCAGTCCTCCCTGTGGGGCCCAGGGAGTACTGCCTATTCCTTTGCTGTAGTGTGAGAATGCATTTCATGAAAAGGAATATAAAGTAGGGTTGGCAAAAGAAAAATGCAAGGCATGTGTTTAAAGCGCCTGCAAAGATCTCATCTTGACTAAATTGGGTTTTAAATAAAAAAGTATGTATTCATTTGTAATGTGACTTTTCTGTCTTTGTTCCCTTTAACTATCAGTCACGGATCTTTCAGGCAGCCCTAGAACACAATTAGAAGTGCTTTTTATTTAAATTTGCGGTTCGAAGTATGCACAGATAAGTTCTGAAAATACGGCTTTTGGTGACTGTTTATGTACCATTTGGGACATAAAAAAAGGAGCTGGCAACCCTAATCACAAGTACGGCTCCCGGTTTTCCATTTAAAAAGATTTTTACAAATAAATACAGATTAAAACATTTTGGTTTTTGTCTGTTTATATATAAAAATTGGAAAATACTTACAAAACAAATACTCCTGCTGCCTCTGTGCTCTTCTGTAAAATCAGAGTCACAGGTGCACAGGGGCTGCCAAAAGAAATGGGAAACTGCTGCCCTCAAACTGCTCCAGAGATGGGGGAACCAGTGCAGATGGGAGCGCTGTGTGTGCAGAGACCCTCCAGCACCCCTCACAGCGGTAGTCACGCAAGATAATTGTTGGAGCAGTGCAAGCAGCCGATGTCCATTAAGAGGTGTGAAAACACCCCAGGACATCGGCTGCAGGCCCAGCAACCTTTAGGTATTTTGTTGTATGGGAGAGTGAAGGAGGTTGATAGGCAGGGCATGTGGGGTGGGAAGGGGGGCCTAAACAACTATTAGCATAAAGCTGGGCTGCACCTCCCTGTGTGCTGTGGGGCACTGAGGCTGAGTGAGAGGTGAGCAAGTCAGTTAGCATCACTTAAATTTTCTTAGCAATAACAGCCAGACTCTGGAAAAACAGTAGCACTTAAATAAAAATAAAAACAGAAATGACCGTTTCACCACCTGTGCTCTACATTTTCTCCATAGTGTCCATATGATAACACTATTCTGTGCAGATGAAGATGCAGGATTATTTAGATATTTTGGTGAGTTACATTGCCTTGTGGGGTAGGTTGTCTTCTAGTGCACTCTAAGAATGATCTAATATTCTTCGAGCAGACGCTCGCTGTGATAGCTGATTAAATGTGAGTAAAATAGGGAGTAATGCATTGACATTTTGCCAGGCAGCTGTATTAACGAGACCTAATCAAAATCACTAATTCAAGCATCTTTTCTTAGAGGACAAGGAAGAAATTTGCTCTCAATATGTAAAGTGCACTAGGCATAGGCACCAATTAAATAAACAGCTATAACAACCTAGTGCAGGTGTGCATGTCAATTTAAATATATTTGGAAAAGTACTAGCTTCAGCAGGTTTTTTTCTCTTGCAACAAAAATAAATGTGGATAAATACAGATAAAAAAACCAAAAAATAAATATGGATAAATACAGATGGAAATGTTAAAAAAATTAAATACCATAAAACCGGGAGCCCTAATCATAAGATTGGAAGTTTGTTGCAGAATCAGTACATCATTTATTTCCTCCACCCTCGATCCATGATTAATGTCATAGTAGCAATAGTTTAACTTGTAACTTAAACCGTAGGCCGCCGTCAATAACATGCTGAATTACCTTAAGTGTTGTCTCAATGCAGGGTGCATTCCCAGACACACTCTTCATTCTCTCCCTTCACTTTCACGCTCACCCTGCACTCACAACGATCACAATGCACTTACACTGATCACCATGCACTCACACCATTCACCCGCTCACCATGCACTCACAGTGATCACTCTGCACTCACAATGCATTTGCACTGTTCACCCTGTACCTCACCCTGCAGTCTCACGAGTACTCTACTCACCCTGCACTCATGTGACACTTCACTCACCTAACTCCCTCACTGCTCAATCTGCAATCTCATTTAAATGAGCCCATCACTAACTATAATTCATCCCACTCTCACTTACATCTACATCCAAATTCATATGGTCACCTCACTCACCCTGCAGTCACTCCTCTTACCCTGCTCTCACACTGTCGCATCACTCACGTGCACTCATATGGGCACTCCTGCCACCCACATAGCGCAGAGGTTTAATGTGTATGGTATGAAGAAAGTGTACCATACAGATCACAGAACTGAGTGTGAGTAAACTATGAGTTTCACTATAAAAAAATGAAATGTTTATCAGAAAGGTGCTATAGAGAGATGAGGTTCATTGTTGGTGAGTGGTAGTGAGCGAATTTATGGAGAAGGAGGAAATGGGAAGGGGTGCCAAAAAGACTGTTGCACCATGTGCAACCAGTGGTACGGCCAGCACTGGCTGGGAGTGTTAGCCCCCAGTGGAGGCTCCTCCGCTATGGAGGAGGAGCGTCACCTCACTGCTTTCGAGCTGTGAAAAGAAAATATAAAATGATAATAACTTAGAGTTATTATCATTTTATGTTTCCTTTGCAGGTGGGCGGGTGGGTGGGGCTGCTCTGCCCATGGGGCAGGGGAGGAGTGGTATGCCCACTCCCAAGCACGCAATGACTGTTTAGTCAGCTATTCTCGGGCCATCCAAAAAGTCATGCGCATTCTTCCCTTCTCCATGCAGCTACATTACAGCCTGCGTGGAGAACATGCCCACCCCTACAGCCCCTGCCTGAGCACCATGTCACAGTGCTCACACCAATCACAACGCTGCATTGCAGCATTGTGATTGGCTTAGAGGAGGGAGTGTGGCTGTCTGCTTCCTCTTCCTGAAATCGGAAGCAGAAGAGCAGGACCAGAGACGCAGGGCACGGCCGGCGGAAAGGTACTTTTTTTTTCTCTCTCGTGTAACCCATCCACCTCGTGTGACACCCCTGCGACTGCCCCGCAACCCCACCCGGGAGCCATGCCGGCCCCCCTGTTAGTCCCCTCCCAAAATTCGGGACTAGTTCCGCCTCTGTTTGTTGTTAAGGACAGCAACAGTCTAAACTTTAACTGACAGGATATCCTACATCATATAATGCACCAATAACAAGATGCATGATACGACTGACTCCAATCAGATTTTTCTTCACATCAGTTTATTCACAGTTAGTCATTGGGCTTAGGAGAACCCAGTTTATTTACTAGTGCAGTGTTTTCCAAGAATAGTGACCAAGGGTAGAGACACTCCAAATACTTAAATAATGTGAAAATATGTTGAAATGTATTCAAATTTATGTGGGCCGAGGTGGGGGGAGGAGGAGAGTTACATAAATGGTGAGAAATTAATAAATCTGGTGAAGCAAAAGTTACAATTTAGTAGCAAAAAGAATCAAACTGTGTGCATATATTTCCTTTTTTAAAAAAAAAAAAATTTAAATCTTTATTACTCAGTTCATAGCATGTAAAACAAATACATAAATGTACATGACACTACAATAACGGTACTTAATCAAACAAGAGAAAAAAGAAGAGCCAAAAGAGAAACGGAAAAGGAATTTACATAAAGACAAAGAAACCATCGTCATAACCTAAATCCAGCGACATTTCCATATGCTGTAACATAGGTTGCCATATCTTCACCCCAAGTTGTTTTTTCTTCAGTGATTTGATACGGTACAGACTGTATTCAAGATGGAACACATTGTAAAACTTAGCTCGCCACATTTCATAAGATGGCACCTCAGATTTCAATCACATTGTTGCAATACATAGTCGAGCAACAGCCATCGCCATAAAAATAAAATATCGAAAACTATAGTAAGTCTGTATGACTTCTCTATCCTTGCACACCCCAAATATCAACAACTCTCTGGTCACCAAAACATTCCCCTTTGTCGTTTCAAACAGGAATTGTTCAAGGCTTGAAAAAAATCGACTAAGCGCATTGCAATCATAAAAGATATGAACAATATATGCATCTTCAGTTTGACACCTGAAACATTTTCCATTAAGAGCATCACCACACTTCATCATTTTAACAGGTGTATAATATAAATTAAACACAGTTTTATAATTTTGAGTGTGCAAATTTGCTGTCAAAATAACTTGATTGGTCATATCAATTGATTCTTGCACAAATAAACCAGGATTACACAATCTAACCCCCCATTTCCTATCTTGAATATCAATATCATCTTGTTGTTTTGCCAATATTATTTCATACATAACCCCAATCTTAGCCTTTTTAATTAACGCTTCCAAGATTTCATTAGTTTTAATAGGCTGTGATCTATAGTGTTTGTGTACGAAATCTCGTATCTGTAAATATTTGAAAAAGTCATTCTTAGGTATTGTATATAATTCACACAATTCCGTAAAAGAAATCAGAGCCCCAGCACTGTAAATGTCCCCTAAACATTGAATCCCCTTATTTTTCCAAGTCTTCATCTTTATATCCCAAAATATAGACGGAAATAATTCCATAGAGTCAAGTGGGGTATAGTAATTAATCCGGTTCATAGATATAATTTTACATATCAATTTCCAACCTTTATATGCTGCGAGCACAGTTTTAAATCTTGTACGCTTGTAATAGCTGGGCTCAAAAAATCTAAGGAAGACTTGCTGCACTTCAGCACCTCAGAACATCTGATAAATGTTTGGGGCTTCAAACAACGGTGTTTCTCCCCCAATAACCAAATACTTCATATTCTGCAGTAGGTATACCAAATAATAAAAATTAAAATTTGGAACACCCCAACCGCCTCGTGCTAATGGTAACATCATATACTTTGAAGCACGACGGGCTTTCTTCCACCCCCAGATAAACCTATCAGTTATCCATTGTAACTGCATTAATTGTGCATGTGTTAACTCTAGCGGTACCGTCCGAAAATAATATAAAACTTTAGGAAGTATACACATCTTTAAAACATTCAGTCACCCAACCATTGTTAAGTGTAAACACTCTAACTTTTCTAGCTGTCTCTTGACTGATCCTAAAATATCAGCCCAGTTTACATCAATAATCTCCTGGAGTGACATCCTAATTTTGATCCCTAAATACCTAACCTCTTGCGTCACCCGAGGCTCATCAGGGCATAAACCCGCTGTACATATAACCTGCGTTTTTGAGAGATTCACCTTATATCCAGCTACCTTCCCATACACTTGAGTCAAGTGTTCAATCTCGCCCAATGCTTGCACAGGTTCCGATGTAACAACCGCTATGTCATCAGCATAGGCGAGAACGTGCACCTGATGCTCACCCACTAACATTGGTTGTATATCATTAGATGACTCAAATAGTTGCAAAAGTGGCTCAATATAGATAGCAAAGAGTAGCGGAGAACATGGGTATCCTTGCCGTGTACCCCTAGTAATATATACAAAGGATGATTCCTGCCCCATAACACAAATCTTAGCCCAAGGGCGTTTATACATAGTTTGCAACGCACACAAAAACAGGCGCCCAAACCCCATGTTACGCATTAAAGTCCATAAAAAAGCCCATGTGACACGATCAAATGCTTTTTCAGCATCGAGAAATATAATTCCAATATTCTTTTGTAATGAGGTAGCATAATCGAGCGTTGAAATAACCCGTGTATATAATTAACCGTACTTCTGCCCGGTAAAAAACCATGCTGGTACCGAGATACCAATGATGGAAGAACATGCACAAGTCGAGTTGCAAGTATTTTTGAGTATATTTTGGCATCAGCGTTTATTAACGATATGGGTCTATATGACCCAGGAAGTTTGGGGGGCTTGTCTTTTTTCTTAAAAGCAACTATATTAGCGTCGTCCCAAGACTCTGGAGGATTTCCACCTTGAGCGGCTATAAAAGTAGCAAGCATATCTTCCTCTATATTAGAAAACAATAGCCAATATACCTCCAAAGGAAGTTTATCCGGTCCGGCTGCTTTCCCAAGCGCTAAGTCATCAAGTGCCATCTGGAGTTCTTGCATGGAGATTGGAGTTTCAAGCTCCTCTCTTTCTATAAGCCCTACCTCAGATAAGTCAAAGTCATGGAGATATTGTTCAACCTGATCCTGAACAACGGGATCTTGAGTATATAACTCTGGGTAGTAGGCATGAAAGACCTCCATAATTTCTTCCATAGTCTCTACCATTACACCTCGGTCGTTTTCCAAAGTTTCAATATGCTGAGACGCCTGTCCCCCACACATTCTTTGAGCTAGGCATCTACCAGTAGTTTCCCCGTATTCATATCTTTCAGCTTTGTATGTTTTAAACTGAATAGCTATTTCCTGGCTCCAAACCCCATTAATCCTAGCCTTGGATCACTGACAGAATATCGACAGACAAAATATCGAGATGCCAAAATATCGAGGATAAAATATCGACTGACAGAATATCGACTTTCTATCTTCAAACAGGTAAGTACAAAAATATCGACTCCAAAATATCGAGTGTAAAAAATATAGAGTGTCAAAATATTGAATTTTTTAAGTATGTTAAAAGTAACTTAAAAGTAATATAACAGTAAATTAAATTATTATAAACATATTTAAAATACTTAAATAAACGTAAAATGAAGAAATATTTAATGTAACTTTAAAAAAATAATTTATTAATACTTATATATATATCTACATAATATTAACAAAACATATACACTATATCGAGTGTAAAAAATATAGAGTGTCAAAATATCGAATTTTTTAAGTATGTTAAAAGTAACTTAAAAGTAATATAACAGTAAATTAAATTATTATAAACATATTTAAAATACTTAAATAAACGTAAAATTAAGAAATATTTAATGTAACTTTAAAAAAATAATGTATTAATACTTATATATATATCTACATAATATTAACAAAACATATACAATATTTTAACCGTAGGATAGCGAGAGGGTTAAATGTACTCCAACGACTCCAGTGAGTGCAACAGTAGTGAAAGCGTTGGATAGCGTAAGGGTAAAAATTACTATTCCAACTCCAATGAGTGTAACAGTAGGGTAAGCGTTGGATAGCGTAGGGGTAAAATTTACTATTCCAACTCCAGAGAGTGTAACAGTAGGGAAAGCGTTGGATAGCATAGGGGTTTAAATTACTATTCCTACTCCAGAGAGTGTAACAGTAGGGAAAGCGTTGGATAGCGTAGGGGTTAAAATTACAATTCCAACTCCAGCGAGTGCAACAGTAGGGAAAGCGTTGGTTAGCGTAGGGGTTAAAATGACTATTCCAACTCCAGAAAGTGTAACAGTAGGGAAAGCGTTGGATAGCGTAGGGGTTAAAATTACTATTCCAACTCCAGTGAGTGTAACAGTAGGGTAAGCGTTGGATAGCGTAGTTCTAAAATTTACTATTCCAACTCCAGTGAGTGTAACAGTAGGGTAAGCATTGGATAGCAGAGGGGTAGAATTTACTATTCCAACTCCAGTGAGTGTAACAGTAGGGTAAGCGTTGGATAGCGTAAGGGTAAAAATTACTATTCCAACTCCAGAGAGTGTAACAGTAGGGAAAGCTTTGGATAGCGTAGGGGTTAAATTTACTATTCCAACTCCAATGAGTGTAACAGTAGGGAAAGCTTTGGATAGCGTAGGGGTAAAAATTACTATTCCAACTCCAGAGAGTGCAACAGTAGGGAAAGCATTGGATAGCATAGGGGTAAACATTACTATTACCACTCCAGAGAGTGCAACAGTAGTGAAAGAGTTGGATAGCGTAAGGGTAAAAATTACTTTTCCCACTCCAGTGAGTGCAACAGTAGGGAAAGCGTTGGATAGCGTAAGGGTTTAAATTACTATTCCAACTCCAGTGAGTGTAACAGTAGGGTAAGCATTGGATAATGTAGGGGTAAAATTTACTATTCCAACTCCAGAGAGTGTAACAGTAGGGTAAGCGTTGGATAGCGTAGGGGTAAAATTTACTATTCAGACTCCAGAGAGTATAACAGTAGGGAAAGCGTTGGATATCGTAGGGGTTACATTTACTATTCCAACTCCAGTGAGTTCAACAGTAGGGAAAGTAAATACTTCTTATATAAATATAAATAACATAAATAGTAAAATCTATTACAAAATATTTTAGAATTGTGTAAATTATATTAAATAATCTATTAAATTGTAAAATACAAATTATTTAATCATATAAATTACCTACTAATATTAATAATTTACCTATTAACAATCAATTAATTTAAATTTTAAAATTATTTTACAAAATAAACTCAATATATTTTTTAAAACAATGTAATTACTTACAATTAAATTAATTCCGAAACTATTCCTCTACAAACACACAACCCACTACAAAATTAAATTAATTAAATTAACATATTTATCAATTAATCATTTAAATGTA
The DNA here is from genome assembly GCF_964263255.1 of Lissotriton vulgaris. Classification (NCBI taxonomy): domain Eukaryota; kingdom Metazoa; phylum Chordata; class Amphibia; order Caudata; family Salamandridae; genus Lissotriton; species Lissotriton vulgaris. The sequence goes on along the minus strand of NC_141700.1, from coordinate 650,437,942 downwards.
TTTACCTATTATATTGTAATTAATTACCAATGAATAATTATTGAACAATTAATTCTAAATAAATAACTTTTAATTAATTTATATATTTAATTAATTATATTTAAATTACTTCCCACCCTATTCCCCTATAAACGCACAACCCGCTAAATTATCAATTAATCAATAAAAATTAATTACCAATTAGATTTTAATTACTTACCAATTAATAATTAATTAACAAATAATTTTAAATAAATAACAATTATTTAAATAACATATTTTATTAATGATAATTAAATTACTTCCCACCCTATTCCCCTATAACACCAAAACCCGCTACAGAAAATAAATTACAAAAAATATAATATATATCACTTAATCAATTAAAATTAATTACCAATTATATTTTAATTAATTACCATTTAATAATTAATTAACAAATAATTCTAAATAAATACCAATTAATTAAATAACATATTTAATTAATTATATTTAAATTACTTCCCACCCTATTCCCCTATAAACCCACAACCCGCTACAGAAAATAAATTACTAAAATAATATATTTATCAATTTATCAATTAACATTAATCACCAATTATATTTTAATTAATTACCAATTATTAATTAATTAACAATTAATTTTAAATAAATAACAATTATTTAAATAACATATTTAATCAATTATAATTAAATTACTTCCCACCCTATTCCCCTATAAACCCACAACCCGCTACAGAATTATATTACACAACATTAATATTAACTTACCTTAAATTCGATTTTTTTTGTTGTCTATATTCTGTCTAGTCGATGTTATGTCCATTCTATATTTTTGAATCGATATTATTGCTATTCTAGTCGATATTACATTTTTCTAGTCGATATTTTTGTAGTCTATATTATGTCTAGTCGATATTATGTCTAGTCGAAATTAAAAACTCGATATTATGTCTAGTCTAGGCATGAGCGGATTTTGCGGATTGGCAATCCGCAAATTTGCGGATTTGCGAATTTGCGGATTGCCCAAATTTTTTTTTTTTATGTTCGCATGGGTTTCTGCAAGTTCGCGAGGGTTTTGTACAGTTTCGCATATTGCGAAATTGTACAAAACGCGTGCGAACTTGCAGCAACCCGTGCGAACACAATTATATGAAGAGAAAGAAGCTCCTGGTCACAGGAACAGCACGGGGATTGCGCTCATAAAAAGTCAAGGATGCAAAGGCCTCTACCCAGCATCACAGCTGATTTTCCACAGTAGATTTGGGAAGAGGCACACCTGTCCAGCCTCGAAGACGCTCATGATTGTTTTTGGGCTAATGAATGAGTCACTGATTTTGAGCATCAACTAGTTCGAGGGACCATGCAAAGGCCGCACTCTACCCAGCATCACAGCTGATTTTCCACGGTAGATTTGGGAAGAGGCACACCTGTCCAGCCTCGAAGACGCTCATGATTGTTTTTGGGCTAATGAATGCGTCACCGAATTTGAGCATCAACTAGTTCGAGTGACCATGTGTGTGTTACTATGCAATCGCCCTGAAGGGCGCAGGGGTCCCTTGAGTGACCTGTGTAAGGCTGTAACTATTTTACAATGGCGCCAGCAAGCTGCCAGCGCCGTTGTAAAATAGTTACAAAGTTAGCTTGCACAGGAAGCACCTGCTTCGTTTTATCTAGTGGTTCCTGTGCAAGCTAACTTTGTAACTATTTTACAACGGTGCTGGCAGCTTGCTGGCGCCATTGTAAAATAGTTGCATGAGTGGGGGTTCAACTTTTGAACCCGTTACGTTCGCGGATTTTTTTTTGCGGATTTTGCGGGAAATCCGCAAAATTCGCGGATTGCGGATTTCCCAAAAATCCGCAAAATCCGCGAGCGTAACGGATTTCCCGCTCATGCTTAGTCTAGTCGAAATAAAAAACTCGATATTATGTCTACTTACCCCTAGCCTTACAACAAGCAACCTTTGTTTGTGCAGCACGCAAATCAACATTAGAACTAATTGCTAAAATAAGCTCACACTCAGCCTTTCTCAAGTCCTCAAGCAGTCCAGCTATCAAAACGTTCTGTTTCTTTTGTTTGACCCACCCATAACTACAAGTTTCACCCCTAAGCCCAGTTTAAAAGCGTCCCATAGCATTGGTTGGGTAGCACTTCCTCTATCATCCTCTAGAAACTGCCTAGCCCATAGTTTAATATGGCATATATATTCCTCATCACTTACAAGCTTTTTATTAAATGTAAATAGCCGCACTACCCGAATACCATTAAAACAAGGAAGGTCCATAACCACTGGTCCGTGATCCGAAGTAATGCGGGCAATTACTTCCATTTTCACACCAACAATTAGAGAACGTAGTAAAAAAATATAATCAAGCCTGCATATATTTCCTAATGTTTATAAAGTGAACTAAGGAAAATATATTGACTCACTGTCCCATTCATACAGATTGCCCTTCAGCCCCTTTGTGCACCTTGCTGTGTGATCTTTGTCTCCCCACACACCACTTATCAACTTTCTTTTTTGTAAATCAGATTTTATAAGCGAAATGCAGTTAATTGTCAAAACTACATTATATTTCCAAACAGTTAGCAAACAAAATACAACATAACACACATAGTTATTGACAATAGTACAACAATATCAAAGCAAACAAGAATGAAATTGATTGTCTATCTCAAGCACCATTCTTCAGTCCTCAGATTTTCTGGAACCTATCAATGGAATCTGGAATCTTGTAGATCCTTTTCACCGTACTCTGTCTGCTAGGATATTCCACGCATGCACCTCTATCCTCTTATTCTGTCTGTCTTGTCTATTACTCTTGTATTTAGAATATATGATGCTCCCAAGCTTGTCCTCAAGATAAAAACGGTGCTGCAGGTCATGACAGCTTTTCTGGCCCACTACATCATGGAAACCAGGGGCATAATTTCCTATGTTTGTAAATGATGCAACTGGTTTTGATGATGTAGTGGACCAGCAAGGGGAGCTGAGGGAGTTCAAGCAGGATGGGGGTGATGTGATCATATTACTTCATCACCTGAATGAGACTTAAAGTGCATTGTAGGGTACCCTACTGCCTTTTAATATGTATTGCTTGCTGTCTCATTGTGTCCAGCCCAACAAATCACATTAACTTGTATTTCTTCAGTAGATTTAATTTATAGTGAATTAATTTGCAATCAGTAAAGAAATCGGCGAGATACTCACTGCATTATCTCAAAGTCTTATATGAAGTCTCTTGTTATTCTGAATAAGCAGTATGTCATTATCATATGAAATCTCTTTATTGATGTCATAACTACAATTTCACAATTGCTTTATTAACCTTCCTGCTCTCTCAAATTTGCTTAAAAATGCACCATTGAGAGACTCTTTTTTCAAACTTTTCATGAGGCGAGAACCACGCCTTAAACCGCTCCCCCAAGCCTTATGACGGTCAGACTCGCTTGCTCGCCAGAGGGCACTCATTCTGAACTCTTACGCTCTCCACTTTCAAATGCCACCAGCCGCCACTGGGCCCTGGAGTTACTGATAGCAGCCAGTTCTCCATCCCTGTCCCAAATTTTCCAGCATGGAATGGGGAATAATATGGTGCCCAGAATTAATGGGCCATTATTCCTAGTTCTGAGAGTCCTCGTTCCAGTCATTCCTTGTGAGGCAATCCACCTCAAGACAGGAAAAACATTCAGGAAAGTGCTATAATCCAAGTCCAAACCATCCCCCACGGACACCATAAAATGACTTGGCTTTCCCAGAATCCTCCTTTCATATCCAAACCAGCCAAAGACTGGAAGACAAAAGAGAGATTGACAAGTCGAAATGACTGGTACAATCAGGGCTAGAAGTAATGAAGAATAACTGTAAATAATCTGGACAATACCTCTACATCTTTCATCCGCAGTCGGTCATCAATTATGAGGAATACCCAAACAAGATCAGGCTTTGGATTTAATCATGAGTAAACACTAAAAAACATTAAGATCAATGAAACACCCAGTGATTTAAAAATACATCTCTGAACATTATGATGAAATAGAACTAAACAGAACTCAAACCCCATGCCAACTTTATTTTCGTCATTTGCAATGCTTTACAGTCTGTAATGCTGAACACAAATATTTTGAGGTGCCAAAGTTGTTGCCTTTTAAATCACCGCCAATTGAACACATTTTACTTCTATCCAGGAAGCTGTCTAACCTCTCCCATAGACCGTCCATATGGAAGGTGTAACCCAGACACAGAATATGTTAAGACAATTGTAGAACTATTCTACTTACTTTTTACTACAAATGCTGTCTTTTCACCTTGCCCGGCAGATCCAATTGTTATAAAGAAGTGATCAGATTTTCTGAAAAGATCAAGATTTTGGCAAATAATTCGAAATAGGTCTCCCAACATTTGGAAAGTGAAGAGGGTCTTCCTTGGGAGTAGAAGGGGAGGAAAGAATACCAGCAAAATCACTTTCTTAAAATGACTCCGGAATAATGAGTTTTGCCCTAAAGTTAGGATCTGTCTTAAGCATTAGCAAAAAGGACTCTACCCAGCAAAATTCACAATCCACTTTCTCTTCCTGCTGAAGTTACTGTCATCAAGAAAGTCAATTTCATTGCTACAAATTTCACCAGTAGCTGCTACAGCCAAAAGTGATGTTTTGCAAACTCTGTAGAACCCGATGTAAATCCCATAAAAGGTGGCTAAAGATCTGGACATCCAGTTAACCAGATTATAGTTAATTAAAATATGCTAATTAAGAGTTTCCCCGTTTCCCAGATTACCCCAAGGTTCTTTGAAATCTCTAATTGAAGCCCACTTGCCCCTAAGTTTAGAAATGTAAACATTCATAGAAAATTGATGGCGCAAGGATTGTAAAATAGATGGACTCTCACATCTGGAAAGAGAAATGACCCTCTCTTCTCAAGATCCAAATCAAAAAACAGGTGTTTTTTAAATGGCCGGATTATGGGACAGAGGATTTCAGAGGAAGAGGAAACAGTGAAATAATCTTTGTCAAATATAAAAAGGTAAACAAGGTCCCTGAAGATGAAACAGAACTTCCCAGTCTTGTCTCTCTTTCCAGATACACTCAAATAATCTGTATATCAGTGGGAACGAAGGGAAGGCATACTACATCAAAAACACCCAGCTTCCAGGCTCCCGTCACTAGAAAATCTCGGAAGTTTGTGCATTGATCTGGAATGAGAACATATAAAAAACCAGGGTACGAAACCTATGCTAATTGTTTTTAAAACAATGTGATGGGACATCCACGGTTCCTGAGATGGTGAAAAAACTCCGCTGAGGTGATCTGTTTTGTCATTGTCCGCCCCAATAATGTAAGTAGCATTCAATGACAGGAGGTAATTCTTTGCCAATCAACCTAACTAAAGAGCCACCAAGTCCACTGATTGTTTTCAAGTCCCTTCTGGACGGACCACATAGGAGATTGTTACTATATTGTCCACTCATAATAGAACATACTTCAACTGGCTTTGAGCACAGACGTATTTTAAGACTCTGAGAACTGCTGTCAACTCCTTCCAATGTGATGAACGATGAATTCCTACCAAAGGCCAACATCACTTTATTGCGAGTTCTTTCGGTGTGCCTTCACGTTCAAAGAATTTGAATGTATTGTAACCATTAGAAGATTCCTTAGATGAAGAGGAAGTCCTTTTTGACAGCTTTAATTTATCCACCTTCCATTGCAGGACTTGTTTCACTTGGGCAAGGGCTGGCAATAGAGGGTCAAATGCCTCTGCATTTCACATAAGTATACCTAATTTAATGTACTTTTTCTGAAATGTCATGTAATTACACTAAAGCAAATTAAACGGATTACGCACAGCCCAATTAAGGTGAACCCCAAGAACTAATAGTATGCATAAGATAAAGTGACTTTTGCCACAATTACAATCAAATGTTTAAATCCATTCTGGGCTTTGCTTCAATGAAGATCAAATCCTTTGGACGTGTAAGTTGACATTTCTTCCAAAATGAGAAACTACCTGTGTGGATTCAGGCAACCCCAAGTAGTTTCCAGACCCTCTAATGCCTATGCCTCTGATGGAGCATGAAGAAGCTACTTTACCAAATACTGGTAAACATTGTAACCCTTTAGCTTGAGGAGGGAAACCACGGAAGCCATCTTTGTGAAAACATGTGGTACTGACTTGCAGCCAAACCATAAGACTCTGAAATTAAAATGCTTGTTCTCAACATAGAAGACCAGAAACTTTTAATGTGCTGGAACGCTTGGGATGTGGAAATAGGCATCCATCTAATTCACAGTTATCATAAAGCTTTCTGTTGAGTTTAAATGAATGATCTTTTGAAGTGTCTTCATCTGGAATGAGACTGATATCACCTACTGATACAGTAAGTTCAAGTCTATTACCATAATGTATCCTTCTGAAATGTTTTGAACAGGGAAAATTATTGAATAAACTCGATTTACCCTCTCCTTCGGTATTGGGGGGTCACCATTCTATAACCCTGGGCGAAGCACTACGCTACGCTCGTGTAATTTGCGAAGTTGCACAACTTCGCACTATGCGAACTGCACTTAGCACAGTGCAAACATGCGTAGTGCAGCGTAGCGTAGTGCAGCGGTCATCTTTTGCTTGCTCGCGGTCCTCAACGTCAAGTTGGTGACCGCAAGCAAGCAAAATGACATCCTCGCAAGACTTTTTACTTGTTTGCGATCAGCAACATCAAGTTGCTGATCGCGAGCACGGAAAATAAACCTCCCGGAGAGATTCTCAACGCGGGGAGGTCAGGTTTCTCATTGCGAGTGGTCGCTCATGCTCGCGGCCGCTCGCGATGAGAAACTACCAGTCCACGTTGAGAAAGCTGCAGCTCGAGTAAAAATCTACTCGAGCGGCAGAAAAGAACAGCTCGCACTGTGCAAGATGCTGTTTTCAATTATTGCACAGAGCCGGATGCTTGTCCGCACTGTGCAATCATTGAAAACGACACCTTGCACTGTGCGAACATGCTACTATGCAGTTTGCGTAGTGCTACGCGTAGCTCGCGTAGTGCGAAGTGGACTTCGCATAGCTACACATAGCGCTACTTCGCGAACTACGCCCACCATTCTGCATATCCTGAATCGTCTGATTTGTCAAATTTACGAACACCACAGAAAAGGTGTCTCTGACTCTTGTTTTTAGGGAAAAAGCAGTAAACTCTATCTGATACACCTGCATGAACCATGTAAATGATCCTTGCATTTGAGGTAGGTTTTTACCCAGTTTCCAGAATTGCTGGCAATGACTCCCACCAAAAAGCATCAGCATATCTTCAGAACCTTGCTTGTTTCCCACAGAAACTTGACTTCTACTATGCTAGCCTCTACTTAAGAAACGTTTTTCATTTTTGCGGTATTGAGATGGCAGCTGCAGCTTCCTTGAAGGCTGCTGAACAGATGACCTTCTGTGGAACCAGTTGAAAGTGGTTAGTGATGTTCAGGTTGGGACCGGCCTATAGGGAAATCAGGGAATGCTTGATTGACCGGTCTGACAGATCAGTAAATGGGCCGTTGCTTGGGCTATTTGTAGACATATTTTATGATCAGCTGGACCGATTTCTACTGTTGATTTCTCTGATATCAAATCAAACATTGCCTGCAGCAAGCTGAAATACATGTAGTCTTCAACACCTTGCAAAACATTTATAGAGGTTGTCTTTTCAAGTTCAAACCTGCCCCAATGTGCAAATAAAGATCACTTTTTAGCTTTTTAATTAACTAATAGGGATAATTTTTCTTATGGTGCCCAGCCCTATTTTCAGTCCCAGTCTGACCTTGTTGGTGTTATTGATGACTGAAGGAAGATGAATGTTTTTGATCTTTAAGCAAAAGATGTAATAGCTTTTGCAAATCTAGTTCAAAAAGACAAACTCTTTCAAAAAATATATGAGGAGATACTGACTTCTGAGACATGCTTTTATGCCAGTCTTTTAACCTTAGATGTCTGCAGGCTGAGATGACTGCTCCTTCGACATGCACTATCTCTCTTACAATATCAAAAGAAACATCAGATCAGGACTTGATCTGTATCTTCAGGTCCTCTAGAAGAAGAGAACATTCAGTTGCTTCTTTGTCTCAAAACAGGTTTTAAATAAAATAGAGAGTAAATCAAAGCAAGGGCAAGCGATGGTGTTAGTTGTGGTGAGGGAGAGGAAGGTAGAGAATGTAAAAGTAAAAAAAGGAAGTGAGGACTGAATTGGGGGTGGGGGTACCGGACTAGAACTTTCTGGTGGAATAAAAAATAAGGTAGACGACTTAAAGAAGTTGCAATGAAGAAAACATGAGAATACAGGAGGGTTATTGAGGATGCCCCCTGAAAAAGAAGGGAAAGTAAAGTTGTAAACATGCAGGAAACAAGCATTTACAATGCAATGGTTTCGCCTTTGGAAAAGTTAGAGCTATTGGCATTGCTCATGACATTTCTTTTTTTTTTTTACTTATAAATAAATGGCATTGTTATTTACATTGCCAACAGCCCACACAGCTCTCACAGCCCACAAAGCCCAAACAGCCCACACAGTCCACACAGTCCACACAGCCCACACAGCCCACACGGTCCACACAGCCCACACAGCCCACACAGCTCTCACAGCTCTCACAGCCCACACAGCTCTCACACCCACACAGCTCTCACAGCCAACACAGCTCTCACAGCCCACACAGCCCACACAGCCCACACAGCTCTCACAGCCCACACAGCTCTCACAGCCCAAACAGCTCTCACAGCCCACACAGCTCTCACAGCCCACACAGCCCTCACAGCTCTCACAGCCCACACAGCTCACACAGCTCACATCCCACACAGCTCTCACAGCTCTCACAGCCCACACAGCCCACACAGCTCACAGCCCACACAGCCCTCACAGCCCACACAGCCCTCACAGCTCTCACAGCCCACACAGCCCACACAGCTCTCACAGCCCACACAGCTCACAGCTCTCACAGCCCACACAGCTCTCACAGCCCACACAGCTCTCCCAGCTCTCATAGTCCACACTATGCTGCTGTCTCTAAGAGAAGCACTTCCCAAATTCAAAACAGATCTCAGTTTCAGAGATTCATTCCCCAAATGCAATTACAGACATGTGCTTTCCCAAGGAAATATACTGCAAAAATAAAACAAGCATTTACAAGTGGGGCCGGAGACACGGACAGCGGGAGGGGGGGGGCAGGAACGGGCACACGGACAGCGGGAGGGGGGGCGGGAACAGGCACAGGCACAATCAAAAGGCAGAAGGCAAGAAAAAACAAAACAAAGTTGTATCTGTTATTTTGGTGCAGGCTAGAACCCACTTGCATGAGCTAGCTGCGCAAAGGCGGAGTCTCATTTCAGGCCTGGAGGGACTCCCTGCACAGGGAGGGAGACTGGGGAGAGGCCTGAAGGGACTCACTGCACACAGAGGGAGACTGAGGACAAGTCTTGAGGGACTCACTGCACAGAGAGGGAGACTGAGGACAAGTCTTGAGGGACTCACTGCGTCAATCTTTTTGGTGCCCCCCCCCCCCATATGTCCTCCTCCTTGGATCCCCTCACTATCACCTGGGCAAAAGTGTCCCTCCTCTCTCCATAGGCCTCTCTCACATACATTTCATTTGCTTTAAAGCCTGGTAAAGGCTAGATTTACTGTTCCTCTTAGGTATCCACATAAAATACAGATCTGTTCTTTGCAGCAGGAACATTAACCCTCTGTGCTACTTTATGGCAGCCAAAACTGCCTCAAGCTAAAACTCTGATCTTTCTCTCTAGCAGAAACATTAATCACAAGAGTTATAATTAAATTTTCATTGCTGCCCGAAAGCTGGATGCACAAGGAACTCTGCAGCAGGTGCTTTTAAATCCTATGTAATTGCTAAACACAGCGCCTCCCTGTGGTAAGTGCCCCCCCCACCCTTCAAGGTCAGCACCAAGTGCAACCCCCACTGGTAGCACCTCCCTAAAGCCGGCCCTGACCAAATTACAAGTGCATAACATCCTAAATAATTCCTAAAATCTCCCAGAATTCAGGTTAAGAAGGCGGAGCAGGGCGCATGACATTGTGTGTATGTGTGTAAGTGTGCATGTATGAGTTGGCATGTATGTGCGTGTGAAGCATGGGTGTGTGTGTGCGCGAGTATGAGTTTCTGTGTGAAAGGAGCTGGAAAAAATGTAGGGAATCCCAGGCATAATATTGGCTTTGACTTGCTTTGATCGTGATGATGATCGAAATGATGCCAGACACCACTTGGCATGATGGGAGCCCGCCATGCTACAGAAATCCTTGACATTATAGTCGCCCAGCAAGAGTGATCCTGTCTGGAATAACTGCGGCGCATCTCCAGCATAATGTTACCCTTGGATAGTTTGCCTCTGCTTGACATTATTCAAATTAAAATTTCGTTTGTTTAGAAAAAATCTTACATTTAAGGCAAGATCTTAGGCAGACTGGAGATGGGGGGGGGGGATTGTGGAGGGGTAGTAGTGTGCACCCCTCCACAATATACTGCAGAGCAGAGTAAAGGATGGATTATCAAGAGGACTCCCTCAGCCTCGCCTTTTTCAGCATAACTCAACACTAAAAGCACATGGTGACCTCAGGATATTGTGACCCTCATGTTTTATATGTAGGTGGCCACCCGAGAATAATATGTTGCCTTCTCGTTCTTTTCAGTGCTACTCAAGTGCGGGTCGAGAATGGGGTAAACATCTACACTCCACACACTAAATCTACAAACTTGCAGTGTCAGGTTGCAGTGTCAGGAAAGATGACGCAGCACTGCTGAACTACGGTGACCAATAGGAACAAGACTAAAGCATTCAAATAACCAGCTCATATCTCTTCCAGAATCTCAGAACACGTACAAATGGGCAATACATTTCCCTAAGAAAGGTTACTGACAACCCTCTGCACCTCCGTCAGAAGTGGTGCGCTTCCCGATAAGCTCATTTTCCTGCCAATGTTGTCACAGCACTTCATTAACGGCACACAACAAATGTACGTAAGCTTTATTTTACCAAACACGTAAGCTGCAGTAGTAGGCACTGGCTCCAATAGAAAAACAATAACTTGTAAACGGAAAGCACAAAAACGTTCAAAAGATATTTGAATGCATTATTCTTTCTAACATTTGTACTTCCCAAACCCACCTATTGCTCTTCTCACCCTCAAAGACGGCACTCCGGGACTAGGAGGCTCGCTGCTCTCGCTAGGCGGCTGCAGCTTCGGAGGCGGCCTGGAAGATACAGTGGCCGCCATGTCTGTTGTTGTTGTTGTAATGCTGCTGCTCGCGAGACTCAGACGTCGCACCATTAACACAGGACCGCATTAGCAAGTGGGCGTATACCTACGTGCAGCAGCCATATTGAGTGTGTAAGTGAATACGACCTGTATATACATTTCCTCGGGTTTGGGCACTGCTACATTGGCTTAAGCTCCGATCTATCTTGCGTGCAAGTCCAAGAACACACGACAAAACAACTTTCAGAATTTGCCATCCTGAAGTACCAATAAAAGGAAACAAAGCCCAGTGAACCGCAATCAGGAGGAGGTGTGCGCGCACACATGAACAGCTTCCAACTCACCTTGTAGCGCAGCGCCTTGTGGATGTCCGCAGCCAGCTGCCCCTTCCACCATTGCCCCTCCAACTCCATGGCATGGGAGAGGCGCATCTCCGGGACACCCGTGCACCGCTCCGACCTGTGGTTTCAAGAAAGACAACGGTGAGTGAAAGGGGAGGGGGGAGGGAACGGGCACACTCAGAGGGGGGGCGGGAACGGGCACACGGGGAGGGGGCGGAACGGACACACGGACTGGGGGGGCGGGAACGGCGGACAAAATACGTAAACTTACAAAGTGAAAACACATTTATAAACAAAATACTCCTTACCTGATTGCCTCGTGGGAACTCGAATCTTGCAGCCAACTCCAACAACAAACACTTGTAAAATGAAGAAAACAGGCCGACTCAAAAAAAAAAAGTAACACACACCCACTGCCGCGATGACAAACAGAAGTGGGTGGAGAGGGAAAAAATTGCGGGAACGCCCCCGAATCTGGTCCGGCCTTGACGGACAGATCCGGCACCCAATGGCTAGCCTCCATTTATGGAGCTAGCCAATGGGAGCCGGGTGACGTTCCCGAAGTCCTTTTTGTAAACAATGGATTTCGCCTGCGCCGAAAAGCTGCGCAGAGCGCAGCCTTCGGCAGGCGAAACCCAAAAAGGGTACAGAGCAATGAGAAAAGCATCTGCATTTCAGAATGTTTGTGGAGAAAGAAATTCACCTTGTTGTAGTTGTCAAGCTGGTGAATCTTTTATAGGGAAAAAGTTGTGGAAACTGGTTTAATGAAAATCTCCCTTTCTCCCATTTTTCTATGGAAGCTTGTGCTACGTATGGTATACACTGTAGCACAAGCTCCCATAGGAAAATGGGAGTATGCGACCACACCATGTGAGGTCTCATCTTAATTCTGCAGTTGGGACCGCCGACCTGAGGTTGTTCCGTCCAGATTCTGCGATGATGTCGGTCGGAGGGAACTCCGACCGATATTATAATCGGCCCAAATGTGCCTGGGTAAGATGTCTCTCCCACCATATTTGTCTTTTTGCTCCTCTGTATGAGCATCAGTCTCTTAATAAGAACTGGACAAGTCTGAAAAAGAATGTCTCTCAGGGGTTTCAGAAATCACACCTCCAGCCTCCTTCAGTGGTTTCTTCTTCAAGACTATACTGATGTCAATAACAATTTTCCAGAATATCTCTTCATCAGAATCATTTCTCCTCTTTCTTGTAGGAGAGGACGACATCAATTTCGATAAAGTTAAAAAAGAAGATTTAGCTCTTTTTGGAATGTTTGCCAATGATGCTGTTATGCATCAAACAATAATCGAAGAACAGCAATTACACATGTGACCCCTTCAGCAAAACACTTGGAGAAATGCAGAATTTTACTTCAGATGTTCACAGAAGCAGAAATCCTCCTAACAATAGCAATACAAAGAGAAAACCTTGCCTATCAGCTTGCCAAGCGATAAACAGAAAAATCTCCTGCCCTGGTCAAACAAAAAGTTTGTGCTCACGTACCACATCATGCTCAATATGCTCAGAGTAGCACCGCTACTACTCACGGTTTACCCAGACTAGTCTCCTTCCTTTTCTAAATTACACAAGTGAATCAACACAATAAAGCATTGAAATCATGTGCAGTAAGAAGTGATTTATTTCATTACAGTATGGCGGAGCACCCCCATCACCCCCCACATATTTCATATATAAATATCCTGAATGTCCCCCAGTGGTGTAGCGTGGGTTGCCAGCACCCGAAGCAAGGCAAGTATTGTGCCCCCTAACACATGCACCATTAGCACTTCCTGCAAAACTCTTAAGGGTGCAAAATGTTAAAAGACATTTTGCACCCCTAAGAATGTTGCTCCTGGGGCAACCGGCCCTGTGGCCATGCTCACGCAACGCCACTGATTTCCTCTGCTTAATCAAAGCCTGGCAGTAGACAAGCAGTGGGGAGGCCTTGTAGGAGACTCAAGCCAATCCGAGGCCTGAGCATTCTCCCGAATCCTCCTATTGGTCAAGGCAAGGAAAACAACTAGGAGGCTGCTGGGAATGCCAAGTCCTTTAATGGCGCCCATGAAGGCTGGATGAGACCTGGATACAGCTTTTTCCTGAATCTTTTTCCTGTCTCAAGGTGTATAGCCTCACAAGTAATGATGAATTAGCTTGCATTATGTCACTCTGTGCAGTGTTAAAAGAGGAGTGATTCGCAGGAATGTTTCCACGCCGAGGTCCCTCAGGAAGATGGCACGAGGCCAAGAAAACACACGCAACAGCCGGTGTCTGCTAAAGGTGCATGATGGAGTGAGAAGTGGTTTGATTTATAAGGCACCTTATCGTTTCACCTGTAAAAACAATAAACAGCAGAATGCCATAAATTTGCCCCACGGCTCTGTATCATCTGTTGTGAAGCGAGAAAATGCAGTGAAAAAGAGTCTGCCCACTCCTCCCGAAATAAAACCAAGCAGACGTTTTTATACGATTTGTGGACTGGAGCTGTCTCGAAACCAAACATTCCCCGGGATCATTTGTACATCAAGCGCTGTGAACACCTGCAGCGCTTTATCTGAAGGATACACGCAGCCCCAATTAATCCTGGTGAGAAGCCGAGCAAACAGCAGCAGGCCTGGTGCATGAGGCCAGACTGACAGAAGCTGTGCCGTGGTATGAGACCCTGTGGTCTAGGAAAGACCCAAGAAGTGAGGCAGTCTGGGAAGATAACCAAACAAAACAGAGCAGACTCGAAAGGGATCTAGAATGCTTAACTTCATGAGCTGATAATGTCTTCAGTGATCCCCACTCCTTAACCTTCAGTTAAAATCATTCAAACCCCAAGGACCAGATTTTCAAAACTACTTGAATGTGTAAGTCGAAGTCGAGTTCGAGTTAGAATTGTGAGCACGTCTGTGAGCATGGATGGACAGGGGAAGGGTGAACATGTTTTGTGAACACCCCTAAACTAATACGTTTGTTTACAACCACAAGTTTCCGACCTTTTAGCATGCTGGAAAATGTTGCACATTAACTATGGGAAAGGGTTGTATGATGTTACAACGCGTGTTTTTACAACGAGTGCTTTTACATCGCATTCGTTACAACGACTGCAATGTTACCACGCTATGCCTTTACAACGCAAGTCTTTACATCGACTTGCGCTAGGTGGCGTGCTAACATTAGAAAAGTGTAATTTACTATTCCAACTCCAGTCCACTTATCAGTAGGGAAGGTGTTGGGATAGTAAACTACACTATTTTTATATAGCGCAAGTCGATGTAAAGACTTGCGTTGTAATGGCACAGCGTGGTTACATCGCGGGCGGTGTAAGGGCCGCGATGTAACAGCATTGCGGTGTACTGACCGCATTGTTAAGGATGTTTCCCCTGGGAAAGGGTAGGAGCAAATCATTTCCAAAGTGAGAAAGGGAAGGGATATCCCTAAAAGTGACAGTGGTGTAGGGGTTATTCCTATGTAGACTGAAAAAACTGTAACACTGAGAGGATGAACTCTAACTGTATGTCTGTAACCAACTACTCAGTGATGACACCTCTGCTATGGCGGAGGAGCAGGAGCGTCGCCCCACTGCTTTTATGCAGTGAGAAACATAAAATGACAATAACTTTGAGTTATTGTCACTTTATGTTTCGTGGCCTCCTGCTTTGCCCACGCGCCAGTGGGTGGGGCTGCTCTGCTCTCCGGGCAGGGGGGGAGTGGTTTACCAAAAGTGCGCAATGACTGTTTGGTCGGCCCTCTTGGGCTTCCAAAAACAGTCATGCGCACTTCCCTGTTCTCCATGCAGGCTGCATTACAGCCTGCATGGAGAACATGCCCACCCCTCTAGCCCCTGGCTGAGCGCTGTGGCACGGCACTCAGACCAATCACAATGCTGCATTGCAGCATTGTGATTGGCTTAGGGGAGGGAGTCTGGCTTCCTGTTCCTGGTGGAGGCAGGAGAGCGGCCGGACATGACTGCAACTACTCTTTGTTCTGATCTTATATTTGGTATCACTGAAACAAAAAAAATATCAAGAGAGGAGTTTCTTTATATATGTTCATCAACACTTTCCCCCTATTGGTAAGATAACTATATCAAGCTTTGTAACTTTGTGCTCTCTGATGAAGATGAGCTTAGTTTCTACTTGACTCTTGTGCCACAGGAAACATAATTGACATGTTGTAATATTCTGTGATTCCTATCATAAAGCAATATATATATAGACACTTGTATATGATATAGATAAATATTAACCCTGGCAAAGCACTACGCTACGCTCCCGTAATTTACGAAGTTTGTGCTACTTCGCGCCACGCGAATTGCATGTAGCACAGTGCAAACACATGTAGCGTAGTGCAGCGTTCATTTTTTGCTTGCTCGCGGTCCTTAACGTCAAGTTAGCAACCGCGCGCAAGCAAAATGACATCCCAGCGAGACTTTTTCCTCGTTCACGATAAGCAACATCAAGTGGGCGATCGCGAGTGTGGAAAATAAACCTCCCGGTGAGATTCTCAACGCGGGGAGTTCAGGTTTCTCATTGCGAGTGGTCACGTATGCTCGCGACCGCTCGTGATGAGAAACTACCACTCCGCGTTGGGAAAGCTGCCGCTCTAGTAGAAATCTACTCGAGCGGCAGAAAACGACCACTTGCACTGTGCAAGATGCAGTTTGCAGTGATTGCACAGTGCAGACAAGCATCCAGCACTTTGCAATCAGTGCGA
Source organism: Lissotriton vulgaris (assembly GCF_964263255.1). Classification (NCBI taxonomy): domain Eukaryota; kingdom Metazoa; phylum Chordata; class Amphibia; order Caudata; family Salamandridae; genus Lissotriton; species Lissotriton vulgaris. Next base: position 650,421,679 of record NC_141700.1, on the reverse strand, counting down.
ACAGCATTTTTCACAGTGCACTTCGCAGTTCGCGTAGCTCGCATAGTGCGAAGTGCTCTTTGCTTAGCTACGCGTAGCGCTACTTCGCGAACTACGCCCAGGGTTAATAAATATATGACTTGCTTAGAACTATGAATTTTTTATACCTTATGAGTAATCATATACACATTTCACGTATAACTTTATTTTGACATGACAATTCTTCCTTATCTGTCACATGATCATGCCTCATGTTTAAAAGCAATAATTTCCAAAGTGTCTAGCAGTACTCAAAGTCAAATGTTTAAATAGTTCAAAGTTTGTTTTCTCAACACAACTTGATTGATTTTCAGAATACATTCACAAATGTATTCTGAAAATCTTTTAAGAAGCGACTCCTGAATCCAAATAGCAAAGTCCTGGCTGCAGCAACAGTGTAGCACAACTGCCTAGAAAGGCAACACAAGGAAAGTTGTACTTGTTAAACCCAAGATTGTTGCTGCCACCTACCTACAATGTGAGAGTTCAACAACTGCTGGGAAATGTAGATTGTCATTGGGGTGCAGTTGTGTTGTGGGTTCTCCACACACCCACAAAGCCTCACACCAGACAGCAAAAAGATTCTGTGTAGACCATTTGCCTTTCCTTCCCTGAAATTGACATAGCATGAGCGGGTTTGAAGTATTGTCCTCCTGCCCTGGAATAAGTGGTAAGCCATACCTCTCGACATGCCTCCTGATGGTAAGCCATTTCTCCCGTCATGCCTCCTGATGGTAAGCCATACCTCTCGTCATGCCTCCTGATGGTTAACCATACCTCTCGTCACTCCTCCTGATGGTTAACCATACCTCTCGTCACTCCTCCTGATGGTAAGCCAAACCTCTCGCCATGCCTCCTGATGGTATGCCATACCTCTCTTCACGCCTCCTGATGGTAAGCCATACCTCTCTTCATGCCTCCTGATGGTAAGCCATACCTCTTGTCACTCCCCCTGATGGTAAGCCATACCTCTCGTCATGCCTTCTGATAGTAAGCCATACCTCTCATCACTCCTCCTGATGGTAAGCCATACCTCTCGTCATGCCTCCTGATGGTAAACCATACTTCTCGTCACGCCTCCTGATGGTAAGCCATACCTCTTGTCATGCCTCCTGATGGAAAACCAAACCTCTCCTCCTGCCTTCTGATGGTAAGCCATACCTCTCGTCATGCCTCCTGATGGTAAGCCATACCTCTCTTCACACCTCCGGATGGTAAGCCATACCTCTCATCATGCCTCCTGATGGTAAGCCATACTTCTCGTCACTCCTTCTGATGGTAAGCGAAACCTTTTGTCATGCCTCCTGATGGTAAGCAATACCTCTCATCACGCTTCCTGATGGTAAACCATACCCCTCGTCACGACTTCTGATGGTAAAAAGCCATACCTCTCGTCATGCCTCCTGATGGTAAGCCATACCTCTCGTCACGCCTCCTGATGGTAAGCCATACCTTTCGTCCAGTCGCGGCCGGCATAACTCGCGGGTAGGGGGTCACTCGGGGGTTCGAGCTGGGATTTGCTCGGGGGTGGGGGTCATTTATAAATAAATAAATAAACAAACCTTACCGGGTCCCATGCCACCTCTGCTCCTGGCCGGGTCCCGTGTTTTCTGGAACCCTGCTGCTTTCCTGAACAGAAACAGGAAGAAGGCAGCCTCCCACCCGGCCCCCAAAGCTAATCACAACGGTGCAATGGCAGCGTTGTGATTGGTGAGGATGGCACCCAGCCAGGTGCCTATGGGGAGGCCATTTTCCCTATGTAGGCTGCATGCAGCCTATGTAGAGAAAATCCAGAGTGTTCATGACTGATTTAGTCGGCCCCTAAAGGCAGACCAAACAGTAAGGGCCCACAGTATTGGGCAAGCCACTCCTCTCCGACCCGCCCACCCCCAATCAGGCACACCCTTTTGCTTTCTCGCAGTGCGAGAAGCAGAAAAATAAAATGGTATTTAAAATACCATTTTATGTTTCTGCACCATGAGAAAGCAGTGGGATGACACACCTCCGCCCACATGGAGGAGCAACCCCTGCTCTGTCATGGCTCTTGATGGTAAGCCATTCCTCTTGTCATGCCTTCTTAGTGAACTGTTCTTTGAAGCAGCCAAGCAGGGGATGTTGTACAAGCTACATCGCTCTCACTTCCAATTGACTGATCTCCCTTTGGAACATGTCAAGAAATGGTTTAACTGGAGAGCTTTCAGTTCCCAATCCTTTTAGATAAAATTCTACTTTCCTGACATGTAGGGTTCACAAATAAATCTCCTGCTTTTACCTTTCTAGCATTGTCATCCTATGGATTTTTGGACCGTGTTTCATCAAGGGTTTAAGTGATTACTTCAGGCTCAATTAAATGCACTGTAATAATTCTAACCCAGTTCAGACTACTAATGACGTCACATAAACATCATGGGTGCCAGCGTTGGTTCTAGTTCAAAGTAATACTATGCTCCAATTCAGAACACAGTTAGCAGAGGGTGTTCCAATGCCCCCAGAAGCAACAAAGGTGAAAAGGAGGATGGCAAGATCAATCAATCAATCAATCAGTAGATTTGTAGAGTGCTTCTTGTCACTCATAAGGGTATCCAGGCGCTGGATATGATGTCTTTACTGGATGTGATATCTTTACAGGCGATACTAATAAATAAAAATAATTGTTGCACAGGCCCTGTTAGTCATGAGCACATATATTAAACCGCTGTTTTGCTCCTAAATGCCGGACTTGCATCAAGCTAGCTAGGTGTATGCTAAGCCCTCTCCTTTTCTGCTTTTTGTTGCACTTAGGTGTACCTTTCAGCTATGTTGAATGCCTTCTTTTAAGCAGTCAAACTATGCCCTGCAATGTGCTGGTATACAAAATGCAGTACTAGTGAAGCGAATACCCCTGAAAATGAAACCCCCTGATATTAACTGATAATATGAATTGTAGGAAAAAAGAAACACTTTGAGTAAGTACATTGGCACCAAATCCTCAAACATTGATCTCATAAACCACATTATATAGCATCTCAATATTTTACCTATGGATTGAGTGCCATAACTTTTAAGGCAGTTCTGCAGGCATACACAAAGAATTGAGTAGTCTAGAAGCAAATGTTGACATTAGCTGAGGGAGTAAGACACAAGACCACTGTTCCAGAATTTAGTTTATTTCTAAGACATCGGGGAAATTCTTCAACATTAGAACTATTGTCCCTATAATATGGAAGATTACACAGCAATAATGATTTTATCTATGCACCTAGGAGAAGGCAGACTTTACATGGATTTCATCTAATGCTGTGCTGGTAATAATGGGCGAGGTGGACATTAGAGACACCCTAGATAACAATATCCAATATAAGCAAGAAATGAACCCTTAAGGTTACTGTGCAAGTCATGCATGCGTAACGGAACTGTAAACCAATCGGTTATAAAGATATGGTCCTGGTGATTAATTTCAAAATAGAAGAAAAATGGAAAGTTTCATTTTTATTAAAATGCCATGTGGTAACTGCATTGTGTTGCAAATATATGAATAAATAGGCTTGGTAATTTGACTACGAAATTGTATGAGACAAGATACCGTTGACAATGAGACCCAGCAAATCCATTTTTTCTGCTCTTTTTATTATTGACAGGAATTTTGCGTTCATCTATAAAGTGGGACATTCTATGTGGTTTTACCATGTGACTAATGCAGAAAACCAGAATTCCTCAAATACACAAAGTTACTGCTATTACCATTAGGAAAATAACAGTCGTAGTAGACTGGGCCTGGGTGTTCAGTGTACTAATGCATCCACTCCAGAAACCTATGTTTGTCCTCCTGACCAGAGGTTTGCATCTGGTGGCTCCTCTCAGCCTTTTATCCTTCCAAAGTACTCTAAATGTGTACCATTGAGCGTGGTAGCAATGAACGTGTTATTCAGTGAGCTTTACAAATATATGTGTTCTGTATTTTAATTGCTTATGTAAAAATAGGCAAAACAGTACAATAAACTTCATAGATACAATTGTGTAATTTTTGCTGGTGTATCGACAGACAGCTTTTACATCAAGACGTGGTTTTTCAGTAATTTCTCATTTTCACTTGCAAATCTCTAAATCCATAAGTATAGTAGAAGCCAAAGTTCTGATTCAGGGTGCTAACTTCCGGATTGTGGGCTTGAATAAAAAACTGCACTTTGTAGTACATTGCATATTACTACAATAGTGCTACAAAACAAACTGCAGTGTTATTTACAAATTGATTTTTTTGCAGTAACTTACACTTTTGAGAACATGTACTACTGTTCGGTATTCACAAACTCCACTTTTGTAGTAACTTCAACTTTTGTAGTAACTCACACTTTTGAAGAAGTCACTACCTCCATTATTTTCTATGGGAGGGTGTTGCAGCACCAGTGGATGTCCATGTATAGTGCTGGATATACTACAAAAGTTTATGTTTCTACAAAAGTTCAGGTTGTAAATGCCGAAAAGTAGTAAACTTACTCAAAAGTTTAAACGTATTCAAAAGTGTAAGTTACCTTTGTGAATCAACCCAGAGTGGGACTTAAAATGAGCCACCAATTGCATGTAATCAAGTGAAATCCTGTTCCCAACCTGAGGATCAGACTGCAAATTTGAGGCAGGAGCTATCTGGACTTACATTGGCGACTAATTAGTTGACTTGAAACTCTTGCTTAGTGAGTTAAAGCATGAAAGCTGGTGGAGTATTGTAATGTACTCCACAATGGATGAAGTAGTTTTAGTTTACTCTGCTATTCCCTGTAGAGGTTCCTTTAAATTAAACAAAAATATTGGTAAAGTTAAATGTTCAATTCATTCCACTTGCCAGTGGGTTGTGTTGCAACCCCCAGGGCATGCCATGCTTGTAACAATATCAAAATACTGCAAACGGTCCTTCATCGACACTTCATCAATAAACTCAGAGTTGTTTTATGGTAATGATTCAAAATGTGGATATGCATGTTGGGTGATCAGAGGCACAATTAATTGTTGCAAGTCGTTTCAGTGCATATTATCACTTTGTTTTCAGATACTAGAATCAATTCCAATGTAACAACATGGAGGTAAGAGCAATCAGCAATTATTACAACATGCTCTGATGTGTGTATACTGAGCCTACTGGCAGCATGAATGAGAACTAAGACCTTACCTGTCACATTTGAGTCTTTCATTTAAAGAAGAAATTCCATAGTAAGAGTTTTTTTGTAGCTTCGCAGGTTTGCTTACCGAAACTTTATAATCTGCTGAAACGTATCTTCAAAGCAGCTTACTGTTACCAAGCCAGATTGTCACTGCCAAAAATCATATCTTATACAAGTTCCTAACACTTGCATTCAAAGAAATAAACGGTCTGTCTCCAACCGACCCCACTGACAAGCTACTCATATGCACACCTATTTGATACCTATGATCGCCTAACCAGGCGCGACCGGCACAGGTAAGAGCGGTGGGGGTAGGGGGAAAGTCGACAGGCGATGGGATAGGTAATATTAAATAAAAAAAGAAATAAAACCACTTACCTTGCGGCCGCTGCATTGCTGATTTTACCTATAATTTACCTATCCTGTCATCTGTCGACGTCCTCCTCCTCACCCCCGCCCTGCCCTACCGCTCTTACCTGTGCAGGTCACACCTGCTCCTTACCAAAACATTTTTTGTCAAAACAAAGCCACCATGTCCTGCCTACAAGTTCCTATCTGTCCACCATTTAGGTCCTCTATATTGAAACAACCCTAGCACTACTCTTTCCGGATATTTTCCTAATGGTGCTAAAAAGACACTTGTTGCTGCTTGAGAAAGAGAGTGAACCCTCATATACTTGCTGCAAATATGCATAGTACTCATTGCAGTGCTTATCCCACACCCTGTCAAAATGCACAATTCAATTTACAATATAGCCTAACCAATATGTCATAACTTCAGTAAATATGTTGTCATTGCCAAGCTGAATAACAAAAAGGGTGCAATTAAAGCATACTACCAATGATATTCTATCCGTACTACTGTAACCGTGCTATTTTTAATGGAACCATGTACCATCATGGAAGCTATTGTTTTACAATGTTAGTGAAGGAAATGTTGATGCCGCTGTCAAATAAGTAAATAAAAATAAAATAAGGAATAATCCTTAACTCAATACTTCTGCCGTTTGTAAGCACTGTGCAGTAAAGGCTAAGTCGGAATACGGATTGCGGTTGAGGCGAGGGCTCTCTGGACATATTTCTCCACAGGACGATTTATTACGATCGACCTGACAGGTCGCCATTGCATCTTTACTCGATTAGCTTCCATGGTTGGACACCTAGAGGACATCACAAGTAAAGATAGGTTGTCCAGACTATTTATAAACTCAATTTCCAATCTGTGGCAAGACTCTTAATAGAGCTAGAACACTATTACAGGACATCGTTATTATTCACAGTTCACATGAAGATTAGTCGCACTTGAACATTGAGTCCATGTCTTCATTATTTATGAGCTAGCAACTTTGTGTAAGGAGCCGTATTGGAGCTTTTCTATTGAGGAATCACTTGGAAGCAATTTGCCAAAATATAAGCCCTGAAGAAGTCCCTTGCGGACGAAACGCGTCGGCTGTTTGGTGTTAATTATTGAAAATAAAGAACCTTGATAGACAATTAATTGATTATATTCAAAAACACTTTTCAAAAACACTGTTCTTTGAAGTATTTAGTGGTGCACCTTTGCGGTTGTTCATTTTACTGTGCAGTAAAGGTGTTACTGTAAGCCAGTTTACAATTGATGACACTCAATTTACCAGCTCAAAGAGGATGGATGGGTGACTGGCTTGACTTTGGAAGAAATAAAATTGAGATGCAAGCATATATGACCCAATCTTTAAAGATGAAATGCCCTTAAAACTTTAAAAGTCTAACTTGACCTGTATCAATAATTCAAAGGGATATTCCTAGACAGTCAGCATGAATTGGCTACATTATTAACCATGAAGTGGCATAAAGTTGCAGCATGAAGTCCTTATAACCCAAAAATGCTTAAATGTGTAGCAAGGAGTATGCTGTTGAATGTAGTATAAAATATGCCTACTATTCAGTATTAAAGGCATAGTGGGCTAGCAGCCTCTATATCATTAAATTATCCAGTGGCTTGAGCCACTTCAGGGAGCATACCACAATTCAAAACTCATTGGGGCAGCACATCATGTCCCCCTTCAAAACGTTATGATAAGATTGGGGGAGAAGGAGGGGCAGGGCTGAGCACGAGGTGGAGGGGGCTTATGATCAAATTTCAAGGGTACCTTTTGTATAGCTCATAATCCATATTAAATATGAGCATCTGCATCAAATAAAAACAGAAGTTTTCTCCCATGCGTTGTCCATTCTTACCACCCTCTGTGCAGCAAGGGGTCTCTCTGGCCTACTGCTAGCGAGGAAAATGAGCCTGCACGATCCTTTTATGAAATAAGGCACTCATAACTAATGTAATAGCCCTCCAATTCCCCAAGATACAGGTACTTTGCACCTGCTTCACTACAAATAGCTTCTACTTCAAAAAAGGGTCTGTCGCTGTCCTTTGTTAAAAACATGGGCCACTCTCTTGCCCTAGTCCCTCCCCATGATCACTCTGAGTCCAAGCTAGGTATCTGCTCAGCTTCAATTTTCTTCTTCCTTGGGCAGCTCTGAGGCCCAAAGCAACACCGGCAAGGCTGCACTGGGCCCAAATACAAGCAAGAAAGCATAGTAACAAAGCCATAAGTGTGGTTAAACTGGCCTCTCACACCATCAGGCCCTGGTGCCACTGCACCTTCAGCACCAATGATACCTACATCCCTGTCTTCTCTGCACACTCCATATGGGCAATTACTTCTACACCTGAGACTCAAGGCAGGCTATCCACCCCTTTGCGTATAAAGGTATAAAATCCCCACATCTCACTCCTGTTGTTTAGGTCCTATTCCCTGCACAGCAAGGGTGACATGGGCCCCCATTTCTCTTTTTGGTAGTGAGATAGCCATAAACGGGGCGCAGTTCCTCCTATTACACTTGGCCATAGTGCCATGCCACTTGCTGCACTAATGGTAATAATGAGCCTTTAAAATGTTTTTTTTTTAAAAGCCCCCAATTCTCACTTCCTTTCTCAGGCTATCTCTCTGAGGAAGTGGTCTTTGACCTTTTGTAAATAAATAAATTGCCTCCCTCATGGTGCCCCCCCCCCGCTCTGGGCCACCTATTTGATGGTATCCATGGATCTTGGGCCTTTCCTCTTTCTCCTTGACCATTACTTTGAGATCCCAGACAAAGGCAAGCATAAATCAACAAGTAAGAGGAGATGAAGCTGAGCTGTGGATGGTTGTGATGCAGTGTTCTTTAACCCCTTCCCTACGCCGCAAATTCCGCCCCGGCGCGGGGGGCTATGGAGTGGGCGTGGCGCTTCTGTGCTCATGACGGCTCCACGGGCGGCATGTGCTCATGACGGCATGGTGCCGTGATGACCCTGCCCACTCATTGTTTCGCCCATACATGCGGGGAATTAGTGCCGCGGTGGCGGAGCGGTAGCGGCATGACGGCTCCACGGCATCATGAGCACATGCCTACTGTGACTCATAATGGCGTGGAGCCATCATGAGCACCCAAGGGGTTAAAGAGGTGAGTCTTCAACTCTTTCCTAAACTGGAGCAGCCTTGGGGCAGTCCTGATGGATACAGGGATGTTGTTCCAAATCTTGAGTGCACAGATGGAAATAGCATGCTTTCTTGATTTTTTCTTTTTTACATTTCTTACATTGCAGTCTGATGGTGTCCTGGCTGTGGGTGTGCTGAGATCTACCAGAGATGGTGAACTTATTTTCAAGATAAGCCAGTTTACCAGTTTTGATAGCTTTGTAAATGATACAGATGATCTTGAAAATGATTTGGTCTGGCAAGGGAAGCCAATGGAGTTTTATCAGGATAAGGGTGATGTGGTAATGTTTCTTCAGGCCCGATATGAGATGTGTTGCAGGGTGCACCAAGGGGGGCCAGTGTGGAGATTGCGAGGCCATGGAGTTGGGCATTACTACCGCCCAGATGCAAGAGTAGCAGGGCCTGGACAGCAGTTCTGAAGTCACTTTTTGAAACAAATTGTTCGACTTTGTTTAGGAGAGATGGTGCCAGGACATCTTTGATTTTGGCAATGTGTTAATGGATGGTGAGTGTGAGGCTGGTGTCCAGAGTGAGTCAAAGTGACTTGCAATTCGGTGAAAGTTGGAGTTCAAATCAGTTAAGGATGACTTAATTAAGCCAGGTTTGTACTGTATCTTATGTATTGTTATTGACAAAAACAGGCATTTCATATTTGTTTGGGTGAGCTTCAAGTAGGCACTGGGCATCCAGCTCTGAATAATGTACACGCAGGATTTGAGGCGTTGGATGTCTGAAGCAGAGGGAGCTTTCAAGTAGGCATTGCACACTGGTGAATCTTGATGCTGTTATTTTAGAATAGTATACAAAAAAAGTGATGGATGGAATGCTTGAATTAGTTTCAGCAACTGGCATCCCAGTCATATGAACATTAGTCTTCCTCCTGCTTTATTGGGAACAGTCCAGAGTGAACTGCTTGGCCAGGTCCTACCTGAACCAGGAAACAAGCAATCCAAGACTGGTTTCACCATTATTAGGGTTAATCAGTCAGGTATAACTAGGTTTCAATGACACACTGTGAATAGGAGCCGACAGGAGACTGTACAAAGCCCTGGGGGACTCCCCAGAGACAGAGATCTATTGTGACCTGATGTTCCCATGCGAGCAAACTGGTGTCATTTGGAAAGGTAGTTGGAAACCAGTGAAGGACATTGCTGGTAAATCCCATTCGATACTCCAGGGTGCCTGTGAGGGTGGGATGTTGGGATGGTAAACTGTGTCAAAGCCAGCTGAGAGATCCAACAATATCAGGAGCTAGGGGTGACCTGCCTCTCTGGACAAGAGGGCATCATCAACAATGTGTACGGTTGTGGTATCTAAGCTGAAGTGAGATCTGAAGCCAGACTGGTATTCATGCATGAAATGGTTAGCATTTTGATATGGTCTTAGAGATGAACATATTCTGCATTTTTAATGATCTTGTAGATAAATGGTAGGTGAGTGATGGGCCAGTAGTTGACGAGGTCATCAGGGACTATTGTAGGTTTCTGAATGAATGAAAAGATGGTGCCTAGGCTTCGGAGTTTCTGAGAAGATTCCTTGAATGAGGGAATCATTGACAGTGCTAAGCAGGAGTAAGAGAGCATCTCCAGAGAGCACTATGATGAAGTACGATAGAAGTGGCTTTGAGGGAGTTGCATATTTAAGCGACATTTGGGAGAGATAGGGCTTTGAATGATAATCATTAGGGATTCTATGGGAAGGGATGCATGTAAGAATTAAAGCAGGCTTGGTGTATTTGTTGTGCTGTTGGACCATCTGTATTTTTTCACTGAAGAAGAGGTTCATGGCATTGCACTTTTCTATCAAGTGAGGTCCACCAAGGTGTTGATACAGTGATGGTATAGTACTTTGTGTTGGTTGATGTGATGAGCGGTCTTCATGTTTAGTGGAAGAACTTCAGTCACAAGAGGTTCTTGGGATCTCTTTTTCGTCCATTTTCTTTCCTGTATGCAGAAGAACTGTTTATTGCATGGGAGCTATTTAGAATGCCAGGGTTCTGAAGGCTTTGCTTGCACTGTGTTGTAGTTTGGTTGTGGATGTTCACATAGCTTTCCAAAAACGTATTGAAGTCTTTTAGAAGGGGGTTGGCATCGGATGCAGAGTTTACAGAGATGAGTTTAAGTACAAGGTTGTGTGTAGAGAAGTCTTTGAAAGATCTGAAGGGTTTGTCTTCTTTTTTGTGTTGACCTTGGTTTGTTGATTGGATGCTAAGCATTGACATATGGATGAAAAAGTGGTTGGTCTAGTCCCAGGAGTATGAGTGGTTTGCATTAGATTGTTGGTGATATTGAGAAGACAAGTTCAAGGATGTGGCCTTTGCAGTGCATTGGTTGTGCGACATGCTGTACTGTGTTCTGTGATAAATGTGGTTGAATGTTTCTTGTTTTGTGTTTTTTAGCTTATGTTGTTTGGGAGGTTGCAGTCAGCCAAGAGGGTGGTGTAGGTATGTTGGATTGATGAGGTCGTGAGGAGATATGAAAATGTAATGAAGTCCTTGTTCTGCCTGGGAACGCCTACAGATGAGACACAAGGGGGAGGTCTGAGTTGCAGAGTGGGAAATGGCATGTCTGCAGCTCCATGGAGTTTAGTATTACTTGCTTTCCTAGAGTGAAAGACAAGAGAGACCTGTGGATAACATAAGGCCCATCTCCATTCTTATGTGAGCGGTCCACATAATGGATTCTTTGGCCTGTGGGAATAAGGATTATTTGCCGCTCTCACCTAGACCCAGATCTTAGAATAATCTTACACTGTATCATACATAGGAGGCATGCATGTAGTAAGAATATATTGACCCTAACATAGGTTTTACTGATGTCATTACCAACAACTATTAGGACATCTTATGCTGTCTCTCGAAGGAGGCCACTTCAACTAGGATTTGTAAGAGCTTTACAATGATGTGTCAATCTGTCTCTTGTAAGCTAAATAAGACCAATTACCCAAAAGTCCCACAAGGTCAAAGATGGTTTAACTCAGAATGCACTGCTGCCTATGAGGCTCTCAAGAAAGCTACAAACACAACCCCACATTGTTAATGCAGCTAGAATAGCTTATAAACAAGCTATCTGGAAGAGGAAGAATAAAATTAGACTCAAAGCCTGGGAAGATTCAGAAAAGTCCTCTGAATTGAGGGATAGAAGAGCTTTCTGTGATGTCATAAGCCACCCATTTTTTACCAAAGTTACCACCTCAGGTATTGACTGTCATATTCTAAAATGTGATTGGTTGAACATTTTTCGCGCATTTACAACCCTGGCAGTTTGCCAAAAGAGAAAAACTTTAATATAGAACATGCAGTGTTGTCTCCACTCGCTAAATTGCAACTAAGTGAGTTTGCTAGCTGGGAAGGCATCCAGCTCCGACGGAGTTCCAGTTTACATGTTTAGGTGTAATCCTCCTTTTTGGGCACCAATAATGGAAAAAAATTCAGAGACTTTATTAAAGAGGGACCCCCTGATTCATGGAGGTAATCAATTACCGCTCCAATTTTGAAGAAGAATGACAGGAATATCCCCACAAATTATCGCCCCATATCGCTAAAAGATTCTTTGGCCAAAATATATGGGCAAGTAATCTTGGTGAAATTGGAAGCTTGGGTGTACACCAATTCTTTCTTCTCCGAGGTACAATATGGGTTTTGCCTGGGATTCGGCATTACTGAACAAGCACTTAACTTATCTCTACTTCTAGGAAAGTATGTCAAGGCCGGGAGAGGGGACATTGACATACTTCCTAGTCCTCTTGTGTGCCTTTGATTTAGTGGATAGAAGGAAATGATGGGAGCTGATGGAGGTAGCAGTTATTGACTTGCCATTACTCGATCTTTTAAAGTGTCTGCATTGGGACACATTTATGAAGGTACAATACACTGAACCTGGATATTGTACCAACCCCATTAGGCTTACACAAGGGGTAAGACCGGGATGCATCTTAGCACCCTTTTTATTTTTATTCTATATCAATGCCCTAGGTTCATTCTTATTATCATACTCCCCAAATGTCCCAAAAATAGGATCTCACATCATCCCCGTTCTTCTCTACGTGGACGACTCTACTCTTATTGCACATACTGTAAATGGGTTGCAGGCTCTTTTAGATGGTTTTAGTAACTTTATGAGGGGCCTAAATTTTACAAATCAATCAAAAGAAGTTCTTTATCCTGATCAGTGGCCCAAGAAACATTAGCGATTTTAAATTGCAGGGTACCTTATTACCAAAGTCTCTCATTTTACCCATTTGGGTATTTTGTTAAATGCAAACCTGACTTGCAACCAGCTAGTTGTCTAAAGATCACAAAACATGGCCCTCTGGGAAAGAAGTTATTAGCTTCGCCAAAAAACTAGGCCACAAGATTCTTAATGAGATGCAAACATAATGGTAGAGAGACAAAATATCGAAATTAAAATATCGATATACAATAATATCGATGTTTTAAATTCGACGGTATAGAATATTGATGTGCAATAATATCGATAGACAGAATATCGATATTAAGGTATGTATGTTAGTAATATCGAAATTGTGTTTCGTGTTATGTATTTTATTATGTTGTTTATATGTTTGTTAAATATGTTTTTAATGTATGTTTAGAAATGAGTAATTTTGTTTACATTTTGCATTTTAGTATCAAAGCGGGTTGTGGGTTCATAGGGGAATAGGGTGGGAAGTAATTTAATTATAATTAATGAATTATTACGTTTTAAAAAAAATATTTTTGATTAAAAAATAATTATTAATTAAAAATTAATTGGTAATTAATTATTATTTATTAGTTACTTAAATTAATTAGAGTTAATGTAGTAATATTTATTATTTTTTGTTATTGTTAATTAATAATTAATTGGTAATTAATTCTAATTAAATGATTACATGACAATTACATTTTTTATGTGATTTATTAATGTGTAGTGGGTTGTGTGTCTATTGGGGAATAGGGTGTGACATTATTAAATTACATTAATTAAAGAAATTGTATTTATTTAATGGTATTTATTGTTAATTCATTGTTAATTAATTAATTGGTAATTAGTTTTTTTAATTATTTCATAATATTAATTATAAACAATGTATTAATAAATATTGTTTATTCTTGTAAATATCTTGTTAATCAATTATTAATTGGTAATTAATTATTAATTGGTAATTAATATGTGTTAATTAGTTAATTATTAATTACATCAATGTAATAATATTAATTGTTATTAATTCATTAATTGATATTTATATTAATTGTGTTTTTTTGTATGTGTAGTGTGTTGTGTGTTAAAGGGGGAGTAGTGTGGGAAGTAATTTTTACCCCCATGCTATCCAACGCTTTCCCTACTGTTGCACCCTCTGGAGTGGGAATAGTAATTTTTACCCCTACGCTAGCCAACGCTTTCCCTACTGTTGCACCCTTTGGAGTGGGAATAGTAATTTTTACCCCTACGCTATCCAACGCTTTCCCTACTGTTGCACCCTCTGGAGTGGGAATAGTAATTTTTACCCCTACGCTATACAACGCTTTCCCTATTGTTGCACCCTCTGGAGTGGGAATAGTAATTTTTACCTCTACGCTATCCAATGCTTTCCCTACTGTTGCACTCTCTGGAGTGGGAACAGTAATTTTTACCCCTACGCTATCCAACGCTTTCCCTACTGTTGCACTCTCTGGAGTGGGAATAGTAATTTTTACCCCTACGCTATCCAACACTTTCCCTACTGTTGCACCCTGTGGAGTGGGAATAGTATTTTTTACCCCTACGCTAACCAACGCTTCCCTACTGTTACACCCTCTGGAGTGGGAATAGTAATTTTTACCCCTATGCTATCCAACGCTTTCCCTACTGTTGCAATATGTGGAGTAAGTATATATATTAATTTATATGTAGAATTTTAAATGTATTTTAAATGTATATGTATTAGTTAATATTTTTTCAATATGTTTTAATGTTTATATTCATAATTTGTTAAATTATATGTATTTTTAAATTATTTTACATTATTATTAATACATTTAAAAAAACGATAATTTTAACTTCGATATTTTTGTACTACAATATTTTCTTTCGATATTTTTGTACTTACCCTTATGTAGATAGAACTCCAATATTTTTGATGTCGATATTTTTGTGTCGATATTTTTGTATGTCTATATTCTGTCTGTCGATAATATGTCATATATTCGAACATAATATATGCTCATATAGGGCAGTAGTGTGGGGTTATGCAAGCGTGCAGGTAGCTGAAAATAAATTCCTGTCTAGGCTTTTGTCTGTTCCTAAAACAACTCCAAGCTTGATTTTACACCAAGAACTGGGCCTAGACTATCTTGAGGATGGTGTTTGCCGGGCACCCATTTTACTGGGAATCAAAATATGGTCTACTCCTGAGATGGGTTTCTCATATAAGGTAACAGAGGACAGTGTAGATTTAAGTAATCTGCAAGCCATCATCCTCTGGCTATCATATGTCAAGAACACGCTCGGTGATCTAGGTCTAAGTCAACTTTTTGATACCCCATGAATTTTTGATGGTCATGATAAGGAGGTGGAAAAATCCAGGTTCTCTGTATGGAAGACAGAAGATGGAATTATAAAGTCTCTTAAATAGTTTCAATAGACCAATATGTGCCTTTCTCAACTACTTCAGATATGGAACCTTACCTTTCCTGGATTGAGAAACCGGAATAAAGATTTTATTTTACTCGTTTGAGATTATGTACTATCCTCTTTTTGGTTGCCTTCCCACACACAGGGACCTGGTTTTCTTTCTTGCCAGTTTGCCAATGTGACGGAACGCCCACTCAATCGACAAAGCACTTTTATGCTTTTAGCAGGTTGTATAGCACTTTAAGATCTCCCTTTTCATGCCCCATGGCACGTACAGTGAATTTGAGTAAACATCAAGAAGGGTTAGCTTTTTTACAACATTTGAATTCACCTGTTTTATTTTTTACATTCTTAAATTACATTTTATCTGCTTTAAAAGTGAGAAAGAGTTGTGCAAGTGGAGCACAAATGTGAACAACTTGTAGCAGAATATCACACATTTATATTTTTAACTGTTATTTTCGCTTAACTTTTATACTGAAATCGTTCCAGATATATATTCTGTTTTAAAGCTCATTTATGATTTCTATAGGTCACTTTTAAAACTCCATTTGTGTATTATGATATCTGTTAAATGTGTTTTAAATTATGCAGTCTTGGGACTATGGTATGATAATCTTGTTCTGCACTATTATGGTCTTGAAGTGACCGAATAAAGAATTTTGATCGACCATGTTTGATAGTTAGTGGGATTTGTACTTTATGCTAGAGAAAGGCAGAAAAGGGGGAAGGAATGAGGAAGAGAAATCTTGAAATTGACAAAGGGGGAAAGTAGAGGCAGAACATGACCAAAGTTACCTGCAAGATTGAGATAAAGAGCTCAGAAGTACAGAGTGACAGTAGAAAGAGAAATTATTTGGGATTAATAGTGGGCAGCATTGGTGTTTGGAGACCCCGGCATTTAGCAGCGCTGGTGGTGGCATTAGAGTAAAACTTTGGGCCACCGCACTCATTTTTTTTTAAACAAAGTAAGCACTGTAGTGCAGGCGTATTTTTTTCCTGAGCTCACTGCAAGCTACACTAAAATTTTAACCGCACATATGGTCCCTAACAAAAAATCTTACACACAAAAATGTGCACATTGTTACTCTGTTAACAATTCACAAATAAGTTAACCTTTTTCCAAAAATGTTTTGTGAATGTGAGCACATTTTTCCAAATATATTTTGCCAACATAAAAAAGGGAGCATGAAATATTCAAGTACCCCAAAATTGTATACGGTATCCGGGAGCAGTGTTTCTCTACAGCAGGAATTCCATATAGATGTCCATCAGAAGATGGCACGCTCGTTTGAAGCACTGGGTGCATTATAGAAAATTGTTTTTGTCTCACACTCAAGAGAATTTGTTTAAACAATGAAAGTCATTGAATGTAATACTTGCAAAAGACTCATCTAATGCCAGTTGTTCTGGGTGCAGTCCATTCCATCTTTTTTGCCTTTTTGCAAACTCCAGACACAAGAATATGCGTCTGATTCCACAGTTAGTTATTGGTTTTCACAGGAAAGTGTGTTGCAGCCTACCCCTTCCCACATCGAGCAAAGAGTCTTTCATGGGACGACTGTTTCAAAGCCAAGGGGCCAGTAAAAGCGACTGTAAATCTTCCTCCATGGGTTTACCCCTAGGGTTATATGTACATTTTGTCCAGGAGAACGGCTGGGGCGTATTGTGTATCAATCAATCAATCAATCAGGAAATTGTAAGCGCATTACTCACCAGCGAAGGTCTCAAGGCGCTGGGGGGTGGGGGGCGGGGGGGGGGGGGGTGGATGAGCAGCTCCGTTCAGCCGAAAAGCCAGGTCTTGAGTGTCTTTCTGAAGACGCTCAGAGAGAGGGCACTTCTGATGTCAATCTGGAGATCCTTCCAGGTCTTGGTCGCAATGTAAGAGAAGGCTCTTCCTTCTGTTCTGGCTCTGTGGATGTGCAGAGTTGGTGGATCGGAGGTTTCTTTTGGGTATGTGGAAGGAGATTCTCTCGTTGAGGTATTGCGTCAAGTGTTGTGGAGGCATTTGTAGGTATGGGTGAGTATCTTGAAAGTGACTCTCTTCTTGCCAGGGAGCTAGTGGAGGTCCCGTAGGTGTTGGGTGATGTGTTTGTGTTGAGGGATGCAGAGGATGAGTCTGGTTGCAGTGTTCTGTATTGTCTGGAGCTTGCGGAGTAGAGACTTGTTGATCCAGGCGTAGAGGGCATTCCCGTAGTCCAGTCTGATGGTTATGAGTGAGTGGGTGATGGTCTTCCTTGATTTGGGGGGGGATCCATTTGAAAGTCTTGCAGAGGGTGCAAAGGGTGTTGAAGCAGCTGGAGGTGACGGCTTTGACCTGTCGGTTCATGGAGAGGGAAGAGTCAAGTACGATGCCGAGGTTTCGAGTGTGGTCAGTAGGGGTCGAGGGCTGCCGAGGGAGGTGAGCCACCAGGTGTTGTTCCAAGCTGATGAGAAGGTTCCGAGGATGAGGACTTCTGTCTTCTCTGAATTGAGCTTGAGGCAACTGTTTCTCATCCAGGATGCGACGTCCTGCATTCCTCCCTGGAAGTTTAGTCTGGTAGTGGTGGGGTCTTTGGTGAGGGAGAGGATGAGCTGGGTGTCATTGGTGCAAGATACTATGCTGAGGCTGTGCTGTCTGATGATGATGGCGAGGGGGGCCATGTAGATGTTGAAGAGGGTTAGCCTGAACGATGATCCCTGGGGTACTCCTCAGTTGATTTCCCTGGGTGAGGAGAGGAAGGGTGGCAGTCTGATTCTTTGGGTTGTGCTGGTGAGGAAAGAGCGGATCCAGTCGAGAGGCAGTTCATTGAATGCCTGTGTGGCAGAGTCTGGTGGCGAGTGTGTGGTGGGAGACGGTGTCAAATGCAGCTGAGAGGTGGAGCAGGATCATTGGCGTGGTGTGTCCTTGGTCGAGGAGTGAACGGATGTCGTCTGTAGCGGCAAGTAGGGCAGTTTCGGTGCCATAGTTGCTGCGGATTCTAGATTGGGAGGGGTCAAGGACAGAGTTGCCTTCAATGAACCTTGTTAGTTGTGCGTTGACGGTCTTCTCTGCGACTTTTGCCTTGAAAGGGAGGAGTGAGATGAGCCGGTAGTTCTTGAGGTCCACGGGATCTGCTGAGGGCCTCTTGAGCAGGGGTCTAACTTCTGATGTTTCCAGTAATCGGGGAAGGTGCCGGTCTTGTAGGTGGTGTTGAGAGTACATCGTAGTTCCGGTGTGATGTAAGCTCTGTGGTAGATGTGTGGTGGGCAGGGTCTGTAGGGGCCCCCGATTTGATGCCTTCCATGGTTGAGGCGGTCTCTTCGGTCATGGCCAGTATCCTGGTGGGGTGGGGTGGCTGGCATTGCTGGTGGAGGGAGTGGCTGCTGAGTCCTGTGCCTGGTCATTGAAGTTGTCGTGGAGGCTTTTGATTTTCAGATGGAAGGCTCACTGCCCTGGTCTGCATAGCAACGTACCTTTAAATGGGTGAGCAGGGCTCAGACCTGGTCAGTGGACCCCATCACAGTTAATGCTCTGCTACGAACTCGCACCTTCACTTGGGGAACACCTTAGTGAAAAGCAGATCAGCTGGTTGAAGCCAGTCCATCTTTCATTATTTTGCAAAGAGGCTGCCTTTTGAAGAAGATAGAGATTCCCCTGTCAGTGGGTACAGTGAGTGAATGCACCGGACTGCATGTGCATGTCTGAATGGTCCATGGATTCCTTTACTTTCTTTTCAAGGGTCGCCCTCAGGGGTACATTGCCTGTGCGCCCCATCTTTGAGGCACACAGTCAGTGCACCGGCAGACAGATCATTTGCCTCTGCGACCACACGCCCTTGAAAATGAGGGAAAACCCCATGGGAACGCGTCTGTGCACATTTCAACCTAGCATGATCTGTAATAAAGAAGGGGTTGTGCCAGATTCTGTTGCTCATTCTTTAATGCCAAAGTTCGCTGGGGGCTCAGGAAGTACAAGCATATGTCATTTGTGCCTCTCAGGCATTCACAGCCTATTCTGAGTTTGGCGGTCCTCCTGTCGGCCTGCCCCCGCTGCGCCAACAGGAGGACCGCCAAGCCTGTAGTGAGCCCACCCACCAGATCATGAGTGTAATCCATTGCTGGCAGGGGTGCTGCTGCAGTCTCATGGTGGTGGGTTGTTATGCTTAGAGGAGGGCCTAACATGCAGCCCGCTGCTGTGACAGCACCTGCAGCACGTTCCTGCATGTTGTAGCCACACCGTGCAGGAATGGGGATGCAATTACAGGAGGGCACAACATGCCCCCCAGGCCAAGATCCGGCAGGGGGCCTGCTAGGGAGGGCCCTCTTGGTTGCCTCTCTGCCACCCGTTTCATGGCAGAGCCAGGGATCTTGTGACGGTCCAACCGCCGCACTCAGACTACTTATGGTGGTGAGCAGACCGCCATCACTAGTACGGCGGTCCTGAGGATCGCTGTACTCTTTATAAGGCCCTTAGGTCAATATGGCTCCTGAAATGGCACTCCAGGAGTACTCATAAGTATAAGCAGCTACACAATGGTAATTCTGCAATGGGTATAATTAAGAATGTATAACTGTTTACCTAAGTACATCAGTACCTGGTGTATTTTCATCGACCGTGAAGAAATCCCTTTTCTGTTCAACCAATTCTATTTTGGTGATGTTCCATGACAATTCCCATCATGGAAACTGATTTACTCCTTCCAATAATAGGAGTAAATATTACATTCTTTCCAGAGTGGAAGTGGACCTTGAAAGAACTTGTGAAAATCCACAAAGTGATGTGTGCGTGGGTGTTGGCAAACTTTCCAGGGCATCCCGACCCTGGAGCACTCACTTCCCACCCACAGGAGCAGGTTCACTCCTCGTTGTATTTTATTACATTTCAGATGCCAATGGTCCAATCACAGGCTGCGTCCTTTCAAACCTCCATTTGCCCCTTGACGTCTTCATAACCAGTGTTAAGACTCTCAACCCTGCTCCCAGAGTAAAACATTATTAAAACATTTTATTTCCTTTGAAATAAGGCCCTCTGTTTGGAATTCAGTCGTCTAATTTCCCTAGAGTTGACAATTAGCAAGTCTCCAGCCCCCCAACCCCTTTTCACAAATACAAGAACTAGCAGCGAAGGTATTGGGTAACATAAGGAGAATATTCCTAACCGGGGAAGAAAGTATTCTGGGTGTTGCATGTTTTCCAGTGGGAGGCCTACACATTGACGCATTTGTTGAATATCTGGCGTCTCTAGGATTGCTGCCCTGCCTTTGCTAGAGATCAGAGTAGCAGGTCATTTGTTATATGCAGTGTTGAAAAGGTAATCTCTCCCTCACTCAGCCCACTTCTCAAGCTGTGCGATTCCTATCAACGCTTTCTTGGCTGCTAACTTCCAGGCATGCCTGTCTGACTTGCTGCTGATAGCACGCTGCTCTGCATGGTATTGCTTTGGGTAGTTTTTTTCCTTGATTTTTTTTTAAATTTCATTTTACTCATTTGACATTTTAATGGTGTTCACAGTTTAGCCCAGCCTTATTTTTAGGTCTGGTTTGATGGAGAATTAGCAGTTGACTGTATCTACTAGCAAAAAAGTAAAAAAGGGGTCCTAGAGGTAGAGAACTATGGAACATTACAGGACCTGAAATTGTAACAAAGCCCTTATATTGCAGGCAATGTCACAGAAGTTCAATGCATGTAATAGGACTAGTTTGTGTGATGGTTCAGAGAGAAGTCCGCTCCTCGGTGCCCGCTCCACAACCCTGTCCATAAAGCTTTGGTTTGAACCCAGCCAACCTTGTGGTGAACTTCTGTCTTCGAGACACCTAGGTCAGGAAAGTTCCTTTATCCCAAACACTATCGGGCACATGCATCATTGTGAATTGCATTCGCAAACGGTGCGAATCGCAATTTTCGGCCGTTTGCGAATGCAATTGACAAAATTGGGATGCATCATGTTTTTCGCAATTTGAGAAATCGCAATCATGTTGCGATTTCTAAAATTGTGATTGCATTTAAGAAATCGCAATTTTAGATTTCTTAAATGCAATGCATCAACATTTTAAATTTGCGAATTCGCAAATAGGTAGAGGCAAATTACCCTAAGTTGACCTTCATGGTAATTTGCGAAAACTTTAAAAAATGCACAAAAGTGCATTTTTGAAAGTTTCATTTTACACACACACATGCCCTTGGGGCATGTGTGTGTGAAAAATGCACTTAAAGTAAAATTTCAGGGTTCCTTTGGACCCCCCCCTGCACCCTTGAAATTGCATTTTCAATTTGCGATTCGCAAATTGCGAATCGCAAATTGAAAATGACTTCCCATTGATTCCTATGGGCCTCTAGGCCCACAGAAATCAATGGGAAGGCATTCCTTAATTGCGATTCGCAAATTGTGAATCGCAATTAAGGAAATTTAAGAAATCGCAAAAAAAAATGCGAATTCTTAATGCATAGCCTTTTGCGATTTCTTAATTGCGGTTCCTTAATTTTTGCAATTAAGAAATCGCAAACGGCAACAATGATGCATGTGGCCTAATGAATCGGGCCACATGCATAATAGTTTTTTGTATTGGCAAATGGTGCGATTCGGTACAATCTGCCGTTTGTGAATGCAAAATAGCCTTTCATGATGTATGAAAGGCTTTGTAGTCGCAATTTTAGGTAATAGCAATAATTGCAATTACCCAAGAATGTGACTACAAATAGGGAATCGCAAATTGCGATTCCCTTAGCACATGTATGAAGCATTTTCCAAATGCAAACTGTGCATTTAGGAAAATGCAATTACCGTTGATTTAAGCCCCGGGCACCCTTGGCTTTGCATTGACTAATTTGCGATTACCAATTAGGTAACCGCAAATTAGCTATTGCAAAACCATTCGCATCTAAGGGGCTTTCGGCGATTTTGAAAAAATCGCTATTTGTTAATCGCAAAATGGATATTTGATACTTGTGGCCCCAGGTTCTTACTAAATCTTTGCATAAGAGAGTGATTATATAACACAATTACATTTTGTGTGTTTAGAACTTTAGAGAAAACTTATATTCAATTCAATTCAATTTCTTTATTTCGATACAATTATATCATAAAAGGTACATTAAAAAATATATCATTGACCAGGATTGGCTTTAAAAAAAAGTGACATCCCTGCAGCAATCGGTAGCCCTACCTGCCCTTTATTTTCGCTCTCAAGTTAAACCCCAAAATAATTATTATGTAACTATCACCAGTATGTGGGGAGACCACGATTATAAAATGTCCCCGTTTAACAGATTCTAGTGCACCACTGTCTATATACACTCTGGTGGAGCTAAATTGCAGTTTATAGATAAAAAGGAAACAACTTCCTGAAGTGTTTAATATTTTATTTTATTCAATTTTCAAATTAGTGTGTCTAATACTTCACAGCCGACATGTGTTTTGACTTTTGAGTCTCATTTGTCACTTCATCAGAGCTCCATAAATATGATAAAAGTAATCACTTTAAGTTCGATTCTCCAAAATAATGTAATGCTCGTGATAAAACGATGTATGGGCCAACAATCTGGTCCCAACATTTGAAAAACTAGGATGTGCCCTAATGGCTAGAGTGGTTGACCATGAAGCTGGGGAATGGTTTGAGTCTCAGCAGGGACGCTCATCATCCTATGATTCTGGGCAAATCACTTAATCTCCATGTGCCTAACAAAGTGAATGTGTCCGTCTGAACACAACTGGTGCTCATGCAATGCACTCTGATACCTGCTGGTCGAGTTTGTGCTATATAACCCACAACCCCCCCAAAAAAATAAAATAAAATTTGCAAACCAAATTGTTGTACCAATCCCTCAAATTGATACTGCCATTTTCTTGGACTACCATTTAACGAAGGTCCTGATCTAACTAATGATTTAAAATAGTGCTCGAAGTAGCATAGATACAGGATCATCTCTTCAAATTGGGGAAAAATGCAAATTGCCCCATATAATGTTTTAAGATGAATTTGCAACACCAAATTTAGAGGAATGTATTTTGCCATTACTTTTATTATAAACATACAAAAGATTATGGAGGCCTAATGAAGTGATCAATGAGTTGTGAAACATGTGTCAGCTTTGAAGCACTAGCAGGAGCAGGCAGTTGGAGGTAAGAGCGGTGAGACAGTGTGGGGGGAGAGTCGTCATCTGTTGACTCCCCCCACCCCGCCAACTCTCTTACCTGCACGGGCTGCTCCTGAGCATTAGACACCTAATCATAGAATTGAATAAAAATATCATTTGACCCTATTCATAAAGTTAGTGCCTCTCTATCCATGAACCCCATTTAGGATACGATCTATAAAAATATGTACATGAGAACATATCAAATGGCATCTTACAGCGTAACTCAAAACTCAAATATTATGAAAGCAAGTAGGCATGTTTTAGCTCTAGAATTAACACACTTATCCAAGTAATAGATGGAATGATAAAAGGAACCTTAACTGATTTAATGAGACATTTGCTTTCTTGGTAATGGGTTTAATCTTTGCCAAAATGTCAATATTGAAAGCAGGAGCAATGAAATTTTAGCTTTAAGTTCCTGAGATTACACAGGGGAGGGAAGTGTGGTTCAATAGGCTGGTTTCTGAGAGGCTGGCAGCAGGCCCAGATAGAACCTTTGGCTTTTTATTGAAAGGGAGGTATGATTACAATTCTTGAAAGAACATCCTCTAGTCTACTCATTATGGTATGTTATTTTGTAATTCTTTTGTTTAGCGCCTAATTACCTCCTATCACCATGCCCTCTGTTGAAACAGTTTTTCAACTTACTCCTATCAAGGGGAGGAGTAAATCAAGATTAAATCAGTTTCCAGGGTTTGAATTGGCATGAAAACATCCCCAAAATAGAAGTGGTTGTATGGAAAAATGATTTCTTCATGGAGAAAGCTATATAGAAAAAAAAGCTGCGAGAAATGTTATGTTATGTTATAATGGTTTTTGTAGCGCGCACTGTTACTCATGAGTGTCCTGGCGCGGAGAAGAGCAAATGAGGGAGCAGGGAGTTTAGTAAATCATGCTGAACAGGTGCGTTTTTAGCTGCTTCTTAAAAATCCGAAACGTGAGCATTTCCACATGTGCAAATCATATATCATATGTAACTGTGTACACTTGTTTTACTCCTGGAACTGTTGCTGCTTCCCATGTTATTTTTTGAGATAATGCACACCCAAATACAGGCGTAGACCCATGGATGTAGGTTCACAAATGTTTTATGAGATTCAGGCCATCTGCCCAACTCCCTGTGAAATGATTATCTCACAACTTAGATATGATGCAACACCCTGTCAAACAGGAACTATCTAAGGAATATGGCCAATATCCTCCTTCCTGAAGTGCATAGGGGTGGAAATCAGTAGACTGGAATGCAGCCGAACAAGGGCCAGTACCTGAGACTTTTACAAGCATTCAACCCATCGCCTTTCATTGTTTTAAGAAATTCTCTATTGACCGAAACAATTTTCTATTGTGTCCAGTGTTCAAGTGGGCACTACACAACTTAATGGACACCTTGATGGACTTTCTTCTGCCAAGGAGAAATGCTCCTGGATTCTATATCCGATTTTAAAGTACAGGATTATTTCATGTGTCCCTTTTTGAAATCATCTTTTTAACAAAATATTTGAAAAATGCCCTTTAAATGAATTGCTTACCACTATCTCAGTCTCAAAGCATTTTTGGAAAAGGTTGGCTTATCTGCAAAACTAGCTTACTCTGTGACTCAGGACTCTGCATCTATTGTGACTTTGGTGTATTCATTCCAGAGCAACATTATGATCATTTTTGTGATGCGTATATTTTGTGGGGAACAAAGGGCCAGATGTACAAAGTTTTTTTTGATGTAGCAAATGGCCAGATCTGCAGAATCAAGCAGTTTGTGACTCCCAAAAACGTTTATTCAATGTACAAAAGGCATTGCAGTTTTTGTTTGCAACCCTATTCCGATTTGGTATTTGGAAGGGGCATGTTTTGGTCATCCCTTCTAAATACTGAATTGCCGTGGTATGTTTTAATGTTTTGCTACTGAATTACAGTAGCAAGGCAGTAGCACTGTACCACCATTTCAAAATTAGTGGTGGCCCAATCTTTAAGATTGTTAAACAAAATATTTATTAATGGCAGACAGTAGGACCACTGCCTGCTCTTAAAAAATGTAACTTAAACATATAATTTCATTTTTTTGCAACTCATCCCATTTTCCTTTAGGTAGGATGGGCTGCATTAAAAAAAAAGACTGCTTTATTTAAAAGCAATCCCAGACTCGGTGGCTTGTTTTCTCTAGCAGGCCACGGTTCTTGTGATAGCTGCAATTCTGCTAATTGCGACCAACCTCATTAATATTCATGAGTTAGGTTCATTTGCGACCCAGTATGAACTGTTATTTTAAAAATAACACTGCCATACATTAGGAATTGTGATTTCCAAATTTCGATTCCATATATTTGTCATTTGGGAATCGCAATTCTTAATGTTGATACATCTGGCATAGTATGTTGATGCATCTAGTGTGTGGGTGGGATTTTTCAACAGCTCGCAGCAGTGGTCAAAACGTGCCTGCACTGCAGTGCCTAATTTGTTAAAAAAAATTGTACAGTGGCCAGAAGTGTTTCTTAGGTGCCTGCAGCACTACCAAATACTGTGCAACAATATACCAAAGCATCCTAGTTTTGAGTCCACCTTGAGCATGTTTCTTCCATCATTGTACATTTTCTGTCTCTTTATCTCACTTTTCTAGAGTATGATGAGAAAATCACAAGTTCAGGTCTGCAGGAAAGAGTGCCACTGCCCACCACATGTAATCACTGACCCAAATTAAGGTCGCTGCATCAGCATGAATAGTGTGTCAGATGGCCTCAAGTGGGTAGTACACTTCGCATGAGTGTATTCGTTTGGTTAGTTGAGGTACGTAAGCTTGTATTTGGGCCTTGAGTGGTGCCCCAGCAAATGACAGAGGAAAAACGGTACATGAGGGTCGACTGGGAAACCTCCACCCATTTCAAAGACTTTTTTTGAAAAAAAATGGGGTTCAGTTTTATGTTTTTCTGCACATTTTTTGGGGGAAACTAACCGTACCGGCATTAATTTCACTGACGTGTAAAGAACTAGGTGGGCTCTCCCCACTCAAAATTTTGCAAAGTGGTTGCATGCCCTGTAGAAACTAACAATTCCACTGAGCATGGAATATTCTGTTATTCTTAGCGTACCAGCATGTCAAGCTGGAAGGCTGACACAAGGGGTGTGTTGTCATGGCCATCCCCCCCCCCTTTTATTCCCTCCGTCTTTCACCTTTTGTTAGACCAAAAAGGCGCAGCGAAACCAGACACGTGAGGAAGATGGGTATGGACTTCGTTTAAAAAAATGTTTTGTATTGGGGAATGATGTGTTACAGTAGGAGCAGTCTTATGAAGTCATTAAAATAATAAGGCTGAAGAAAATGGGGTGAGGGGCGGTCTCCTTCTTGTGCAGTGTATGCCTGCTTCTTGGCCGTAAGTCCTTTACAAGGTCCCGTCCTTTTCGCCATGACGTCTGGTCGTTGGAGACATTATGACAGCCTAATACCGGCTGTCGGTATTGACTTTGAGCACATAGAATATATTTGAAGTGACAAAGATTGGGTCAGCTTCTTACTTTGTTGGGGCTAATGATACGGTGCTTTATGTAATTCTACAGGGTGATAACAATTAAGCTTGCAAGACCCATGTGCATATGCGCGCCCTTTCCTTGGGGTCCTACCTGTATTTGTGGTATATTCCCTCCATTATAAGGAATCTGCATATTGGCTGATATTTAAACGCAGCATTGAACAATTCAGGTGTGATCCTCTTTACGTATTATTTCGAGTAGTCATCTGTGCCTCATCATTGGACCTACCTCGCATCCTTGATTCTTATACCTTCTGTTTTTCATGATTATGAGGAACTTTTTGTATACACTTGATATCGAATAACCGTGATTTAGATGTGGAACGACATATAGGCTGCTGATCCGGCTATTTAATGGCTTTCTTCTTGCTGAGACTGACCTATTCAAATTATCATTGCCCTGAAGAAGTCCTTTATAAGGACGAAACGCGTCGGCTGTATCATTGCGAAAATTGATGTTTATGATCTCGTTTTAAAAGCAATAGAAATTGGAATAAAAGGAAAACTTTGAAGAATATTCATGTTGGATACAGATTACATAATTTTTTTTTCAGTTTTTGAAATTGACGTGTGGTGCACCTGTGCTTATGTTTTAAATTGTTAGCATCTCATGGGGACTTGCAATGTGATGGTGGGTGCGTTTCAGTGTGCACACAGACCCCAACAATTATAGAGGGGCTAGAATATTAGAGGGATAGCAGTTCAGGTGCTGTGGATGAGAGGGTTCTACTCTCAGGCTTGTTTGTTTCCCTCCTTTTCAATGTCGTTTCCCCTGTAGTTTGGGGATACCAACCGTCTGAAATGGGTAGGGCGCCCACAAGCAATTGTCTTTTACAAAATATAACTGTAGTGCAAGCCTCCCAACATTTCTTAGAAGTCACGTATCCCATGCAGTGATGTTCACATTGACTCTGTTTTCTCACATTCCTTCAGTGTAACAAGACTTGAAGAGGGGCGAGAGGCAGACAGGGGAAACAGGGTAGGCACGTGGGAGAGCAAATTACCGGGAAGAAGGAAGGGCTTGAGGGTCACAGGTGATGGACAAGGTGAGGACCGAAGAATTAAAAAAAGTAGTATTAATATGGCTGTCCTGCACAGGATAATATATGTGTTTTTCCCTGTACAGCGTTAGTGGATCAGGAGCAGAGGTATCAATGCCCAGGAGTTTAAACGGCCATTGAACCCCAATTATGACCACATTTTACTGTCTAAGAGGAGGTAGATGGGTCCATTTTCTTGGCTTAGAGTCCATTGCATCATTGCAACACCAATGCTCTGCAGTAACATTTATATTCATTGTACATTTTTCTCCAAATGAGAGAGGGGATCGAGGCAGGGCAGAGAGAGGAGGGATAAACATGGAGAAGAGATGTGGGTCACCTAGGGAAGACTAAATAGTCGTGCAGGCAGTGGGATGAGACAGACCCTGAGAGGAGTTAAAAATACACCAGAACTGTCGGGAGGAGCGTAGTGTGGCACACATAATTTTTCAGCTGCAGGTTGTGAACTGTGAGGCAGGCAATGCTGGTGCTGGCAAAAGAAAGGAAGTCTGACTCTCCTCTCTCATTGGCTAATCTCGGGACATGGTGACAAGTGGAGCAACCAGCATGATCATATTGCTGGGGGATCGGTGGATTTCTTTTACTCTCTTCTTCAGCTACAAGGATTTGAAATGAGTGCTCTCATAGCTTATCGGTTCGGAGTTGGGAAGTATGATCATTGTGACTTTTCCTTTGCTATGCTCCCTTCCAGGTTAGTGTCCGGCACAACTGTTTTTAAGGGATCGGCCCTAACAGCTAAAATCCCACAAGACCTGTTCCTATGTCTCTGTCCACTTTGCATCATTTCCATTTGTTATGGTTTTAAAGTGGCCACTCTTCCCTCTCCAGTGGTGCTTTTATTTTTTCTAAGCCTCGTGGATAGTGCTTAATTTGAGCAGGTGGCATCCAGTCCTCAGCACCGGCACTTAATCATCAACACTGGTGCTTTTCATGAGCACCAGTTAAGGACACATTTATTTATGGTAGGCACGGGGAGATTAAGTGATTTGCCCAGACCCGAACCTGGTTCCCCATCTACGAAGTCTGCCGCTCTGGCCATTATGCCACACCTACCCCACACACTTTCATGGTTTGTAGTTGGTTGTGTTTAGGCGGTAATAACAGAAGAAATGGACTGCCTCCTGACAAAAGCCCCAGCACTTATTTTTTTTTTACAAATTAACCACTGCTCGTGGATGGTGTGTATGTAAGGAGAACCCAGGGAGCCTCTCTGGATGCAGCTCTGAAAACAATAGAAAGAGGAGAGGAGAAAGCAGGAAAGATGCCAAGCGCTGCTGGGTACAGATTCAGAATCAGACTAGGAAAGAAAATAAGCCGGGCACCAAAATTAAAAGTTGCCCACCCACACACTGACCAGCTGAGCAGCCTTTCTAAAACTGCCTGATATAGCCCTTAAGGTACAGATGAAGACATAGACACTGGAGAAGGGAATGTCACTGGCCCTGCAAGCAAGAAGAAAATACTGTGAGAGGGTAATGAGTAAATGTAGGGAAAATGTGAAGGGACTACGAAAGAAGGGAGTATTATTGTAAGTGCATGAAACCCAGGAGGGTGGCTAAGTGAGTTAAGTGGTTTTTGCTTAAACTTAGCTTTAACCTACTGATCATGAGTCTGTACACAGCATGGTCCACTCAGCCATTCATGCTTCCAAGGTGTATACGGTGAGTCAATGAGTACCCTTAAAAATTGGGAAATACTTGCTATTTAGAAATAGTGAAAGTCTAACCTGATGCAGACCATGTTCACAAGTTATTGTGAGCACTGCAAAAACAACAGACCATTAAATACCTAACACAAAAAATGAACAAATACTACCAAGAACAACGAACGCTGATTATGAATGTGTTGACTGTCTATGACTTTATAATTGGGGTATGCTCAGACACAGTTCTGGGACATCCCCTGTGCATTAAAATACTGTAAAAATCAATGAATGCAAGTGTAAATTGTACATGTATAGTAGTGTAACATGTACGTGTATGTTTTAGTGGCCTGGGCTTCAGTTGGAGCAGAAAAAGATCTTGAATGTACTTCTGCAGAGATTTTGCTCCTCTCCGCTGAGCTCACAGTTCCATTGCTTGAAGGCAGGTGGGAGGAGGACGAGGCGCAGAAGATCCTGTCCTGATGCTCTATATCCAGCAAAGACTTCTGATATTTACAGGAGGCTCTGTTCACGCTTTCTGTTTGCAGCCAGAGCAAAAGGCTCAGTGTGAGCAACGTCAGAACGTTGCAGACGCAGTTATTGTGATTGACTTAGGTGCAACCTCGGAATGGGCTGTAGCCTAAAGCGCCCAAGTTTCCTTCTACAGCGACATCACAGGCTCCACTCTATGCCTGAACTCTACCCTATGTGTTAGGCACCCAGAGGTATATTCTCAAGGGGGGGGGCGATAGGCAACTTTTGCCGCTTTGGCGGCCGTTTTTGGCCGATTAGCGACGATAATACTATCGCCTTATTAGCAAGCTGTCGCTAACAGCAGTTAGGAAAAACCAAAGGAAATGATGGACGGAGCGTTGACAATACAAGCACTCACCCCCAGTCAACTGATCTGGGTTTAATCCATCACCGTTCTTTAGCCCACTTGGCCACCCCAGTTCAGACATGGCCATATGCCAATCAGTCTGACCCTGTGCCTCATGGGAACAGTCCAGCCCGAACTGCCAAGCCATGTCTTCCCTGGACCGGAAACAAGCTACCGAGGACCGGTTTCTGGCATTTCAGCCGTCTTCAGCCTGGCTTGCTTGAATCCAGTGGCAAAGTGAGCAAGGGACTCACGTCTGAGCATACCCTGCCAACTTATGGCGATCAAAGAAAAACCAAAGGAAATGATGGACGGAGTGTTGACAATACAAGCACTCACCCCCAGTCAATTGATCTGGGTTTAATCCATCACTGTTCTTTAGCCCACTCTGCCACCCCAGTTCAGTTATGGCCATATGCAAATCAGTCTGACCATGTGCCTCATGGGAACAGTCCAGCCCGAACTGCCAAGCCATGTCTTCCCTGGACCCGAAACAAGCTACCGAGGACCGGTTCCTGATATTTCAGCCGTCTTCAGTCCGGCTTGCTTGAATCCAGTGGCAAAGTGAGCAAGGGACTCACGTTTGAGCATACCCTGCCAACTTATGGGGAACAAAGAAAAACCGAAGGAAATGATGGACGGAGCGTTGACAATACAAGCACTCACCCCCAGTCACCTGATCTGGGTTTAATCCATCACCGTTCTTTAGCCCACTCTGCCACCCCAGTTCAGTTATGGCCATATGCAAATCAGTCTGACCATGTGCCTCATGGGAACAGTCCAGCCTGAACTGCCAAGCCATGTCTTCCCTGGACCCGAAACAAGCTACCGAGGACCGGTTCCTGATATTTCAGCCGTCTTCAGCCCGGCTTGCTTGAATCCAGTGGCAAAGTGAGCAAGGGACTCACGTTTGAGCATACCCTCCCAACTTATGGGGAACAAAGAAAAACCGAAGGAAATGATGGACGGAGCGTTGACAATACAAGCACTCACCCCCAGTCACCTGATCTGGGTTTAATCCATCACCGTTCTTTAGCCCACTCTGCCACCCCAGTTCAGACATGGCCATATGCAAATCAGTCTGACCCTGTGCCTCATGGGAACAGTCCAGCCTGAACTGACAAGCCATGTCTTCCCTGGACCGGAAACAAGCTACTGAGGACCGGTTTCTGGCATTTCAGCCGTCTTCAGCCAGGCTTGCTTGAATCCAGTGGCAAAGTGAGCAAGGGACTCACGTCTGAGCATACCCTGCCAACTTATCGCGAACAAAGAAAAGCCAAAGAAAATGATGGACGGAGCGTTGACAATACAAGCACTCACCCCCAGTCAACTGATCTGGGTTTAATCCATCACAGTTCTTTAGCCCACTCTGCCACCCCAGTTCAGACATGGCCATATGCAAATCAGTCTGACCCTGTGCCTCATGGGAACAATCCAGCCCGAACTGCCAAGCCATGTCTTCCCTGGACCGGAAACAAGCTACCGAGGACCGGTTTCTGGCATTTCAGCCATCTTCAGCCCGGTTTGCTTGAATCCAGTGGCAAAGTGAGCAAGGGACTCACGTCTGAGCATACCCTGCCAACTTATGGCGAACAAAGAAAAACCAAAGGAAATGATGGACGGAGCGTTGACAATACAAGCACTCACCCCCAGTCAACTGATCTGGGTTTAATCCATCACCGTTCTTTAGCCCACTCTGCCACCCCAGCAGTTAGCAACAGCTTGTAGGCGATAGCGAGCTGTTTGGGGCCCACTTTGCATGGCAGCAAAATTTATTTCTAATGACATGCAACATGGGCGTACCGAACCTGTTAGCGACTGAAAGCTGTCGCTAACATCGCTATCGCCTATTAGCAACACGGCCGTAGCGATGGAAATATTTGTGCTCAGTGCGAATATCTCCAAAAACGAACTCCTACTCAGACCAATTCTTAGCCAATATATCCAATGGGAGGTGGATATAATGGCTAAGACCCTGTTAGCGAGAATCATTGAAATATCGCTTGATTCTCAGTGATATTCACGGATTTTACCGCTATCGCCAGGAATTTTATCGCTTTTGAGATAAACGTTGCTAATAGCATGTTATCTCAGCGTTAAAATCCCGTGATGCGCGGCAATAAAAATATTGCTATTTGCACCGCAGCAACGTAAAATGCAAGAAAATCACTACAAAGATGTCAAATCACTATCTAGAGGCAGGACACACAGTAGATGAACTAAAATGGATTGTGTTAGAAACACTCCTGATTAAGGACCACAATGCAGAAAAGATCTTATTTGAGAAAGAGCAGAGATGGGTGCACAGATTGAAGACAGACTTAGCGGGACTCAGTGACAATATCCCCTGGCTAAGTCTTAACAAGTAAATTACCCCTCCTAAACTGAAGGGCCGAGCTCTGTGTGACAAGAAGAGATGACACACGAGAACATCAATTTCGATTTCCTCCTCTCTGAATAATATCAAAATGTTCACCCAATGGATCCTATTGAATACCAAGATTTACAATACCCACTCTGGGACCAAAAAATAGCAAAAATGAGAAGGTTTCATTTATGGCTCGATGACAAATTCTAACACTACAATTAAGGAGCCTCGTCTAGCGATAAGCAGAGAGAGACACCTGCATAGATATAACAACATCATTGGGACCATGCATCATTTTATCAGTGCGCTATAATCCCAAACATTTCAGATAATGACAATGCTTTTCGTACATTGATTTAAAAACAAAGACACAAAATTCCTTTTTTGAAAGAAAGACTCGCGACAATCAGGGCGAGTCTTTTTATTATAATCATACCATTTCCTTTTTAAAAATGACCTCTGGAAGCACCGGAGCATATCCGGGCAAAGAGAGGCAGCATCAGCACAAATTGTGCAGCAACGACTTAGCCGCAGGTATTGAGACGCGGAGACTCCCGACTGCTACAAAAAACGTAAAGTATTGACCTTCCTTTTTTAAAACAAACAGGTGTCTATCCTCACAGTAGGCAGTAACATGAGAAATGGGACCCTCTCTATATTTAGATTAATGACCAGGGGAAAGAGAGAAAAAACCAATATGAACATACAGAAATCCCCCCTCGGCCAGTTCCTACTTTCATAACTAGTTACATCAAGCAAGTTTATTTACCTTCTTAATAGCATAGGTGAGACAACAACAAGAATTTCATTTTCTATATTTTGTTTATTTTCTTTTTTTTTGGAGTGTATCAAAAGATATATATTTTTTGTTTACTTTTTTTGAATCATTTCTTGTATATGCGTCAAGTTCATAAATATCATTTTAAATTCAGTTCAATTAAAAACAAAGTGCAAAGTGCCTTGATTGTCACAGTGTTATTAGAATTTCAATCCTTGATATAAAGCAAAAACAGTACAACCCTGCCATCCACACATCAACCAACAGTCACACTACCACATTCATACATTTTCCACATTTATTCCAATCACAACAAAGAGGCTGATTCTAAGGTTTTAGTGACACAGATGTAATTTGTGTCTTGTCCACGCCAGGTCTACGCGCGTTTCGGTGGGTTAAAACCACCTTCCTCAGGACCAGTCAAGAAATAGTATCTACTCTCTTTTCCGTAAGTGTGTGCAGGGTACCTTGAATTCAGATGGTAGCCTGAACTATCTGGGTTCTTATATAAATAAGTTTAAGCTTATCTTCATAATCAATTCCATGGGAAGACAAAACCCCTGAGTTATATAATGAGTACCTCACTCCGGGAAACTTCCTTATCTTCAGTTGTAGAGGGGAGGCGAACATTTCATGGTATAGCTTTTTTGAAGAGACCTCCTGATATTTAAAAACGGGAAGACGTGCTTCTCAATCCTTTGTAATGTAGATGATGCCTTATTCCAGCTGATTTAGTTCCTTTCTTCCTTAATGGCAGCAATCTTGCCGTGTAATCATTTCTGCTTCATTAGGTCGTCTTGCCTCATGCCGCTCGCACAAACCGATGCAGACCAGGTATTGAGACGCGGAGACTCCCGACTGCTACAAAAAACGTAAAGTATTGACCTTCCTTTTTTAAAACAAACAGGTGTCTATCCTCACAGTAGGCACCCTTGACCTCCGGATTGCACGTAGAAGTGTGACATAAACTCACAAAAAGTACGTGTCAAGTGGCTTCACTCAAAACATTCTGTTTCATTCTGAATATGCCAGACATCGTAATGATAGCGCTGTACAGAGATGAGAGAGCGCAAACTGCCATGAATTGTGAGGTTTATAAAGTATTGCCATTTTCCAGTTGCAACGAATGAACATTTCGTAAAATGTGTTCAATGTGGCAGTAATGTACTGCTTTGCGTGCCTCCTTATAACCCCTGTTCCCCATCCCCCATTAACACAATTATTATATTGTTTTCTTTTTTATAGGTACAATGAGACCTTCTTGATATAAAGAACAAACAGGTCGCTTTATTTGTTTTTTCACCTTGATTATAATAAGAAAATCTCTGTTATATCAACACATACACCACTCACTTTTTTCACCTTGGTCCTGAAGAAACCCCGCTTGACCTGACAAGGCTACACAGGGCAGAAACATGTGGACCATTTTTAATAACAATTTTGAGTGCTTATGAATCCATAACTATTCACCAGACGCACCATTCTATCAAATAGCCTACAGGCTACCCGAATCCAGACCGAATAAAATAAAAAAACTGGCTGTCCGGGTATTTTAATTTTGCACTGTCCATATCACTGATCACTACTGCTTTTAACCATGGGTAAGAACCTCCGGGTGGAGGATGCATATCACACTAACCCTATGATTATGCACACACGTGTTTAAATAGTGGAGAATCAAGATATACCGATCATTTTGACTTTTTTTACACGTTCATTAGGGTTTTTTACTTGGGACACACAGATACTCGACCTGCATACCCCGGTTACGCAGGACAAGTGATCCTTCTCCCCCTGATGGAGCTATCTCATCACACCATTCTATTATATGCAATTGGAGCTCAACTTATGAAGCAGGGCTTCCAGGGACATCACAATGGAGAGCAGTTTGGTCTGTTTGCCCCAGACTGTGTTCTTGTCAGAGTTCCATTCGCCGCTGGTAAATGTATGTATCACCAAGGAGGCATGGCCTTTGTGCCTTTACTGCATTCAGGTCATAGTCAGCCCTTTGTGAAGCCTCAGAATATGTGGTCTGGGCGATTGTTCAATTGAAATGTAACTCAAAGATGGGAAATACCCAGTATAGCATAAGTGGTCAGCCTGCACACCTAGTCACCACACAATTTTGTGAATTGGGCATTGTTTATTGAAATGTCCCAGTTGACTTTCTTTTTAATAGTCACTCTCCTTGGTTCCAATGATCCACTGGGATAAAGATGTAAATGTGGGAGCAGTGGCCTGTGCAATAAAAGGGTAGAAGAGCAAGGCTGGACTTGAGAGCTGTGTATGGTTGATTTTTTTTTCACCTGGATGATGGTACCAGTACAATACTGGGTTTCATCTTCTATGTGGTAACTAAACAGTGGCAGAAGTATGTCGAGCTTAACAGTTCTTTGCATGGCTTATGGCAGATATTAAGGACCAGAATCCCTGATTAAGAAATCTGCCTTTTTCACTGAATTACAGTAGTCGTGATTTTATTCATGGTTGTAAGCGAGGGTTAATCTGGGGGCAAAGTTGACGTTCTGGCCTGTGTCTCTATGCTCTGCCACCAGACACTCACCGTGCATGTTCCGGTGGAAAGCTTGACGAGGTTCTCAGATGCTAGCTTCTTGTATGTTTTTTTTTCTGTCTCTTAATGTGTGTTTAGGTCCATTTGTCTTGCATGGAATTAAAGAATTTTCTTAATAACATTACTCTGTTTATCAGAATCTTATGTGGCTTGATCAGTTCTCAACATTTGCAGTTTGTACAAAAAATGGACCACATTCTTTATATGTCCACTGTGTGTGTTGTCACTCAAGGCCATTACAGTCCCCTGCCCCAGCTTTGTTCCAATGCCCTGCCTAACACGGCAACTGTAGGCCTTTGTTGGAGGTACCCAGTCTGGTCAGAGATGGCAGTATGAAAATCTAATCAATTAAGAGCAGAATCTGGCGTAGGGCAATGAGCAAAAGAAAACTATATACAACATAATGGTCTACAACACAACAGGCAATCATATAGCAAACCATGGCATCTGCACAAATGCTTGTGTAGACTCATTGCATCACAGATAATAGTCACATAGAATAGAACCTTCAGGTGCTCTGCAGAGTTTGACAACACATACTCAGAGCTGTTATATTTGTTGGACCACTGGCCACCAAGAGGCTTGTGATCACTTGTTCCGTTCAGTGACAACAACACTTCCATTTCAATTCCTTTTCATAAAGAGTATCAAATAACTTCAAAAAATCCAGAAGAATTTGACTAGATGTGTGCTCACCTTGAAAAAGTTCCATCCTGTGTCAGACCATCTACGTCAACTTCATAGGCTACCTGTTCCCAAACACATCATCCTGCGTGCACAGTATATGACAAATGTCCAAAAATATCTCTCTTCCTTTTTTCACAATAAATTACTTTTATTAAATTTAGCAGGTAGCTAAACTAAATGGGCAGGCCGAGCCCTCAGCATAAAATGTGCACAATTCTGGAGTAAAGTTCCTCTTGAACGCTCGACACAATGCTATATTTTCAGCTTGCTCTGTTACACAATATCTATTGTACAGTACAACATCAACAACTTTTGTAAACCCCACCAATATTTCAACAATAAATTGTCCCTAAAAATACATCAAAGGGATTGTTTTTCATCTGATCTGTTTGAACAGTTTGATTATGCAATTTAAACCATTGTTCTATGATAACAATTGTCCTGATGAAGGGTTGAAAAGTATGCTACTAAGAAGCTAAAATGTCACATTGACTATTTAGTTTTGAAAAAGCCTCATTAATCAAAATCAGAGGTTGAGAAATGTTATTACATTGATGTTACTATTTGATATTTAGACCTAAAATGGGTGAGTTTAAGTTTCTGAATGTGCGTATAAAGGGAATAAATAATCTCTTTGAGAACAAGATGATGAGTCTTGACTCTTGAGTAAGAGAGAATAGTGGCAGGAGTGTGGTCTGGGTTGTTTCATAGAAGCAGACATTAAGAAAGTTATATAAATAACATTTGATGATATTTTTCAAATTTTATGAAATAAAAGTGCATAGGAGACCTTTGCTGTTAATATTTGATAGTGTATGGCAGGTTCATAACCTGTGTTCTCACTGTATTACAGGATGCACTTTAGATTAGAAGGACCACCTTCTCTAACAGCCTGAGCAACATGGCTCCCTGTCTGAGTCTCCCAGTCCTACTTTAAAAGTTACTCTATTACAGTTTCAAAGGCCCACATGCATCAACATGGCCATTTGCGATTCCTTATTAGCGAAAAATAAGGAATCGCTAATATGGAATCGCAAATGGCTATGCATGAAGAAATTGCTAAATAAATTGCAATTTCTTAAAATTCCTTAATTGCGACTCGCAAATTGCGGATCACAATTAAGGAATAGCTCCCCATTCATTCCTATGGGCCTAGAGGCCCATAGGAATGAATGGGAACACATTCTCAATTTGCGATTCGCAATTTGCGAATTGCAAATTGAGAATGCGATTTCAAGAGTGCAGGGGTGTCCAAAGGACACCCTGTTGCACCCCTGAAATTAATCTGTGCACATATGTTGTGCACACACATGCCCTAAGGGCATGTGTGTGCACAACATGAAACTTTGAAAAATGCACAAAAGTGCATTTTTCAAAGTTTTCGCAAATTACCATGAGGTTCAACCTCATGGTAATTTGATCCCCCTAAGTGCGAATTCGCTATTTTTTAAAGTTTCATGCATTGCATTTAAGGAATCTCAATTTGAGATTCCTTAAATGCAATCGCAATTTAAGAAATTGCAATTTTGCGATTTCTTAAATTGCGAACAATACAAAAATTGTGATGCATCCAAATAATGAAATTGCATTCACAAACGGTCGAATTTAGCGATTCACACCCTTTGCGAATGCAATTTTCATTGATGCATGTGCCCCATAGTCTCTCGTTCTGTGTCCCAGTGTCTCAGTCACCATATATTAGATATGTTGGATCATTTTCACTGTGTTGACGACTGTGCCTCCATCTTTTTCAATATGCCAAAAAACCTATCTCACCAGTATCCGTGTCTGTCAGTGTCTCATAGTGGCAATAGCATAGTTTGTCTCATTGTTCCAATGTAGAGTCTCCCTGGCCCAATGTCAGTGAGTTTTCTCTCTTCATTTAGTATCAACCTCTTCATTCAGGCTCAGTTTTAACATTTCTATGTTCAGATGGCTGTATCTGGGCCTTCATGTTCCCAAGTCAGAGTCCAGGCACCATGCACTAGGGAAATCCTCAACACAGTTAGAACTTTCACTAATCCTATGGCCCTCAAACTCCAATCCCCGGTATCACAATCCCTTTGCACTCGCCTCTCTGACTATTTCGAGGAAAAAATTGCCTCTATGACTCCTTCCCCTGTAACAGCAGTCCCAATACTGACGATAAACCCGTAGATCACTGAGAATCTGCTCCCGTTTTCTCAGACTTTGAGGGGATCACCTTATAACATTCTCTAGCAGAACTATTAAAATGCAGATCAGGTTCGCCAATTGACCCTTGGCCGGCCAAACAATACAAAGCACTGGACCCTCTTCTAAACCTCACACTCAACTGCATTTGGAACGACTCCCTTAAGACAGGCACATTTCCGGAGGCATGGAAACATGCCCAATTAGTTCCTATCCTCAAAAAAGTCAATGCAGACCCAGATGAACCAGCCAACTATAGGCCCATTTCCTTACTGCCCGCTCCAGCTAAGGTTCTTGAAAAGCTAGTGCACCAGCAACTAGCGGGCTTCTTTGAAACCCATGGCCTATTCCTCGATTCACAACACGGGTTTAGACAAGGTCATAGCACAGAGTCAGCCCTAATAGAGATGGCTGATTCCGTGCGTTGGAAGCTGGACGGGAGTTCGAGAGCGGTGTTGGTGCTGCTTGATTTGTCGGCAGCATTCGACACCATCTCTCACCCCGTCCTACTTAACTGCCTCCAGGCTAAAGGCATCCAAGGCAAAGCCTTGGACTGGCTGTCCTCGTTTCTATCCAACCGGACACAGGCGGTGTTTACCCCCCCTACACCTCCGAAAGTCGTCCGTTAAAATGGGGAGTCCCACAAGGCTCCTCATTGAGCCCCCTTTAGTTTAATGTTTATTTTCCCCCCTTTGATGAGCTTATTTCTCAGTCAGGAATCAAGGCTACCTCGAATGCTGATGATATTCAGCTCTTATTTTCCTATGACACCCCTACCCAGATCACATTTGACCCATTAAAAGATTGTCTCCGCAACATTGCACGCTGGATGGATAATAACTTCCTTCGATTAAACGCTGGGAAAAACCGAGGACCTCTTCTTTCACCAATCCTCCCCCCTTGACTCAGTAAGAAATCTGAGGTTAGATGGGATTCTAGCCTCTCCTTTTCCAAAACCAAGTCCAGACGGTGACTGCTGCATGCCTATCTAAAATTAGGATGATTAAAAAATTTATTAATTTCCTTCCTAGTAATACCAGGAAAACCATTGTCCAGGCATTAATAACCTCCCATTTGGATTATGCCAACAGTCTGTACCTTGGACTTGCTTCTGGCCTTTGCCATCGGCTACAGACAGTCCAGAATGCTGCAGTCTGGCTGGTCTGCGGCATCCCTCTTCGAGAGCACATCTCTCCACATCGACGAAGGCTTCACTGGTTGCCAGTTCAAAAAAGGGCAGAATTCAAAGCACTCACCTTGGCACATTCTGCAATCAAGGGAAAGGGCTCTGCATATCTTTCTTCCTGTCTCTGCCCTTACAGCAATGCTAGACACCTCCGATCCAGCTCAAAAAATCTGCTGTGTACCCCCAGATTCAAAAAAGCATGTTCTGGGGGAAAAACCTTTCAGATTTGTGCCTCCTATCAATGGAATAAACTCCCTAACTCTATTAGGTTGATTCAGGAGGAGTTGTCTTTTCGTAAGGCACTGAAAACATTCCTCTTCTGCTAAATTCCCGATCAGTGAGACCCAGTATACACACAGAAGCGCCGGGACACCCCGTTGGGGTAGCTGTGCGCTATACAAAACACACTAAATAAATAAAATAAATGCCTCCTTGTTCCATTTTCATGGTGATGGCCTCCTTGTTCCGATCTTCTTGTTTGCCTCTGTTTCACCCATTGCCAATGCTGTTGTTTGTCTTCCACATTGGTAATATTTGTGTCTCTCTCCAAGTACGAGTCTTCCTGTGTGAATGAGAGAAAATTCCCAGGCTCCCTCACATACAAGCAGATGAAAGAAGGATTCTGTTTACCCACTGGCCTTCATGCTCAAGAGATGCTCCTGTATGCTGAATACGCAATAGGAAAGGACGATTTAGTGACAATGAACCACTGACACAGTAAGGAAACTATGGCTTCCATGTCTAAACTTGTGTTACAATGTT
Source organism: Lissotriton vulgaris (assembly GCF_964263255.1). Classification (NCBI taxonomy): domain Eukaryota; kingdom Metazoa; phylum Chordata; class Amphibia; order Caudata; family Salamandridae; genus Lissotriton; species Lissotriton vulgaris. The sequence goes on along the minus strand of NC_141700.1, from coordinate 650,380,698 downwards.
GTAATTATCTAAGCTTCCCCACTTACGAAGTAAGAGGAGAAACTTAGAAATACCCTTGAATATTAAAGTTTATGTCAGAATTCCTGTTATTTGAAATGAAAATACCAGCATTTCTAAAGTGCACAGCTACCTCTGTAGAGGTGTCCCAGTGCTGGGAGCCCTCGGGAAGAATAAGCGAGCTATTGCCCAGAGTCACATAGTGCTGGGCTAACCTGCCGCCAGTGCTGGGGATCGAACAGTGAACCCCTTGGTCCGGAGTCAGTCAACTTGACTGCTGCGCCACACCTCTACCAAGAAAAACAAACAGAAAACAATACAAATGGGTCTTAATGACATTAAAGTTGAACTACAACTTTCGCCTAATGCCAAGTCACTTGCAATCACCCTGGACAGTGCCCTCACCTGCAAGAAACACAATAGCAAAAAACAAAGAAGGCCTGGTACCAAATCTCTCTTCTTATGAAAATGAAGTTGTTTCTAGGTGAAAGCAACTTCTGAACTGTAGTTCAGGGCCTCATGCTCCTGCATCTGGATGGAGCCACCAACGCACTCATCCGCAGCAGAATCGACTATGCAATGCACTCTAAGCTGGCATCTCCCAAAAACTCTTCAAGAAATTGCAGAACATTCAGAACGCCTCCGCCAGACTCATCCTCAACATCTCCTGCTGCAGACACATCACCAGCCACCTGAGAGACCTCTGGCTCCCAGTTGACAAAAAAATCCCCTTCAAGCTCCTCACACACGCCTACAAAGGTCTACATGACCTGCGTACCTTAGCCACTGCCTCACATTTCACCCACCTACCAGAGACCTCTGCTCCACCCAACTGGCCCTGGCTACCATACGATCCATGGCCGGAGAAGATCCTTCTCCTATCTTGCAGCAAAGACCTGGAACACCCTGCTTCTCCACCTCAGGCAATCTCCGTCACTGCCTCAATTCTGGAAGTTCCTTAAGACCTGGCTCTTTGACTGAATCACAGCGATTTCAACAGATCAGCTGTTTCCCCTCACCCTCCTCAGTTCCTTGAGACCCTTAGGGTGAGTAGACATGCTTTGCAAGTCACCTGATTGACTGATTGATTGAGCATGCCCTGCTCCATGGCCTCCAAGACTCCAAATTGGAAGGAATAGGATCACCCCCCTCCTTATGAAGTTCTAATGGCTCCCCTTGTGAATCTGCACCATCTTCAAAACCAGCTCCATCACTTACAAATCCATCCCTATCAGCTCTCCCACGTATCATGCAGACAAGTTAATTACACCCACAGCCACGAAACCCACAGACTACAGACTACAAAGTGAACAGACTTTGAAATGTAAAAAAATAAGAAAAGAAAAGAAAAGACAGCAGGTCTTTTCCAACTTGGCTCCCATGATCGGGAACAACATCCCTGTAACCATCAAGACCGGTTCAAAGATGCTCTAATTTAGGAAAGAATTGAAGAGTCACCTCCTTAAAAAACATGACATCACAGAGCATTGACCAAATGCAATCCTTGTTCCTCTCCCATTACTTGTTGACTTTATGCTTCTCGTTGACCATGTACAGTGCTCCGCGGCCTTTGGCTAAGTTCATGGATATATAAATATCATACACATACATACAAACACTATTCCAACTCAGTCCTCGAATAACTGGGGAAAGTGGTTGTTTGTGTGAGTTTGTCATCCTTTCGGGAGAAGGGGCGAATAAAGTTACAAATATGTCAGCACACATGTGATATGTGGATGTGAATCAGGGACTAAGGAACATTGACAGATTGGGAGATTGAGAAGATAGAATACAGAAAATATGTCCATCTCAGGAAACTGGGTCCCGTCCCTCTCAGTCCTATGCCATGCTTTCACAGATATTTGATACACATCACACACTCCCACAACCTTACTGATACAGAGACAAATACATAAGTATAAATACTGGCGTATACAACACACACAAACGCAAACACACATAGCCATAACATTGAAAAGCATGTATGCTGATGCGCGCACACACTAAAAACATGCCTGTCGCACACCCCACACCGCTACACTTGAAGTGTTCTCTTTTGGTGAATTCTCAACAGAGCAGTAGACATACATGGGCTTCTGGAGGGCAATGATGGGAAGGTGGCCAGGGTTGTACTAGTCTATAAGGCAATCAGCAGTGCCCAATGGGCTGGTCTGACAGATCGGTGTGTGGGCCATTTTTTGGGCTGTTTGTGGGCCCTTTTTACAGTATCCGGGCCTGCTTTTACTATTGATTTCTGAGATATTAAAATAAACATTGCCTTCAACAAGCTCAAATGTATGCAGTCTAGAATACCTTGCAAAACTTCTATACAGCGTGTTTTTCCAAGTTAAAAACTGCTGCATTTTGCGGTTCACTAATGGGGGCCACTTTTTTTCTGTCTGTCTGTGTATCCTCCAGCAAGGTGTGGTCGTTTCTGACCAGTGACATGCCTATCAGTGCTCTAAATGCACTTGCTCAACCCCTCACATCTCCAGGGAAACCCAAAGAAAGGGGATAATGCAAAGCACATTTCTTCCACTCCCTCAGTTTGTTTGGATGTTTCATGACTGGGTGATTCAGAAATAGTGTAAAAACCAGTTTTACATTAGGGAATGGTGGTTTTGTTTGATAAATACTTACAAGCTTTGTTTTTCTTAAGCTGGAGGAAATACGAGTAATTCTGTTTTACTTGGATCGCAGACTGAAAGTACACAAAGACAGAGAAAATGTTGCCCGTGTCAGCCTCTGCAGGTTTCTGCCAAGCACATTAAAAAAAGTGCAGAATGCTGTATGGATAAACTCAGCACCTCGGTTTCATACTCAGGACAGTCTTCAGCCCCTGAGAATGGCAAACATATTTCTAATCGGAGTTTAGTTCAACTGCCCCTCAACGGACTCCGCCCTGTAAGCAGAGGCACAGTGCAAATAAGCATTCACATACCCAATTGCAGAGTCTGGTCTTGGATACCACTCCTTGGCTTTGCCATTGCTTGCTTTGTTTTGTCATGGGTTTTGCAAAACGTTATTTTTGGAAAGCTGTCTGGCCTATCAATCTGAAAAAGGAGGAGCTGGAAGCAGAAATATTTGTTTATCCTTAAAAAGCACCCATTGGCATAGCAGTCCATTGCACTGAAAGAAACTACTTTGTGTATGGATGTGTTGCATGTGATAGGCCAGAATGCCGTCATTCACCGTGAAGTTAGCCAATGACTGAAGAGGGCTAATCCATTGCCCTAGGCTATGTTGTAAAGTTAGCAGAAGAATATGTCAAGGACACAATAACCGACCAATAAATGAAGAGAGGGCTTGTTTAAAGCCAGTATATTACATAAAATTATATTAAAATTAAAAGGTCTTGACTAACAACAGACCTAAAAGGAGGGCACGGCGAAGCTGATTAAATCACAGTATGCACAAGCAAGGGGCAAATTACAAACTGAGCTGGTAGGAGATGACACCTCCTGCCAACTTCAAGCCCTGTCCTGAAAAATAGGAAACTCAGCAAAGAAACACAATTTTCTCTTAGCGAAAACAAGCGTCATATATGGAGCCCTTGGTACTGTTTTCCAGTTAATCAGCTTAATGTCTATAGAGCTTTGTTCTTACCAATACTATTGAGTATATTTGTGGTAGGGGAGAAAGGAATCAGCATATCATGAAATTTGTACGCAGGATCTGGCAGCCATCTTCAAGACATAATGAAAAAGTCAACAAGGGAATACATAATAAATATGTTTAATAATTGAATAATTTAAAACAATTACAGAGACATATATTGATATGCATATAGATATATAAGCATTAAACCTGAATGTAGTTTAAAGCTCTGTGTCACTTCAGTTATTTTCTGCTACTCAGTGCTTTAAATGAGCCGGTACTCTCCGGTACTGAGTACCTGCCCTTCTTTAATTTCAAAGGGAGAGTACCTGCACTTCTGGAATACATTTAATGGGAGAGTACCGACACTTCGTAGAAGATAACAGGTACTCTAAAGATTGAGTACCTGCACTTCTATAATTCCTATTTAAGCACTGCCATTACTTTTTAGTTCAATTTCAGTCCACATTATAAGAGTTCTTCTTTTCATTTTACAAGCAGCCATCATCTTGCTTTAGTGAGACTTGCTGCTCCATGTCCCTCATTCCCTAGACAAATCAAGTTGTTTTGTACACCTTTCAGTTTTACTAAGGTGAACCTGGCCATTATAATATGATCTTCAAAGGAAACTCCCGATGTCACGTTCCAAAAAGGCAAATTTTGACCCTAAATCCATTCTCCTGAGGTCACACATTCACTGTCCATGACATAACCTGAATGAACTGTTATTTATCCTCTTGACTTTCTTTTTCTACTGAGGCCTTCTTTTTTTGTTTTTTTGGACTCCACCTCTATGCTCATTTGGTGCCATGCACTAGATAAACCCAACATGCCAGAAATGTGTGGATCCTTTTTTGTAGTCAACATTTCATTTAGGTATTTAAGTTGGTAACACCAATATCACCTTATTAAAGTCCCTAAGGTCATTACATAAGCACATTTGGCCACTTCCTTTTCTGGTGATGCCAAGGGTTGATAGCCAAACTTGCCGAACACTGCGTCAGCATACCTATTGTTCTTGAGAACTACTTTCTCAATATTTCTTTCTGAGTGTTTCATTCTACCCGTACTTTGCCTTAGACTGTGAGCTCTAATAATATTTATTCTGCTATTTGCCGTAATGCAACATCCAATTGGTCAATGTACAATTTCCTACATCCTTCCCTATCTTTAAACTGAAAGTGTTCCTTCACACAGCTAGTTTTTCAAGTGCTACTAAACCTCCATCTCAATTGGTTTTGCCACTTCACTCCAAATGTCTCTTTTCACTGACAGACCTAAGGGATTCCTGATCGATCCTTACCTACTATCCACCGAGCTTGCTTCCATGGACCACCTAATCTCATAATTTCGTTAGCACAAGAATAACACGATTCGTCTGGCATTCCAAAACGTTCCCCCTGGGCAAAAGGGCTGAGGTGGGCACAGGTTACATGTCATCCAGCATATTACTGGAAGTGCACAATGTGTGGCTACAGAGCTGTCAGACCTACTTTCTAAGGGTTGCTGGAGGTTCCTGTAGTTTGCAACGTAAACCAAACAAGTGTCACCCTAAATCCAAGAGTTTCTGCCATACATTTGCTACATAAAATACAAGCTACAGTAGGTAATACAAGATTGTGCACACTACATATGCCTTCTGTAACCACAGTTTTCCATGTGCATGTGCCAATCAGTATTGGATGGGGACCAGAAAGTCTGGTATGCTTGTTGAAGCTGCACACCATTCAAAGTTGAGCGGCAGAGAGTTTCATCATGGAAAGTCTTTTCATTGAATGTAATACATCTTTTAGCATATCGTTTTGATATATTTTGGTTCTTTGCTAGCACTTCTTTTCTTGTATTGGAGAGAAAATCACACAGTGAGACAAACAACTAACTGGTTTCATCCTGTTCTAAATTTTTCAAGGATAAAAAAAAACACAATATTCCATCAATTTCTCAACCGGTACAATGTATCTTTAAAATTCTCAGAACAATATATTTACTTACCTATAGTGAGAGTAATGTTGAGAGTGTATTTCAGACAGCAAATGTTTAATGTAGTTCATTTATTGAATGATCAGTTGATCCGAACTTGATCTTCACAACTAACCATCATAAGCCTAAAGTCAGTCCTGCTGGTGTTTCACAGTTTTTTTTTTTTAATCTTTTTATTGAAGAGAAAAACAAGCAAAAAACAAAAAGAAAACATCAGGTGACATTTGAACTGTAGCAAAGTTACATCAGTTGATTCCAGACATCAAAAGGAAATAATACGGAATAGAAAAGATGGATCAAGGGGACTCGCGCACCTCTACCTCTTCTGGGCGTACCGGGGGCTCGCAAACATCCCCATGGTAATGGTTCCATGCCTCCCACACCTTCCCCACTTCTTGGGACACCCCCTAGCCACATACACTGAGCGTTCCCTAAACATACACCAATCTAAGTCTTCCACCCAGTTCTCTATCCGGGGGCGCCTGGTTTGCTCCCCACAACTGAGCAATTTTGCGCTTCGCTATCATGCATGCCAATGTCACCCACTGCTTCCTATGTGCATTCAGGTCTGTGGGCTCCCAAACATTCAGCATACACCTACGGGCCTCCGTAGCTTATCGTGGATCTTCCCCCAATACGTTTGCACCACCGTACAGTGCCATAAAATATGTATGAATGTTCCAAGTTCCCCACATCCCCTCCTGCATTCTCCATCCTCCTAGCGACCCATCCAGATCAGAACCGGCCCGAGACATACAACATGTGCAAAATCTTCAATTGCTCCAGCCTGAGCCGCATCTGTATCGCTACCACCCGCGGAGAGGAAACCACCTCTCGCCAGTCCTCATCATCAAGCTCCAGCCCATCGTCATTCCAGTGCGATTTTATAAGTACCAACGAGTACTCCATATTATTTATAAGTTTTCTGTATATTAAAGAGATAGTCTTTTCAGGGAGTTGACCGTCTAACACCCGGTCTTCAAGGGAAGCGTCAGGAAGTAGCGTGTCTTTGAGGATATGAGTGAGCAATGCATGGCTAATTTGAAGATAGCGATAGTGTTCAAGGTCATGAAGGTGATATTGTTGCTAAAGGGAGTGGAATGTGTGGACCGTGCCCCCTCCCCAGATATCCTTAATCAGTGTGATCCTGATGAGGTCCCATTTATCAAAACCTTTAGTCTTTCAAAGACTTCCCAGTTTCTCCGAACTCCACAACGGGGTGGCAAGTGTGAGCTTCCCCTCCCACTTAAGATGCCTATTAGCCGCATGCCACACCTGAACGGCCTGCGCGTGGGCCCCGCTAAGGGGAAGTGACCAGGCCTAGCATAGAGCGCTCTAGTAAAGTCACCCCCTGGCACCTGCCAGTGGTCCATGGCGTATCCCGGGTCTCCGGGGGAACCATAAATAGCGTGATTCCCTGCGGCTAACTGAGAAGCCCAGTAATATTTTCGCAGATCCGGTAATCCTATCCCCCCATTGTACCAAGGAAGAGTTAATTTAGAAAACGCAATACGGGGCTTGCCGACCCACAGTAACTGCCTCTGTAAGGTCTCTATGTCTTTGAAGTATGAAGCCGGGATCGGGTCCATCGCATTTTGAAGTGCGTACAAAAACCGGGGAAGGGCCATCATCTTAAAAAGCACTGCTCTACCCAAAAGGGAGAGTGGAAGTGCCTTCCAACGTGCCACATCGCCCATAATTCGAGTCAGAGGGGGGCCCAGATTGTTAGCAAATCGTAGTTTGGGATCAAGTGTAACATAAATGCCGAGGTACTTAAACCCTACCTGTTCAATTTGTATCGGGCAAGGATGCGGAACCACCAGCGGGTCTCCTCTGAGAATGAAAAGAACCAATTTTGACCAATTGATTGCGAAGCCTGAGTATCTCCCAAAAATAGCAAGTATATCCCAGAAATACATCAGGGATCCCCTTGAATTAGTAAGATAAAGCAAGATATCATCAGCATACAATGAAATTTTGTCCTCCCAATCCAGTGTCCAGCGCAAGCAACAAATCCACCGGTCCCATCGAACCCAAGCCGCAAGCAGGAGGCAAAAAGGAGCGGGGACAAGGGACAACCCTGTCTCGGTCCCCTAATGAGGGGAAAGTCGGAGGATTCGTGTTTCACAGTTTTATATACCAAGCCCACAATTCCAAAACCATTCCCTCCCAGTCTCTGAGACTTGTATTTAATTTGTGGCATCGGACACATACCTATACTTAGCCTTAACTTCAGAACATCAGTTTATCAGTTTGGAAAGTGAGAACATTTTGCCATGACATACACACTTTTGATTATGAAAAAAATAAATGTAATTTTCCCATGATGAATCTTGTCATTTTGAAAAAAAGAAATCTAATTTTTTACTGCAATGTTATCTTTTAATTTTTTGTAAATGTGCCTAAATATTGAACATTGTCATCATCATCATTAAGAGGAAACCCTATATCCCAACAATGTTATAAGTGTAAGTCTGTTTTTGTCAAATGTAGCTTACCTTCCCATAATGCTGAAAAACACTTATGAATCAAGGATTAAAAAAGCCACAATCCCCCAGCTAGAGCTTAATTTGAGCTGGTGGTTGCCGGTGGGGCTCACCAGCACTTATTTGTGGGGATCTGCACTTATTGCTTCTCATTAGGTATTGACCATTATCATCAGAGCGAAAAAACACAAATGGAAAAACGTATGCAGTAGCAAAAAGCAGGGACCATCATGAGTGAAATAAAGGGGCAGCAGTTTTAAAGAGACCTGAGGTGAATTCAACACTACGCAGCCTTGGTATTCCGTGCACCAACCACTGGAGCAGAAGTTTTAGCACCAGCACTCATTCTTTTACAAACTAAGAACTGATCCCCACCTACGTATCATGACACACTCTACAACATGGAACTAGGACACTCGGGTGATATATGGCGTGAAAAGTGAAGTGAGGATGAAGTAGGGCACACAGTAATGCTAGCAGATTTGTAGCCAAGGAACAGGTCAATTCTACAACAGAAATGGGAAAGAAGGTAATGATTATCACAGGTAGATCCACGGTGACCAACTTCCCAATCCAATAGACTACACCCACCTGCAGCATAATGCAGCCAGAGTCCAGATGACAAAGAAAGCCCAGTGCAAGTGGAGTACCTAGGGGTTTAGGGTGGGTTAGAGAGTGTTTTAGGGAGGGACCTGCTCCTACCCACAAAATAGTAAGCCCATTCCTGTTCACAAACTGCACTTCTAAAGTTACCACAACCCAAAAGGACGCACAACAGTAGGAAATGTACCCCATCTCACAGCTGGAGTAAGTCCAGCATCACATGGCAAACCGTTAGTACTGCAGCACTTTCCTGTAACAAATAATGGCGATAAGGATTACAATATTTAAAATAGTTACAAATATAAATACTTTACATTTTTTCTTTTACATCTAAAAATAAAACATATTTAATATTTTATTTTGAAATATTTCAATAACTTTGTAATTGTAAAAAAAAGAATGTAACATGAATTTAAATTAAAATATAATTGCATTACTTTTAATAATTAATTCTGTAAATCACTTTCAATCATTAATAATACATAATAAAAATATGTTTTACTTTAGATGTTTTTTTAAATTTAAACTTCAGAAAAATAATTCTAAATTAGTATTTTCAAATAATGACATTTTAGTTCCAAATTAGGTTAATAGTGTAGCAATTTTTTATTTAGTCCTGCATTTAAAATTAATATATATAATTAATTTTCATTAACATTTAAAATAACTATATCTTTACTAAATGTTTAAAGTTTCAATAAAACTACTTACCTTTCCTATACTTTACCATAGAAAGATCTCTGCCACCTGGGTGAAGATATCTCTTTAGTCAAGAATAGGGACACTTTATGGAGTTTATTAACCTTTAAGAAAATGGCACACACATTTTTATGTTAAATATTATAAATTAATATATATATATATATATTATATGTTTCCAATATATTTATATATTCTATAATATTTATTATGCAAAGCAAAATAAAAAATGCTACAGCACTATTAACTTAAGTAAATACTTATTTAATGTATAATATATTCAGTTAAATTAACATTATGTTGTTGAGGATTTATGAAAAATCCCACCTAAATTAAAATGTTTATTTATTATGCTTTACAAATTACAAAAAGGTATGTGTAAAATGTATTTAAATAAATAAAGTTTTTGTAAAAAAATAGTTAAATTTATTTTTAAATAAAAAACCTAATGAATAAGTAAATATACTTTAAAAGTATTTACTATGGTGTTCTATATTCCGTTCCAGCGTCAGGGGTCTAGCACGGAACTAGCAGGGTGGCGTGTCAGAGGACTAGCTGGGTGAGACTGGGACCAGATTAGATACTGGGCTTGGGCGTGGTCTCTGAAAGGAATACAAACAAGGGAGTACCTGAAGTTTGAAGGGAAGCAAGACAGAAGCATAGGACTGAAGCAGGTTGGAACATGCTGTGGATTGGGCACTGGATGCCTGCACAAGTACACACAACATGAATAAAAAGCAGGGGAACGACAGACAAACTATCATAAATGATCGTGTGTCTGCTGCTTGGATTTGATCTATGTGTGAAGCGAAAAAATCTTATACGAAAGGAAGGAGCAGATTAATATCACAGAGTCCTGGGAGACACCCAGCAGCTCCTATGGAGAACTTTGGATCAGTGGTTCTCAGCCCCAAAGGCACAAGCCCTGGAATCTAACTGGCATCAGAGGTGGCTGGCAAATTCCGAAAGTAGTGGAGTGTGTAAAACTTAAATATGCTTATAACAGATGGTAAATGCTTTATAAATATAATGTGCCCCGATCACCTTTGCAGTACAAATTTCATTTTGCAGTAATAGGTACAGAATGAAATTCGTATTGCAGAGGGGAGCGGGCCACATTCTATTCATAAAGCATTTATCGTCTGTTATAAATGCCAAAAGTAAATATAAATCTTACCTTGGCATCTGAAATGTCCTGCATCATGCTGCTAGACATGTCAGTCTAGAATCTTCAGTAACTACACTTGTAAATGGTGGATAGCAAAAAGTAGTATAGTTGCACAAAAGTGTGAGAGTAAATTTGAACATGTAACTTACTCACAGGTGTACGTTATCTTAGTGAATAGCCCTGTACATATGAAGCCTGGGTTCTCCAAAGGGATGGTATTCTAACAAACAAGTCGTTACCTGGAAACAACATGTAGGCTGATCTCTGGGAGTTGGGGTACCCAGGGTGTGGAATTTCCTGAAGTCATGCTGCAGGGTGGAACCAAACCCACGCGCCTTTGCATATGAAACTATACTCCACACCTAAAGTGCTGAATATCAGAAAAAGACCTTCCTGTCACTTGTTAGACTCTAACTTTTCAATTTACAAATCAGAATAAAACCTGGAGTTTGTTGGCAAGATGGCCGCGGACGGATTGTCCTGAGAAGTAGCATCCTGACCTCTCTCCCTTCACCACAAAAACGATTGTCTTATGCCCGGTGAAATGACCCCTCAAGATCCCTGAATGCTGGCGGTAAATACGCTCTACACCTTCTGTTGGTGTAGTTTCAAGACATATCTATCAGCGGAGCTGCTTGGTATAAAGGAAAGGCTTTGTGGTATTATGAGCTCTCTCGGACTCAAAAGACCACAGCAACAGCCGGTTAAAATGCCCCCACGCTCTGCAAAAGCCGATAAAATTAAGGAAAAGGAGAAATTAAAGGAACAAGCAGACACAGGGGGGAAAAACGTCTCTACGGAACAGGATACACTCCCTGCAAAGAATCCTGGAGCGATAAGGAAGACAGTAGCCTCGCAACAACTTCAAGGGAAAAAGAAATCAGACTCACGGGGAAAGCCCAGTGCGGTATCCGGCGCTGACATGAGCAGCCCGGCTGAGACACATTCTGCGCCGCCCGGAAAGATCCTCGAAAAGGCAGAATGGAGCAAAGCGAAAGAAAACTCGTTCAGGCAGCCTACTTTATCGGAGGATTTTACTTCTGCGCGATCAGCTGGGCAAAACAACGGAGCTCCAAGCAGACCTAGCCCTGGAGGCAGCAGCGATGGCGGAGGCCTCCTCGAGGACGCTGTGGACGCACAGAACGCTTCCCTAACTGTTGCTAGGCAACCGCCTAGATTGAGCTCGAGCTCCACTATCCATGGAATAGCGATTTCTGGACCCCAGGAGGCAGTAAGGCAGCAACAGAAAGATGCAGATGCACCTTCGAGAGAAGCAATGCTGGAGACAGCAGAGAGTGCACTTAAAGGTAAGACTGGGAGTGCTGACATGATGAGCGCATTTATGTCAGTAGAGGAAGAGCTGCGTGCCACAAAGAATGCTAAGGCCACATGGGGGAGCTCAGTGAGTCTTCTCAACAAGGAGCTGTATTCTGCTGGGTGTCCTGAAATGCACGAACCACTAAAAAAAAAGGGCAATATGGGCTCAGTGGAGGGGGAGCATTTTTTTTCTTTAAATGAGGATTCTGATTCAGCTCAGCCTACTGAGGGGACCTCAGAAGAGGAGGATGAAACAGATGGGGATTTGCTGTCTAACTATAGTTCCTCGGGGACCGACATAGGCAATGATACTACCCAAAAAAAAAACGACAAATAAATCAGAGTCGACGGCTGACAGCTTCTCCAGGGGGTACGGAGAAGCGGCTTTTGTGGGATTACTCAGCAACCTCCCAAACTTACCAGGAAGAGGAGCCAGCTGGTTCGTTAAAGCACAATGCTCCGTTCGAACTCCTATTTAATATGCTAAAGCAAATGCAAACCGAGGCTAGGTCAGTGAGCCGGAAAGCAAGGCAGGATTCTAAAAGAATTCAACTGACCCTGAAGAAGACGAATAAACTATATGATTATCTTGTCGGCAGAGTAACAGAGGTGGAGGAGCGAACGGGCAAGCTCGAAGATGATCTTGGGAATTGGCAATCCTTTAAATCTACACAGGAAAAGATGTCAGAAGTGGAAAATGGAGGATTTTGAAAATAGACAAAGGCGTAACAACATTAGACTCCTGGGTGTGGCAGAGGGGCTGGAAGGGCAGGATACCAGGCGCTATGTGATTAATCTACTTCAAGGTGCTTTTCCGGAGTCCCAGTGGCAGTGGGACAAAGAGATACAGAGGGCCCATAGGTTTCCTTTCACTCAGAAGAAAACGCACGGCGCAGAAGGTGGAAGCCAGCCACCCTTCCCAAGAGCTATTCTAGTATACGTAGGGAACTTTTTGCTACGGCAAGAAATTATCGAAAAAGCGAGACCTGATAATAAGAGAACATTTGAGGGTACTACATTCTTTGCCAGGCCGGATTTTTGTCATGTGACGGTCAAAAGAAGATGGAGGCTGAGGCAAATGATCTCGCAATTTCAGGCTCTGGGCTCGGAAGCATATTTGCTGTTTCCCGCCAAGTTGAAAGTTGTCACAAATGGCAGAGCTAAAATGTTCCTATCAGAAATTAAAGCTCAACAGTATCTGGAAGAGTTGAAAAAATAAGACGCATAAGGAATAAAATGTGTAGAATTGAAGGATGGTGGAGTAGCTAAGTAGGCACACTAAGTTCTAATAAGTACTTAGGGATATGTGGGGTGTTTTTCACAGGGGGGGTTATCTGCAGGAGAGTGGGGTTGGGGGAGGGGTGCGACTGACGCAATCCAAAAACGGTCACGCATATGTCATATATGACCTATTTGCCTGTAGTGGGGGGGGCAGCAGGGGAGGGAGGCCAAGGGAGGGGACTGGGGTTTTTAATAATGGTTAGAATTACTGTTTTTTTCGGTGCGATAACACACATTTTGGGCCTGATTATGATTGCGGTGAATCCGCATCCTCGGGGCCGGCGGACGCCACCGCCGGCCCCGAGGATGCGGATTCACCGCTGAGGTGATTCACAAGACCCCCGCCAGATTAGGATGGCAGGGGGGTCGGGAAGTCCGTCAGCAGCTTTTCCGCCGCGTTCCCGCGGCGGAAAAGCTCTAATATGGTGGCGGTGTCTATCAGACACCGCCAGCCATATTAGGATGCATGCGTAAACATGCTTTTCCACGGCGGCTTTTCCGCCGTGGAAAAGCATGTGGTCTTTTCAGTTTGGGGGCCCGTTGCGTGCCCCCAGGGTGTCAGGGAGTGGGGGGTGCACATGGGGGGTACCTATGGTACCCCCCTGCCTTTACATGAACAAAGCGGCAGGCACCGCGCGGTGCCTGCCGCTTTGTTCATGTAAAGGCTAAACATGCATTTTTAACATTGCGGCGGGTGCTGCTTGAAGCAGCACCCGCCGCAATGTTAAACATACAGGATGTGACCGCCAGGGTGGCGGTCACATCCTAATTCGCACGGAGGGACCGCCGCTGCCCCTCCGGACGGTCCCTCCACCTCTGGGATGGCGGACGGACGCAGGTCCGTCCGCCATCCTAATAGGCCCCTAGGTTTGGGTGTCAGATTCAGCATAGGCAGCACACTCACCAGATAAAGTTTGTAAGATGTTGTTTTCATAGATTTGTTGATTTTTCTTCCATAGTAGGACAGTTTATCGGCAGAGACTTGATGATTTTTTTTAATGACCTGTAAGATTGCCTCAATTAATGTATGTGGTCTCAATGACTCCAATAAGAGACTCAAAGTGTCAGGCTTACTGAGAGCTCTTCATTTAGACCTGGTATGTCTACAGGAGACCCATATAGAAGCATCACAAGTATATCTACTGGGACAGTTGGGGTTTGCACTATTAGCTGCTTCAAAACAAGGAACCAGGACCAGAGGGGTGGCAATTCTTGGGAGGAACAGAGATGTGGTGGTTCGTAGGAAAAAGGAGGATCAATGGGGTAGGCGGGTCATAGTGGAAGTAGTATTTACTCTGGTTACAATTTATGGCTCCACTGATGATGATACCGATGTCTGGCAATTTATGGATACAGAACTTGCCCTGTGGCCAGAGCCCATTGTATGCTGTGGGGATTTTAATATCCATGACCCAGAAAGCATGTTCACAAAACCGGGTGGGGGTTATGCAGGGAGAAAGAAAAAGACATACAGTGCGTTAGCTAATATGGCTCAGCACAACTCCTTAGTTGACCCATGGGTGATGCAACATCCATTTATAGATGGGAGCACATTTTTTTCTGCCCCCCATAGAATTCTGGTCAGTTTGGACTATTTCTTAATCTCTAAATTCTTAATCCCTGGTGTCCAAGTGGAAAAATCCTAGGATTATCTCAGATCATAGCCCCATTGTCTTAACATTTAATCTACCCATGGCTCAGAGCAGGAACTCCCAGTGGACTTTTGAACGTATTTTATTAAAGGATGGTGCTGATCAGAAACACATGGAAGCCTGGATAAAATATTTTTGGGACATCAATAGAGACTCTGCATCCCCAGGGGTAGTCTGGGATTGTTTTAAGGCTGGTGTCAGAGGGGAAACGATGAGTTATGTGCTTGCGAGACAAAAAAGGGAAAGAATTAAAATAGAAAGAACCCACCATAGATTGATGTTAGAAGAAGAAAATCTTGCTACAGCTATAAGACAGAATATTCCACTAGAGCCCTTTTTGCTTAAAATTATAGCCCTTAAAGGAGAGGCTACTGAAGGTTTTAGTAGGAAAGCAGCAGAGAACTATTTGGTGAAAAAACAGGACGCGTACGAATTGAGTGAGAGAGTTGGACATATTTTAGCTGTCCGAACTAGGCAACGTACTGCTGCAGCCGATATTAGGGAGATTCTGGATTCACAGGGAGTCTTAGTCACAGATCCAGATCTGATAAGAGAAGTGTTTAGAAACTTTTATGTTGAATTATATGCTCTTGGGGATATAAGGTGCCTGGATGAGATTGATGGTTATCTTAGCGATATTTCTTCCCCCTCATTGTCTCTTGAGGAGAAGGAATATTAGATGTTCCACTAGGATTGGATGAGCTTCTTGTGGCCTTGGGTAGTCTCCCCTCAGGGAAGGCAGCGGGGCCAGACCAAATCCCTGTCGAATTTTATAAAGTCTTCCAGAATGAGTTGATGATCGATATTTTCAATATTATGTTACGTACACAACATACAGCGGATATCGTCGTTATCGCAAAAAAAGGGAAGCCGCCAACTCTCCCTGGCTCTTATAGACCTATTACTCTGATGGATTCAGACGTTAAGGTGTATTAAAAAATGCTGGCAAAAAGGCTCGGAGGGTGTATTGAAAAATTGGTAAGCCCTTCACAACATGGTTTTATACCCGGTAAGAGCACAACTCAGCACGTTAGGACAGTAATTACTAAGTTTGATGCTGCAGGGGCCTCGGGCGATCCTATCGCGGCACTCCTTCTGGATGCCGAGAAGGCATTTGATAGGGTCGCCTGGGAATTCCTATGGGCAGTAATGAAGTGGAGTGGAATAGGTAAAGGATTCACAATGGCTACAAGCTCTGTATAAAGATCCATCTGCGGAGATTAGAGTAAATAGGGGGCATTCAGAGGCAGTTAACATTTTAAGGGGCACGAGGCAAGGGTGCCCATCTTCCCCGCTCCTTTTTGCACTTTATCTTGAGCCACTATTACGTAAATTGGAAAGAAATGTGGGGATTCCACCAATGATATCGAACGGCTGTACAATTAAATCTTTAGCTTATGCTGACGATGTGGCTATTCTAACCCCAGACGCAGCTATTAGGTGCGTCGAAATAGAGGCTCATAGGTTTGGGCATTTGTCAGGATATAGCTTCAACAAGTCTAAGACGCAAATAGTCACAAACCAGTTTACAAGATGTGTTGACACTAGGGTGGTCGGATCTGCAACATATCTGGGAATTGTAATAACAGCGAACCTGGATAATTTGGTAGAGATCAACATGGCTCCGCTACTGACCAAGGTAAAAAAGGATTTAGAGAGGATGAACAATCTGCATCTCTCTCTGGTTGGGTGTACTAATGTAGTGAAAATGGTCATACTACCTAAATTCTTGTATTTATTTAGATCGATACCTCTTTTTTTTAAATCTAAATGGTTTAATACATTGGAAGGCATATTAAATAGGTTTATATGGAGACACGGGAAAACTCGGAGGGCATATAGATTCATGTCTCTGCCAAGAGAAAGAGGTGGTTGGGGTGCGCCAGATTTTAGGTTGTACTACATGGCGACTGCTCTTCAATATATGCAGGGTTTGATAGGTGGTGGTGGTATTCTACAGAAAATAACAACTATGTCCACAGAAGTATACGCAGCAGTACTAGGGCCAGAGGTAGAAAATTGTTTTTTGCACCATGTTGCTTTAGGATATTTTAGAAGGAAATCAGCCAAAACTATTGGTGCAGCCCTTAAAATTTGGAACACCTTCTTGAAAAAGGCTGGCTTGGGTAGATATAACAGATATGTCAAATTTTACAACAATAAATCCTTTCCTCCATAAATATTTTCAGATTCAGTAATGTCTGCTTGGGAGGATAAAGGTATTAGGCAGATTGGTGATCTAAGGTATCCAGAGGGAGTAGCACAGTTCGATAATTTAGTAAGAAGATACAACATAGATAGAAGAGATTTCTTTAAGTACTTACAGGTCAGGAGTTTCCAGAGTAGTAAACAAGGGGTCCAGTTGGATACAACAGTAATGAGTTCATGGAAAATATAACTACTGGAGGCGAGACCACGATTAGATCAGCTTATGCGTTTTTAGTAAAGGGTAAATCAGATGATATAGATAAATATAGGAATAAGTGGGTGGAGAAAGTAGGGATAGAACCTGAAGCCTTTCAAGATTCATTGGACCTGGGTCGCACTATTCTGTGTTCAGCCCCCCTTCAATCCCAGCACTATAAGACCTTATACTCACTCTATCATACGCCAGCTAGGATTGCCAAATGGGGGGGATCAGAAGGGACAACTTGTCCAAGATGTAATTTCCCTGAGGCGGATATTCAACATATGTTCGCTACTTGTCCCCAATTACATACTCTAATTAAAGGTATTGAGAAATTCTTGGATAAATCATTGGGGATTCAGATACTTTTAACTCCTAGTTGGATTCTGTTGGGCATTGGAACAGAAGGAAACAAAGTCGCTCAGTCTGATTTCATGTTCTTGGCAATGGCAGTCTTCAGATTAACCCTAGCAAGGGCCTGGCTAGATACGACGCCCCCGCAACTGCAAATTTGGTTGGCAAACTTAATAGCTGCTTATAATTTGGAAAAACCTATATATGCTAGGAAGGGAAGGGTTGGAAGAGCTCGGGGTGCAAGAATATGGGAACTCCTAGCTAAATGGAGGGACGGGATAGGGTAATGTGATAATGCCTGCGTTTTCGTCTTAAATCGTAATTGTTATGTAGGAATATAGGGGGATGTCTGAACAATTAATGTATAACACTGTGGCTATGAACTCAATGATTACTTTATTTGGGAAAGGTGCTGTTCTGTAATACTATAATGATATTGTTTGTGAAGGAAACAAACTACCGTATGTATAATGTATAATGTGTGTGTCAAAGTATAATAAAAACAAGGTTTAAAAAAAAAAACCCGGGGGTTTGTTAATCAGAGAATGAATAGAGAAGTTGAGGAGTATAGAATGCTTTCTTCCTACCTTTATACTTAGCACATCAAGGTTATGACTTAAGACATGCGTCATGGTGAAAGCAATGGAAGTTAGAGAAAAGGTTAGGTTTTTATTTTAATGACCTCACCCACTCTAATTGTGGCATACTTCATCATCGGGTCTCATTCTGGTCCCTCGAAAGCAGGCTGGGCTCTACTAATTTCTAATGGAGCATTTGAGATGGTTACCTGCCAGGGTCTTCTAGGATAAAAATGCCTTGAAACTCCCAGGTATCCCTTTTAACAATTGTTTGTGGTCCAGCAAAAAAACTGTATGTAGTGTGATATTGTATTATATACGGCTCTACACCCTCTTTAGTGTCGACTTGTTTCAGCCCTTACTAAAAGGTCCATAGGCATCTCAGGCTTTCATCAGGACTAAATTGTATGCCCTGGGATCTTTGTTAGAGTTTTACCTATTCTTGTCAGTCAGTCAGTCAGTCATCATAGCCTATTTTGTTGAACGTACAAGATTGAACATAGATTATACAAAGGGTATATTTGCCCTGATATTAAATTTGCCAATCTGTATTCCCCATTTAGGAGTCATTTAGTGTGACATAGGTAGGCCCGGGCGGAGCTCGCATAGTGTCACTTTGCGGAATTCTGTGAGCGGGATGAGTAGGACAATCACCACAAAGTATTTCAATAATAATATAATACTCCCCAGCACAGTGCATCTGCAACAAACAGAAAGGGGATAAACCTTCGTAAACATGCGGTGCTTCGACAACTGCTTGCCCTTTTAGAGACGCTGTGACCACTTGCGACCACACAAAGTGGTGCCCTGCAACTGCAAGAAAGATTATAAAGACCTGGACTGGAGACCTGCTGAGAGCTTGAAACAATACACACTTGAGGCTCCAGACAAGGACAAGAAGCCGACCCTAAAGATGAAATAACTATAGCACTTAGACAACCGTAGAAGAAAACAAAAGCGGAGCTCCGCTACCGCAAAAGGTAACGAAGATGCAGCTCCCTAGCAGCCGCAGCCAAAAATATTAAATGTAAATCCAACTACTGTCTAAGCAGAAGCGGAGTTGCCACCGCCAAACTGCAACTGCCCTGAGAAGCAACAGTGTATCACGAGTCCCGGCAGCCAATTTAGACTGGAAATTTAGCCACATCACAGAGCTGTGACACACAACTCAACATGCCTAGACCTAACTACTATATCTTTGAAAACATGTATATGGCTTCAAGTGATACGTCCTGGACTAAGGGCGCACTAAGAAGACCTACTCAGAGAGCAGTTTTTTATTTTTTTGGCAGAGTTTTATATAGCGCGATCTTGCCCTGCAAGCGAATCGGGTATCAGAGAGCTTTACATAGCACTAATTCCGTTACATGAGGACACACATTTATTGTTGCTAGGCACGGGGAGATTAACAGCCCGATTCATCATTGTGAAGTTTTGCGAGTCTGAAATAGCGATTAATAAGGAATCGCTATTCCAGACTCGCAAAACGGGATTCATGTAGGAATCGCAATATTTTTTGCGATTCCTACAGGTTCCTTATTTGCGATTAGCTAATTGCTAATTGCAAATAAGGAATAACTCCCCATTCATTCCTATGGACCTAAGGCCCATAGGAATGAATTGGGAGTCATTCCTTATTTGCGATTAGCAATTAGCTAATCGCAAATGAGATTGCGATTTCAAGGGTGCAGGGGTGTGTAACATGCAACTTTTTACCACGAGGTTTGACCTCGTGGTAAATAGCGGTTCAAAATTGCGAATTCTTAAATGTTTCAAGAATAGCATTTAAGGAATCTCTAATAGAGATTCCTTAAATGCTATTCCTCGCAAATTTGCGAGTTCTTAAATAGCGAATTTTGCATTTGGGATGATGAATCCCAAATGCAATAATTGCACTCGCAAAGGGCAAGATTCTCAGAATCTGGCCCTTTGCGAGCGCAATTTTGTTTCATGAATCGGGCTGCAAGTGATTTGCCCAGAATCACAGGATGTTCAGCGTCGTTACCGAGACTCGAACCCAGTTTCCCAGGTCCGAGGTCAAACGCCCTAGCAGTTAGGCCAACTCCTCTCCCCATTAATGTTCCAATATTACCTACTTATTAAAACTTAGCTGACTCCACCAGCGAAGCGGACATTACCACCCACCACTAGACATAAGAAGAAGGGGGGCATGCCCCTGTAGTCACACAGTCCTCAAGGGTGAAATGTCACCCTTCGACACCTATATTACACCCCGACTCTAACACTCCTATTCCATATCATATTTGGCACTCTTGAGTAACCAAAAGGAGAAATGTAGTGCTATATAAAATCTCAAAATAAATCGATTAGTGCTCATGTGTGCTACATCCACACATGGATAGATTCTAACTTGAATTCTCATGTATTACCATATCATACCTTGAATGCCCATATTATGTCATTAATGACCACAATTATGCTCGAGCTACCCGCACATCAATGGTGTGTTTCATCATGTCATGTATGTCCATATGACTTCAACAATTGCCATCAATAAACCAGGGATAGCATTTTTAAAGGAGTGAGGGGTGAGAACCATTATGCCCTGGATGACCTTATTGGAAGAATTACAGACAATATGCCTGGGCCACTGTTTTTCAATGGGGTGGACACCATAATAGGGGTAGCTTTCCAACACATTGTTTTTTTGCCCACCATGCCACCTCAGATTCGACGCAGCCATATGCAAATCAGATTTGATTCTTACCTGAGAGGAACAGTCCTATCCAAACTGCCAGGCTAGGTTCTCTCTGAACTGGACTTCAAGCATTTCAAGATTGGTTTCGGCTTATTTGGGCCTCTTTATTCTTGTGCAGCTAGGCTCGAATAACACAGTAAGCACAGGACCCACATCTGGGCATACCATTCGCTACTTAGAGAGGTAAATCAAAAATACAAAAGGTGATGGTAGGAATGCTTGCAGGTAGTCTTACCATGGGCAGTTTCTTGGGTAGCATTCCAACCCATTGTTTTTCCCCTGCTATGTAAACTTAGATGAGACCCAGCCATATGCAAATCAGTATTGGTCATGAAGACTTATCAGGAGCAAGCACTTGCACATGCACACACAACTTGCACACAAAGTTAAAAACAGGTGTGGGTTCACCTCACACACACACAAATATATAGCAAACAGCATTCAGAACATTATTTGTCTTACTGTCTTACCATTGGTCAGTTGTAAGGATCTTACTCCAGCAGCTTCGCCGCTTCCTTTTCCTTGATGCTCCACTGTGCACAAGCCTCCCGCACTGTCTGGAATCAATGATTGCAGACCAGGTCATCTCCACTGCTACATGTGTTCCACGGCATCATGGAGAAATATGGCATTCGATCACTGGAAGACTGGTAAAAACATCTGGCAAGGCTGCAGGTGAGCATGCTTCTTCCCCCTTCTCAATGTCCATGCATAATATATGTTTATATGTATATGGTACTTCTGTATGATGAATGAAAGATGCTGCTGTGCCATTAAAGTCATAACAAGCTTTCTGGTAAGTATTGCTCGTTTATACATATACATGCTGAGAAAAGTTGGCAATCTGCCATTAAATGTATAACAGGAGTCCCTCCGGACATCTCGATGAGTTGAATAATCTGATTTCGACAAGTCTGACTCAGCCTTCCATCCTCGGTAAATTGAATCCCTTATATTAGGTAAAGGTGACATCTGTACACCTCCTAAAAACAGAAGAAGTGCATTATGAAGCTCTCTATATAAAACAAGTTATTGGATATTATTGCTATTATCAGTCAATCTCAATATATATATATTTTTTTAAATCATCAAAAAACATTACAAAACAGAGTAAAACTACATTGAACTAATATTGAATGTATACAAGTTATGAATGAGTGAAAAATTCCTTGTATTATGCCAGCACAACGCATTCTTTAAAAATGCCCCCACAGACTAGCATACAACAGGATCAGGCAACAAACACAGAAACAAAATGGTGGTCTATATTGCCTGAAGCCCTTTCTATTTAAAATGGGTAATAAATATCTTTGTCTAAAAGGCTCATAGTATTTACAAAAGAGAGTAAAATGCACAGCATCTGAGGAGAAGTATCATCACAGGGGCAGACCAAACTATACTTCTTGTTATGGTGTACCAGCGAAAAACCAAGGTTACTTCTGACTGACATTTAGTAAAATTTGGTTAAAAGTGACCGTTCCCAAACATTTTTTACCTGGGATAAATAAGGTTTGGCCTCCTCACAAGTTTTAAGCACAATATATTCTCTCAAGTTCTCTGCCCTCTCTAGCAGCAGTTGCAAACTCCATAAATAGCTCTTTTACCCTTCGACTCTCCCCTTTGTCCAACTAAAGTGGAGACCTATACAACTTAGGCCTTCCCAGCGCATCAGCGTTATTTCTAAGATAGCTCCGCCACCAGTGCCGGCTCGCAGAGGGAGTGCTGCGGGGTGGCGGGGTGGGGAGGGGTAGGGTGCGGGGTAGTGGAGTCGGACATATGACGGCCAAGAGTAAAGCCAACTCGCTGCATCGCAGAGTTGGCGATGCAGCAAGCGCAAGGTAAATAGTTGTATTTATTTATTTACTTACTTTACTCCTGGCCGTCGTATGTCCGAATACACTACCGACCCGATGTACCGCCCCCACAGCACTCCCTCTGCGAGCCGCCAATGTCAGCCAT